>NC_090939.1:589911410-590517660 GCF_040938575.1 Ambystoma mexicanum | reverse complement strand
TGCGCCATCTCGACATCCGGGCCTCCACAAGCTGCGCCTTAGCCGTGTAATTGTCGGCCAATAGCAAAGTTTTAGAGAGGGATACTTGGACCCCAAGATATCGGATTCCGCCTGGAGACCAGCGGGGAGGGAATTCACATGTTGGTTGAGAGGTTGCCGCAGTGAGCGGAAATATTTCAGATTTAATGTAGTTTATAGCAAAGCCTGAGAATGTGCCAATTTTAGTTATATCATGAATAATCGGGTCTAGATGGGCAGACGGGTCTCTAACATAGAGAAGTATGTCGTCGGCGTACAGTGAGATTATCTCCGGAGTGTCTCGCAGACGTATACTCTTTCGGGTATGCCTGTCTCTAACATTGTCAGCCATAGACCCGATAGCCAGCACGAACAGTATTGGGGAGAATGGGCAGCCCTGGCGAGTGCCCCTGTGGAGCGTGAAGGGAGACGAGACCTGGGAGTTAATTAGGACTCTGGCCACCGGGTTTGTATACATTAGTTTCATATATGATATCATACGAGGGCCAATTCCCATTTTGTGCAGCACGGCCCACATATATTGCCAAGACACCATGTCAAATACCTTCTGGGCATCGAGGGTGACCGCTACGGAACTGACATTGGGATCAATTCTGGACATAACATTGAACAGCTGGCGAATGTTGAGGGCTGTTGACCGACCGGGGACAAAGCCACTCTGATCTGGATGAACTAAGTGAGTCATTATGGGGAGGAATCTGCTTGCAATTATCTTGGCAAACATTTTTGTATCAGTGTTAATTAGAGATACGGGTCTGCATTCGTCCAGCGGCTTGCCCGGCTTGGGGAGCTCGGTTATGATGGCTTTGCGCATGGACTGGGGCAAGACGGCCAGGCTAAGCAATTCATTCCAGACTTCAAAGAGTCTGGGTGCAAGGATGGCGACGTGCTTTTGATAAAACTCTGAGGTGAGCCCGTCCGGGCTGTGTGCCTTTCCCTTCGGGAAGCCCGAGATAGCCTTGGTGATCTCAACAAGGGTGAACGGAGTATCCAGCTGATCTCTGGTGGTACAGGAGAGAAGGGTCATGGGGATTTGGTCCAGCAAGAGGTTTGCATCCTGTATGTTGTGCTCCTGCTGGGGAGTGTATAGGGCTGTGTAAAAAGCAGTGAATGTCTCGAGGATGTGTTGGTCGGACCAGTGCTGGAAGCCACTTGCATCACTGATGCAGTCTATGCGTGTTCTACCCCCTTCCGTGCAAACTAGCCTGGATAATGTTCTCCCCGGTCTGTCTTCCTCGCAGTACTTCCGCGCTGCCAGAGGGCGGGCGTAGTATTGTATCTCCCTCTGGGCATGGGCCTCAAAGGCTTCCAGCTCTCATCTTATCTGTGCCAGTGTGGCCGGGGAAGGGGCAGTGGTGTACTCCCTCTCAAGTTCTTTGAGCTTTGCTTCAGACCTCTGTAGGCTATTTTTAATGTCTTTGAGGACCCCGGCCACCCTGGAGATGCACATCCCTCTAATGAAGACCTTGAATGCCTCCCAGCGGACTCCATCAGATGTATCATGTCTTTTATTGCAGTCAAAGAAGGTGTTAATGTCAGCCAGGATTTCAGCTTTAAAGACTGTGGGCCTCATTACAACCCAGGCGTTAAGGGGTTAACGGCGCTGTAAAAGGTGTTGGCGCCGTTAAACCCTTAACGCCTGATTACGAGGTCCCTTTGCAGGTTGCACTTTAACGCCTGCTTTTAGCAGGCGTTAAAAAACCAACCCGCAAAGGGACCTAGGAGCTAATTACAGCACCGTAATTTACGGTGCCGTAATTAGCGCCTTCCCCAGTCCCATTGAGCCCTATGGGGAAAAAATGGGAATGGGGAAGGGCCATGGCGGCATGGGGAATAACCGCCCCGCCAGCCTTGGAATGGGGCGGTATTTCCCCATTCCACCATGGCGGACTCGTTACAACACCGGCACCAACCATGGTGCTAATAGCGCCATGGTTTAGTGCCGGGGTTGTAATGAGGGCCTATATTTCTATATGCCTCAGACTTGAAACGCCAAGCAGAGCGGGAAGGCAGGTCCTGCCCCAGTTTGATTTGCAGCATTACCGGGGAGTGATCTGAAAGTGTGTGCGGTAGTATCTGTGTGTCTATGGCCCTGCCCACCATTCCGCTTGATATGAGAAACAGGTCTATTCTTGACAGGCTATCGTGTACTGATGAGTAAAAGATATACTGTCTCGCGTGTGGGTGGAGAGCTCTCCACACATCTTTGAGGCCCAGCGTGGCTACCTATGTATGTAATCTATTGGCCGCACGTGATGTAGCTCTGCGGGCAGTGCCGGATCTGTCCAGCTCATTGTCTAAGATCAGGTTCATGCCCCGCCCATATGATTGGGACTCCAATGTATTTCATGAGTATGGTAGTCCCTTCATTGAAAAAGACTGGGGCATCAAAATTCGGGGCTTATGTGTTCACGAGGAGGCATTCCACGTTGGCTAATAGGCAATGAAGGATTACATATCTGCCATCAGGGTCTATGTGAGAATTGGACTGATTTGGGGACAAAGGTGAGCACTCCCCTAGACTGGGTTGAATATTGTGTGTAGTACCTGTTAGCGCCCCAGACCGGAGCCAGGCATGTCGCTAGGTGCCCCAGGACGTGTGTTTCTTGAAGGAGGAGTAGTATTTTAATTCCGTGCCTCTGGGCATAAGCAGTTATCCTGCGGGCTTTGGTGAAGTTACTTGACCCCCGGACATTCCATGTCATAAGATTAAGCGACATAGCACCGTATCATGGAACATCCATGCAGCGATATTTGTTACCATTCAGTACCATGCGCGCGGCTGCAGTAGAGCCGTACCGCGTTGTAAACATGTCCCCCGCTCTCATGCCATTTTCATTTAACCACACCTCAACTTTACCACCCCCTCCCTCACTGCCCACCCCCATCCAGCAGTGCAGTATCCCCCACCCAAAACACAGGTGCCAGAGTGCCAAGTCCAACTTAGCAGCACCAGCCCACTTGCCCAACAGGGGCAAAACCAAGAACAAATCGTCAATACAGGTATTGCAATTGCAGCAGGGGGTGACGGTGTGGCATGTTGTAAAGTTGGGGGGAAGGAGGAACTCACGCTACCGGCTGTGGATGTGCCCAGGAGAACGCTCCCCCCTAGATGGAAGTATGAGCCACCTCAGTCATTGTCCATCAGATCGTCTGCAGGCTCCCTCAGTGGGATCTGTGATTCAATAAATTTCACTGCTTCGTCCGGGACCGTGAAGAAGTATAGTTTGTTATGATGGGTGAATTTCAGGCGTGCCGGGAATAGCATTGCATATTTCATCTTCCTTTCCCTAAGCATATTCTTCACCCCGTTGAATTGTCTGCGTTCCGCCTGAACCCCCACAGAGAAGTCTGGGAAAATTAGCTATTATTGGCCTGGGGAAGATGCCTGGTATGGGGCAGGGAGCTAGTGATCGGTGTGCCCGCTCAACTGTGAAGAATGGGGAAAGCGGAGGGTCGCCGAGGAGGACTTTAAGGAGGGTCTCGACCGCCAGCTCCATCCGACCCCTGAGGGCAGACTCAGGAACCCCCACGATGCAGATGTTATTTCTGCGGGACATCGATTCCAGGTCATCACACTTGGCCTTGACACTCTTCATGTCACGCACCAGCTCTGTAACTGTGTTTTGGAGGACGAGCACGCCATCTTCATTTGCTTCATTTCTGGTTTCAGCCTCGGTTATTCTAGTGCCATGCTGGTCCAGTTTTGTCCTGAGAGAGGCCACGTTCACATTTATATCATCGAGCTTTCCATGGAAGGAGGTCAAGTTCTTTGCCATGGACTCCATCATTGCCGTGAGATTGAGCTGGGGGGGTCCGATGGCATTTCTATGTCGTCGTGGTTCAAGGAGGAGGCCCCCTGGTCAGTTCTGGGTGCTGGCTTGGTAAATGCATCCATAGCCCCAGCCTTGGTGGCCCTGTGAGACCTATTTGACATCTCGAAGGAGGGTGATGACACGTGCAAATGTAGGCAGGTGCCACCTGTAGGGCCAGGGGAACAGGTCTTCTGGGCCCCTAGATCGATAGTATGAGGAGGCAGAGGGAGCGGGTGTAGGCTGGATTGTCAAAAGTGCTGGTGCGCTTGTTGGTGAATAGCTCGCAGTGTGGCCCGAGGGAGGTCCTCCAGCCGGGTTAGCCAGAAGGCCAGCGGTAGGGAGCACCACTCAGCTATCCTAGATCGGTAAGAGGTGGTAGGAAGGCCGCCCGCCCCCAGGTGCAGTAAAGGAGGAATGCAGGGGTGGAACGAACTCAGAGGGAAGACAAAGTGGGCACCTGGCGAGAGGAGATAGCGGAGGAGGGGCTCATGGGGCAGTGTAGTATAGGCCCGCTCCGCCTAACCACACAGCAAGTATGAGGAGTCTCCTCGACCGGGGGTCAGGATGTGAGGCCTGGGGTCGAGCCCACCACAGGCAGTTGATGTCACAGTGTGGGTGTCACTTGATGTACTCCCGCAGATTAGGGCGGCACTGGGCCACAGGCAGGGGTGGATCCCACTTCAAATTAAAAGTTGTTGCCCTAGGGATCAGGCTGCGTCACCTAGTAGGTTGGTGTGCCGGTGGGCAGCATGGTAGGTAGTGGCGGCGCAGGCCCCCCGAGGTTGTTGTGGCAGCTGGGTGTAGGAGCAGGGGACCGTGTAGTTAAGGAGCAGAGGGAAAATAGCTCAGATCAGGCGGCCCCCCCAGATCCTCACCTGTAGTTTTGTCGGGTCTGAAAAGTGCGTAGGAAGGGGTCACTCGGCGAGATGCAGGGGCCCGCCCCAGTAGGCAGACTCCAATACATCCCGCGGCGCCAATTTAAATTTTTTATATTTTCTAAAAAATATAAACAGCATTTACATCACAGAGTGTTAACAGTACATGGCATCTGAACAATGCTAAATTGGTAAAAGAGAAAAAACAAAACAATGTATATGACATAGAGTCATTCAAAAGATATGCAATTCTCCAAGGAATATATTTCATAAAAGTGTTCTTAATAATGAGGGCAGTGCATCAATAAGATAGCAATGTATTGACAAAGTGCACCCTTAGCAATTAACAAAGTGCTGGTAGACATTGCCACCTACTCATCTCCTTTGAAACCAGTATTATAGTGTTCTGTTTGATGCCTGATAATCCAGAAAAAAGAATAAGAAACGGAGCAGATCCCCTGTTGGTGCCACATAGCTGTTTGTTTTCTTGTAATATTCTGGTTGCAAATTATTCATTCTTATGCTCTAGCTTTATTCCAGTTGAATCAAGTGCCGATGTTGTGCTCTTTTGAAGATGAAATGTTTTATATGTGTGCGTTTAGTGTGTCACCTTTTAAGGAATCATCCCATCATATCATTTCGAGTCTCTAGATAAAATGGCACAAAAGCTTGCCATCAAAATACAGACCACTGTGATTTTATTGGGATTGCTTCAAGCTGTGTTATCCAATTGGAGGTTGAGTGACTAAAAACATGAGAAAAGGATCACAAAGAAATACTATCAAATTCAGGAAGGGATTGCATTGCTCTCCTGTACTTAAAAAGAGCTACACTAATTAACACCAAATTCAGACAAAATGTTTTCATACAGTTGAAACCACAAACTTTACTTTGTTCAGTGAAAATCGATCCACATAAAAAAGCAGTGTTTGGCAAAAAATTGCAATATTTATTTCAGTTTGGGTTAAAATGAATTTGCAAAGGCAATTTAAAATCAGATTACAGTGCTGTGTTTGGTGCATGCTAGGTTTGGCAGTCATTTAGGATTTTTGAACAGGGGAATGAGTTTTCAGACATTGTACTGGAAAAACCATCACAAGAGCATTTAGTAGACATCTGGGAAATGGCCTGACCCTGTGGAGGGCCATGCTATACTTCCAGAAGGCTGGCACACTCCCTTTTAGGAAATATTTGGAGGAGGAGTCAAATGCCTCTACCGCAATTCCGGCCCCCCCATTCTTCCTATATGTTGGAAGCCGGAAATTGTGACATGCACAACTCCAGTAATGGTCCCTATACCGCGAAGAATCCTCAAAACAAGATATCCTTTGAGAAAGCCCTACATAACGTATCCACAAAGAAATGATAGACTATTAACGAGGTTCTGGAAGAAGTGTGAAGATGAATGAAAGAAAAGACTGGTGAAGCAGAAATGTTGCACCCAGAAGAGATGCCAATGAAGAGAGTATATATACCTTATAGAATCTGATGGCAAAGTGAAGAATTTAGCAACATTTCATGTGCGGGAATGAAGATTGCATGTGCAGAGAGCACTGAAAAAAATGCAAGCCGTTTTATAATTGTACAGATGCTGTAACGCAAGTAGACTAAGTAATCATGCAGGCTGTCTATGCATAGTGAATAGACTGCAGGCGGTGCTGCCAATATATATATATTTATATAGAATATAGATGTTTCACGTTGTGTTTTAGCAAACAAGGACCCCATTAAAAGAAGGGCTGAAAGTGTGGCGCAGTAGAAGAGAACAGCTGATGATGAGGGAAGATTTAAGAAAGGTTGTCTGGTCCAGTGTTAAGTGTTGGGGCAGTCAAAAAACTGATTATTTATTCAAGAAGATATAATGGACGTGAGAATCGAGGCAAGCTCCTTTTGAGGTGTAAAGGAAAACACTATAAGTGCCAGGTTTTATTCATTTAACAGTGTTAAATATGAATGAAAGAGCTCAAACACCGTCTCCTGTCACATGGTCTAAATGAAAATAGACTTTGGGCAAGCTGCACCGAGACTTGAAGATAAGAACATGCTCACACTCCGGTCTTTTCTCAGGCACAGTGATACTTTGCAAGGCCGATTTCAAAGATAATTTGAATGGCAGACAACAGGAGCGATGATGGATGATTGACTAATTGGGTGGGAAGGCATGGTCAAGTCCACCCACAAGCACCTGGGGTACCAGCTTGCGTGCTGCTGGCGAGTGGAATATTCCAGAAGGGTACAAGCATGCCAACCAATTATAGAGGGCCACGTAGCAAAGAGCCCTATAGTTTGAAAGCCAATGAAACGCTGTGTATCTCATGACAGTGAAGATGGCTTGCACTAGGGTTGGGCATAGCTGTCCACCTGACCTTAGAGACCCAATCACAATCCTATCCCCCATAGAAAGTATACATAGATGTTTCCCTTAAGCCTATCACAACCCTGAGTAGGTTTTCTTAATTTGCCACGTAGTATGACATCAATGATGACACGTTTTTACTATATAAATGTAATTTTTTATGAAATGCTTTTAGAACTCTCGAGAGAGATTTGTGCGAACATCCATTGATGTCCGTTGTACTCCCTGTTTTAGACAATTGCAATTAAACCAGTTATGTTTTGCCAACTTCCTGAGTCGGTCTTATTTTTGGTTAAAATCTGCATCCCCATCCTTTCCATATAGCGCTACCTCGCTTAAAGGGCCTACAGGTTCAAAATCAAAACAGCTACATGTTGCCACCTAGTTTGCAAACCTAGCAATTGCAAAAGATTATTTTGGGAGGCTTATGAATATATCCAATTCCGTGTGTTGGACTGCGTCAAACTTTCCAAAAAACATCAAGAGCCGACTTTGAATATTGATTGGGATTTGTGAGGTTTCATCCAGCTGAGGAAAAGTTATCAAAGGAATCTAAAAGAATGATTCCCTGTGTAATTATGTCCACAATGTATCGAACAACATGCAGCATTGAAGGTTAAATATACACCTCCCCCCTCACTGAATCGTGTGATGTTTTGTGACGTTGAATCCACGCTGGATCGATTATGTTATAGAGGATTCTCAAAATAAATCCCTCATTCAAAATAAAATAATGAAACGTATGATGCAGTGTAGTACAAAACATTCTGGACTAAGAACGCATCAAAGACACATGCCTAAGGGTGGCCATGAGAGCTACAAGGATTGCACCAATCTCAATACATTGATATGACTTCAGGGTCATTTTGGCCATTAACAATGTTGTGTGCATGCTCAAACACCCTCTCTCATTTATTTATTTAATGTATTGGTTATTTGAAATGTGCCTATGAATCAAAAAGTGTTTCAAAGCGCATCAAGACAAGGAGGTGGGGAAAAGGGATGTATGAAACAAAACAGAAACGTTCCTACTAGGTCTTAAGACATTGATGTAGTGCATTTGCTGTAGCATGAAATGCAGGGGAGAGGAGGGGGAGGGGTCGTGCAGGGATGGGAGGTAAAGGGAGAATGAAACACGAACAAGGAATGTTCGGTTGTGAGGCCATTCGAATCATTCAAGTGCTGTAACATTAAATGCAGCAGAGAGGAGGGGGAGGGGCATGCAGGAAGGGGAGGGAAAGGGAGAATGAAAAATGAACATGGAACGTTCCTACTAGGTCATGAGGCCATTCAGATCATGCAAGTACTGTAAGATGAATGAAGGGGGGGTGAGGTAGGGAGGAGGATGAATACAAGAAAGAAGGGGGAGAAAGGTACATTAATTGCATGTAGCAGGTTAAACACAACAAGGCTGGAATGAAGGTCATTGGAGTAAGTGCACCAGTACAGGAAGCCTCACCATGCTGTGTCAGGGCCACGTCAAGGCAGGTAAGAGATTAGAGTGCCGGGAACGATAGGTAAGAGTTCAGGATTCAGGGTGAGATTAGGAAACAGCAGAAAAGTGGATCCACGCCTCATGGACAAGGAGCAAGCGCAGGAAAAGCAGTGATAAGGAAGATCGGGACGAGCAAAGAGAACAAGAGACAGCAGTCATAAGAAGTACGTAAAGGCACATAGGGAGCAGGCCTGAATTAGTGGGCGAGAGGCAATAAAGTTGGTATAGGTAGCCAAAAACCAATGTAAACTGCAAAAGATATGCTAAGAACAAAACAAAATGGGCAGCATCTGGAGCAGGGGGAGGAGGGACACAGAGTTCATGAGCGCAAACAGATACTGCCAGTGTCAAAGGACAGAACCAGTGGGCAAAGACCAGCAACAAGGGATGAGAGGCAGAATTCAATCAGGTAGGGTCCGGGCAGCTTAGCAGTGCGGTGCGAGGGGAGAGTCAATCAGGAGATATTTTTAGTAAGCCGGAGCGAAGGAATATAGGATAGCGTCCATCAAGGATAAGGTCTTGCCTTCCGGAAGGTAGGATGGCCGGCAACAGCGGGTGATGAGGCAGATGGCATCTAGAGGGAGTGCAGAGAATAAATGAAGGAGTGAACCTATGGTACATGGGCACACAAAGAGAAAGTCTTGATGCGCCGTACACTCCCAGACAGACCCAGAGAGTGGCTGCAATTACCCTTAGAGAGGACCCATTGATGGGACCGCTGTCACCTCCCATCTCCCGGCACTGGATGCAATCCGCAAGTGGGGAGGCAGGCAGAAGGACGGTGCAGGTGATTATATATTTATTGTGATCCTGAGACAGACTCAAAAATACCATGACTGTCCAATCAAATGTGGACTATGTAGTCACCCTAGCAAGGTATATAATTAAACATTTCCTAAAATCACAGAAAGACAATATTAAGGAATAATTGGGTTAATTGATATGTACTATGTGGTACTATAAACAATAATGCACAACATATACACATTTCCAGAAGAAAGTACAGTTGACCTGATTATTATTTTTTTTACATTCTTACTGTGCTGCCCCCCTGGGCTTTGTCGTTGCACTGGTGAACGGTGAATTTCTGTGTTTTATTTTCTTTAATTTGTGATTCCCCTCCGTGTGTCCCATGTCCCTGCTTCCCTCCTCCCGCTCCTATTTCCTCCTTCCCGCCCACCACCCAACCCGCCCACCCCCCCATGATTGGCCTCCCCTCCCCTTATCACTATCCTTTGCTGGGCAGCCTCTGCCCGGCAGCCACTCGACTAAGGGCCCCAGGCAAAGGTTAGCTCCTACTGATGGCTCCCCTGTTGGTGTCTGCAGGTGTCCGCTAGGGACACCAGCTGCCAACAACCTCCCTTCTGACGTCTAGTGGTTATTCCTCTGCAGTTCTACTTGCATAAACCGTTTGCCTTTAGTACTGCATTGTGAAACCTATGCCTTTTTCTCCCTCTTTAGGATTCTCAAATTTAGGTGGCTACCACTGGTTTTAAATGTGCTTATATCGGCACCACTAAAATTGCATTGTTTTAATTTGCCTGTATCTGCACCACTAAAACTGCATTGTGAAACCTAGGCGTTTTTCTCCCTCTGTAGGATTCTCAATTTTAGGTATGTCTTCTCTCCTGTCTTAGAATGACCTGTGCTATCTGCACTCGCTTGCTGAGTGTTGTCGTCTTGTCTCATAGCTCTGCTCACTTGCCTCTCGCTGTCTTGTCTGTCTACCCCTGGGCCCCCCCCTCCTCTCCCACCTACTCTATGGTGCTCTCTGTCTCCCCTATCTTTTCTAACTGCTTCTCTATTGACTATCCTGTTCTTCTCACTAAGTCTGGTAGGAAGAAGTTTAAAAAGGACATCCTGGTCTCCAACCCAGGCCTCCCTATCACCGACACCTACATCAGTGCCTCCTTCAAGGAAACTCTCACCGACATCCTCTTTGTCTTCACCTGACCTATAGACCCCTCATATGGTCTCTATGCTCTCTCCATTCTCCTCCCATTAAGGGTGGCACCCGTTGGGACGCCCTCCTGGCCTCTTTCCTATCCTCTAAGGTCATCATTAATGTCTACTCTAATGGGACCGTCTTGGTACAAGGCCCTCAGGCCAACCTTCATCTCTTTGATAGACACTTTCCGCGGCTCATTAACTTCCTTTCCTCTCCTGCTGTCCCCTCTCCCCTTTCCTTGGCTGCCTTGCCTTCCCTCCCTCTCTGCCCCCTCTCAGGTGCTTTCTACACTTCCACAGGGCATAGCTCTGGTCTGTACCCCTCCCCGAAAGTCCTTCAAGGAAGGCAACCTTCTCCACATTGCCAGTCTTACCCCCCGCTCTGCTGTCAAACACTGCTCTGATATTTGCCGCCTTCTTGAAGAACTTAACCTCAATGTCCTCCGTTTTACTGAGGCATGGTTTACGGCCAGCTCTGTCACCAGCTTTGACACGCTCCTACCTGATGGCTACAAGATCCTCTCTGCGCCCTGGCCCAACCGCTCTGGTGGGGGCATAGCCCTTATCTTCCCCGAAAGGATTCCTGCCTCTGTCACTCCTACGCAGGCCTTCTCCTCTTTTGAATGCCTCGCCTGCAGGCTCTCTCTCTCCCTTAGCCATTCCCTTACTGTGGCTACTATCTATCGGCCACCGGGTCAGATTTCTTCCTTCCTCTTTGAGTGGGCCGACCTCTCCTCCTCACTCCTGGCCTCAACCACTCAACTACTCCTCCTTCTTGGAGACTTCAAAATCCACCTGGATTCCTCCTGTCCCCCCTCTGGACTCTTTCGCGACCTCTGCGACTCTCTCTCAATCACCATTCTTCACTCTGGCCCGACTCATTCTGCAGGGCACACTCTCGATGTTCTGATCTCTTCAGACCTTCCCCTCTCTGTCCCTCTCTCCACTCCTCTCTCCTGGAGTGATCACTCCTATCCTCCCACCCCACCCTCCCTACCCCACAGGCCAAGCTACCTATGTTACTGCCACCCACTTTCTCGGTCATCTGACCCATGAAGCGCGTGTCAGTTGAGGCTTTCGCTGCCACCTTCTCACCCCCTCCTCCCTCTTTGGCTGACTCGCACTTTGACACAGCCATCTCCATGCTCTGCTCTTCTATATCTGATACTCTTGATATCCTTGCCCCTGTCATGAGAATCCACCTGAAGCCCAAAGTCAAGTGTAACTCCTGGTATGACTCAGATCTCGACACCCTAAAACGCAAGTGTAGGGTGGCCGAGAGGAGTTAGATTGCTGCAAGTTCATCCTCTGACAAACTGGCCTGCCGCCTGCTTCAAAGGCAATACCAACTCTCAGTCCTCACCAAGAAGAGAGCTCATACCTCTCCAACCGACCTGGGAGGGTCGGTTGGAGAGGAAAGAAGTCAGCCACTCCAGAGCCTGACCAGTGATACCCAGGTTATCACGGGGACGGTTGAGCAGGATGGCATGCACTTCCTTGTACTTGCCACCAGGCCTCATCACGAGTTCAGCGGTAATGCGGCGGTTTTGCAGTCGGACGTAAATAGCGCTAACGCCAAGGCCCCAGCGCATAATCCGCCAAATCACGAGTTATCGTGCACGCGCCCCGGTCCATGGCATTATCGCAAATAGTGCGAACCCTTAAATCCGGTGCACCGTGCGCTACCACATATCGCGCTATGCGCCATCAGCGTGCGGGAAAAGCGTCACGGCCGGAATGGGAAAGAAAGCGGCAGCCATCTTGGAAATCACAATCCGTCCGTCGGATATCACAACCCCTGGAAGCCATCCACGCCATCTAACACCAAAACATGTCACAGGAGCGCACTAGGGGCAAGACTGCCCTGGACAGGGTGAGAAAGCCCAAATGCAGCGACCAGGAGCTAGCTGTACTGGTAGAGGAGGCTGAGACACATCATGAGTGGCTGCAGCAGTGCAAAACCAGTGGCCAGCACAGAGCACAAATTTGGAGCACCATCAGCCAAAGGGTCACTGTTGTGGGGCGCATGCCCCGGGATGGGGAGGATTGCCGCAAGCGCCTCAACGACCTGCGTGTACGAGTCCGCGGCATCCTGTCACAGCACAGGAGTGCAAGCAGGGGCACTGGAGGAGGGCCGCCACCACCCCCCACCTGAACTCACACCTTGGGAGGAGAAACTGACTGCCCTGCTAGATGTTGGCACCATCGAGGGAATTGGTGGAGCGGAGGCAGGTGCTGGCATCGATCCAATTGCAGGTGAGTCGCACCCCCGAATGCATGCAACTGAAAGTACCACACATGCAGACCTTGAGGGAATGAATGTGAAGAAATGTGTATGAGAAACTGCAGACACCCATAAGTGAGGCCTACTTCCATTGAACCGTAGTGCTGCCTAGACGACCCTGCAGGTGCAGTGCATCAATGTCAGGGGCAGGGGATAGACATCCATAACCATGGGACAGCTATGTAGAGTTTGAGTGTGCATGAATACACCCCCAAAACCCTGAGCGCAGTGCACCCCAGCCACGCATACAATCTTGTCACTCAAACATTCCCATGCAGTGTATCTCCCTACTCACTCCCACCAAGCACCACATGGCGACTGAACAGAATGCAAGATGAATGCGTGATTGATAATGTCTCCAATCCCACTTGTTAGCATGAACTGCATTACACAAATGTAGGTAGCATTGAACTCAGACCACAACCTATGTACCCCACAGGCACACGTCAAACCCAACAGGACGAAGATGATGGGGAGGAGGCCACACCAACACAGCGCCCATGGCAGCGAGCCTCCACCAGCACCACTACCCCACAAAGAGGCCGCACGGAAGGGAGACGACCCAGGCCACCCGCCACTTCACCCCAACACAGCCCTACCAGACGGCAGCAGAACCCACATGCCCGCAGGGAGGCCACAGCCAGCTCGCCCCAAGCCACCAGACACAGCCCTGATGCAGAGAGACTGACCTGTGGATCGGAGCCCGACGTGGGAGTTACACCTCCACGTGCTCATCATGCAGAAGGACAGCATTCACCAGGAAGCAGTGACGCAAAAGGGATGGTCACACCACAGGGAACCCCAAGGCCTGGCACACAGCAAGCACAAACCCCACATGTGCCTGTGTGTCGTGTCCGCACACCACAGCCGGACGAGGACACACCATCATATGGCAGCCCTGAAGACCGGCACTCAGAGCCTGGCAGCCCAATTCAAGCCGGCACCATGTCCCCATGCAGCCCCCCCCGACAGCACACAAGTGGCAGGCCAGCACATGACACACCAGGGGTGCCCTTCGTCACAGGGGAAGCAGTGATGGGCTGACTCAACGTGATTGAGGCGAAACAGGCCAGTGTAGAATCAATGGCCAAGGTGCAGAGCCGGCACATCAAGGCTGTCAGTGCATCTATACGCCATGGATGCAAATACATAGGGCGTGACAATGCGCGCACACGCAGAGTCGTAGAAAAATGTACCGCTGCCCTGACAGGGTTTGGACAACAAGTGAGGGAGTTGAGCGAGGCAGTGTCAGCACTTGCTGAGCAAACAAGGGAGGGAAACAACCTAATGCGACAGCACATGCAGGCCACCGGGTCAGTCCCTTCAACATGAACCACACCCACGGAGGGTTCCCTTGAGCCATCTCCTAGGCGCCGGTCAATGCGCCACCTGAGGACACACACACCAGACGGGCCCGGAAAAGGAAAGCGCCCACAACCATCCTAGTCGTGCATGGAATTGTTGTTGGTGCCCTGATAAGACACATGCACCTATCTGCACAGTTGTGGGTAGTTCACTGGGGGGGAAGGGGGATTGTGTTCTGGGTGTTCACTGGGGGGAGGAGGGATTGTGTGCTGGGCGTTCACTGGGGGAGGGGGGATTGTGTGCTGGGTGTTCATTGGGGGGAGGGAGGATTGTGTGCTGGGTGTTCACTGGGGTGGGGGGTTTGTTGGACTGCAAATAAATCACATTTGAAAAATCACAAAGCATGGACATTAGTGATTGTTCACAAATCCAATTTAATGTTGAAGTGACATCTGTTCAATTTACCCATCACCCGTGTTAGAAAAATGCATCAATCAATCCCTGTCTGGCCAACCTCCCCTCCCTCGGCCCAAACCTTTGTGCATGTGCAACACCTTCTGGCACGTCATCACCCTCACTCCCATCCTCAGGTGGCTGCACATGAGCATCGGGGGCAGTGGCACATTTCTGCGACAGCAGATGTTGTGCAGCATGGCACATGTCAGTACAATTTTGCCAACTTTTTCTGGTGCATACATCATTGCCCCTCCCGTACGGTCGAGGCACCCCACCGGAAGTGTGCCTTCAGCAGATCAAATGCCCTCTCCACGCAGATCCATTCACGAGCATGGGCAAGGTTGTATGCCCGCTCCGCTGCCGTGTGTGGATGACTCACAGGGGTCAGGAGCTACGTGTACTGGGCATATCCAGAATCACCTGCAGGGGAGAGAAAGCCGGTATGGGGACAAGGTAAGTCCAGTGGGTGTACAGAGCTCTGTCATCAGTGTCATTTTGCCATACTTGTAATTAGGTCTACAACATTGTGGAGTGTGCTGTACTACGGGCACAATTGAATCAATGAGGTACTCTCAACTTGGTACGCCTATGTTTCAGGATGTAACATTACTCATTCACTTGTCACTGGGTAAGGGGGCCCTTACATCTACTTCTGCATGACAGAAGTGGCTGCCTCATGTGTCATTGCCATTCCATTTGGTTGCAATTGCATTTGCTAGTTGTCACTACTCTGTACTGTTCTCCATGCATTTGCTTGGCCATTCTGGGGACAGTGTTTGTGGGATGTACATTGCCATTACTCAGTCTGCTCATGTGTGGTGCATTTGTGGATGTGGCAACTTATGGGTTAGATTTTCATTACTGTCGGTTGGGCAGGGTGGCATTTCTGTACTGTGTCAGTGTTGGGAGCCATAGTGCTACTCACACAGGAGGCTTTATGGTGGTGGGCCTTCCATATGTAACTGTGCTGCCACATATCTTTTACATCCTGAATGGGTGTGTTCTGCTGTGTTGGACATGTCCAAGGTTTGTCGTGCAAGCTGCTTGAATGTGAATGCTGCAGTAATGGTGCTGCCTATTGGGAATCATGGATTTCATTGTGTGTGACCAGCCCCATCAGTTGTGGATTGACATGCATTATGGTATACATTTCTACTCACCCAGCAGCCATGTGTTTTGCCCCCAGTGCCTTTCCATGTACGCCGGCAGGGTACTGTTGCGCAGGACCATGGAGTCGTGGGTGGATCCTGGGTAGCGGGCACAGCAGTGGCTGAAGGTGAGGTCAGGACCACATGTCATCTGCACATTGAGGGAATGGTACTGTTTCCGGTTTCTGTTGGCTACCTCATGTGCCTGGGGTGGTACGAGTGCCACATGTGTGCAGTCCAGGGCTGCTATTACATTCAGGACTTGGGCAATGGCATATAATTGACCCTTCAGCTGGTGCACCTGTGCCTGTGTGGCTGGCAATGCGATATACTTGTTCACATGATTCAACAGTGCATCGAGCACCTGTCCCAGCATGGCACTGAATGTGGACTGAGCCATTCCATGCATCATGGCAACGGTATGTTGGTAGCTGCCAGTCCCAAGGAATTGAAGCACAGACACAAGCTTCACTAGGGGAGGTACTGCTGTGCTGGTGGCTATGCAGCTGCTGATGTCGCCCTGGATTGTGTCCAGCAACTGGGTGATGGTTGCCCTGTCAAGCCAATATTCCGTCACCAACTGCCCATCAGTCAGGGCCCAGGGTGTTGGCTGACCCTGGGGATGGCTGGCCGCCTTGCTGGTGCTGCTCTCCTCCTCCTTCTCCTCATCCCCAACAACCCCTGCGCTCCCAGGGCCCTGGCCTGGTTGGCTGGCCTCTGTAGCTCCAGGCGCAGCAGGTAGAAGTCAACATGGTGTTGGTGAGGGTGTGTTGTGCAGGGGTGGGTCCTTTGCAGGCCTCTGATTTGCATTGGTTTCACCTGGGCCCTTACTGCTGTCTCCTCCCTGCTCCTGCTGGTGTAATGGTGTTGGGGAGGGTGTGTTGTGCATGGGTGGGTCCTTTGTAGGCCTCTGAATTGCATTGGTTTCACCTGAGCCCTTATTGCTGTGGCCTGTGTTCTGTTACCTCCAGCTTTTTGCTGGGGGTATTTTCGGCGGATTATCTGCCGCTTTTGTGGCGCTAATTGCGCCTACGCCGGACTCGTGATTACTAATGTTTTAGCGCGAATGGTTACTGGCGCTTTTACAGCCGACGCTTGTACAGCCGGCGCTACTTGCGCCGGCTGTAATGGCGCCGGCGGTATTTGGTCTTGTGATCCGATGGACCCTTAAAATCGGCGCTGATAGCATTACCGACGATTTTAAGGGTTACCGCCAAACTTGTGATGAGGCCCAGAAGCTAGCCGTTTGATTTATCTTATCTATTCTACTTTCCCATGTACTGCACTTTCCCCTCTCCCTTCCCCCTCGCACTTTTCCTTTTCCCCCCCTTCCCATGCACTTGCGCGATCTGAATGACACCTGGCCTAGTAGGATCGTTGTATGTCCTCCCTTTGCCCCCCCCCTTGCCTCGTCACGCCTTGAAACACTTGTGTATAGGCGCGTTATAAATGCGATATCATATCATATCACCTGAAGCCAATACATTAACCAGTTATGATATCCAATGCAACCACAAGTTCCCAGCATGCACTTTTCATGAGATTGCACAAGCCTTAATGAAGCACATCACAATTTACATAAGCAATGACATCAATGATGATAACAGACATATGTGCACACCCTGAAGGATAATATACCAGCAGGGATGTGGTCATGGTGTGCTCCAATTTTGAGCCATGTCAAGTCATGCTCATTAGGTATGAAGTGTATATGTACTTCATGTGGAGCATGGAGGTAGGTCACACACCATACTCAGTACTTTTGGTGTTAAAATACATAGGAAGAAGAAATAGTTTAGTTAAAACATGGAAGAAAGTCAACCGGTCCAACAGGAGAGAAACACATCGGATTCCAACTATGTGTAGGTGATGGGGACATCTCTTTAAAATGGCCTTAACCAAACTGGACTGCATGCACAGGTCTTTCCCAATGGAGGCCCATATCACCTGAGAGAGATTCTGGAGAAGGTGCCCAGACTGAGGCGCTGGCTTACCTGAAGGAGATGCCTGAAGCAAGTTGGCATCTGCACCTGCCACAGGGCTTTGAAAGATAGACAAAACTTGGGACCACGATTAGTCAGACATTTTTCTAAGAATTAATTACATTCCAGGTAGCAGTGAAACATATTTTGGGAGCCCTTCTAAAAGTTATAGGACAGACAAACGGAATTCCGTGCAAAGGTGCCTGGGCCTTGGGATATGTAATGAAAACTGAAACCATGGGTAGCATGATTGTATTCGAACTTTCTCCTGCCGTGTCATAGTCCTTAAGGTTATTGAAATCAAGTTTTGAATGAGTACATTGAACTGCCGTGTGGCGAAGGTGAATCTGATTCCTTGAAAATAGTGCGTGAGGTAGGCATCACTGTCACTGCATCACAGAAGCAACAGAAAGCCCGAGAAACTCACGCCATTACCAAGGTTTACAAGAAGTCTGACATCATAGAGCTGCAGTTACTTAGTGTCTATGACTATTCTAGGAACTCATACTTGTCCATTAATAATGTGCAGCGTTAAGATTTCAATCACTCTGAGTATTTGGGAAACATGTCTGAGGTATAACTACAAAAAAGGGTTTTGTTTAACTCCTTATTCTGAAAGTGTCCTTAATGTTCTATGTCAGGGAGGATGCAGTCTTAAGGCAAGCAACATTTTCTGCTCTAGATTGTTTGATTATTTTTTTGCGAAGCCATCAGTTGTGTTCATATTTATAGAGAAATGTAAATCGTTTAAGTTGGTTTTGCTTGAGTTGCAGGTGCAGTCCCATTGTAATTTCGGTGTATTGTCAAATTATTTGTAAGTATTTTTTTAATCAACTAAATTGTTGCAGGCCAGCTTCTTTCTTGTCTCAAAGAGTGATGGTAGCATGTGTGCACGATCAATTATTAGAGTCAGTGTTGTTTGAGATGTGAAATCTGTTAACACACAATGGCCCTCATTACAAGCTGGGAGCAAAGGGATACCGGGCACCGGTAATGACACCGGTGCCGTTAATCCCTTTGCGCCCTATTCTGAGGTCCCTTTGCGGGTCCTTCCTTACCGCCTGGTTTTAGCAGGCGTTAAGGACGGGACCCACAAAGGGATACCGGAGTCAATAACGGTACCGTAATTTACGGTACCGTTATGGCCTCCTTCCCATTGAGCCCTATGGGGGCTCGAATGGGAATGGGGAATGGCTTTTCAAATGGGGATTTACCGGTCCCGCAATGGTCGTAATAGACCGGTATATCCCCATGCCACCAAGTTGGTGGCGGTACCGGTATTAGTGCAAGTCATGGCGCTAACAGCGCCATGACTAGCACCAACCTCTGAATGAGGCCCAATATGTATAGGGAGTGTACTTATTCTGTTTAAAGGTGGGTTTTAAGACTTCCTTGAGTGGGGTCTCAACCAGTGAATATATGCAAAAACATGCAGGGACCATGGCACAAATATGTTCTGAGAAAGAGAAGGTTAGATAGAAGATCACACAAAAGTTCCTTGATTTCTGGATGGTTGCAGGGGTTGGACCTTAGGTGTGAGGAAACAGATTGGGTAGAGCATTTGCTTGGTGTGGGCCTCAGAGACAACTACCCTAGAATCATTATTTGAACCCTTATAAAGACTGAGTGGCCTTTCTGGGATTATCTAAATATATAATTATCTGCAGCCCACACCCCACTGCGTTATTCTTCAGCCTCCTCATGTGGCAGTAAACTGTGGTAGAGGTTCAAGAGAAGGGGATCTGTGATTTGGATTATGGTCCAACATGCAACAGTTGCTCTCTTCCAGTTACACAAAGACATTCATTCTATGTGATATTTCCAAATGTGAAGACTGTCACGTTTTTGATGTTTCAAGAAAGTAAATGTAAGCCGCTACAAATAGCCAATGCTTTGTTCCAAACCCAGAAATGTACTATGATCACTCGCCCCAACAATAGACAAGATAAGAGATGTTTACCCTCTTGTGATCATTTCCGTTGTATGATTTAAACTGAGCTTAATGCCGTTTTAATACTCCTGCGTGATATTGGAATACAATGGAGAAGGAACATTTTTCGCTCAATCCTTTTCTCTCTCCAGCATCAGTGATATGTGCTAAAATAGTTCTATAAACCTGCTTTATTCTTTTCAACATAATGATATTTGCTATTTTTAAAAATCAAGCTCATATTACGATATATTCATAGAACTTATTTTTGACTAACATGTCATGCTATACAATTAAAGAAAATATGTCTGCCAACTATTATAATAACAATTAAGTTGCAACAATTTGATTAGGCGCTGGAAGGGGTCACTCTGTTTTACGTTCTTCTAACGATGCACTTGAAGTATTTTTTTTTATAAAACAATCTATTAACATTCTGGCAAAGGGACTTCTTATTTTCATGCTGAACTCCATTATCAATGTTACGTTTATTTTGCAGTCTGCAGAACGTATTGTGATACAATTTCTGGTGGAAGCAAACTATACGCCTGGCCACCTGTTACTTTAACTTCAATGAGGTGGCGAGGGCTGTGATTGACAGCACGTGTCTTGTCTCAGGAGGCCTATGGCTCTTTCACGAGCCCTATTCATGTATTTTCAATGCTTTTCAAATCATCCTCTTAAGTTATTTCAGATGCCAGGTCACGTGACTGAAAGAGGTTTTTCTAAAACTGCCACACGCGGAGAAATCTTGTGTGCTTTCTTCTGCTTGGGATACAAAGCACAAAGGGATATAAAAAAATAATAAAAATAACAGTTTTGAAGTTCTACTGTGCTGAAAAAAAAGGAAAAAGGAATACATTTCCAATTTAACTAAATGCTGCCAGAATTCAATGGTGATGAAATATCAGCAAACACAAAGTACGTGCTAACATTTAAAAACGTATACTTTCAGTCGGAGATAAATAGCTCAATATAATATCAAGATTTCACTGAAACAAGTGATTTATTTTTTCTTCATCTCCAATGTGTCCCTCCATTTGCAGATCTCTTTCTCAAGGATGGAATACACCGGAAACACACATCCCGTGCTTTTCCCACAGTGCCTCGTGCTTTTAGTATCATTCATTATCCTGCGGCTGTTAGTAACAGCAGAAATCATACAAATAGCTATAAGCATAAATAATAACAGTGCCAATCCAAATAAAGACATGGAAAATATAATTACTTTTCACAAACTCTACCCACAGATACATTTAAAAGAAATATGTGAAAGCACAATGAGATGTCCTAGCTAGGAATCTGCAACTTTTGACTCTCCAGTTGTTTCAGACTACGAATCCCATGATATCTCACTATGCAGATTAGGAATGATTGGAGTTGTAGCCAAAAACATCTGGAGAGCCAAAGGTTGCGGACCCCTGTCCTATGACCTTATGAAGCATTGAGAATGTGCACGTGTGCAGGTCAAGGAGGAAGTGGGGGCCTCAAGTTGTCCCATGTCAGAAAGAAATAATATATTCAGTTCAATTAATGGCATCCTGGCAGGTATAGGTTTGCTTTTTACATTATGGGGGTAATTCATGGAACCAAGCTTGCGCCAGCCGCGTGCGCCAAAACCCATTTTGATGCACGCGTATTCATGGATTTAAACATCCATAACCAGCCGTGGTGCAGCGACCCTGCAGCAGCGCCAGTTATGACCCCAACCCCGCCCCATGTGCCAAAAACATTGCACAAATCTCCTACATGGCGCAAAGGCTAGTGGATCAGCATACAGACCCGAATAACAAAAATGAGCTAAAAACACCACTCAGCCCTCACGCGACAACCCAATCGCGTGTCAAACTCCCCACGCACCCCTCAGAAAACCCATACCCTGCTCGCGCAAGGCCAATCGCATGTAAAACTCCCTGCGCACCCCTTGGAATATGTGTACCTCACTCACGCAAGGCCAATCATGTGTAAAAGTCCCCACGGACCCCTCGGAATATGCGTATCTCGTTTGCGCCAGGCCAATCACGTGTAAAATGCCCCGCACACCCCTGTGGGGCATGGTCAGGGTGGATGGGCTGCCTGTGGTGCATTGTCAGTGTGGATGGGCTGCCGTTGGGGCATGGTCACGGTGGATGGGCTGCCTCTGGGGCATGGTCAGGGTGGATGGGCTGCCTGTGGTGCATTGTCAGGGTGGATGGGCTGCCTGCGGGGCATGGTCAGGGTGGATGGGCTGCCTGTGGTGCATTGTCAGGGTGGATGGGCTGCCTGTGGAGGATGGTCAGGGTGGATGGGCTGCTTGTGGTGCATTGTCTGGGTGGATGGGCTGCCTGCGGGGCATGGTCAGGGTGGATGGGCTGCCTGTGGTGCATTGTCAGGGTGGATGGGCTGCCTGCGGGGCATGGTCAGGGTGAATGGGCTGTCTGTGGGGCATGTCCAGGGCTGTAGGGGCCTCCCCTGTGGTGAGGTCTGCCTGCACGGGTTGCACGACATGGGTGCGCGATTATGGGGGTACATGAAAGCACTTTACATTTCATTCTGCTGGAGTGAGCGGGTACGCATATTCCAAGGGGTGCGCAGGGACTTTTACACGCGATTGGCCTGGGGTGAGTGGGGTACGCATATTCAAAGGGGTGTGCGGGGATTTTTACACGTGATTGTCCTGGCACAAGAGGGGTACATGTATCCCGAGGGGTGCGCGGGGACTTTTACATGCGAATGGCCTGGCGCGAGTGAAGTATGCGTATTCCGAGAGGTGCGCGGGGACTTTTACATGTGATTGGCCTGGCGCGAGCTGGGTATGCATATTCCAAGGGGTGCGTGGGGACTTTTACACGCGATTGGCTGGGTGCGAGCGGGGTACGCATATTCCGAGGGGAGCGTGGGGACTTTTACACGCGATTGGCCTGACGCGATTTGGGTACGCGTATTCTGAGGGGTGCGCTGGGGCTTTTACACGTGATTGGCCTGGCGCGAGTAGGGTATGCATATTCCGAGGGGTGCATGGGGACTTTTACAAGAGATTGGTCTAGTGCGAGTGGGTACGTGTATTACGGGGGTGCGCAGAGACTTTTATATGCGATTGGCCTGGCGCAAGCGGGTAGGCGTATTACGGGGGTGCGCAAGGACTTTCATACTCCATTTGGCAGTGTGGGCACTCCCGAGTGTGCCCCTCAACCCCTCCCTATGCCCCGCAGGCAGGCCATCCACCCTTCCCATGCCCCACAGGCAGCCCTTCCACCTTCCCCATGCCCCACAGGCAGCCCATCCTCCCCCCCCATGCCCTGAAGGCAGCCCATCCACCCTGACAATGCCCTACAGGCAGGCCACATAGCACCAAGCACTTGGGAGCCCCGACTCATGCCCCTCCACCCCACCTCCATTGAAAGGCACCTGCCTGCAGGCCCCCGACTCATGTCCCTCCACCCCACCACCATTGACGGGCACATGCCAGCAGGCCCCGAATCTTGTCCCCCTCACCCCACCCACATTGATGGCACCTGCCAGCAGGCCCCAACTCATGTCTGCCCCACCCCATCCCCATTGACGGACACCTGCCAACAGGCCCTAACTCATGTCCCTCCAACCCCACCCCCATTGACGGGCACCTACCAGCAGGCCCCGATTTATGTCCCCCAAAAACCACGTCATAACTATACAGACCCATGGTCCTAATGCCAACCCAAATCCCACTCCCCGACCTCCCAGTACTAACACCCAACGATCCACTGCACTCACTCCCAGGTAAATTACCCATTCCATGATAGTCTGAAAAGAACCAGCATGCCCATCAACAAATGTCCTACAGAGTCACACAGTGGCACAAAATAAATCATAGTAGACCACACCAATAATGTCGAATAATGAAATGTATTAAAAGTACAACAAATGACAAAATGAAAACAACACATGCAAATGAAGAAATAATTAGTGTAATAAGAAAAAGAAAGTGAAATCCAAGGAAAAAAACAAATCCAAAACATGAAAAAATATAAGTGGTCCATACCCAAAGTCCATAGAAAAAAATCACAAGTTGAAAAGCATAAAAAAACATTAATCCATGTGAACATCTAAAAAAGAAAGTATGTACATGTCCAGAAAAATTGTAAATGAAAGTCTGAAGGGTCCATTATCCCAAAACCAAAGGAAGCCCCTCTGGGCAGGAGCATGGTCATCAGTGTGTTGTCGTGTGCCCAGCTTGCTGAAGAGTGAATCCGCATGTGAAAAAACAGCACATCAGCGTGTAATTCAAGGAAAGGCCCTTAGCGAGTAAGCGCGTAAGTGAAGTGATGCGTGGGGGCGCTTCCCTCGGCACAGGTGGATAGTGAATCTGCATGTGCAAAAACAGCACGTCAGCGTGTAATTCGAGGAAAGGTCCTTAGTGCGTAAGCGTGCCAGTGACATTACACGCGCGGGTGTTGCCTTCAGCACGGGTTAAAGGTCCAGCGGGGAAGCAATTCCCTGTACGTGCTTTTCGTGGAGACCGTTGCGTCTGTTTACTCTTCTGGATTCACACGCGATTAATTCACAGCATTTTAAGTTCATACCTCTTCTTTTGGCGGGGTGTTGTCTACGTGCACAGGCGCGTGTGTTTTTCTTTTTCTTTTCCACGCAAGCCAGACGGCGAGTCGCGCCTGCTCTTTTTCCCACTGTGGTACCCCCTGTGTATCGCATACCGTTTTTGAGGTCATAGTAGCCCGGGTGTTCCACACGTACATGTTTTTTGTGTCCCTGGGTGCCGAAACGTACTGTGGGAGGTTCATTACACGTACGTGGGCTACCGAGGTTGCGTGCTTGTTTTTCTTTAATATTTTTATTTTTTTATTTTTAATCTTTAATATTTTTTTATTTTTTTGGGGGGTGCCTGAGCGCTGCATGACCTGTCATTTTTCCCCATGGGTCACAGACAGCCTTGCAGGAGCACAGGGGTACCTAGTCCATCCAGTACCCTGCCCCCTTCGACCCAATTGCTCAGGACAATTGTTGAGTGCACCTCCCATTGCCTATTTAACATCAGTGCCTTGGTTGGAAGGCCACCAAATGGTAAGGGGGGCAAAGTTGGGCATCCTCCCAGGGGTGTGCGTGGCCGGGCATGTGAGCGCAGAGACCAGGGGTGACAGGGAGTCCAGGGTGGCCAGGGTGGCTACATTGGGGGAAGAGGCAGGGGTGCCCCACTGGGGCAGGATGCCCAGCCATGTGCTGGTGCAAACATGCCACCACCTCATGTGGCTCCTGGAGATGCAGCTGTTGCATCACAACCTGGCGCCCATATGACCCAACAGCAACTTACATCTGCTGTCACGGGCCCACCGTTAGTGGTAGCTGCAGGTGCAGCTGTGGGGACCACCACCCGAGCTCGGGGTCGGGCAGTGCATGTTGCGTTGTGTCAGGACGTGTGTCCAGTGTAGCTGTGACCGGGGGCACACGTATCTGGGGCAGTTATGACATCTGCTGCCCCAATCGGCCGGGTGGTAGTAAATGCATGGGCAGATGCAGCCAACACCACCCCTGCAGGTGAGTCAGACCTGAACCAGACCTTCCGTCCTCATTCCAACACCCACTCCCTTGGTCCAGTCCACCAGCACCACTGAACCCACTGATCAGGGCCACATTGGCCACTTAGGGTCAGTACCACCACCCAAAAGAAGGAAGTGTGCTCCTGCGCAACAGGCTGAGACCCCAGACATGGCTCCGGCCTTCAGCACATTGAGGAAGAAGCCTTTCGGCAAGCAGGAACTGGACTTCCTTGAGGATTACATGTCAGCACACCAACGCTACATGCTTGTGGGCCCACAGTGCCATACAACGCCTCACCAGCGTTGGGTCCACTGGCAATATGTTGCGGATGGTGTGACAGCCATGGGATTCCAGGTGCGCACAGCTCAGGACTGCTACAAACGTTGGAATGACCTCCGATGCTGTGCAAAACAAAAGCGTGCCTCCAATTATGCCATGTCGCAGGTGACTGGTGGAGGGCCAGCACCAGAGGAGGATGAACTCACTCAGCACGAGGAGATCGCTTCAGAGTTCATCCTGGCAGAGCAAATCCATGGAGTGGGAGAGAGAATGGATTATGATGCATCGTCTAGTGAGTATTGATGCATTTTACTCAATGACATGTGTGTTTGGCATGTGTGACCCTCCCAGCTAGAACTTGGGTCCTTCCTTTCATCAATCTCCCTCTCTACCTGTGGTATTCACCAGGGGTCTGACCTCTTGGCCTGACTTTACACACAGCACCTGGTAGCTCTCGCCCACTGCATTTCCAATTCCATTTTCTGCGACAACTTCCAGTGCTAGGCTGATGACACTCAACTCATTTACAGGCATAAATTGGCCACTTCTTCTGCCTCTCTCATTTCTGATTGCCTAATTGCCATTTGAAATTGGTGTACTGCCAACAATATCTGTCTAAATTCCAGCAAGTCCATCCTTTCCCCTCACTCTCTGGCCAGCCTACCTTGGCCCTCCTCCTACCCCCACCTGCAAGGCCAACAACCTCAGGGTCACCTTTGACTCCACACATTCCTTCTCCGCATACATTTCTGGTGTTTCTTGAGAATGTAACTTCTTGCTTAACCTCCTTCGGGGTACTCTGCCTTTCCTCTCATTCACCTACAAGCTCACTGTCTCTCAAGCTCTGGTTGTCTCAAGGTTGGACTACTGTGACAGCCTCTTTCAAAATTCTACCTGCCTACACACTATGCCCTCTACCACTAATCCAGTACAGGACTACAAGACTTGTCATTCGCCTCAAGCCCTGGGATCCTATCTCTCCAGCTCTGAAATCCCTTCATTGACTACCAGTGGATGCAAGGATTACATTTTAGACCCACTGCATTGTGCACAAGGATTTCTCGGGCCTGGGTCCAAAATACCTTCAACTATCCCTCTGCCAATACCTCCTCTCTCAAGTCCTTTGCTCCTCTACCTCACACTCCCTCAAGGTCAGCTGTTTCTTGCAGAATCAAGCTGGGGGCAGATCTGTGTCTACAGCTGGGACCTCCCTTTGGAACAGCCTACCGCCATGCTAAAACTTGAGGAGAAACATCTCTGCTTCGGGAAGCACCTCAAGACCTTCCAATTAGCTCCTGCATTAGTCCCTTTTCTCCCCAGCTGAACTGTTTCCTCTCTTGGCACTGTGCACCTGGACACCCTCTTTCCTTTGGGCCCAGGTAACTGCTCACCCTGCCTCCCTGCTGCACTGCCTCCAGGCCTCTCATTGCAATGGGTCCTGTATGTGTATCCATACGGTCTCCCACTCTTCTTCTGCACTCATCAGATTTGCCCTATCCAAATGATCTTGCACTTGCCACTTGCTGGCTGCACTACCACCTTTTGAATACCTATTCTATCATTGGACTTCATTTTCATTCTTTGGTCTCCTCTGTTTAGCACTTTCCACTTCTCCCGCTTCCAGGGAATTTACCACTTTTTCCCTTCTCCATGCACATGCATGTTCTCAATGTCACTGTGCCCAGTAGGATAGTTGTTTTCATTTTATTTTCTCCCTTGTTCCCCTCCCTTTGCTTGGTTGCGCTCTGAGCCACTTGTGTACGAGGGTAATGTTGATGAGAAATCATATCATGTCATATACATACTTTTTCCTTGGTGCAGTGTGTCTCACTCTGACTGTGCTGATGGCAGTGGCTCCCGTGCACATGTGTGCACAATCATGATCCATGTGCATTCCATGTATACCCCTAGGTGACCTTGACCGCCTGCTCATTGTAGTAATTCTCTAGGATGATCCAAGTGTCATGTTATTTGGAGAGCCATTTCATGCTCACTGTGGTTATGTGTGTCATCACACACAACTTTAGGGTGTCAACATCTGTGTCGTGCACATAGCTCCCCCTTGTTACAGGCCCCCTGCCTCTTGTGTCTTCTGCATGCATGGGTGTACTACTGATGCTTCCTTATCTGTCCTGCATCATGTCCACTTCTCATTGGCTGTAGTGACATTTGACTGACGACATGCAATAGACACATGCCAGCACTGTCTGCCAATGCACAGTTCTGTGGTGAACCTTTTAATTGCCATGCAGTGCCTTCCTGCTATTGCCCAAAGAGTAGGTGTTTCACGGTATCCATGCTACATAGTGCATGCCATTTGCACATGATGGCTGCAATTGCACTTACACTGCCATCATATTTGTAGATTGACATCACTACGTACGTGTTGATATTGGAAGTTGAGGCAGTACACATGCACTGCACCGCTTACACCCACTCCTGTGCCAAGTTCAGTCCTTCAACATACCAACACAATGCTGCTGTGTGATAGTGACCTGCCATGTACCCATGTCCCTCCTTTCACTGTATTGAAATGCAGTAGCGTAGGTGCCTCCTGTGACACATGTACTCTGCATAGTCGATGATTGTTGAGGGCTGCACGTGACCATGCATGTTACTTGTGTCATGGTGTGTTTGGTGTGATTGCCAGCTGTGGCTATTTGTGTGTTCCCACATGCTTATGCCACGTGCCATCTTTTTGTTGCCATCTCTCATTTCTGCCTCGGATATGTGCCTGCTAGAGGTTGTGTGTGATACAGGTGATGGGCAACATGCAATGCATGTGTTGGCTTCACATTTTGCACAAATCCTTTTCTGCTTTTGGGATACCCTTGCATTGCAATACTACTGGATGCATGTTGGGGTTTGAGTTGCGTGTGACATGTATGCTTCATGTGCTGGCTGTCAATGTTGTGATCTGTATGTGTGTGGTATGTGCTACTGACATGCGTGTTCATCTTTCTTTTGTTTATGTTGCAGGTGATGATGCACTGGAGGCAGAGGATGAAGATATCATCCCAGACACGGTGGTCAGTTCACATGACCAACCAGGCACCAGTGGTGGTCGTGGGGGGGCAGCCCACGAGAACCCACTGGTTCACCAGGCCATCGTGTCCAGAGCGGACTCTGAGTCAGGCTCTGATGGATCCTCTGACCGGTATGTTGAGCCGGATCTGCATCATGACTTGTCGTCGCCGGTAAGTGATCCTGTGTTAGATGATCTTCTGTTTGCAACACCTGCAGTAGGGGGCCAGGCGGGGTTGGAATGTCTGCCTGTGTGTGGTTACGGGTGCAGGGTCACACTCCACACCAGTTGGCCATGATCCTGGGGCATCAAGTCGACGGAGGGATGCAGTTCTGCAGCCGCGGGCTGCACCAACCCGGCTAGGACCACGGCTCCTTGGTTCCGGCAGGTGTCTTTTCCGGCAACACAGTGTCAACAGAGTGGGAGCATGCCATTATTGCCATAGCACATCAACAGGGGGGAGCAGTTGAGATGATGGCTCAGAGTATGGAAAGTGTGGCCCGTTCCATCCTCCCCCCTGAAAGGCAAGTGGAGCTCCAACAGCAGGCTACGCTGTCTTCGTGCCGCTCACTCAGGCTGGACATGGCAGCCTCTAACAGGGCGTGCTGGGCTGAAAAGGTGGCTCTGCATCAAGCACTTGTAGCTCAGGCAGAGGCACACCGTGAGGCGCTGAGGGTCGAACACCAAACCCTCCGATCTACTCTGGGTGTGCTCATGATGGACGACAGTAGGCGGGCAGAAGACAAGATGAAGCGGCTTGAAAGAACCTTCTCAGCTGAACTCCATGCAAGCCGAGAGGTGCTCCGTATGTCATGTGAGGCCCTGCAGGCCAAACTCCAACTTACACGTGAGTCCTTGCAAGAGGAAGCATGTGTGACATGTGAGGTAATGCATGCAGACATACGTGTCATTGCCATGCAGGACCTGGCTTACCAGACCTGCATGCTTGCTGCCACTGTGGGGCAAGCCGCGGATAGGCGTGGTCTGGCAACTGTGCCGCATCGACCTTCTGATTTCCATCCTCCCTCCTGGGTGCCCCTCCTGCCCCCGAGTCATATGTGGCCATTTTTGATTTCATTTTTCCTGCCATTTTTTTTTCCATTTTGCATTCATGTCACAGTGTGGTGCTTTGTGGCATTTGAAGGCATCCACTGTGGGGTCCTGCAGGGCCCATTCAGGCTTGTTTCGTATATGTGTTTTGCTTGGGGTACTGACACATGTGCTACTCCTGCTCGCCCATTCCATAGGCTTGCAAGGATGGCTCAGGTGACAGCATCTTACACAGGGGCATTGGGCTTCTGTCTTATCTGTGGCCAGCCTGCAGTCCTACTTGTGTGTACACCCCTAGTGGATATTCCAGATGACTTCTCCAATGCATGTCTGCACTTCATTTTTGTGAGTATGCTGTTGACTGTGCATTTCCTCATGTTGGTTATGATTTTTTTTTAAGACTTGACTATGTTCATGCACTTCCTGCTGTAGGCAGTACCATGCACCCTTTGGCTGTGTAACACACACTGATGGTGGGAGGGGTCCGTGTGCTGACAAAGTTGCATTGGGACACTTGGCCTACAGTGATTTTGACATGCTACATTAACGCTGCACGCTGAGTTATCCTTGTGACCACGTGTTTCATCGACCCTCCCAATTCCTTGGTTACCCTGCTTTGGCCATCTTGCAGCCCAGCCTGGTGTTTTGTTGTGCCTTATGAAATATGGCTGCATTGATTTTGACTTGACTATCCTGTTTGTGGCCTGACCCTGCTCCCCCCTCCCATTGGTTGCACTTGGTCCTTGTGACAATCCGGGCAACCAGGAGGCTGGAGCCAGCCACCACTACCAAAGGCCCACAATGGAGGCCCTGTCTACCCCTATCCACCCCTGTCCACCACCCTTGATTGTCCCTCTGTCTCCCTTGCCCCCCGCCTGTCTCCACCTGTCCCCTGCCAGTCTCCCTCTGTCTACCCCATTCACCGTCACACCCCCTCCCCTTCTGCACCCTCTTCTTTCCCTCTGCCCCCTGTGTGTGCTTTCTTTCCCCCTCTACCCCTTCCTGCCTTTACACCTTGGCCCCTCCTGCCTTCTCTCTTCCCTCTCAACCACCCTTTCCCCTCCTCCTTGTCCTCTGTCTGTCTTTTTCCTGAATTACCCCAATTGCCGTACGGCATGGTGATACATAGCTGCTTTTTCTTTGCAGACACTTCCCCCTCTGCCTCTGTCCATCCACCCCCCCACCTTCACCTTTTTGAGTTTAATTTTGGCACTTACTTTTAGCATCAGTCCCTCCAGCGCTGATTACAGCTCGTCTGTTCCCCCTTTCCCTTCTGTGTTTCTTCTCCCCCTCCCCAGCACTATCTTGATTATTCATGGACCTTCCATTCTTTGCAAATATTGCCGTCAGGCATAACAATGTTGATGCTAGTTGTGTTTTCCCACATTCCCTCCCTAGACTCTCCCTTATTTTTACAAGCACTTGTACTATCTACTTTGATTTGATTGTTATTTTTCACATTCTCGACTGTTTGAAGGTCTTGTAGGAAGGTACTGTTATTCTCCATTGTCCTCTCCCTCCTTGAGGAGCTTTGATGCACTTTGTGTTTAGGCCCTATACGAATTTTCTATGAATCAGTGATTGCTCACTATCTGCAATTGTCCATGTGGGGTACTCTGTACATGATATGTTCTACTGGTCAATGGCTTATCCTATGTTGGGTTTGATTTTGATGTGTCAGGGGATTGGTGTGGTTTAACACACAGGGGGGTCCTTGAGTGCAATGTTCCCATGTGCTGTGTACAGGACACTGAGGCTCACTTCATTTTACATGCATGTATTCGATACATTTCCCTGCTGACACAAACACTTAGCCAACACCCCCCCCACTCCAACTACGGCAACACCATGCACAAACATTCACCCAGATTGCCTTCTCAGGCATGCTGTGTCCCTACAGTCCATGTTCACTTCCAATTCATTGATCATGTACATGTATCACAGGGTACAATTTTGTTGATTGTACTTATTTTTCATGGTGCTCAAGGGGTTTCCTCAATGCAATGCATACTGACTGTGCTATCTGGTGAGCGGTGTGTTGCTGGACACACACACACAACACAGTGTTTGTAATGCCAATGTGTTACTGTCCAATGTGCATGGCAACCGGTATTCTGACTTTTGTTAATTAATTGCACCACCGGTGGCATGCATTTGTGCCACAGTTTTCAGGGTGTGAGATTTCCAGGGCCCGGCTCAGGGCAGACATTCTGTATATGAAAGTGTCATGGGTGGACCCTGGATAGTTTGCATAGACAGAGGTGATGATTCCCTTGGCAATGCATACAACCTGCACGTTGATGGAATGCCAGTGCTTGCTGTTGCGGTAGATGTTTTCAGTGGCCCTAGGTGGACGTAGGGCCACATGGGTGCAATCTATGGCACTGAGCACTTTGGGGAAGTGTGCCACCCTGTAGAAGTCCTGGACCACAGCTTATCTTTCTGCGGGTGTTCTGGGCATGTATATGTGCCTGCGGACTGAGGGGCACGCAGTGATGATTGCCAACACCTGTGAGACGCCCCCCACTATGGCAGTTGTCCGCTGAAATGACCCAGTGGCCAAGAAATGTGGTACATTGAGCACCTTCTCCAAGGGGCTCAATGCTTGGGAGCACAGGGTGGGTGATGTGAGTTCATCCTCCCACTCAGTGACCAGCTCTAGGATGATATGAGATGGAAACCTATACCTGCCATAGACCTCGTCATCAGGCATCCCAAAAAGGCCTGTTCTGGGCAACAAAATGCAGGGCCTAGCTATTCTCCTCCTCCTGAGGTGTCCCACAATCACTGCAGTCCGAGAAGGAGGCTGTTTTCTGTTTCCATTGGAGAGACAGCGCTTCACACATAAAACGTCCCCACAAGCGCGCAGCACACGTGGTGTGTGGCTAAGTGTGTTGTGTATGTTGGAGTGTAGGAGTGGCTCCAACCTAGTGTCTCCTCACTGCTACAGTTACTGAGTCTACAGCAGAAGGAATGCGGTGACTGACTAACCTTGTGTCTTCCCCTCCAGGAGTTGATCAAAAATTACCTGGTAACAGCAGAATCACCTTTTAGCCAACTACCGCAGACCATGCCGTCCTGAGTAACATTCTCCAGAGTAATTCAAGACTCTAGCAAAGGAAAACCTGCGAGCCGCCTCACCGACTGTAGCTACGCACTTCGGAAGGCCATTGGCAATATTTCGAACTTACACCTTGAGTAAAGCTACATGCACGACTTAAGGAGTCAAGGAGTGATGGGTCAACAAAGCCTGCATCTTATTACAGACGCTGAAATGCTTGCGGTAGTGATCTTACCACTGCCCCTTTCACCAGGTGGCATAACCAAAGCAATTGAGGGACTGGCCGTGATGGTAAATCCACAGGCTGCCTCTGAGAGAAAAACTCAACAAATAAATTTGATTTCTTCTTTTTTTTACCTCCTGCACAGAAGCCTGAGATGGATGTACTGACAAAGTATATAGTTACTGAAAAGAGGGTTTCAGAACTGACTCAATTGAGTTCGACCAACTCATAGGCTTCACCCCAGTTCTTGGACTTGCAGGAGCAGCACCAGAATATGCCCCTGCAATTAGTTACTACAAATCAGGCCCGTGTTGATCTAAGTTGAGGGGACACTCCACCGGACATATCCTTGATGTCCAACTTGCCGGGCACAAATAATCATGTGCACTTGTTTTCATTCTCAACAGCATATTCGCACACTTCACCTCTCCCAAGACATATATCTGCAATGATGCAGCAAATGGAGGAGGACACAAGAGAGGCCAGAAGAGACCCGTTAATAGAAAGCAATTTGGTACTATCTATATTGGCTTGCTCTCTGAGGCAATTGAAAGAGAAACTAAGACTAACTCAGTAAATTCGACTTTATAAATCTGCAAATAGCCGCCAAGGAGTTTCACTTTTCTAAAAAGAAATAGTACCATGGATGTCAACCAAGCTGAACCAGCACCCGGGCCCAAAGCAGGTAGTGCAAAGCAGTAACTGCGGCTGTCGGCTTAAAAGTGTGGCTAAAGTAAAAACCTTTCATACTAGACAGGAACATCAAAGACAGCTGTGAGGCCATTGTCCAGTTGACAGCAATGGAATGGGCAGGGACCACGTTCATACTAAGCATATAATTTCTGAAAATGTGACTGAAACTCATAATCAACAAGGGGGCGGAACAAATTATAGTGTTTCTATTCTACTGGTTGATAACGTTGATACCATAAGGGGGAATACAGAGTTAAAATACTTCAATTCCTTGGAAGTATTGGCACCCAAGCTGGAGTCCTGTTTTTTTTTTAATCATTAACTGCATTTTTCGATAATGTATGGCCCTTGTGTAGAATGCAGAGGTAGTACTTAATCATTTTCAATGAAAACAATGTAAGACAATGCAGGAAAATGGGCCAACGTCGCCAGAGATCCCAGGGCATACAAACGTGCTCTTTGGACTGCTCTGCCCATCTGCCATCGCAAATAGGACTGCACTAATCCTGAACATTATAGTCAGGGACCGTGTGACTCACATACAACAACAACATGGACATATGAAAGGGTGATTCCAAAACAAAGGAGAGTATCTCTACTTTATCATCGGCTAGAAGAGGGTGTTTGCCAATCATGAATTGCAAATCCAAATCATGAAGCGATGGGTGAGAAAAGAATCACAAGCTCTTGCAAGTATTAGGTGTAGCAACTGGAACCAGTATCTTAGGCATAAGCGAAAACTCATGCAGGCATACAGAACATGGAAGTGGGCCTAAAAGTTTAATATGTGATATGGGGAAAAACAGATGATGTTAAAAATATTATGCAATAATAATATTATAAGCTTTTGGAAATGTATGATTGATTATGGCTCATTCCAACGTTTTATTCAGAGACATCCCTTATTTTCATCCCTTATTTTTATGTTATTTATTTGTTTACTTTATTGTTTAAAGCACAGATCTAATTCGAGCAGCAGAGCGATGTACAGATTGTGGGTAGCCGGCATTTGGGATGGCATCTTATAATAGTAGCGTAGTACTTTGAGGTCTGTGCGTCGGTATGTGCACCCATTTGAATTAGTTGTTAGTCAGGTGCTGTTGAAAGAGCCATGTTTTGAGAGATTTTCGAAATTGGAGAATCGTGGGGGCATATTTAGAGGACCGGCAGTGGGATAGAATTCCAGAGGGTGGGTGCATGACAGGAAAAGGACCGTTTGTGTGTCCTCTCATTGCCAACGAGTTGTGATTCAAGCCAGTTGGTCGATTTGCTGCGCAAGGAACGTCTGCCACCAGCTAAGTGGAACTTAACCTACAGGCAAACTGGTGTGCTACTTGTGACTGTTTTGTAGATGATACATGCAATCTTGAACAGTATCCTGGCTTGGAGTGGCAACCAATTAATTTTGCTTAGAATGCAGGTAATTCGTCAACTTTCTGTGCTCCCGTAATAAGACATGCTGCAGTATGTTGGACTGCTTTAAGGGCAGCCAAGTGGGCAGCTAGGAGTCCTGTAAGGACAGCATTTCCCACATCGAGTTGCAAGACCACTAGGGCTTGCACTATAGTGCAGATGTTCTGCAGCAGGATGAAGGGTTTGGTTTTTTGAAGGGTAGAGTTTTGAGCCAGTCCTTATATGCTGTGTGTTTCTGGAAGGACAGATTGCTTTCAATGGTGAAGCCTAAGGATTCTTCTGAGTCTGAGAGTTGTGGATTAAATCCTTCTAGGTGCATTTCATTGAGCCATTGTTGGACCAGTCGTTTTTTTTTTTTAGTGGACGGATCGATGATGTCAAATTCAAACTTGGATGGTTTTAGTTTGAGGTAGACAGTCAAAATCCAGGACTGGATGATGGCTAGGTAATCGCGCAGACGAATGATGTCCTGCGTGCTATTTTCTCCCTTGCAAGAATCAGAATGTGTGCAATATTTTACTGCTCTGCATGCTAGTCAAGATGTTAATAAAGGGCCCAGAGATTGGAAACAACTGGAAGATTGGGAAGCATGATTTTCTGCTGCAGATGTGCGGGTCTGGATGGACTAACATGAATTACCTTCAAGGGTCACCTGGGCTTCTGTCCTACATTCTTTATTCTTTGCGAAAACCACAACAACCATTATACATCCAATGATTACAGTGAGCAGGGACTCACATGCTTCAGCTTTGCTTGCATTATAGGCTTGCTTCAGAGGAATCAAAAAAGCATAGCAACCTTAGACCATCAGAATCAAAGGGTCAATTGTATTGAATTATTTGTAAAAACATCCAACATTCTGCTTCCTCCGCAGCTTAATCATGGCTGTGGTTAACAGAGATAATTTCTAAAATTGCCAAAGAGGGACTACTATTTATTCACAATTCCCAATCTATTGGTGCTCATAGAATGAGGACTAGTAGAAGATAAGAATAAGAAAGTTCCATTAAGTGTAATATGTAACAGTGCTACAGGCACAGTGCAAAAAATGTAACAATGTAAAACTCTTTCATATTCAAAAGGAGGCATATTAAAGGCCCTGCGGTTGCGGCCCGGTCGTTATGGTTATGTTGCTCAACCCATAGGAAGAACACTTTTTGGGCAGCTTATAACGTTGCCCCCCCCTGGACGAATCCTCACAAAACTTTGCAAAACAAAAAAATGTATATGGCCCTGTCAGATCGATCCTCAGAGGTTTAGCGAGGTTTCATCAAGAAGGGCAGGGGGTAAATTTACAGGCGGTGGCCCAAAATGTGTGTTTTTTCCCATGAATGCAATGGAAAACATGTTTTGTTTTGCTCGCGCCTACAACCCAAACTGCTGGACGGATTTTCACCAAATTTGTGTCAGGAGTGGTAGCTTGGTCCCAAAAGTGCGCTTTTGTAGATTTGGTGTAAATCCGTACAGTAGTTTATTTTTATTTTTTTAATGACCATAATGTAGGTAATAAACAAAAATGATATATGGGTTCGGTCCGTGGACTCACTTCCCTTTTTCGTTATGTGCACATGCATCCGATTGGTCCAGAAGGCAGCGTGAGGTCCGCGGACATCAGATATGCCCACTGATTGGTCAATTAAAAACACGAGGTGCGTCAGACTTTTGGAAACGCCTGCCATGATGGATTGGCGGACTGCGGCCGGTGTCCCCGGACATTTCAGTAAAAACATATTAAAAAATATAACATTGCACCTGTCAAACTAATGAAACAATCTCTGAGGAGGTGAGGGGTGATGGGGATGGGATATGGCCTTAAAAAGCAAAACAACTGGTGTTTTTCTTCTCCGATGTCCGCGAACAGTCCGGGGCAGTAATGTGATGTCCGGGAGCATCTTAGATGGTCGGGGCACCTGTACTTATTTGTGCATTACAGGGTTGGTGAAAAGCAGTTTTTGGATGGCTTATACTTTTTGTGCCACTCAATCAAACTACATGAAATTCTGTAATTGAATGGTTTCGGAAAGTGTGGTGACGTTTTGTCAAGAGGGAACGAAATTAGACGGGGGGTCCCAAAATATTGTAAAGGCTTATAAATGTATAAATATATAAATGTATAAATTTGTAAAATGTAAAAATTTGTAAAAATGTATAAATGCTTATAAATGTATAAATTTGACGAATCTGCACACAAGTCCTACAAACTGATTTTAGATCTAGATATACATGTTTTTGCAAAGTTTGTCAAGAGGGGGATAAATCAGAGGGGGTGCCAAACATTTTAGATGGCATATAACTTTGTTGACGTTTGACGAATGTGGACACACGTTTTCAGAAATATTAGAGTCCCAACCTTGAAAGTTTGGGCAAAGTCTGAATGGAATTTGTCAAGTGGTGGCTAAGTTATACGACTATTGTATGTACGTACATTTAGACACTTTTAAAAAAATAAAAAATGGGCGGATTTCCAGCAAACACCTGTGTTTTTTTGTCTGACAAGTGTCATAATGTAGGTACACAAAATATACCTTTGTTGACTGAGGAATAGCCTGAGGTAAGCCTGTGGCCATTTCCACCAGGGACAACCTATGTGATAAAGCTTTTTAAGATAGGGATAGGGTTGAAACTGCAAAATAAATGTCCTCATGGTAATATAGTCATAATATATAGGTAATATAGTCATAGGGTTCTCTCTTCGTCTAGGTACAAAAAATAGTGATATACCTTTGGTGACTGAGGTATATAGCCTGTGGCCATGGGCAATGGCCATATTGTCTGGTTCATGGAATAAGGTAATGACCCAGACCATCTGGCTACTGGCCATGACCATGCGGGAAGACCAATGGGGATAAAGTGGCCATGTCCACCTGGGACCGCCTATGTGGTAATGTTTTTCAAAATTGGGATAGCTTTGAAAGGGAAAAAAGTGTGCTTGTGGTAATATGGTCATAGGGTTCTCGCTTTGCCTTTTGCATGCAATCATTGAAATGGAAGGGGGGCTCTGCGCATGTCCCGCTTTAGGAAGAATAATCCTTTTTTTTAGCACCCTGTGTTACCGCTTCAGCAACCCAGGGTGCTAATGGCATTCATGCCATAGTGCAGGGGCTGGAACAGGGGATAACGGTCCAGAGCCCTCGTTACCTGTACTTGTTTTGCTAGGGCAGATAACTTGGGCTGGCAGGCCATTATCCCCTGTTCGAGTTCTTGAACGGGGGATGAACGCCATATTATTCAAATTAGCATAACACAAAATGCTAATGGAAATGTTGGAAAGTCTTATTGAGTCTATATACTTAAATGAGAAATGTAAAGTAGATGGAGTCTATAAGATTGTGTTTTAGTTCTATTTTTTAACTGTGAAAGGTGGTTCCTAAAGGAACATTTTTTTGTTTATGGGTTGTTTTGTTTTGTTCCAGGAGAGGTTAGAACGTAAGGTTAGGAGGGAAATGAGGGAAGAGGCACCAAGCACTAATATGGACGGGCAGGTGGACAGGGGAAGATGTTGCGTGTGTGTTACATCTAAGGTAGGGGGCAGTGTTTGTCATGCTCCTTAATTACAGCTTCAAAAGCACTTCCAAATTCCTCCCCCTGCAGAGTGGTGTGTTGCAGTATACACAGAGGACTGTTGACTTCGAAAGATATGGATCAACAGTCTCTTTTATTGCTTGCAAGGGTGCTGGTGGGATTTTGTGTGCCACAGAAGTTGCCTGTGTGGTTACAGTATTGGTTGAGGAAGATGAGGTGGAGGAAGACAGCCTACTACTTGCTATGAAATGAACAGCCTTTCTGAGAGAATTGCGGTGGTTGAATTGGGTGCGGGGGCATTGAGTTGGTCCCTCAGGAGTACTGTCCAGGTAGTCTGCGACTGAGTACAACCTCGCACTCAGTACATTTCACTTTTTTAGTTTTAGCCTTTGGTACATTCCCAACAGTGGTAAATAACTGACACACCCATGATTCTCTCTTGATGCTAGAGGTAGGCACTTCCTCTACCTCATCTGCTTGTTCCTCTTCATTGTCTTTGGAATTACTGAGCTTTTTTTTGAGCTTTTTTGTTATGTAGTTCCTCCAGATGGTGGTGGTGGTGCTCTCGGCGAGGAAGGATGGCAATAGCGGATTACAATTTTAAGATAAATAGCAGTTTTGCTAATATTCTTCTAAGTATGTGCTCTATGCTAGATTGTTAATGGACAATGAGTAAAATTAAGAATCAGTGTGGAGGGTATAGGAGCTGTGCAAGGGGAAAATGTTGAGCAGGAAACTTCCTAGATCAGTAGAAAGTGCAGTTACAAACTGTCTGCGAAGCATGGACCCAATCGTAAAGTGTGGATGCTTTCGCGAACTCATCATCATGCTGCGCATGCGGTCACGTGACACTGTCCGAAAAGACAGCAATGACGTCAGACATTCGAGAACATTGACAGACACAAAACCTGTGGAAAAAGTTGCAAAAAGTGCATAGAAGTGTTAAAAATGATGCTAGATGTTGGGGCATGGCAGAGATTTAAGATGGAACATTGTGAATTGGCCAAAAATGTTGCTATATTGGAGTAAGTATAATATTAGTAAGTTGTAATAAATTAGCATGCACTGGTAAAAACCCATGACATTCACTGAAAGAACTTTGTTAAAGGGATGTTATGGTTAACTTGCACTAATAAATCCTATGAAATTAACTGAAAAAACTTTTTTTAAAGGGACATTATGGTAAGTTGCACTGATAGAAACCCATGAAATTCAATGAAAAAACTTTGTCAAAGGGACATTATGGTTAAGTTGCACTAATAAAAACCTATGAAATTCAATGAAAAAACGTTGTTAAAGGGATGTTAAGTTTATGAGAAAAAATGAAAAACCTCAGAAATTCATCAGTTATGGGAAGCTTAGCAACCATAATGAGTTTTCTCATTGGATTCATATAAACATAAATTGTTTCCCACTCTTGGGTACTTAACCTCCTATTGTAAACAGAGTATACAAAACAGTTTCCCAAGACGCATTGTAAACATTCACATTATAGTGTGCTAGTGACTTATAGCATTTCTGTCATCACACCTGCAAGTTTTGTAATAAAATCAACTACAATTTTAATTATACTGATAACATAGTGTAGTATCTTACAATCAGCCAGAAATATTATTGAAGCTATTTCTTATTGCTATATTTCTCTATGTAATATATATATATAGCACATTGCATATTTAGCATCTTTATGGAGACATGAACAAATTGATTTTAGTCCTCCATAAATCTGTGAAAAGAGAAAAAAGAAAAACTAGAATGACATCTAAATATTTAAGTATCATTAAACAAAAAATCAAGTATTCAGACTTACTTATAAGAGCACATGGTACCCTTCAGTGGTATTTAATCCATGCAGAGCCTTAGTACAAAACCTAACAATTTGCCTAGTTTGCAATGTTCTCATGAATGGTGCCAGTGCATCCGGCCTCCCCATTCCCATTGAGTCCAATGGGACTCAAATGGGAAGGGAGAGTAATAATTACCGACAACCGGCAATGGGTATTTAGCGGGTCCAGACGGGGCTGTAATGCGCCGGCAAGTCCCCATTGCTGGGTGCCGGTAAATTCATGACTCCGGTGGCAACCGTGCCGGTTTCTACCGGCACCGATACCGCCGGGGTCGTAATGACCTCCATTATCCCCACTTTACCCAAACTCTCTCCTTACCACCGAGTAGTGTCTGCTTGAGTTGCCTTTGTAACGCTATTCATTGTATCCTCACTACATAGGGTGCGCACACGCACACACACGCGCACGCACACACGCACACACTCTCTCTCGACACTCCCTAATCATCCTATTGTAAGCATGAATATGAATTTGATCACGTAGAACTTGTTCTGCAGATATTTTCTGAAATTCACATTTTTCAACCTGTCATCTCAAGTTCACTATACTGCCCTCCATTTTCCTACACATTTTGCATAGTGCATATTTCGTATGAAGCAGGGCGAGGTCTTCGACTAGTTACGTATTTGTCCTGACTATGTATTTGTTTTGCCTACTTTGTTTTCTGGCGTAGAACTTGAAACTCTCGTGAACCATGTTGTTTCTCCCCTTGAGCCTGCTCTCCAGACGCACCATGTGTGTACAGGTGCGTTATAAATGCCATATCATATCATGCACATATAATTCAGATGCTGATTCGATTCATCTTCTCTTGGTTGAAGGTGCTACAAAAGGCACACTCCTCCTGGTTCCATATACATTTTCAACATTGCCACTTTTTGGGTGAGGCGAAAGGCTTTACCATCCACGGCCTCTAGATAGGCAGTGAACAGCTCTCATCATTCATTGTTGTGAACTGTGGTGACGATGGTACTGGCAGAAACATGGGCTGCCGATTTGCAGACTGCGCAACAGTCACGTTATGGCTACAGCTTATGGAATTTGCTTCGTGGGAACTCAAGGTGAATACACTTGTAAAGAATAATGAAAGGGAATGGCATACATTAATTAAAGTTTCATCATGGCAGGGGCACATGCAATGTATTCCAAATACTTACAGTGCACCATGTTTGTTTCAGAAGCTCACCATCCTCTGGATGCCACTCCTTGTTATTAGCTGGAATTCTGTGAAGCAGCTACTGAGGAAATACGTTCTCATCAAGAAGAGGAGCTGGGTCCAGACCAACAGGTGCCTTGGCTAGCTATTGAGTGTACCTCTGATGCAGGTAATGTATAAACCTTCCTGTGCGACTAGGCAGGATGCACTGCTATGCTGTCTTTCTCCTTGCCGATGGGACCCTATCTATGAGGTGCAGCCACCACTGCACACCAACATCCACTGCACAATGTCGCGTCCACCACATGCTGACTTGATTGCCGATTGTTCTGCTAACAAGGGCAGATGTGCTAAACCCAGGACGCAGTAAAACAGATTTCATCCTCGTCCCAACAAATAGTGCACATCAAAAATTGGTACGGATGTCTGAGGATAGTGTATATGTTGTTCAATCGTCCATCCCACACTTGGCATCTGGGTACAAAGCCCATCTGCCACCAAATGATGCAGGAATAAATAACACAACACACTCTCAGTTTATTTGGCTTGTTTAGGCTTTTCTAAAGCCTTTGACAAGGCTGATCAAAGGAGACCCTGGTCAGAATTAGCCTCCTTGTGTATCCCAGAGTGTTTGCTAAAATGACTAATCATGTTCCATTCTAAAACAGCCATACAAGTCAGATTAGTCAGATGAGCTCTCTACTGAGAAATACCCACTTACGGGGTTTCTGACCTGGATGCATTTAGCTTCCTGTCTATTTCTACTTATCTGACCTATGAGAAGCCTTGTTCATTTGCAGGTCTTTTCATCATAAATGGGGACTTCTACAAGTCCACTGGTTTGCATATGCCAAAGTCGTGATCTTGTTTGATGCTTTCACCAGCTTGTCTCTTATATTTTTACCCCTTTTAAAACACATCATTGGAGGTGTGGGGAACAATTCCAATAGAGTTTGATCATTGTGAAGGATTCAATGTAAAAATTGTTCTTATTCTTTACTCTTATGTAGGTCACTTTTTTTAACTTATCACATTAAATTTTGACTTTTTGTAAATTAAATGCGTTTATCCAGCAGAGATTGTCACATTGTACTATGTCTTCCATGTGAAAAAGAGAGATCTAGGGTTAGTCTCCCTCTTCATGTATAATGTAAATGTATATCCTCCACTTATTATAGACTGAAAAGTTACATGCGGTCATTCAGTAACCTTTCTCTGATGATTTGATAATTATATTTATTTTTCCCTCTTAGATCAGAGCGTTCTGTCCAATTTATTACACCTTTTTTTCATTACTTATTTCAATTCTATTTCACACGGTAAACCAAAAACATTTTTTTAGCTTTCCTCTCCCCATTCTACTATGTGCGGACTAGGATTTGTAATGCCCGATTTACATTTTACACTAGGTATCTGCAACGCATTAATTTTTCGTTTCAATCGATCTTATTTCACACTTTTGCGCTTTTCGATTCAAATGACTCCCAGTTATTGTATATCTAGAGGTTCATACTCTATCACAACAAATAACCTTGTTTCAAGATGGCCGATCTTTTCGGCCTGACTGCTTATTAGTCCCTCTTCTTTATCTATAACTCTAGTCCTCTATTTATCGCCATGGTCACATGCTGTTTCCATGGTTCGTGAAAAACCAACCGCTTGGCTGGACAGACCCTGTTCAGGTTTGTCCCCCCACGCTCCAGGTAAGCGCGAATGCATTTGCATGTGTCTATCTAGGGACCAGGGATAAAGTTCCTTATTCTCATTATTCTTTTTTCCTTACATTTTCTTTAGTTGATACACTACCTAATCTGTTACTGCCGGATTCTTCAGCTGTTGACCGCCTGCACTATCTTGACATCAGCTTCACATCAGCTTCAAGAATTGTGCCATGTGCACATCCTTATCGTGGTCATTTTTAACATTTCAGTTTGCCTTTATTAAACATCACGTTACGTTTTCACTACTCCATATCAGATTGCTGAGTATTTTATACTAATCAGGACTCCATTCCTGTTCAGCTTGTTTATTTGCGTGACAGAACTCCCACATTCTGAGGCACTGCTGCAGGGACAGCGGGATATTTGAGATCCACACTTTACATGGGTTCCTCTTTTGACTATTTACCGTCATCCACATTTTTGTTAGGTATGTTATTCGATTTTTTTCATACTAATGTCCGTTTCTTTTGAACATTGAACGTGACACTGATCAGGCTCTGTTATTTACAGATTTCTAGTATCCTTTTGGGAATTGGCCATGTCTCTAGGAACTAACTGTTATACGAAGACAGTCTGTCTACTTATTTTTCCTGCACCGTCGGATTCTTTGTTTCCGGCATTTTCCACTCACAAAGGAAACGACTTTCGCATTACTTCCCCACTAGATCGATTGAGCTTAGGAACTACTAACTTTTTTTCCCTATATATTCACTTTAGCTTAGGTTTCACCATCCACTTGACAAGTCCCATTAGAGGGATCATTCCACTGAACTATAATATGATGTACGTTTCACTGTCTATTTTACAGGAAGGGCTGTATCAATTGACCTTTAGTTTCTCTCTCAAACATGGACCTCATAATTCACCTTATAATGTTGCATGTATTATAACGCATATTATGACATGTTACAACAAATGTCACTAAATTTTTAAATTGTAAAATTGAATATGTTATGAATTGTCTCTACAATATTTTCTTTACTGAATTTGTGTTTTTCCTTTTACTTTAAGAGTCTCAGTTTGGCCTTTTGAAGAAGAGGAGAACTTCCTCAAAATTCGTCGTCATTTAATTTGTACTCCATTTTTCCTCAATTTCAGCTTCATCTATTGATTCCATTTTGTTTCTATGCACTGTAAATAATCTGTCTCTGAACTATAATTCTTGGTGAAAATAATATAGCTTGGCTATAAATATATATTTTGTATCTCACACTTCTGTGTCTGACCATATTTGTTAGAAACAAAAATGTGTACAATGCGTACAACTCAATTTGAACAACTGTATTGGATTATTCCAAACATATGAAAGTGTGCAGGGGACGGGAGGGTTCCCAAGTTGAATCCTCTTTCTTTTTACTCTAAGAAAAGTGTGTCTTTATTGACAGCTTGAAACCTCATTTTTAGAAAGATGCTTTCAAAAAGCACAACCTAAAACAAAGATATCAGAGTGTGATAAAAAGAGATCTTGTGACCATCAACTTGTAATCATGCAGCGTGGCCAAGAAAGAAGCCCTCGTCTGCACAATGTTGACCTCTAAGAAACACAGGACCTGTGTGCCGTTGATTCTGGTCACAGCATGCAACACATGTTTTTTCTCATTCCCAGAATGTTTTCTGATTTACCGCCATAGACTTGCATCATAAATGTTTCTGGGCATGAGTGGCGTTCAGCCTCTGACATCAATATTCGAAATTACTGCAAAAGCACTGACAATCAGAAACAATCTGTCCTTTAAGAATATGTTAACAATAATTGAGTCTAGGCTCATGGCCCACTGTTTTCTTCTCCAAAGGCATTTGAGCAAGAAAACTAAAGAAGAAAACACACTATTTAAGACCAGCTTTACTAGTAGTTATACTTGCACACTCAATGAATACCTCAGCCATTTACTTTTCTAAAATATATTTGAATTTTCATCAACAATGTAAGTAGCATGTTTAAGAATGGGTCGAGGGCATTTTAGAAGAGTCAGAGGCTTCAATTGGAAAGACCAGGCACAATTTAGATTCAATAGCTAATCCCATTGAACCTCAGCAAATTAGTTTCAGTCATGGGGCTGTAAAGTGGGAACATATTTTCTGTCATGTTAAGTTAAAGGTTCTTATACCATGCACTGTTGCCACCCGCATGGTTTCTATGTGTTTGGGCGGATCTGTAAAGCAAGGGGGAGAAGGGACAAGTTAGTAGGACTGAGCAAGAGAAAAGAGCAAGATTGCTGTGAAATGCTGTTGACAGCTATAGTTCGGTTGACACTGTACACTGAGCATAGGTGTGTTTTTCGGTTGGTAGCCGCCATGTGCTGTTGGGTGAGGATATGTGTGGTTTGTTTAATTGTTGTGATGTAGTGAAGTACGTGCAGTTGTTGTGCTATAGAGGTATGTTATGTTTAGTTCAGAATTGGAGAGATGTATGCAGAAGGGTGAGTTTTTAGTGTGGTTGGTTACTGGCAGTACCCTTTCTGAACCCAACTGTTATGACTAACTGTGCCCCATATCCCTTCCCCTGTCGTACATTCCGGTGTGCAGAATTTATTACGCTTGCAGGTTCTTAAAGGGATGGTGTGTTCACGTTGCAATGTCAAATATAACATGTTGTGCTTTAAACTATTTTCAAGAATTGGTCACTGGGTTGAACGAAGTGGGCCTTATTTACAAAGTGTTTTTCAATGGGATGTTGCCATGATGGCATGGGATTTTGTAAATCATGACCATTATGTGCTTTGTTTTGCTTTGATTACATGAATGACACATTTGATTACTTCTATGCAAAAAAAAACTGTAAAATGAATCTCATTTTGTTACTCTAAAAAGATCAGGTAAATGAGTCGGGAAAATTATACAGGATAAGATAACGTCATATAACCTCATAGGAAAGTTGTATACATTGGTCCATTTATATGTTAGGATATATATTGGAAACAGGCAAAGATTGTGTGGCCACTGGCCCTATTGTGCTAAAGTCCATGGCTAGTGCTAGATGCGTGTATATAATATACAGTGGACACTGTTAAAGGCTGTATCAACTGATAAAGGCCAAACTCTATGGTTGGTAGCTTGTTAGTGTTTTAACATATTCAGGCAACTGCATGTGGGTGAAGGTTGTGACCACTGTCCCTAACCGAAGGCCATGACTAGTACCCATTCATCTGTTAAAATATATTTGGCCATGCACACTGACCATGGCTGAAGGCCATGTATAATGCCAGTTACTGTTGTAATGTAATTAGTGATGTCATCAGTGATGTGATCTGTGATGTCATCATTATGGTCATATGCTGCGCAACAGGTGGCACAAACCTAAGGTGGCTTTAGCTGAATTTTAGAGGCTCCTTTCCGTTAAGTTCTCACCTAACTTCCCTTCAACTTAGATGCTTTTCTTGAATATGACATTCAGGCATATATGTTTCCTTAACCAATCCCTCCCTTTAATAGGTATTACAGTTTGCACGTAGGATGACATCATAGCTGACGTACATTGAGGTATAAAATATTTGTGTAATCAAAATTGAAGTGTGAGTGCGTGGACTACTGTGTGTTGTTTGCTAGATTGCCCTACTTTATTTGAGCTGACAAAAAAGTAGTACTTAGCCATATTCTGAGTCTGTCCGGTTATGAGGGTCTGAGATCATTATTGGTAATTCCATCTAGCTCATGAGATGCTTAAAGGTGCTAGAGCACACTCTCATTGCTGGTCTGAGCTTGCAGGATTGTACCTGGCATGATCTCAATTTGATGTGCCTTTAATAATTCTCCAAACCATCAGCCACAATACCAATATCTAGGTATGGCTTCTCTGCTACTAGGTAATAGTGTGTCATAAATATTATGGTATTTGGAATCAGAGTTGCTGAAGTTAATGCAGCCTCTGTCTAAAGGGGCTTTGTGCTCTAGCAGCTGTGAAAGGGGCACATGTAAACTTTGGACCTGCTCTCTGTAACTGGAGAGCAAGTTCTGGAGCTCTGTCATGAGACTGGTGCAGCAGGGAACACAGGTGTACTTTTGTTTTGGTATGGAGTTTTATGAAAGAGGGGTCTAGTTAGCAGACCACACTTTCTCAGATGGATTACCCACATTACTTTATGTCTAATCAAGATAAAAAAGCCAGAGTTTCTATACCCTTCCCAAATGGCAATTATTAACACTTAGGTAATATAGAATGGCGCAGACAGGAATGCGCCAATCTGTTTATCTAAAATCATTTGCACTATGCGCTTATACACAAGTGTTTCAAAGCGCAACCATGCATGGGAGGGAAAACAAGACAAACGACCTTACTAGTCATGCCAAATTCAGATCATGCAGGTGACCAGAACAGTAAGTTTGTGAGGGGAGCACTAGGGACCACGTGTGTCCAGTCCCATCAGTACATGGGTTAAGTGCAGAGCGATACCACTCGCATGGATCATAACATTGTTTTACGTGATTTTCTTTCTTCATGTTACACTGCAAGCATAAAGCACAAATCATTCTTCTTCATGATTGCCGAAATTCAAATTTTGTCAGATAATATTGATCACGCCAACATTCCATATTACACGTGCAACAAAGTGTTATCAGATTATCTAACAATTAAACCAGTGCTAGTAACTAGCAAAGGGTTAGTTGCTTAGATAATGCTGGATAGAGCAAACAGATTTTGTCCCAATCCGTACTCTCTGAAATCCTTTGCACTATGGCAACAACTGTTTTTTATACTACGTTACATAACATAAAAGTAAATGTGAGGAGCATGTTCCTTTTCATGTAACATAGAATAGTATAAGAACATCTGCTTAATTTCTGTTCTAGAGAAAACACTTCCAGATAATATAGATTGGGTCAAACCCCTTTTCCTCCATTCCCTATTACACAAGTAGCAACATGTGGCTAAATTCACTTACTCCATTTTTCTGCACTAGGGCAATGTTTAAATAATCTAGCAATGCATTTCAAAAGAAGAGGCTGTGCACGTACATTTGATCAAAGATTGTCTGCATTTCTTGGATGTTATTCCAAATTATTTTTGTTGAACTGGTGATATTTAATTAGTGGGTGGGCATCTTCGCCTTTTTGCTTTATGCATGTCCGTATAGGTCCCTTTTTCAAATGTTTTCCACCACACTCCCCCATTCCTTAGTTATGAAAATGTTACATAAATTAAAGGATTTTGGGTTGCTAAAAGCAATATTCTCTGGTGAAATCTTTTTTTTTTTCTTTTCATTTTATTTATTGCATTCATGTTGTCCCTAAGGTTTGGTTATGTTTGACCTTTTGCAAATTGCCTTTGGCAATTTGACCTAAAAACCTTTGACCTTTCGACCAAATTGACCTTCAGTGTTAAGGTTGCGGGGGACACCCCACAACCTCCTTTTGACCTACTTACCTGAACTCATGTTCAGGTAAGTAGGTATTAACCTATTTGAACTAAAACAAAAAGGTCAATTTCGATCGGATGAAAAGAAAAGGTCAATTTGGACCACTCAAAAAAGGTCAATCTGGTCAAAAGGTCAAATGTTTTAGGTCAAATAGACTAACACCGTCCCTAAAACGTTGAAAAATGTTGACTTATTGCATGACATGGTTTGACATTCGAAATGTTTTCTGGAAAACTTAAAGCTTAAAAAGGTTTCAAAAAAATCAAAAGATTGGAAGAAGAAAAACTGTCAGACCTTCACTTCAAGATAAATTGGAAGTATTGGGGCATGAAGGGAGAAAGGAGGCTGAAAGCGAGTAAATAAGAAAGCAAGCATGAACAATAAGTAGCAAAACTATATGCATGGAAACAGGGAGCTGGACTCCTACACCAGCCTAGCAAATGCTAACAGCCAATAATCCCAGAATGCACAATGGACAAAGCGGAGAGGCACGTCAGACGGTAAACCACAGGCTTGGAGCAAGGAACACAACTGAAACTCGCAATGAGAATGATGTCTACAGATGTTCACAGATCAACACATATGCTAGGACACAACCCATAACAAACATTGTGCCAAAAGAAGACCACAAAATCAGAGGTCCTGATGCTTTGTGAATAAGGCCCAGAGTGTGTTACCAATTACCTTGAACGAAATCAAAAATTATTGCATACCCAAACAAGTATATGTCCGTGGACACCAGAGTGCAGAGAACAGGTCTGTAGCAATTTACTCAGTCAAAGTAGAAGATTAATATGCCAAAGAGACACAAACAGAACACACAAATGGCAGGGGACAGGAAATATTGAAATACTTCCGAAATAATGCAAACAGGAAGTCGACCACACTGGGGTGTGGAATTCACAGCAACAGAGTCTGCTTCATCAATATGTAAAACCCCACAACAACATCAGTGTCGTGGAATCTGGTCGCAAGGTAAGCACATGAGAGGTGAAAGATTGCATTCCATGCACAAACTCCAAAGGCATGATGGATTTGCAACTCAGAGCAGCTACAGCTGGTTGGGGTCCAAATACTGTGTGTGACACAAGACAACGAAATTCGACGTGGATCAAACAGTATACTTTTGCCCAGACGCTAGCATCAAGCCAGAACGCATTAGGCATGTTGTGCTAATGGCAGAACTGGAGTTGGGTGTACAACATCTGGGGGATTGTGCAGGAAATAACACAGACACCTATTCATATTAAATCAGCGTTTGGGTAGAGTTGGGGTTCTGAAAGATCCACAGCCCATGCTACCATGGAAAATACCCCAACCAATCTCACTTTAGCTGGTGGAATGCCTGTGCCTATTATTTGGGTGCAGCTCCGTTTTCTGCCAGGATAAGGGGAACCTCCTTTACCATAAACATCATTTAATAGGGGATGGGAGATGGCAGAGAAGGGCTGCCTCAGATTGACACACTTCAGGGTGATTGATCGAATGGCCTTGAACACCCTAAGTTTTTGGACTTCTGTGTGAGCTCTGTACAATTGACCTACACAAGCTTCATCTCATGAGTAATCAATACTTCGTGCAATTATTATAATACCCAAGTGCCCTACTTTTCGTTTTACAAAACCATGACAGTAAATACCATTGTAAATATACAGATATGTTTCACATGTTTCCAGGCACTATGGGTCATAGTACAAAAGACAATCTTTCCATGGGGAGGGGCATCCTTTTGAAAAATATATGGTTTCTTCCAATTGTCTTCAAGTTGCAGACTTGTTTAATTATTTATTTTGTGCTTTGGTTTCTTGGAATCCATATATATATATATATATATATATATATATATATATGTGAACAATTTCCTATAAACAGTTAGACAGTTAGACAGACAATAGATACAGACCAAAAATACAAACCATCTCCACAGAGAGTGCAAAATCCTACACAGATATGTTCCTTACTCTTTTCTTCGTTCACCACGATGAATATTGCAGGTAAATAATGCTGCGAAAACATCTCTGGCAAAAGAAAAATGTCATTGTGTATAGAAAGTAGTTGGTTAAAGAGCTACACTGTGAAATATTTTTAAAACTCGGACATCTCACAGGGGACACTGTGCGCAGTATGCACAATTATGCAATGAAGAACGCGCCACTTGGTTCTGACTCGAAACACGTTGCCTACTTTATGTCTCATGGACATTTTTCTTTGAAATATTCTGTTCAGGGCAATATTTTTTTGTCCAATCTATTCTTCAAGTACAGGAAGCACTCTACTCCATTATCATTGAATTAATCGAGACGTACCGTGTGAGCAGCTGGGCTTCCTGGAACACTCCAGGAAAGGCATTAGCGGAACTATTTTTAGAGAAAATGTCCGTCAATTGCAGAACAAAAAGATTAAGAAAAATATTATACGTGCTTGTCCTGTGGTATTTGCATTGAGAGCAGAAAAAGTATCACCAGCTAAGCACAATTGTCTGTAAAGAATACAAGTTGTTGGTCTTTGTTGCACAACTTCAGCTATTACTAGATGGAATACTTGAATATTTGTCGTTCTTCGCTACTGCAAAGGCTGTACTAACACAGTTTTCACATTTTTCCCCTCCACATTGTTTTAAGCATATGAGATTACAATAGTTCATGGACAACGGAACATCATACTAGAGAACATCTTACAAATAGAAATCATGTCCAATTACATATCTTCATTAAACGTTAAATGACAATAAAACTCCACGACGGATCCTAAACACATTTCCAAGTCATTGCCACCCCTAGGGTAACCACTGTTACAAATAGCAATATATAAGCACTTAGTTCACCATAACTTAAACAGTCATGATTAAGTGAAGGCCTGCAAATCTTGAGGTTTGTGATGCACCCCCGAATCATCTTGCAGATGAACAAACTGAATAAAATAGCCCTATAACCCCAAAAACCCTGCATCTCACCCTTAACAGAGGCCTCACTTTTACACATTGAGGAAACAAAGCACAGCCTCGACCACCATTCCCTATATCCAGTGTAATCACAGTGTTCCAATTCTGGTACGCTGTGACCCTGGCCACACCAGAAGGTGAGTGAGCAATTTAGAACCCTTTGCTGTCAATTTATATTGACCTACTTGATCTTCATTACACAATGTGGATCCATTGGGAGATCTACCCCTGATATAAGTTTAATTTGGTCAAGCACCACCGTGCAGTACGGTTGAATAAGACCACCGGACAACCAAATAAGAAAGAGCATGCCTTAAGCTTGAGCACATCTCCAACATGTGAAAGAATCACCAAATTGATCTTCTGAAGCCGCTCCGTGGTATGATACCTGCAATCTAATATTGTATAACTGTTCTCCATCAATTGAATACGGTTGGATTACTTTGTATCTCTAGACCTAATGTTATACCATGAAATATCATCAGTCGTGATACCTATATCCTCCTCCTAACGTGCCATGTATGTATGTGCAGGCTTAAATTAGCATGTGATAAGAACCTTGTGAAGCGAAGAAATCTTCCTAGCCAAGGACTTCCCCACAAATAAGTCTTCCAAAGGTGTTGTTTCCCTCCTTTTCTGTCTAGATACTCTGGTGTTAGAAACCCAATGGTGAAACTATATAAAGCTATATCTATTGGTGTCCTCTGTTAAAAATGCCTGTTTGCAACCTTTAAAAGACAATGGGCCTCATTACGAGGCTTGCGCTGACAGAATAAAGGGGGCCGGTACGGGACCGGCCCCCCCTTCATTCCGTCAGGGCTGATTACAAGCTTCCCATAGCGGGACCCGGATCGGATGCCTAGTAAAACCAAGCATGCTTTCCAGGTCCCGCAAGGGGAAGAAGGAGGTAACAACGGGACAGTTGTAATCTGCCCGTTGCTATCTCCATCCCCATTCCCATTGAGCACTATGGGGGCTCAATGGGAATGGGGAATGGTTCCTGCAAGGAGGAATTACCGGGTCCTCCAATGTTGGAATGACCCAGTTATTCCTCATTGCAGGAACCTGGTAAATTAGCCTGGTTTGGTGGCAGCCATGGAGCTAATAGCTCTATGGCTACCGCCAAACTCGTAATGAGGGCCAATGGTTCTCACCATCGAATAATTGTCCCAATCCCTACAACCCCTCCTCCATCCAACGAGTATAGCGATAAAGCCCCATAGGAAACTCAGGATTTTCCAAGGCGGATTCAGAAGAGATGGGAAAGTTCTAGTGGTGTATTTTTTTTACTGTCTATCCCAGTATAGGAAAATAACCTTAGTTGAAAGAAGCAACTGTGTAGTTCCGTGCCAAACTTTAGATGAACAGCAGCACCAGTCATGCCAAGGAACACCTTCCCCTGATTGTACAATGTCAATCTAATGTTTACCTGACTGAAACGATCCTCTCCTATAAAAAGAAAAACTGGGGCCAGCTGTGCTGCCTACAGATAACTCTCTAAATCTTGCACACCAAAAGCACCTCTCTAGCTGCCATACACATCTGCTGGAAAACACTAGGAAACTACCTGGCCCATATAAATGAAATTACCTGTGTCTGGAGATTCTGTATTACTTCCGGCAGAACCAAAATTGGCAAGGTCTGTAACACATACAACAACCTTGGCAGCAGAGTCATTTTTACTGCTGCCACTCTTTCTAGCCATGAAATGTCATCTTTGCCCCGGTACAGTTAGTCTTCTTTAAGAATCAATAGTACCCTGATATATCTGATCATACCTAAGCCCACTAAATATTTCAAAGGATCAGGGGGCCTTTGAAAATTAAAAGCTATTTGTAACCTAGTAACTATGTTGTGTCGTTCTGATATAAGTATATGAGATTTAGTATAATTTATTTTAAAACCTGATGCCTTTCAAAAATATTCTAACAGGGATAATATATTAGGTAATGTGGCGATAGAATCCTGCACAAAAAAAGATTATCAACATATAATGCTACTTTATGTAGAATTTCTTGATATATAACATAGGCCTTACAATTGCAAAATAACTAAATAATGCTACTATATGATGGTAGTGAGCTCTTTCTATTCCCCAAATAGGCTCCCGTGAGCGAACATTACGTGCCAATGCATCCATTGATAATGCAAACAGTAAAGGGAATAATGGGCACCATTTGCTAGTCCCTCTAGATAAAGGGAGTGGATTAGATGTCTCATTCAGTTTAATTCTTGTGGTAGAGTGGACAAAATTAGCTAACACTTTTTAATAAAGGTGGGCCCACAACCAAACCTTATAATACTTCTGAAAGATAGTCCCAGTCAATCCTGTCAATGCTTTTTCAGAGTTGACCATCATTAGTGCTAACGACTAATTGTGTTTGCCTCTCCCTTATAATCACATCAGTTGCGCATCGTATATTATATTGAGCCTGTCTACCAGTGATAAATCCTGTCTGATCGATCAATATAATACTCAGACGAATACCTGCTAACCTGGTGGCCAACATTTTCTAATAAATATGAGCATCATAGTTAATGACTGTAATTGGCATATAAGATTCACATTTAATTGCATCTTTCCCTAATTTCTCCAAAAGTGTCATCATGGATTTGCCCATAGTAGGGATAATAGCAACCAACAACACAAAACTATTAAAAAGGGTTGCTAGATGCAGGGCCAATACACCTACAAACCGCTTATAAAATAAGACTGAGAATCCATCAGGACCCATAGCTTTAATTTTAGGGAGTTATATTGTCACCTGAGAAACCTCTTTCACTGATATTGGGGTCTTCAATAGAGACCTATCTGGAACAGAGATTTTCAGGAGTTTTGTTCCTGAATAACAAGCAGTTCGTCCCTAACATCCAATCTCTCAGCTCTGACTAACTCTATAAACGTTTAAGAATGTAAATGCTTTCCTGTTCATCTTCGCAAATCTGACCTCCTTCATCCCCAAGCTTCACTATCATATTTTTGCTATGTTGAGTTGTTGTATGTGTTGTTATATGACAACAATTGTGAGGCTTTAATAGATGTGTTAAAATCAAATTGTTTGGTCTGCAATAGCTTGTGAGAAACATCTGCTGCGCATAACGCCTTTAACTCAGCCCAGTATAAGTATCAATCTGCATCATGATAGGAGCGCAATCTGGAATCACCACCAGTTCTATCGAAGTTGCTGAGATAGATAACAAAAGAGAACAAGAAGACAAGAAATAATCTAACCTGGAGAAGCTACGGTGGACATGGGAGACATTTGTATAATCCCTTTTCAGAGGGTGAAATTGGTGCCATACATCAACCAAATGTAGGACAGTCATGAACTCCCAGAAGCAGAGGTAGAGATCGATCCACCACATTAACAACTCCTCCTATAATCAACTCTCCCCACTGACATTGGGAAATCCAGAGGAAAAGCCTGGCATAAAACTGGGGCCATAGACCGAGAACAGGATTAAATCCTGTTCAGCCAGGCAAATCTGGAGCTCTATAAACCTTACTTGATTACCCCTAACCTTGTTTACTTTCTTATATTGTAAGGATTGATTAAACAAAATCACCACACCTGCCTCCTTGGCCAAACAAATGATGTAGAACCCACCTGCAACATAGGTGCGGCCAATTTACCTTTAAGAGATGAGTCTCTTGAAGCCAAACAATGTAAGCCCTTAATTTTACTAATTTAGCAAGTGCATTCTTCCTTTTCATAGGAGAATTGAGGCCTTGTACATTCAGAGATACTCTATTAAGATCTTCCATGCACGATCCACTCACATACATTTCAAATCATTGCACCCCAAACATTTGAATTCTCATCAATAAAACGTGCTAACACCAGTGTCCAACCCTGTGAATCATCAAGTCTCTGATATATCTAGATTGTGCTAGTTATGTCCCTCCTTCATCATTAAGTAGTACAACTAATACCTTATATGTATTCAATTCCAACTATCATGTAAAATGTAACAGCTTCCTGTTTTTGCAAATAATAATCTTCCACTGTAAAATGCACCTGCCTTGGAAAGTTGAAACATGAAACAGTCCTGTCACAGGACACATTAGGTATATGACCGAAGTAGGGCATGTACTCCTGATTCTACTTTGTATTAACCCATCACTCTAATGACATCATGACCTCCTGGGAAAACCAAATCAAACTGAAAATCCCACAACTCAGCAACAACCATGCCCACCAATGCTGAAGCTTAGCTCCCCTCAAACTTGAGTCCCCATCACAGTGGTCATCTTCAACTTCTGAACCATTTCAAGTCCCTCCTTCTGAGCCCATACTCCTCTACCATCTATCTATGGAGAGCCTCCTGCAATCCTTATGTTGTGCTTTCAAGAAACGTGTTCAAACCCAATCAGTTAGCAGCACTGAGGACTCTCCCAGGACTGGCACCTACATCTCTGCATGTGGAATCTTGAGCACTTCAAAAGTAGCCTGAAGGGTGGCAGTTCCTTACAGGAACGTCATTTCACCAAAATGCCAGGGGTAGCGGAAGTGACATCACATGACCCTTGACCCCTGATGACATCACAGGAAGTGATGTCATTTGACCCCACCCCAAAGTGATATCGTGGGAAGCGATGGAACACAACCTTTCACCCGTTGACAAAACAGGACATATACACCCAATATCACCCAACTGTGTTGGTACCCTTTTATCGACCTCAGAAGGATGAAAGGCTGAGTTAAGGTGTTTGAGAACAGACTAAAACAGTGACTCACCCCCTGAAGTATGCATGAAATAAACCTTTAATGAGTCTAGCAATTATTGTATAGAATTCCAGAAAGACACATTTTTTGGCATTCCTATTCTTTCTTATTTAGGTTCAGTGCAGTTCAGTGCTGAAATTGTTACACTTGTAGCCCTCATGTTCTTATTTTTCTTCTTTTTTTAAGGGGCCTGAAAAAGAAAGCTAGCCACTCCAGAATGAAAGAGCCACAAAGTTTATTTTTATTTTTGTAGAGGTCACAAGGGAGACCACAGAGGTCGCAAGGGAGACCCCAGAGGTCACACTTGCGACCTCTGGCAACCCCAAATGACGTCCTTGGATCCTTAAATGGAAACATGAGTGTAAACAGGTATCTCCATCTATAGTATAAGCGGTTTAATCTGCCATTGCCTCTGAATAGTCCCTTGAGCTAGATCCTCGTCTTCTGAAAAATTATGCCCTTGGACTTGAAGAAATTCCCCCTTGTGTGTGCGCCTGGAATACGGTGCTGTTGAAAATTGGAAAACATCCTATGTGTGTGGTTGATGGTGAGATCAGTCCCAGGGACATCACACAGAACCTTTGCAAACAGATCTCGCACATAATCTGCCAACTCCCGGTTAGAAACTTTTTGAGAGATTCCTCTGTTCCTAATATTATTCCTGTGCAAAAGAGTTCCACTGTCTTAATCCAAGGATGAGTGATGTATTTCTAATGCCTTTTAATTAAACTAGAGGTAGATAGCTCTTACCAACAGTTACAAACATTAACTCAGTACTGTTTACTCAACGCACAAAAATATTTTATTCTATAATACATACAATATAAATCAATTCACATTCATATTAAAAACACTGTATACAAATACAATTTTGGGGTGACAATGACAAGACCTAATTACATAGGTAATTGCCTAAGTGACTCTGGTTATAATCTATTACTGAGAAATTATTGAACGTCATGTGTAGTTATGTTCCTTGAATTAGGATTATTGTCAATGGTTTGGTTGATTTACCACATTAATAAAACTTGAATGGCTGCTTCATCCTCAACATTGGTTCTGCTGCATCAATCCCAGATCAAGGCATCCTCAGTGTGCTACACCACTAATCACACAGTGCGGGGTGGAGAAGGGACCTTGCTCACATGCCACATTGGAAGTACCCCGACTTTCCCTCTGCATATGCGGTGAGCCTACTGTGCCTCCCTAGGCACTGCTGTGTGTCCACCACCAGGGCTGCTGCATCTGAGTTATAGAAATCACTTATGGCCTCACACACGAGAGTTCTGTGTACGGGGTCCAATATCTTTAAAGGGCACGGCACAGGCCCTGGACTGAAATCACCAACGCCGCTGGAAACCCTGGTGAGTAGCTGATAAAAGCTGCATTACTCGCTGCCTCACAAATTCGTAGTCCTTCTGCTGACATATCCTCTCACTAAAGGTGCTTTAAACCCCTGCAAGCTCATTAATTTCTTTGCAGAGCTGCGGTGCAAAGGAGAATTATGACTCCATTAAGCTCCTGTCAGGTCATGCTCTCACCTTTTTAAATATTTTGGTCTTAAACATCTTTTCTCCAGCTGAGCGTGGAGAGCGGTCGCCGGTGGCCTGAGGGGATCAGCAGGCCTGGAAAGCCCTGCCTGGGCCTCCGTGAGTGTTGTGTTTTCTGTGCCTTAAAAACTAAGAAAAAAGAAAGTTGAATTGAATTTGTTTTCCTCGCGCTCCTAGCGCAGTGTTTGGCCTGCTCCTGCTCCCCCCTCCCACTTCCTGGTCTTCCCCTCCCTCCCCGCCTCCCTGCCCGCCCACCCCCCCCTCTGATTGGCTGTTTTCCTGCCTCCCCTCTGGCCTACTCGACGGCCGTTCCCCACGCTCGCTTCTTTTCTCCAGCTGAGCGTGGAGAGCGGTCGCCGGTGAGCTGAGGGGATCAGCAGGCCTGGAAAGCCCTGCCTGGGCTTCCGTGAGTGTTGTGTTTTCTGTGCCTTAAAAACTAAGAAAAAAGAAAGTTGAATTGAATTTGTTTTCCTCACGCTCCTAGCGCGGTGTTTGGCCTGCTCCTGCTCCCCCCTCCCACTTCCTGGTCTTCCCCTCCCTCCCCACCTCCCTGCCCGCCCACACCCCCCCCCTTCCTCTCCCTCTGCCTGTAACCTCCCCCCTCCTGGGCAGCCCTCTGCCCGGCAGCCCCCGCGGCTAAGGGCCCCAGGCCAAGGGCGACTCCTACAGTGCGGCTCCCTGTGTGTCTGCAGGTGTCCGCAGGGGACGCCAGGCGCCAGCTCCTCCGCTCTCCGGCCCACCCCTCCTCACCTTTGCTCACCTCATCCGCATGATGCCTCGCCCCCCTACCCCAATTTTTGGGTAAACTAGGGTGTTTTTTCTCCCCTCGCAGGATTCTCAAACTTAGGTGGCCCTGACCTACGCATTACTGTTTGCTCTGCACTGTGTTAAACTAGGGTGCTTTTCTCCCCTCGCAGGATTCTCAAACTTAGGTGGCCCTGACCTACGCATTTCTGTTTGCTCTGCACTGTGTTAAACTAGGGTGCTTTTCTCCCCTCGCAGGATTCTCAAACTTAGGTGGCCCTGACCTACGCATTTCTGTTTGCTCTGCATTGTGTTAAACTAGTGCCCTCCACTCACTTCCTGTCTGCATACTCGTGTCGTCCGCCTCCCATCCTACTCCATGGTGCTCTCTATCTCGCCTATCTACTCTAACTGCTTCTCTATTGACTATCCTGCTCTCCTCACTAAATCCGGTAGGAAAAAGTTTAAAAAGGACATCCTGGTCTCCAACCCAGGCCTCCCTATCGCTGACACCTACACGAGCGCCTGCTCCAAGGAAACTCTCACTGACATTCTCTTTTTCGTGCCTTCACCTGACCTATGGACCCTTCACATGGTCGCTGTGCTCTCTCCTTTCTCCACCTCTCCCATTAATGGTGGCACCCGTTGGGATGTCCTCTTGGCCCCTTTCCACTCCTCTAAGGCCATCATTAATGTCTATGCTAATGGGACCGTCTTGGTCCAAGGCCCTCAGGCCAACCTTCTCCTCTTTGATAGACGCTTCCCATGCCTCATCAACTTCCTCTCCGCTCCCGCTGTCCCCCCTCCTCTGTCCTCGGCTACCTTGCCTCTCCCCTCCCTCCCTGCCCCTTCTCTTGCTCCCTCTTCAACTCCTTCTCTAACACCTCCGCAGGGCGTACCTCTGATCTGTACCCCTCCCCGGAAGTTTTTCAAGGGTGGCAACCTTCTCCACATTGCCACTCTAAATTCTCGCTCTGCCATCAAGCACTCCTCTGATATCTGTCGCCTTCTTGAGGAACTGGACCTCGACGTCCTCGGTCTCACTGAGACTTGGTTCACTGCCAACTCTGCCACCAGCTTCGACACACTCCTACCTGACGGCTACAAGATCCTCTCCGTGCCCAGGCCCAACCGTTCAGGGGATGGTGTTGCCCTTATCTTCCCTGAGTGGATTCCTGCCACTGTCACTCCTACGCAGACCTACTCCTCTTTTGAATGTCTTGTCTGCCGACTCTCTCTCTCTCCTAGCCATTCCCTTACCGTGGCTACTATCTATCGGCCACCTGGTCAAATTTCCTCCTTCCTCTCTGAGTGGGCTGACCTCTCCTCCTCGCTCCTGTCCTCAACCACCCAACTCCTCTTTCTCGGTGACTTCAACATCCACCTCGATGCCTCCTGTCCCCTCACTGGTCTCTTTCGCGAACTCTGCAACTCTCTCTCACTCTCTATTCTCCCGTCTGGGCCTACTCACTCTGCAGGGCACACTCTTGATGCTCTGATCTCTTCTGACCTTCCCCTCTCCCTCCCTCTCTCCACTCCTCTCTCCTGGAGCGATCACTTTCTCCTATCCTCCCACCTCTCCCTCCCTACCCCACAGGCAAAGCCACCCTCTTCACTGCCACCCACCTTCTCGGTCATCCGACCCATGAAGCGCGTGTCAGTTGAGGCTTTCGCTGCTACCTTCTCGCCCCCTCCTCCCCCCTCGGCTGACTCCCACCCTGACACAGCACTCTCCATGCTCTATTCCTCTATATCTGATACTCTCGATATCCTTGCCCCCGTCATGAGAATCCGCCTGAAGCCCAAAGCCAAATGTAACTCCTGGTATGACTCGGATCTCGTCACCCTAAAACGCAAGTGCAGGGTGGCAGAGAGGAAATGGCGTGCTTCATGTTCATCCTCTGACAAACTGGCCTGCCGCCTGCTCCAAAGGCAATACCGGCTCTCCGTTCTCACCAAGAAGAGAGCCCTTATCCAAGCCCGCATCTCTGAGGCATCTAACAACTCGGCCGAACTCTTTAAAATCTGCAAGGAGCTGGCCAACCCTGCTGCAGTCTCTACCTCTCCTGTCCCCTCCCAGGCCCTCTGCACTGCACTGGCCTCGCACTTCATCTCAAAAACTCAGGACATCCTGTCCTCGCTCTCCTCCTCTCTCCTCCCTCCCTCTCTTCCCGGCTCTTCCTCTTGCTCTCTTGCAGCCGCCCCTCCGCCCTCCTTCTCTGCTTTTCCACCTTTTTCTGCTGATGAGGTTTCCAGACAAGTCCGATCTATGAAAGCCTCGTCTAAACAGGTTCACCCCTGTTCCTCTAAAACCATCAAGGACCACATCGACTCCCTGGCTCCTGCCCTGGCTGACTTTTGCAACCACTCATTCGCCTCTGGAGTCTTCCCATCCCCCCTCAAGCACTCCCTTGTGCACCCCCTCCTCAAGAAACCCTCTTCAGACCCCTCCTGCCCGGCCAACTATCGCCCAATCTCCATTACTCCCTTCCTGGGCAAGCTCCTGGAGAAACTGGCCATCTCCCAGCTTAACCTCCATGCTGAATCTGTTGGTAATCTTCATGACCATCAATCCGGCTTCAGAGCGGCCAGAAGCACGGAAACTGCTCTCCTGAACATCCGTGAGGACCTGCTCCTGAACCTCGATTCCAACACTCCCTGTGTTCTCATTCTGCTCGATCTCTCCTCTGCCTTTGACACTGTCAACCATGCCATCCTGCTCAACCGTCTCCGTGATAACCTGGGTATCACTGGTCAGGCTCTGGGATGGCTGACCTCTTTCCTTTCCGGTCGACCCTCCCAGGTCCAAATGGGCTCCTTCCTCTCTGACATCTTTTTCTCCACCTGTGGTGTCCCCCAGGGATCCAACCTCTCTCCCTGGCTTTTCAACCAGTATCTGGCACTCCTTGCCTACCGCATCGCCGCTCTCTGCCCCCGCTTCCAGTGCTATGCGGACGATACCCAGCTCATTTTCAGGCTACCCTCGGCCTCCTCCTCTCCTTCCCTCATCTCTGACTGTCTGTCTGCTATCCAGGAATGGTGTGCCGCCAATGACCTCTGCCTTAACGCCAGTAAGACTGAGATTCTACTCATCGGCGCACCCACTCCCTCCTTCCCTGCAGCTCTCTGGCCGGCCTCCCTTGGCCCCCTTCCGGCCCCTACCTGCAAGGCTAAAAACCTCGGGGTCATCTTCGACTCCACACTCTCCTTCTCTCCTCATATATCTGACGTCTCTAAGAAGTCACACTACCAGCTGCACCTCCTCAGAGGTATTCTTCCCTTCCTCTCCTTCCCCCAGAAGCTCACTGTCTCCCGAGCCCTGGTTCTCTCAAGGCTGGACTACTGCAACAGCCTCTATCTTAATCTGCCTGCCTCCACTCTCCGCCCTCTGCAACTTATCCAGAACAGAACTGCGAGACTTGTCCTTGGCCTCAAGCCCAGGGACCGTATCTCTCCAGGACTGAAATCTCTTCACTGGCTCCCAGTGGCTGCGAGGATTAAGTTCAAAACCCTCTGCATTGTCCACAAGGCCTTCTGGGGCCTGGGGCCTAAATACCTTCAACTCTCTCTTCCTAAATATCTTCCTTCACGAGCCCTTCGCTCATCCGTCTCCAACTCCCTCATGGTCAGCCGCTTCTCTAAGCAACGAGCTGGGGGTAGATCTCTCTCCGCAGCAGGGGCCTCCCTCTGGAACAGCCTTCCTGCCTCCCTGAAACTTGAGGAGAACCATCTCCGGTTCCGGAAGCACCTCAAAACCTTCCTCTTCGCTTCTGCCTTCTCTCTCCCTCTCCCCTGCTAAACCTTCTTAACTCCCCACTGAATTCTGCACTAAACCTGCATCTGGGCCACTCTCAACGACCTCGGTCCAGGGCCCAGCCACTCTCCACTTGCACTGCCTCCCTGGCTCCCCCTGCACTGTGGGACTGTCACTGTATCCCTACAGCCCCCTTCCCAGCACTTCCCAGCACTTGCTCTGCACTTACCTCGCACTTGCCACCAGCTGGCCCTTTTTATTTATCATTTATTATTTATTTTTATTACGCTACTTACCTTGTACTGCACTTTCCCCCCACCTCCTCCCCCTGCACTTTCTCCTTTTCCCCTTACCTCTGCACTTGCGCGATCTGAATGACACCTGGCCTAGTAGGATCGTTTGTCTGTCTTCCCCTTGTTTCCCTCCCTCCCTGCCTCGTCGCGCCTTGAAACACTTGTGTATAGGCGCGTTACAAATACCATATCATATCATATCATTGGAGTTTGGCCAAAAACATGTGGACAGGCTCATCACAAAAGTTTCCAATGATAATTGTTAGTGTTGTGCAGTTGAAATGTACATGCGCATTCCCCTTCGTAGCAAGGATGATATGGTGCCAGAGTATCACAACGTTGCACTTGTGCAAATGAATTGTGCTAGGTAGTTTAGCACAGATTCTGTTGCTTTGATAATGTGGAATGTGGAATGAAGCAAATAGGTTTAGCACAATTTATATAGTCTTAATATAAATAGACTGTTTTATTTATTAAGCTTCATGCGTAAAATGACAAGAAATGTAATGGGTTGGATAAATTTGCAGGTAATACCCTCTGCCCCTACTCAGATGAGTATGCAAGTACGACTTCCTATTCCTATCCCTCTCCGGTATCGTTCAGGTGAGTAACAATATCAGTAGAGACAGCCCGAACACCCCAAGAGTCTGGGGTGAAAGACAAAATTAACTAAGATCATGAGATGTTGGTTTAAATAGAATAGATGGTGTGACAAGTTGAGTGACAAGTAGGGAATTTAGTATATATATATATATATATATATATATATATATATATATATATATATATATATATATATATATATATATATATTACATGGCCAGCGGTAGCGGCCATGTAGTTATGGTTAAGTTGCTAAACCCATAGGAAGAGCACTTTGTGGGTGGCTTATAACTTTGCTCTCCCTGGATGAGCCCTCACCAAACGTTCCAAAGGAAGTATATGGCCCACCCTGAATTTTCCAGCAAAGTTTGGTGAGGTTTGGTCAAGGGGGGGCAAAGTTATAGGGCGGATCCCAAAATTTCTTTTTTTCCCATAGACATAATTTCACCAAATGTGCGGCATTAGTGGTGGCTTGGTCCTGAAAGCGTGCTTTTGTTAATTTGGTGTAAATCTGTCCAGTAGTTTTTTTTACAACGACCAAAATGTCCAAAACATTTGTGATATCTATGTCCGCTTCGCAGACACACTTCCCTGTTCGCTCTGCGGACAGGACACCGATTGGATAATCGGCTTGCATCATGTCTGTGGACACGTAACATTTTGTCGATGCGCCCGCCATCTTGGATTCATCGACAACGGCTGCTGTCCATGGACATCGTGGTAAAAAAATATTTAAAAAAACAACTTTTCACTTGTCAAAATTAATAATCTCTGGGGAGGTGAGGGGTAATGAAAGGAAGTTCTTGGATGGCTTATAAAATTGGCGCCACTTAATGAAACTGCATGACATTTTGCAATCTTATTTCTGACCTGATTTTGAATTTGTTTACAAGGTTTGGTGGGATTCTGTCAAGAGGGGACAACATTTGAGGAGGGTCTCAAAATAATGTAAAGGCTTATAAATGAGGTGCCATTTGACAAATCTACAATTAATTTGGCAAACTGATAATAGATTCAGACATACATGTTTTTGCAAAGTCTGGTGGGATTTTGTCAAGAGGGGGGGTCTCAAAATATTGTAAATGCTTATAAATGTGGTGCCATTTGACAAATCTACACAAAGGTTTGCCAAAAGATTATAAATCTAGATATACATGTTTTCATAAAGTCTGAATGGATTTTGTCAAGTGGGGGCTAGGTTATATGACAATTGTATGTGCATACATTTGACACTTTTGAAAAAATAAGACATGGATGGATTTCCAGCAAACTTGTGTAAGGAGCATTGGCAAGGACCTGAAAGCATGGTTTTAAAAATGTGCCCGTGTTTTATTTTTTGAAAAGTGTCATAATGTAGGTACAAAAAATGTCATAATGTAGTTACAAAAAAATTGTGATATACCTTTGGTGACTGAGGTGTAGCCTCTGGCCATGGGCAGTAGCCAGATTGTCCAGGTCATGGAATAGGGTCATGATCTGGACAATCTGGCTACTGGCCAGGACCACGAGGGACAACACATGGGGTTAAAGTGGCCATGTCCACCTGCGACTGGCTTTGTGGTAAAGTTATTCGAAATTGGGATAGGTTTGAAAGAGAAGAAACATGTTCTTTTGGTAATTAAGTCATACGGTTCTCTTTTCGCCTTCTGCAGGTTGCCATGGAAAGCAAAGAGGGGCCATGTATGGAACCGCGCATTTCCTATCCATGGTGGCCATCTTGGAAAAGGATTTTCCTTCCTACACCGGGATGCTGGAGGCGTCCCGGTGTAGGAAGAAAAATCCTTTGTTTAGCACCCCAGGTTCCCCCTTTGGGATCTAGGGTGCTAATGGCCTTCATCCCCCATTACATAGTTTGGAATGGGGGGGATAATGGTCTGGAGACCTTGTTATCCACCCTTGCTTCGCTTGGGCTGATAACTTCGGCTGCCGGGCTGGTATCCACCATTCCAGTCCTTGGAACAGGGGATGAACGCCACAATATTCCCATTAGCATAACACAAAATGCAAATGGAAATGTTGGAAAACCTTATTGAGTCTATGTACTTTACTGAGAAATGTAAAGTAGATGGAGTCTATACGTTTTTAGTTTTTTTTTTTTTTTAGTTCCATTTAAACTGTGAAAGGTGGTTCCTAAAGGAACATTTCTTTTGTTGTTTTCAGATGTATTTTTTTTTTTTGGGTTGAGAGCTTAGAACGAAAGGTGGGGAGGAAAATGAGGGAAGAGGCACCAAACACTAATATGGAGGGGCAGGTGGACAGGGGAAAATGTTGTGTGTGTGTTATTTCTAAGGTAGAGGGCAGTGTATCTCGTGCTCCTTGATTACAACAGTGGTGGTGGCTCTTGGGGAGGAGGGATGGCATTAGCTGATGCAATTTCAAGAGAAATAGAAGTTTTGTTAAAAGTTTGAACTGTGTACTAGATTGTTAATGGATAATGAGTAGGGAAAGGTTTAGAAGCTGTGCAAGGGAAATGTTGATGTTGAAAGTTGCTAGATCAGTAGTTCCGAACTGTCTGCGAAGCAGGGATCTTATCGTAAAGTGCGGACGGGTTCTCGGACACGTCATCATGCAGCTTGCAAGGGTATGGTCATGTGGGACTGTCCGGAAGGTTAGCAATGAAGTCAGATGTTTGTAGACATCTATGGATGCAAAACCAGTTGAAATAGTTGCAAAAAGTGTATAGAAGTGTTAAAAATGATTCCAGAAGGTGACAAATGGCAAAGTTTTAATGTGACACTTTGTAAATTGGACACACATATTGCTATATTGGGTAAGTATGATATTAGTAAGTTGTAGGAAAATAGCATGCAAGTGGAAAAACCCATGAAATTCACTGAAAAAACTTTGTTAAAGGGACGTTATGGTTAAGTTGCACTCATAAAACCTATGAAATTCAATGAAAAAACTCTGTTAAAGGGAAAGGCACAAACATCCTTATTGAAATTGCACCTCGCTTTCTCCATTTGTGCACCACATGAAGAAGAACGCAGCCAAATTTGCCTCTGCGCAATAGGAGAAAAAATTACTTGGGAATTTGGAAACATGTCCATTACCTTAACAAGTGCTTCTTTCATTGAAAATTGCAAAGAAATTCCAGGCACATGTCCTAAACTGTTCCCTCCACAATGAATTATAATTATGTCTGGATGATGCTCTGTTTCCAAACTAGCACTCCATGCCAGTGCACTTCCACATGAGGGAATCCAATATCTGCAGCTACTCCACAGCATTCTGCATGCACCTCCAACCAATGTATCCATGAGTCTCCCAAAATCCAGATAATCTGTTTTCTGAATCACACAGCCATAGCTATCTGTTTTTCTTTCAGGAAAAAGACTTTCTGACAAACTCTCTACTTATACAACACACCCAGTAAACTTTACTGACCAATCCCTTGCTCTGCTCGTTCTCATTTGCATGCCTCTCCACCCCAAAATCCCTGTATGTAATACGCAATGTCCGCGGACTACCGCCATGTCCGCGGACATATCGAAAATCTGAGCGAATGTACATTTCAATAGTGTTCCCCATTTCCCTTTTGAGGTTGGCTCTGAAAAGAGCTGTTTTTTTGGGTTTTTTTCAGATGCTTGACAGACACCTGTTATTTTGTATTTTTTCTTTTTACTTTACTCCTAAACTCTTCACATAACCTTCTCCAAAGCAACCCTTACCTTCCAAACCAGCATGACATTTCCCATAAAAGATAAGGGAATACCATCTTCTTTAAAATCAATTGCATTACTGGAATCAATATTCTCATTATTACAGAAGAACATAGCAGCCCTAAGCATGAAAGCACACATGCCTCAGTTGATTGCGCACCTAGCAATGTTTTGCTGAGGACAAAAAAAAGAACTATTGTCCCATATTGCCCTAGGTAGAAATCCAGAAAATAATACTTTGGCATTTGGAAGGATGTTCATTACTGCTTGAACCAAGTGCTCCAAATCTGCCAACAAACTAGGGACACTGACATAGCCCAAATGGAAAGCACCACAATGCAAAACTACCGCATGGGGACTTTTCATCCTGCCCATATCTCCCCAAACTTGTACAATTCCCTGTACATTGCAATCAGGCACAGTGCTCCACACCACCTCCACTCTTTTAACATCAACATTGTTTTCCACATGCCTGCATTGAGCATATTGCTGTAAAGCATGCACAAGCATATCTCCAAGCACCAACACCCAGACTTTCTCCACCTCTGCCATCTTCAATACACTCTGTCTCTTTCAACACAAATCCACAACCTCAACATCTGATTGGCTGATCCCTACAGTCCCCTTTCCATGCTGGATTTGCTGGAAATCCCCGGATGTGGCACACTTGTCTGTGGACAGCCGCGGTGTCTGCGGACCTCGTAAATCTTGGCCAGCCCTTCTACCCTTTCCACTTCACTCTCTCTGCCATTCCCTCATTGGATACAGCTAAGCAGTCACACAACCATCCATCAATCACATCCAAGACCTCAACATCTAACTACATCATCAGACTTCAGCACTTCAAATGTACTGTTGATCACTCTGAGTACAAGTCTCATATCATTGGAAAGCACCTACTAAAAAAACTACTGTACAAGCCTCCAAGATTTCTACTTACAGCTGCATGCATATCCACATGCATGAATTCAAACTCCAGGTATGCATATTTTATACAGAGTACATGTACAACTTTAATGAATGCGTAAAAACAGAGTAACGCCACTTAACCTGTATAACCTATAAAATGAACTTACTGTAGTTTTTCCCATCTGCTATAATCAACTGTCACTTCCAAACCTGTCTGCTATCTAATTTTCTTTTTACACACACAACTATCTAAAAAAGTATAATATTAGAATATGGGAGCAATAACAGTATAATTGTGGAAAAACACTTAGGGGGTTATTCATAGAATTCAGCGCACAAGTGGCGCACGCGGCTGGCGCACAGTGTGCGCGTGCGAATCCCTGCGCCAGCCGCGTGCACTAAAATACATTTCCGCACACAGCGTATTCATGGATTCTAGCCACCAAAACCAACCGTGGCGCACAGTGGCGCAGCGACCCTGCAGCAGTGCCAGTTACGCCCGCAAGAATGCCCCTTGAGCAGGGAAAAGCCATCATAATCCCCAATCCAGCGCAAAGGGCTGCCCTAACCCTGTACCAGCACGGCAAGCGAGGTACGTGTATCACTGGGGTGCGCGGGAAGTTACTCACGTGATTTCAGCTGGGTACGTGTATTACTGGGGTGCCCTGGAAGTTTCACACGCGAATGTCCTGTGTACGTGTATTTCGGGGTGCGCAGGAAGTTTCACACGTGATTTCAGCAGGGTACGTGTATTTCAGGGGTGCGCGGGAAGTTCCACACGCGAATGTCCTATGTACATGTATTTCAGGGTGCGCGGGAAGTTTTACACGCAAATTCAGCAGGGTACGTGTATTTCAGGGGTGCGCGGAAAGTTCCACACGCAATTACATCAGGGTACGTGTATTTCAGGGGTGCGCGGGAAGTTCCACACGCGATTGGCCCTGTGCGAGCGGGGTACGTGTATTACTGGGGTGCGCGGGAAGTTTCACATGCAAATTCAGCAGGGTACGTGTATTTCAGGGGTGCGTGGGAAATTTCACACGCAAATTCAGCAGGGTACGTGTATTTCAGCGGTGCGCGGGAAGTTCCACACGTGAATGTCCTGTGTACGTGTATTTCAGGGTGCGCGGGAAGTTTCACATGCAAATTCAGCAGGGTACGTGTATTTCAGGGGTGCGCGGGAAGTTCCACAAGCGATTCCATCAAGGTACATGTATTTCAGGGGTGCACAGGAAGTTCCACACGTGATTGGCCCTGTGCGAGCGGGGTACGTGTATTACTGGGGTGCGCGGGAAGTTCCACACGCGATTGGCCCTGTGCGAGCGGGGTACGTGTATTACTGGGGTGCGTGGGAAGTTTCACAAGCGATTTCAGCTGGGTACGTGTATTTCAGGGGTGCGCGGGAAGTTCCACAAGCGAATGTCCTGTGTACGTGTATTTCGGGGTGCGCGGGAAGTTTCACATGCAAATTCAGCAGGGTACGTGTATTTCAGCGGTGCACGGGAAGTTCCACACGCGATTCCATCAGGGTACGTGTATTTCAGGGGTGCGAAGGAAGTTCCACACGCGAATGTCCTGTGTACGTGTATTTCGGGGTGCGCGGGAAGTTTCACACGCAAATTCAGCAGGGTACGTGTATTTCAGGGGTGCGTGGGAAGTTCAACACGCGAATGTCCTGGGTACGTGTATTCCTGGGGTGTGCGGGAATTTTCACAAGCGAATTCAGCAGGGTACGTGTATTTCAGGGGTGCGCGGGAAGTTCCACACACGAATGTCCTGGGTACGTGTATTGCTGGGGTGTGCGGGAAGTCTCACATGCGATTTCAGCAGGGTACGTGCATTTCAGGGGTTCCGGGACTACTACACGTGAATTGGCCATGTGGGTCCTCCCAGGTGTTCGCTCTACAACCTCCATGGCCCCTGCAGACAGCCCACACCACGGGGGACTACCCTGCACCCCTGCTCATGTCCCGCAGGCAGCCCATCCACCATGGGCATGCCCCCCAGCAAAGCCACATGTCACCTTGCACTACTGATCAACAACGCATGTCTCCCAGCACCTCCACCCCTCAGCAGTGCAGGGCACCCTCCACCAGGCCCCCACACATGTCCCACTCGTGTCCCCCTGCACCCCCACCTCCCAGCAGTGCAGGGCACCCTCCACCAGGCCCCCACTCCTGTCTCCCTGCACCCCCACCTCCACCAGTCAGGGGCACCCTCCACCAGGCCCCCACACATGTCTCCCAGCACCCGCACCCCCCAACAGTGCAGGGCACCCTCCACCAGGCCCCCACTCCTGTCTCCCTGCACCCCCACCCCCCACCAGTAGGGGCACCCTCCACCAGGCCCCCACACATGTCTCCCAGTACCCCCCCACCCCCCAGCAGTGCAGGGCACACTCCACCAGGCCCCCACTCCTGTCTCCCTGCACCCCCACCCCCCACCAGTAGGGGCACCCTCCACCAGGCCCCCACACATGTCTCCCAGCACCCCGACCCCCCAGCAGTGCAGGGCACCCTCCACCAGGCCCCAACTCCTGGCTCCCTGCACCCCCACCCCCCACCAGTCAGGGGCACCCTCCACCAAGCCCCCACACATGTCTCCCAGCACCCCCACCCCCCAGCAGTGCAGTGCACCCTCCACCAGGCCCCCACTCCTGTCTCCCTGCACCCCCATCCCCGACCAGTCAGGGGCACCCTCCACCAGGCCCCCACACATGTCTCCCAGCATCCCCACCCCCCAGCAGTGCAGGGCACCCTCCACCAGACCCCCACACCTGTCTCCCAGCACCCCCACCCCCCAGCAGTACAGGGCACCCTCCACCAGGCCCCCACACATGTCTCCCAGCACCCCCACCCCCAGCACTGTGGGGAACCCTCCACCAGGCCCCCACTCCTGTCTCCCTGCACCCCCCACCAGTCAGGGGTACCCTCCACCAGGCCCCCACACATGTCTCCCTGCACCCCCACCCCCCAGCACTGTGGGGCACCTGCCAGCAGGCCACCACTCATGTCCAACTCATGTCCCCCTGCACCCCCACCCCCCAGCACTGTGGGGCACCTGACAGCAGGCCCCCACTCATGTCCAACTCATGTCCCGCTGCACCGCCACCCCCCAGCACTGTGGGGCACCTGCCAGCAGGCCCCCCCTCATGTCCCACTCATGTCCCCCTGCACCCACACCCCCGAGCAGTGCATGGCACCCTCCACGAGGCCCCCACACATGTCCCACTCATCTCCCCCTGCACCCCCACCCCCCAGCACTGTGGGGCACCTGCCAGCAGGCCCCCCCTCATGTCCCACTCATGTCCCCCTGCACCCCCACCCCCCAGCAGTTCAGGGCACCCTCCACCAGGCCCCCACACATGTCCCACTCATGTCCCCCTGCACCCCCACCCCCCAGCAGTGCAGGGCACCCTCCACCAGGCCCCCACTCATGTCCCCCTGCACCCCCACCCCCCAGCACTGTGGGGCACCTGCCAGCAGGCCCCGCCTCATGTCCCACTCATGTCCCCCTGCACCTCCACCCCCCAGCAGTGCAGGGCACCCTCCACCAGGCCCCCACACAGGTCCCACTCATGTCCCCCTTCACCCCCACCCCCCAGCAGTGCAGGGCACCCTCCACCAGGCCCCCACTCATGTCCAACTCATGTCCCCCTGCACCCCCACCCCCAGCACTGTGGGGTACCTGCCTGCAGGCCCCCCCTCATGTCCCACTCATGTCCCCCTGCACCCCCACCCCCCAGCAGTGCAGGGCACCCTCCACCAGGCCCCCACACATGTCCCATTCATGTCCCCCTGCACCCCCACCCCCCAGCACTGTGGGGCACCTGCCAGCAGGCCCCGCCTCATGTCTCACTCATGTCCCCCTGCACCTCCACCCCCCAGCAGTGCAGGGCACCCTCCACCAGGCCCCCACACATGTCCCACTCATGTCCCCCTTCACCCCCACCCCCCAGCAGTGCAGGGCACCCTCCACCAGGCCCCCACTCATGTCCAACTCATGTCCCTCTGCACCCCACCCCCCAGCACTGTGGGGCACCTGCCAGCAGGCCCCCCTTCATGTCCCACTCATGTCCCCCTGCACCCCCACCCCCTAGCAGTGCAGGGCACTCTCCACCAGGCCCCCACACATGTCCCACTCATGTCCCCCTGCACCCCCACCCCCCAGCAGTTCAGGGCACCCTCCACCAGGCCCCCACTCCTGTCTCCCTGCACCCCCACCCCCCACCAGTCAGGGGCACCCTCCACCAGGCCCCCACACATGTCTCCCAGCACCCCCACCCCCAGCAGTGCAGGGCACCCTCCACCAGGCCCCCACTCCTGTCTCCCTACACCCCCACCCCCCACCAGTCAGGGGCACCCTCCACCAGGCCCCCACACATGTCTCCCAGCACCCCCACCCCCCAGCAGTGCAGGTGCACCCTCCACCAGGCCCCCACTCCTGTCTGACTGCACCCCCACCCCCCACCAGTCAGGGGCACCCTCCACCAGGCCCCCACACATGTCTCCCAGCACCCCCACCCCCCAGCAGTGCAGGGCACCCTCCACCAGGCCCCCACTCCTGTCTCCCTGCACCCCCACCAACCACCAGTCAGGGGCACCCTCCACCAGGCCCCCACACATGTCTCCCAGCACCCCCCCAGCACTGTGGGGCACCCTCCACCATGCCCCCACTCCTGTCTCCCAGCACCCCCACCCTCCAGCAGTGTAGGGCACCCTCCACAAGGCCCCCACACATGTCTCCCAGCACCCCCACCCCCCAGCACTGGGGGGCACCCTCCACCAGGCCCCCACTCCTGTCTCCCTGCACCCCCACCCCCCACCAGTCAGGGGCACCCTCCACCAGGCCCCCACACATGTCCCACACATGTCCCCCTGCACCCCCACCCCCCAGCACTGTGGGGCACCTGCCAGCAGGCCCCCCCTCATGTCCCACTCATGTCCCCCTGCACCCCCACCCCCTACCAGTCAGGGGCACCCTCCACCAGGCCCCCACACATGTCTCCCAGCACCCCCACCCCCCAGCAGTGCCGGGCACCCTCAACCAGGCCCCCACTCATGTCCCCTGCACCCCTAGCATTGCAAGGCACCTGCCAGCAGGCCCTGACACATGTCCCCCAGCCAACACGTCATCACAATCTAGATCCCTGGCCCTTATGGGCAGCCTCCAAATGCCAAACACCCACCCAAGTATTGCATCCACCCACTCAGAATTGCCAATTACATGATACAACCCCAATGGCAAGTATGTAAATGAACACATGTCCCTCACATACACACAATGGGTGTAAGTGAATGTCAAAACCCATATCATGACATGCATGAAACCAATGATATGATACTACACATTGAAGTTTGATGAAAAAAATGTATTAAAAGCAACATAAATGGGATTAAAAATAAACAAACGACAATGGGAATTAAAAACAAAAAAGCAGCATGTCCGTAAAATAATGAAAAACCACAAATCATAATCCAAAGGAAAGGTGTCCAAAGTCACAGTTCAAAAAAGTACATCCAAGGGAAAAACAAAAACAAAAACCATTGCTCCATGGGTAAATCAAAAAAAACAAAACATAATCCAACAGTCAACTATATACAGATAAACAATTCAGGGTCCATGATCCCAACTGAAGAAATGAAACCTATCTAAAAATACTACGTAATAAAAAAACTATATACAAAAATATTGGCCATTGTCCAAAAGGTCCAAAATCAAGAAAAAAGCAAAGGAAACCTAACACTAACTACATAACTATTTACAAGGGCAGTGGGCTAGTCCAACGGCTCACTGGATGTTGTAATGGGCCAGGGCATCATCGATCTCCTGTTCAATGGCTTGGAGGCGGGCATGTTCCCTGGCCCCGACGTCTTGCAGGGATAAAGCAGTGTCCAGCTCCAACTCCCTGCGAAGACCCTCGAGGCACTCAGCCCACCTCAGCGCCCTCCGCATGGAGTTCTCCGCCCTGACCATTGTGAGCCATTCCTCCTCTGCCCGCTGCCGCTCCGTACCTATCTGCTGGCCCAACCGCTCCCACACGGAAGCCACTCCCATTCCAGGGTTCTCCTGCCCTCCGGCCGATGCCTACACCCCTGATGTTGATGGCCGCGAGCCATGATGCCTCCCACGTCGAGCCTGCCGATGCCTCTGACGCAACCGCCTGTGCCAGCACGACGGCATCCAGGCTGATGGAATCCACCGACGCCGTCGTGCACGTGCCCTGCCCGATGATGCCGTCACATCCTCCATCTGCTGGGGTCCAGTTGCTGGTGTGTCCACCCCTGCTGGACCTCCAACTCCCGACTGTGGCAGGGATGGGATCCCCACCGAGTTGGCTGCATTGGTCGGGGCAGGTCCACAGGGGGCCCTGGTGGCATCTGGGCCGGAAGACGGCATGGAGAACGACTGGCGCATAGCCTCCACAGAGGAGGAGAGGGTCGCCAAAGTGCCCGACACATGTACGAGACCCCCGACCACGACCGCTCCCAACTGGGCCACGTTGGCACGGTGCTCTTCGTGATGACGTGTGTGCTCCCCCGGGAAGCACGCACCTCATCACGAATGACACCCGTGCGCAACGCGACACCAATCAGGACCTTCTCCATACAGCCAGGTGTCCCCTCGTCCGCAGGTGGAGGGGAGTCAGATGACATGGACATCCCCCCTACCTGCGGATATGCCTGGGATGGGGCATCTCTGCTGGAGCATGGTGGTGCAGTCACAGTGTCAGGGACAGTGACATGCACAGGCACCTCCACGGCGACCTGTGCTGCCTCCTGCCCCTGCCCGTGGACTGAACCACTTGCACCAGCAGGGATGCCCCCACCAGGCCCTTGTGCGGCTCAGTAGCGGCCTCCTCCTCCTCTGTGGAAACCGCCAACCTGGATGGCTCCACACCGTCTTCCGCCGTTGCAAGCACCTGTGGGGGCTCACCCACCCCTTACGCTGCAGCCGTGGGGGCATCCCCGCCACTTTGCTCCACAGCGCCGTCTCCACCCTCTTCTTCACTTTGCGATGTGTAGAGGGAGACATAGAACACAAGCATCAGGGTACTGTACAATGGTCCCCTAGACAGGAAGCAATAGCAGATGAGTGGCACTGTCAAAGATCACCTCCATCATGTCCCTCCACAACACATGGGTCAGTGCAGGCAAAACACATGCAGTAACAGGCATGGCACATGCTATGGACATAAGCAAACATGTCCAAGGGACTCTTGAAACAAACAATGTTGTTTTTGAACTCACATGCATCATGGGTCATGCCTATCACATTCACACACTTCACCGTACTTTCATCCATCTGGACTCGTACACCCCAGACACAGTGGATGCAAGGATAGCTAGGCTGCATCAGTGGATCTGAACATTGACACAGACATGTGTCATGCATCCATGGCATTAACAAGTCACAGACACGCAGGTCAGACACACAGACATGGAAACCATACATGTACATGGCATCATCACCCATCCCTCACCCCCACCCATGTCCAGGAACAGAGACTGGCATGCTCTCATGTGTCCATTCCGCATAGGGCTCCCCTTGCAGCATTTAAACACATACACCAAACGTGTGCTTCACACATTACTGGTCTCACATTCATTAGCATGATGTCCCGGCACACACACACGCGTACATGGCCTATGTCACACATACAGGCAAGTATCAGACAACCAGCACACTGCAACATGCCCTGTATCACACAGCAATGCCTGGCCACTTACCGCTCGACTCCAGACGGGTCTGCCTCTCAAGGACCTGGATGTGGAACGCTGAGGATATGCGTTCCAGGACCCTCATCTGATCTTCCGACAAGTGGCCCCGGCGCCCCTTAGCATCCGCTGCCTTCAAGAGGCGCCGGGCCTTGTTGAGGGTCCTGGACCTGAAGTCCTCCCAGCGCTTCTTGACATGATGTAATAGTCAGACTGCCACCCCCTTCGCGTTGATGGCAGTCACGATGTCCGTCCAGATCCTGTCCTGTCCATCCTTGTCGGCGCGTGATGATCCGGAGAGGGCATCATAATGCCCCAGGACATGCTCCACCAGGACACCTACTTCCTTCTGACTGAAGCTGGTGGCCCTCTGCCCCTCTGGCTGGGGGTCGCCAGTGGTCTCGGATGGTGTTTGCCCCGACATGGCGACCCCCGAGGCAGGCGTGGGTGGGCAACTGGGTCCTGGGGCTGGGCTGTGGAGCGATGGTATCCCAGTCGGGAGTCTTCTGTTCCAGCAGGGGTGTACACAGCAACTGGACCCCTGCAGATGGCTGATGTGCAGGCACCAAATGGCAGGGCACGGTGGCAGCAGGCAGGCAGGCAGGCAGCATCAGATGGCTTGTGGGAGGCTGCTCGGGGTTCTGGGGGGCAGTAATTCGGCCTTTTGGGCAGGAGCGTGGTCTTCCGTGTGCTTACGCGTGGCCATCTTGATACGGAGTGATTTGGCACGTGGAAATTCTGCACGTCAGCGTGCAATTCGAGGAAAGGCCCTTAGCGCATAAGCGTGTCTGCACGCATACGCGATTTCATTGGACAGAAGGCCCTTCAAGTGCAAGCGCTTCTGTGACATGACGCGCGTAGGCGTGCATGGGCTTTTCAGCACGCGTGAAAAACTGCACGTCCGCATGGAAATGCGTGTAATCCGAGGAAAGGGCCAATGCGCGTAAGTGAAGTGACATGCGCGGGCGTTTCCCTCAGCACGGGTTAAAGGTGAGTGGGGGCAGCTGTTCGCTGTACGTGCCTTTCGTGGAGACCGACGTGTGTTGCTGCTTCCTGTTGTTTCGCGCGCCATCACAACTTCACAGCTATGAAGGACGTATCTCTTCTTTTGGCGGGGGTATTGGCTACGCGTGTTTTTCTGCATCGCGCTAGTCAGACGGTGAGTCGCACACGCTATTTTTCCCACTGCTGGTGCCCCTGTGTATCGCACCCATTTTCAATATCATACCAGCCTGCGTGTCCCACGCGTACGCGTTATTCGTGTTACTGGGTGCCATCGCGTACTGCGGGAGGTTGATTCCACGCACGTAGGCGGCAGGGTTGCGTGCACGGTTTTACTGCAGATTTGGAGTTGCTGAGCGTTGCGTGACCAGTCACTACATCACCGGGGTCACATACAGCCTTGCAGGTGCAGGGGGGCTGTTAACATTTTGCTTCCTACCCCTTCACCCCAATTGCCCAGGTCAATTGTGGAGTACACCTCCCATTGGCACTACTCCATCTGTGCTGGCACTACTACATCTGTGCCATGGTTGGGAGGACACCAAAGGTGAGGGGCGGCTCAGCTGGGCGTACTCCTCGTGGCGGGCGTGGTCAGGGACGTGGCCATGATGACCAGGGAGTAGGGGGACAATGTTGTGCCATGTGTCGGTGCAGTCATGCCACCACCCCCTGTGGTTCCGGGGGATGCAGCTTTTGCATCTGGCACTGGCGCCCGTGTGACCCGGCAGTCCGTTCCATCGACTGCCACGGGCCCAAGGGTAGTGGTAGCTGCAGGTGCAGCTGTGGACACCGCCACCCAGGCTCAGGGTCTGCCAGTGCAGGCTACGTTGGCACTTGAGGAGCCCTTGGAAGATTTCCAACAGGCCACGAGGGAAACCATAGGGGCAGGCAGGGCTGCTCAGACCAAGACACGTGTCCCTGGGGCAGTTATGTCATCTACTGCCCCGAACAGCCGGGTGTTGGCAAGTGCAGGGGCAGATGCACCCAACAACTCCCCGGTTGTGAGTCTGCCAACCAGGACCATTGCGGTCAATGACCCTGCCACAGCTGATGTTGCTGCGCAGGGTCCATTAGAGGGCACCCAGATGCCACTGACACAAGTCAGGCCTTTGGTCGTCCCTCCACCTGCCACTCCCTTGGCTCAATCCACCAAACCCACTGGCCATACTGGTCAGGGTGGCATTAGCCAGCCAGGGTCTGCGCGACAGTCCAAGAGGAGGAAGGTTGCACCTGCAGCACAGGCTGGGACCCCACACACAGCCACGACCTCCTGCACATTGAGGAAGAAGCCTTTCTGCAAGCAGGAACTGGACTTCCTCGTGGGCTACGTGCAGGGCCACAGCCGTGACATGCTAATGGGTGCCAATAGTCAGACTACGGCTGCCCAACGTGACACCCACTGGAAGAATGTTGCGGAACATGTCAGTTCATTCGGCCATGAGGTGCGCACGGCGCAAGAGTGCAAAAAGCGTTGGAATGACATCAAATGCAGCACTAAGGCTAAGCGTGCCTCTAATTACAACTTGACTCTGGTGACTGGCGTGGGCCTGCACCGGAGGAGGAAGAGCTCACTCAGCATGAGGCACTCGTTGCGGAGTTCATACCACCTGAATTGGTCGAAGGAGTGGGAAAGATGCTGGACTTTGATGCCCAGTCCAGTGAGTGTTGATGCATGTTTGTTGAGGATGTGTGTGTTTCACTTGTGGGATGTGTTGTGCATGATTGCCACTACATGTGACGTGTCCATGGTTCTGATGTGTAAGTAATGCAATGCTTCCGTGATGCATGTCTGCTCTGCTGGATGGTGGACATGTGGAGCATACGGGGACTGTCCGCATCACCACTATTGCACCCTACTGACATGCTGGTTACAAGTATGCCCCTCCGGTCCATGTTCCAGCTCACTGGCCCTTCTGCATGTGGCGTGGGGTGACCTTCCTCTCAGCCCAGGCACAATGTCATTGCATGACTGACGTGCATGTCTCTTCTGCCTGCATGCGGGGACTCCATGTAGGCATGCTCCCTTGCCCCTCCTCCACCACTCTGCACCCCAGTTCCACCTTTGCATTGGTCTGCTTCAATCTTGCCAATGTGTACTTTCCTGTTCATGCATCCTGTGTAGATGCTAACTTCCAGCGTACAATCTGCCAGACATATGCTGTGTGGTACAGCCTTAGTACTTGATGCAGGGTATATCACTTGTACTGTGCATAGGTCAGATGTCCCGCAGGGACATGAGTGCCCATTCATGCTCCATGTGCATTGCACGCATGCCCCTATGTGTCCTTGACTGGATGATCACTGTAATACAAGTCCTGGGTGACATACATTGCATGGCATCTCATCAGCCTTCCCATGTCAACTGTGGGTCAGTACTGCGTTGCACACATGTTTAGGGTCTGACAATCTGTGTGGCTCACAGGCCTCAGCCTGTTTAATGGCCAATGACTCTGTCCAACTGTTGTAGTGTCTTCTTCCCACGTGGGCGGCCTCCAGAGTTTTCATCATGTGTCCTGCTTACTGTCCCATCATCATTTGCAGTGTTGTCACTTGAATCACATTAAGCTGTTGATGCCAGTCAACACTGCCTGTCAATACACAGGTCTATGGTCAGCCTTTTGATACCATGATAGGCATCCCTGCTTTTGTACTTTGGTGGAGGGGTGCTTGGCTTCTAGATATGGTGCACATTGAATGTACAATGCACGTGATGCCTGAATTTGTCCTTGTACTGCCTTCACATTTCCTGACACACACCATGGAGTCCTTGTACATGTAGGTAGTGAGTGGCGTAAACATTTTCTGAACTGCATAGACCCACTTCCATGGAAACTGCCACCTTTCAACAGGTCTGATCACAGAAGCAATTCAAAGTTGACCCAGCATGCATGCCAGGTTATATGTTGTGTGTCACATGTCTGCCTGATGCGTTTGTTGTCGGTGTGTGTGTGTGTGTTGTGTGCTTCTGACATGTGTAGTGACCTATTTTCTCTCTATTTTTAAGGTGATGACGCAATGGAGGTGGAGGATGGTGTTGTCATGCCAGACACAGGGTTGTTATCACTACATCAACCCGGCACAAGTGGGGGTCGTGGGGTGGTAGGCCACGAAAACCCCCAAGTGCTACAGTCCATCTTGTCTCTGGCTGCCTATGAGTCCAGCCTTGATGACGACTCTGACGTCCATGTCGAGTTGGATGAGCATCAAGTCCATGTGTCAGGTGTGCGTTATTCTGATGTGGACACTCCTCTGTCCGCGACACCTGCACTGAGGGATCAGACAGTCTTGGTTCCTCTGCCCATGGTGGATCGGGATCACCCTCCACACCAGTCACTGATGTGCCTGGGACATCACGTCGACGGGGGCATGTAGTCGTGCAGCCGCGAGCGGTGCCAACACAGCGAGGACACCCGGTCCTTGGGTCCCACAGGGGTCAAGCCCAGCAACGCAGTCGCCGCGCGCAACCGCAGTATACTGAGTGGGAGCAAGACATGACTGCCAATTAAGAACGGCAGGGGGCAGCAATGGAGAACATCGCTGAGAGCATGGAGCGTGTGGCCCGATCTGTGCTCCCCCCTGCTAGGCAGGTGCTTCTCCAGCAGCAGGCGCACGGTCCACGGCCCGCTCGCTCAGACTGGGCATGGCAGCCTCAGACAGGGCACACCAGACTGAAATGCCGTCTCTGCGTCAAGCAATTGCTGCTCACGCAGAGGCGCACATGGATGCCCTGAGGGAGGAGTATGCTTCCCTCAAATCCACTCTGGGTGTCTTTATGATGTCCCAGAGTCAGCGGCCAGTGGAGAGGTTTGCACAGCTTGAGCGTACCATCTCGGCTGAGCTACAGTCTTGCTGGGAGGTGCAGCGGTTGTCCAGCCAGGCCTTGCAGGAGGAACTCCATGTTACACGTGCTACCTTGCAAGAGGAAGCACGTGTATCACGTGAGGTTCTGCATGCAGACCTACGTCACATCGCCACACAAAACCAGGCTCACCCGTCCGGCAGACTTGCTGCCGACGAGGGGCAAGCTGCGGCTAGGCGTGGCCAAGCTACTGTGCCACGTCCTCCTTTCCAGGATGAGCCAGACTCGGACGACCATCTATCTCCCACATAGGTCGGGCTGTGCAGGCATTGAGCCCATGGAGGTTTTTTTTTTTTTTGGCTCAGCATCATCGCATGTGGGTGTTGAGCAGCACCCTGTACCTCCCCCCTCCTGGGTGCCTCCCCTCCCCCCCGGGTCGTATGTGGCCATTTTTGATTTTTCTTTTAGTTTAGTTAGTTAAGTTTCTGTTTGATAGTTAGTTTAATTAGGTAATATAGGTTTTTCATAGTTAGTGTAATTAGTTAATATAGTATAAATTGCTTGTCTATTGTGCTTTCATGTGACGGTGCAGTGCTTTGTGGCTTTTGAAGGTTCCAGCTGGGGCCCTTCAGGCTTGTCTTGTGTATGTGTTTGCTGCTTGGGGTCCTTAACTCACATATGCCACTCCTGCCTCCCTTATCCATCGGCTCGCAAGCATGGTTTGGTGTGACAGCCTATTACACAAGGGGTTTGGACTGTCATATCTGTGGCATGTCTGGTGCTGTGTAACTTGTGTTGACACCCCTAGTGGGGATGATTGCGATGTTATTGTCCACTGTTCAGCTTTTGCTAGATGGAGTGTTTCATGATTAATGTGTACATTCATTGCTATGCATTGTGTAGTATGTTTCTTACCTTTACTGTAGACGTGCTTGTTGCAATTCATGCCGTAGATAGTGTGTTCCACACTTTGGATATGAAAGACGGACTGATAGTGTGATTTCTGATGTAAGTCTCTGACATGGTCCAGTAATGAGATGCCTGAAGAGACACACACAGATGACTTTAAAGCATTAATCATGTGTTTCATGCCCTTTCTGCAGGGGGATGAGCCTCCAGACCACTTTTGCCAGCAGACATGGCCCATTGGACGTCTGAATTCTGGACACGTTTGTTGGTGCCCACATGCACATGTGTGCACAAGCAGAGGCACAGGGATTGCAGACCTACATCCTAGAACTGCTGACGTGTTCCAAGGAACTCCAGGCAAGGTGAGCAGCACAGGGGGGCCACAACACAGCAAAGCTTGCACCAGGTGAGTTGCACATGCAGGCTTAGTAACAGCACTGAGGGTGAGCTTGGACGAATATTGGTTTGAAGCACACAATACAGCTCAGATGTGTTGGTGGACTGATGGCTGTTGATTGTAAGGTCATCTGGGGCACCTGCAGGGGCAGTGGCACATACCCTCCGGTACACCAAGGTCCATAGAGGCACTTGTATCAACCATGTAGCCTTCCGAGACATGGGAAGGGGCACCTCACAGGGACATACAGCAAGGGACATACTCGGGTGCAGTGCATTTCATTTCCAGGTACATTTTGAAACATGCACTGCCTACTTTGTTTTGGTCATGGTGGAACATGACTTGTTCTGAAGTCATGCCTTGCTATATGTGTCTGTCTGCTTACCCAGGGAACATTGCATGTTGTGTGAATTGTGACACATTGGTGTTCCATTTGCCACGCACCCACCGGTGGCTGACTTACTGCATTGACTGTGTATGACCCATCACAGGAGTAATGTTACATATGGGTACGAAGCATCTACACCAGATTGTCTGTTTGTAGAGTAGTTTGTTGCTATGGGGCATATTTGGTGGTGTGTTTTTGTGTTATGGGCACGGACAGATTATTAACTGTGGCTCTCTTTGCAGCATTGAAGTGCTCCTGTAACCGGACCTGAGAGTGCGCAGGCAGGAGGCCAGCACTCAAAACCAGTGTCTTGTTGTTTTCCTTTCAAACTGCTCTGCATAGGCTTGCTGGGGGGTGCACTAATGCATGGATGAATGTGTAATTCAATTTGGTATGTTTGTTTTCCCCTAATCACCCGGAGTCCTATCCAATTTTAAACCCTGTACCCTCTACCCTCTACCCGGTGTTCCTGCTTCCCGTACCTATCCAAGCAACGTTCCCTAACCCTCTTTCCCCGCGGGGGTTGCGGATGCCTGTGTAAGCCCCAGACTTTCAGGCGCCAAAACCCTAGAGGGGGTGGTTGGTTCGTGCCACTCCTAAGCCTGGACTACAGAAGGCCATGACAATGATGTCCAAGTTTGTTCGGATTGTGTATGTGTTCATGCAGGTAGTACATTTTCATGCATTCCCTACTTTCATGTGTCATTCCTCCTCCCCTCTCCTGCCACTCATTCCAGTTATCCAGTGTGCCAACACCTGTCCCGACTGCATATCCCTGACCCTCCTTCCCCACCAGGGTCTCAGAGGCCTGTGTGAGTTTGACCTTGCAGGCACCCGGGCCACGGTGGGGGTGGTTGTTTCGTGCCACTCCTGCGCCTGTACACGGGACCTGTGACAGTACACATCCGTTCATGGTGCATCATTCTATGTTATGTACCACACATGGTTCACATCCTGTTGTGACATTGTTTTACTGTGCTACCTTGGTTGTTACATCATTGTGGTAGTACTTGGCCTTTGTGAGGTACTGCTACGTCAAGTCATCTACTGGAGGGTGTTCTGGTTCGTTTTTCTGGCTTGGATTTTGTGATTTTGCAAATGAGGGTGGACTCTGAGGGTGCAGGCACCTTTTTACATACAAGGTGGGAGATGGTGACGAAGGGGAAGGGTGATCCTGTGGCCAGGTGAAATTGAGGGTTGAAGGCTCCATGACCCAGGTGCAGTTGTTCAGTGGGTCATGGTCGTTTGTGAGGGAGGGGGGGTGTTTTGTTGTTGATAGTTACCTTGCCCTGCAGTGTGATGGGAACCCTGTCATTGTAATTGTGGTATCCTATGCACATGTTGTGTTCTGCTGATCAATGCCTGTTGATATGTTGTGTTTACCTTTCAGGTGTGAGGGGATAGTTGTGGTTTGATATGCTGGGGTGTACACATGGTGAATGTTCACATGTGATGTGTAGAGGACACTGATGGTCACTTGATTGCACATGCATATGTTGAGTGCATGTCCTTACTGACCCACACACTTGCACTATGATGCACTACATGTACAACCACCCTTGGATATCCACGTGTACACTCTGTTTGCCTTCTGGTGCCCACTGTGTCCCTGCAGCACATGTTCTGTGACCAATTATGGATCCTTTACATGCCTAATTTGCTTTTTGATGTGGTTTGTCGCTTAGATGTGATGCTCAGAGTGTGCATCACACACAATAGCTGTTCACTGTGCTGTGCGCTGAGCAGGGTGTTGCAGGAGTTGGACACAGCACACAGAAGCTGCAGTGTTGATTTTGCAATGCACAATGTGCATGTAGAAAGGCATTCATTGTTATGTTACGTCTACAACTTTTGTAATGCATTTGGGAATGACTTATTTTGGGTTGGAGGTTGTTGGTCAGTCATTTCATCTGATTCCATGTCAGGCATCATTGTCTGATGCCACTGTACATTTTTGACATGGCAATGTGTACCTTATTGGTACTGTGTTGGTGTATGGCTATTGCTTGCCATGTCATGTTGTGGTTTGGGAGGGTTTGAGTGACATAACAGTGATGGTCATGGCCTGTTTTGCAGGTGTGTGTGATTCACACCTTGCATGTCAGGGTCATCCGCTTCTCAAAGCAACTAGGTGGGGGTAGATCTCTCTCCGCGGCAGGGGCCTCCCTCTGGAACAGCCTTCCTGCCTCACTGGAACTTGAGGAGAACCATCTCCGGTTCCAGAAGCACCTCAAGACCTTCCTCTTTGCTTCTGCTTTCTCTCTCCCTCTCCCTTGCTAAATTCTTCACTGGAACTGCACTGGATCTGCAACTGGGCCACTCTCACCGACCTCGGTCCCTGGCCCAGCCACCCTCCACTTGCACTGCCTCCCTGGCAACCCCTGCACTGCGGGACTGTCTCTCTATCCCTACAGCCCCCCCTTCCCAGCACTTGTCTGCACTTACCTTTGCAGTTGCCACCAGCTGGCCTATTCATTTGTTTTTTATTCTACTTACCCTGTACTGCACTCCCCCCCTCCCCTTCCACTTGCACGTTTCCCTTCCCCCTACCCCTGCACTTGCGCAATCTAAATGACACCTGGCCTAGTAGTATCGTTGTCTGTCTTCCCTTGTTCCCCCCTCCCTGCCTCGTCGCACCTTGAAACACTTGTGTTTAGGCACGTTACAAATGCCATATCATGTCATGTCATATGTGTGCCTTTTGGTCACACAGGATAGCTTTTGTTTAAGTAGCTAGGGATGCAGACAATGTGGCACTTCCATGGCAACTATCTCAGGGTGGTGGGTTGTGACAGTTGACTGTCTCTTTGTCATCATCGATTGTCACCTGGTATGTCCCAGGTCTGTGTGCACTCCGCAGGGGTGGGAGTTTAGGTGAAAAATGTGGCCACAAGCTGGGTCCGGGCTTCCTCGCCACGTGCCCTGTCCCCTCCCATGGGCAGCGCCTGTGCCTGTGGTTGGGGATGTGGGGGCACCACCATGTCCACCTTTACGTCCTGCCGTGTTGCAACATTGTGCAGGACACATGCTGCCACAATGATCCTGCACACTACTGGGGGTGCATAGAGTAGCTGCCTGCCAGAGGGGTCAAGGGAGCGGAAACGTGACTTGAGCACTCCGAATGTGCCCTCCACTATGGCCCTGGTTGCAATATGGGGGCGTTGTATCTTACCTGGGGTGGTGTGGTGGGGTTCCGGATTGGCGTCATCATGTGGTTGCTCAGAGGGTAGGCACTGTCCCCTGGGGAGGTGTAAATGGTTGTGATTATTGGGGTTTGTGTATTTGTGTGTGTGTGTGTGTGTGTGTGTGTGTGTGACATGCATGCGTGTGCAAGGGCATTTGTACTCACCTAGGAGCCAGGTGTCGCCATGCTGCCCAGCTTCCAGGGCCCGGCTCAGGGCGGACATTCTGTATATGAAACTGTCATGGGTGGAGCCAGGGTAGTTTGCATAGACAGACGTGATGATTCCCTTTGCATCGCATACCACCTGTACATTGATGGAATGCCAGTGCTTGCGGTTTCGGGAGATGTGCTCAGTGGCCCTAGGTGGACGTAGGGCCACATGGGTGCAATCTATAGCACCGAGCACTTTGGGGAAGTGTGCCACCCTGAAAAAATCCAGGACAACGGCCTGCCTTTCTGCGGGTGTTCTGGGCATGTGTATGTGCCTGCGGACTGAGGGGCGCGCTGTCATGATTGCCAGTACCTGGTGTAGGCAGCGTGACTGCGTGGCCTGTGAGACCCCCCCACTATGGCAGTAGTCCGCTGAAATGACCCAGTGGCCAAGAAATTCAGGACATTGAGCACCTTCTCCAAGGGGCTCAATGCTTGGGAGCAAAGGGTGGGGGATGTAAGGTCATCTTCCCACTCCCTGACCAGGTCTAGTATGATATGGGGTGGAAATCGATACCTGCCGTAGACCTGGTCATCAGGCATCCCAAAAAGGCTTGTTCGTGGTGCGAAAATGCGTGCCCTGGCTATTCTCCTCCTCCTGCGGTGTCCCACGATCAGTGCTGCGACAAATGGGGCATTCATCGTAGCTGTATATACATGTTTGTTGTTTGCGTGCACTTTTATATTGTGCGCGGGGACGCTTCCTCCTGCCTTCGTGTGGCAGATGCGTTGACGCCTGTTTTTATTTATTTATTTATTTGCATTTATAAAGCGCACAGAACTGCCCTGGGGCATCGTGGCGCTGTTACAGCAGACTTAGTCATGAACACAAGCATAGGAATGTGTTTACAGATGTAACCGAGTTACATAGTATATTTCACATTGGTAATAAACATTGAGCTTAAAGGTTATGCTATGCTGTGGATACAATGCAAGCATGAGAGTGAATGTGGCAGACTTTAGCGGAATAGGAGGGTTTTGAGGTTTTTACGGAAGGTATGGTATGATTTTTCGTTCCTTAGTGAGGTAGGTAGGGAGTTCCAGTTTTTTGGTGCGAGGTGTTGGAAGCTGGTTCCTCCCGCCCTGGATCTTTGAAACGTGGGGACATCAATCATGTTGGTGCGGTGAGCTCTGGTGGGTCTGATGGAGGCTTTCGGTGTGATTCTTTCTGCGAGATAGGGTGGGGCATCCAGGGATAGGCATCTGTGTGTGATGGTCATGGCTTTGAACAGTATGCGTTCCTTCACAGGTAGCCAGTGGGCATCTCTCCTTGCTTGCGAGATGTGTTCTCTTTTTGGAATGGACAGTGCTGCCCGGAGCGCATTGTTTTGCGTGATTTGGAGTTTTTTTAGGTTGTGGGCGGAGGTGCCTAGGAACAGTGCATTGCAGTAGTCTAGTTTTGTACCTATAGTGGCTCTGGCGATGGACAGGCAGTTTTTGGCGGAGAGAAACGGCTTGACAGCATTTATCATCTTGGTGGTAAGTGCTGAGGAAGAGGCAATGGCGTTGACTTGGCGAGACATAGATAGTGAGGCATCTAGGTGAACGCCTAAGGTTTTAACAGACTTGGAGACTGAGATGGTGGAGTTGTCAATGTTGAAGGATTTGTATTGGGGGGGGAGTTTGTTGAGAATTTCATTGGTCCCTACTATGAGGATTTCGGTTTTGTCCCCGTTTAGGCAGAGGCCGTTGGCCGCCATCCAGGTTTGGATGGCTGTGTAGATTTTGGTTAATGCAGTAGCATCTTCTTCGTAGGTCCCAGTTAGAGGGAGTAGTACCTGCGTATCGTCTGCGTAGTTGGTGTACGCTATGTTACGACAGTCGAGGTCCTTGAAGAGAGGAAGGGTGAATATATTATAGAGAGTGGGGGCGGTGCAGGAGCCTTGTGGGACGCCGCAGTGGATGGTGGTAGGGGTTGCCGAGGCAGTGTCTGAGAAGACTTTCATGAGTCTGCCATTTAGGAATGAGGCAACCCATGCAATGGCTTCCGGGGAGAAGTGTGCTTCATTTTTTAGGTGCATGCCTAGGATATCGTGGTTGACAAGGTCAAAGGCGGCAGATAGATCCAGTAGGAGAAGGAGTGCCGGTTTGCCTTTATCCATAGTGTCTGCAAGCTGTATTTTCAGATCAAGTAGGGCTGACTCTGTTCCGTGACCTGGTCGGAAGCCTGACTGTCTTTTTCCTAGGATATGGTTGGTTTCGAGATAATCCTGGATTTGTGTGTAGGCCATTTTATCCAGAATCTTGAGCAGGAAAGGCACAGTGGTGATGGGCCTGTAGTTGGTAGCTACTTCAGGGTCGAGGGTGGTTTTTTTTAGAAGCGGGCGCACCCAGGCTTCTTTTAGACTGTCAGGGACAGTGTTGGCTTTGAAAGAGGCATTGATGAATGATTTAAGGAAAGGGGCGAGTGTTTCAGTGCAGTCTTTGATCAGGCTGGCGGGGCAGGGGTCTCCTTTACAATTGGATGGTTTGATCTTGTTCATTATCTCAATAACTTCGTGTTCTGTGACTTCCCTGAATTTGAACGGGGTAGTGGGGGCTTTGGTGGATGTGGTTCCCGAGCTAGGGGTGGGCATGTGGCTCGTGGTGGTGTGAGATTTGAGGTGCAGTGATAGGTTTTTGTGGTGCTCCTTAATTTTTGTTTGTAGGAGTTCAATTTTATTTAACAAGGCAGATTGTATGGAATTGCACCAGATTTGGTCTTTAACAATGTCTTGTGATTTGGTGGCCGGTGTGGTGAGTTCGTTGAAAATGGCGAAGAGTTCTTTGGATTCGGAGCTTGCATTAGCAATTCTATCATTATAAGAGACTGATTTAGCTGTGATTATGGCTTTTTTGTATTGGGCAGTGATTTTTTTGTAGGAGGATAGGGTGGCTGGGGAAGGCGATTTCTGCCAGGAGTTTAGAGCTTTTCTTTTCTGTGAGCGGAGTTCTTTGAGTTCAGTGGAGAACCAGGTGTTTGAGTGTTTGATAGCTTTGGCTTTTTTGGTCTGCAAGGGGGCAATGGCGTCAATGGCGGTGCTTATGGTGCTCTTGTAGATATCTGCTAATTCTGACGGGTCAGATGACTTGAGGTCTGTGGAGAGGATGTGAAGGTGGGGAGTAATTTTATCTTTAGTGAGATTTTTTACACATCTTGCCAGTGCTGGGGGAATGGGGTTAGGTTTGTTTGTGTTAGATACAGCGGGAATAAAGAAGTGAATGAGGTGGTGATCTGACCAAGGAGTCGGGGTGATGGAGCTAATGTCGACGTGACAGTTGTGGTCAGCTATCCAGTCCAGGATACGGCCTTTGTTGTGTGTGGGTGAGGTTATTTTTTGGTCGAAGCCTAGTTCTTTTAGGGCTAGTGCAAGAGATTTAGCAGGCTTGTCCTTTTTGTCGTTATACCCCAGGTTAAGGTCACCTAGAAAGATGCTTTTGGAGGTGGGTTTTAGGTTTTCTGTTAGGCGGTGTACAAGGTTCTCATGGAACTCTGTTAGTGGGCCGGGCGGGCGGTAGACTAGGTTGAAAGTGATGGTGGAGTTAGGGGAGAGGGCAATTTTTATAGCTAGAGAGTCTATGTTGTCACCTAGATTGGAGGTGATTTGTCTGGCCTCGAGGTGATCTTTCAGGATGAATGCTACCCCACCACCTACTGAGGAGAGGCGGTCTTGCCGGATAATGGCGTACCCCTGTGGGATAGTAAGGTTGAGGGCTGGCCCTGCAGCGCTGTGCAGCCATGTCTCGGTGATGGCTAGGATGTCGAGGTCCAAGCTAGTTAGGAGTTCGTGAATTTCAATGGCATGGGCAGGGATGGATCTGGCGTTTATGAGGGCACACTGTAGGTTGTGTGTGCGTTGGGCCGAGGTAGGGGTGGTGTTGAGTGGTGTTGCCGGGATGGGGTGCGGCATGGTGGGTTTAGGTAAGGGTGTTTTGACTGTAGGGGGTGGCGTGTTAGTCGTGTTAAGAGTGGTGGGAGGTGCTTGGTGGGTGAGTCTAGGGTATCTAGAACGGAGACCTAGGAGTTGGTTCCTGGTGTGGATGGGTCTAGTGTAGGAAGTTATGCTGGGTGGAGGATGACGTGCTGTGGGGATGCTTTCAGTGAAGAATGATGGTAGGAAGTAGGTGGGAGGAATGTTGGAGAGGAATGCCAGTGGGGCAGCTGGTGAGCTGGTGGATTGTTGAGGCATGGCGATGGTATCGTTCAACATGGCACAACTAGAATCAGAATGCAATGTGGGCAGCAAAATAGGGCACAGTATGCGACCATAGGGCACAACACAGTAGTGTGGTCTAGATACGACCATAGGGCACAACACAATAGTGTGGTCTAGATACGACCATAAGGCACAACACAATAGTGTGGTCTAGATACGACCATAAGGCACAACACAATAGCGTGGTCACTATGCGACCATAAGGCACAACACAATAGCGTGGTCACTATGCGACCATAAGGCACAACACAGTAGTGTGGTCACTATGCGACCATAAGGCACAACACAGTAGTGTGGTCACTATGCGACCATAAGGCACAACACAGTAGTGTGGTCACTATGCGACCATAAGGCACAACACAGTAGTGTGGTCACTATGCGACCATAAGGCACAACACAATAGCGTGGTCACTATGCGACCGTAGGGCACAACACAGTAGTGTGGTCTAGATACGACCATAAGGCACAACACAGTATCACAGTGGTCTCTGGGCGACCGTGGTAACGGTACTATTGTCATATGGCAGCATATTACAGAGTAAGGCAAGAGCATGGTTGGTTGGCTATGGATTGTGCATTAAATATTTTGTTGCAGTTCAGAAGCACAATGGTGCATGTGGGACCTTGGGCGTAGCAATGTTAGAAGGTGCTAGGTCAGGGCTCTAGCTCGAGGGTCGGGAGTGGATAGTGGAGGAGGGGGCAGTATGCTTACCCTGTAGGTGGATTGCAAGGGGTCCTGGCTCTAGGCTCGATGGTGCACTCCACCTGGAGCAGCACGGGCAGAGTTTGTGGCCCCTGGCTCCTGATGCTCCTAACAGGCTCTCAACAGGCCTTAGAGTGGCCTTGTAGCTGGCCGCCGGCGTGATCCGCCTGCCGGCGGATACAGCTGATTTCAACGAGGCTCAGCCTCGGTTTCATCCCGCGCTGCGCCCGGCATACGTGGGTCAGGCGGCGTGTGGGGACAGGGTCAGGCAGGCCCTGTCCGTGTTGATCCTCGTGGTCTCGCTCGTGGTTCCTCTGCTGGGGTGCTGGGGGGGCTCCTGCCCTCGCCCCACGGTGAAGAAAAGTGAATGGGGGTGAACAGGCTCTCAACAGGCCTTAGAGTGGCCTTGTAGCTGGCCGCCGGCGTGATCCGCCTGCCGGCGGATACAGCTGATTTCAACGAGGCTCAGCCTCGGTTTCATCCCGCGCTGCGCCCGGCATACGTGGGTCAGGCGGCGTGTGGGGACAGGGTCAGGCAGGCCCTGTCCGTGTTGATCCTCGTGGTCTCGCTCGTGGTTCCTCTGCTGGGGTGCTGGGGGGGCTCCTGCCCTCGCCCCACGGTGAAGAAAAGTGAATGGGGGTGAACAGGCTCTCAACAGGCCTTAGAGTGGCCTTGTAGCTGGCCGCCGGCGTGATCCGCCTGCCGGCGGATACAGCTGATTTCAACGAGGCTCAGCCTCGGTTTCATCCCGCGCTGCGCCCGGCATACGTGGGTCAGGCGGCGTGTGGGGACAGGGTCAGGCAGGCCCTGTCCGTGTTGATCCTCGTGGTCTCGCTCGTGGTTCCTCTGCTGGGGTGCTGGGGGGGCTCCTGCCCTCGCCCCACGGTGAAGAAAAGTGAATGGGGGTGAACAGGCTCTCAACAGGCCTTAGAGTGGCCTTGTAGCTGGCCGCCGGCGTGATCCGCCTGCCGGCGGATACAGCTGATTTCAACGAGGCTCAGCCTCGGTTTCATCCCGCGCTGCGCCCGGCATACGTGGGTCAGGCGGCGTGTGGGGACAGGGTCAGGCAGGCCCTGTCCGTGTTGATCCTCGTGGTCTCGCTCGTGGTTCCTCTGCTGGGGTGCTGGGGGGGCTCCTGCCCTCGCCCCACGGTGAAGAAAAGTGAATGGGGGTGAACAGGTGTGTGTCTTTTGCCGTGCACGGGTTTCCCGTATTCGAATCCATGAATATGGGTTGTTTGCGTGAGTGTGGGCGTTCCGTGTATTTCCCTGCAGTACTTCCCCAGTTACGCCTTCTTATTCACGCGTTATTCCCCATTCCGTGAGTTACGCCCACTGTTCCACCCACTTTGGTTGTGTGCGCCATGCTATGTGCGCTTTTGCTGTGCGCGTAGAGCACGCCGTTTGAGCCCGCGTGTGCCATGGCAGGATTTGGCGCACGGACAGCGGGATTTTCGGCGCACGTTTGCTCCATAAATCGACCCCTCAGTAGTGTAATATAAAATTACACACAGCCAGGAAAAGACCATGCATCTTCATACACTCACACAGATAAACACTATCATTGAAAAACTTCCAGCTGCAATAACACCACTGCCTGTAAATTACATCCTTCGACTTTCTTACCCACACCTTCACAAATGCATACATGCCATGCTTTTCTATACAGTGTCTGCCATTTACCTTATAACAATTGCAAAATAAATATATCATTATTTCTTCTTTCTCCTAACATTCTATAACACAGCTTTAAAAAACAAAGTGAGTTTCATACACCTAATATTCTACTCATTTGCAAAGCATGTTGAACTCATATTTTGTAAATAAAATATAAAGCCTCCACATAGTCAAATGAAACTGCATGCATACATTATGTTCAGATATCAAACAAGAATACTACTACAGAAACATACAAATGAATGTTTAAATTAACATCAGTGCTACAAACACACAAAATTACTAACTTCTTTCTTTTACAATTGCAGTGAAGACCGCTCTCCTGAAAAGCAGCAGCATCTGAACTATAAAACAACAACTCAGAAGAAACCTGCTCAATCAACAAAAAAAGAGTACGTACAATACTACCATAATATTCTTACTGTTACTCAAACACAGTATGCGGTTGATTCATGTAATTTGTGCACCAATAACAACAGAGAGTTGTGCACCATTCTGCCACAAATACCCATTTATTAAACAGAGATTAGCAGGCAGAATGGCGCACAAATCCCTGTTTTTTGGAACACAAATTACATAACTCAGCCCCTACAATGTTAGAATAACAAAACAAAGAACTGTTTTAATTTTATACCATTAGATTTACTATTAGTGCTTCTCCTCACCACTAGCTCACTTTCTACTGTCATCTGAACCACAGTATAGTAACACACAAATACAAGAATAACCTTCCCAACTAATTGGAGCTGCCTAATGCACAATCACACACCACCACATACATCCTTACCATCATACTCAGACACTCATGCACAGCACACATACATTGCAGAACAGCCCAACCCATACCTTCTTTTTTTTTAACAGACCCCAAAGAACGCCTACCAAAAGGCAAGTCCATAGAAAGCAATGCAGAAATAGAGCAAATGACAATACAAGTGTCCAAAATAAGCATCCACCTCTAGCAGAATTTGTACAAAAAGTTCAAACAAAACAGCTAATACAGTCATTAAGCGAAACAAAACAAGCTTCCAGTACAGAATATTTTCCTCCTCTACCAAAATGTAAAACAAAACAGAAAGGGATTAACAAGAATTCAGCTACCACTGCTGCTAAAACTGATCCTATAAATCTTGATGTAGTGGCAAGTAACCATACCAAAAAAAGTATTTTAGCAAAAATGTTCCACCACAGAGTCCTTCAGAATCTTATACAAACAGTAGACAAATCATGCAAAACCCTTAAAACCTACTGCAGAAAATTAATTTTAGAAGATTTGATAGACAGTGCAATCCTTCGCAAAAGGAAGTTATTTATTTTAGTGTTAAACAGTATGAAACCACTAACAAAACTAACTACTAAACTACAAAAAAGGCTTCTCAATAAACGGAATGTAAACAAAAATAACTTCTTAAATATCTGTGGAGGTGAATGGAGTCACACCACGAGCACAGAACCATATTTCAATGAAGAAGCATACAAACAAAAACAAACAAACACAATTGCCATACATAGCAGTGGATGAGGTTATGAAAAACTTAATAATACCATAATGCAACAAGAAATGCTGCTTACAAAAATATCCCCATAAAACTCAGTATCACCTCTCCATTCGACAAATGGCCATGCACGTCAATGTGTAACATTGCCAAAAAATCTTTCAAATCTTTACGCCAGTTCCTCAATCAGTATGTGAAAGGCAAAGGCAACATCAAAATGAAACTGCTACAAAATATAGATACCTGTTCAGTGTGCAAATACACAGGACTACAAGGACATTCATTAGCCTTCATTTCAGAACCTATTTGCAAAAGCACCTTCCATCGTATCAAAATGATATCAACACATCATTCAACTATAAGAAATCTAGTCTATACACTTTACTATGCTAAAAGTCCTGCTTTAGCACTAGCCAATTTAAATAACAATATTCTACATGGTACAGCCAAAGACCTACTCGAAGAAATAGAGCATATCCAGAGAAAATATTTTGGAAGTGAAAGCCACTTACAAAATGCAATAGCTTTACAACAGACTAGCAACAATTGTACAGATGGCAACCTTCTACTACACACATACAAAAAAGAAATACTAAAATTTAAAATTACATCCACTGAAGTACCAAACCATGTGTGTGTGTGTGTTGCCGCAGAACATTTTATAAAAGTAACACAAAAAGTATAGATGTAACATACAAAATAGAAGACAATGAAGATTCCAAATGGTTTGAATTAGTTCTCTACCTTATAGCAGAAAACAAATATGAAATAACTGACTCCTTAATAATTTGCAGTTACTGCACTACAAAACTTGACAACAACCAAACTCCTTCACGTGCTATCACAAAGAACTTGGAATTATTCCCACTCCCAAAACCCCTGCAACAACTCAATTTATATGAGAGCATCATAATTCAATCAGTGCACCCATTTCAAGCAATAATACGCCTCAACCAAAAACAGCAAAATTACCTCCCTCTGAATTAGTGAAAGGCATTTGTGGCAAAGTAGTTTATTTACCATTAGATCTAAAAGAAAATGTTCACACTCTGGGAGTGCAACATCCAATAGAGCAATCTTTAATTGTCTTAGTAAATGGTGTACCTACAAAAGACAAAACAATTTGGCAACAACCTGTAGACTTACATAACGTTAGACAAGCCTTGCAATATCTAAAAGACAATAATGAATACTACAAAGACATGAATATTGAAGAAATCTTAAGGTAAACGACTGAAATAATTCAAGAGTCACCAGAAACTGGTCAATTTGAACTTCTAGATCCTGCTACAGTATCCAATATTTTAGACCATTATACAATTCATCCATTACACTCTAGTGACACCATAGATGATGCACTAGAAATGCACCAAATGTGACAAACCAAAGGATCACCAATCAGCATATGGGGAAAAAGTATAGAAGCACGTGCTTCATCTCTACTCTTTCCTACTGGGTAAGCAGGATGGTACGATGATAGACCCATTCAGATAAAAGCATCAGAATACCGCTTGTTACAAATGTATTCTGAAGATCCCAGATTTAGACAAAATGTGGAATACATATTCCACCTACTCTTTGAAAGTGAACTAGCAACTCTATGTTACGGAGTTGCACACACATTGAAATAAGGAACCCACTTTCAAAACATGTCAGCTAAGCAATTACTACAAAAAGTGCAAAAAAAAGATGAGGTTTTACAATCAAGCATTACAAATCTGTTAGCAAACATGCGTGGTACTAAAGAGTACTGGTTCCAACATCACACACGGAGATGTACGCTCTATGATAAGAAACCTTGGCCAACCCACTTGGTTTGTTACATTAAGTTGTGCAGAATATGCCTGGGAAGATTTACATGATTTCCTACGCATATCAAACAAAAACAAAACAAACATTGATATACTAACACCTGGAGAACTTTGCTCTCTAGATCCTGTTAATGTTGCAAGATATTTCCATCATCGCTTCATTGCTATGCTACACTTTATTTGTAATAAAAATGTTCCTCCCCTCGGAGGAGTGCAACACTTTTTTGGAGAAAAGAATACCAGGCCAGAGGTGCACCACATATCCACATGCTTTTATGGATTAAAGATGCTCCTAAATTTCGTTAGACAGTGATTTCACTGTTTTACAGTTTATCGAAAAGTAAGTCACTTGTGAATTCCATCAGAAGCAACAGATAGTGATCTTCTTGCACAAATTGTACAATTTCAAGCACACAAATGTGGGAAATATTGTTGTTGCAAATACAAAAACAAAGGGAAATACTACACCAAATGCCGCTTTGGTTTCCCTAGACGAGTGACAGAAACAGGTGAAGTGAACAACTTCATGTCTTCAGTTAGTTATGGGGCCTCATTACGACCCAGGTGGAGGACCATGTGCTATTAGCACCATGGTACATGCCGGTGTCCGCCATGGCGGAATGGGGAATTACCACCCCATTCCAAGGTTGGCGGGGTGGTAATTCCCCATGCCGCCATGGCCCTTCCCCATTCCCATTTTTGCCCCATAGGGCTCAATGGGAATGGGGAAGGCGCTAAGTACGGTGCCACAAATTGCGACACCATACTTAGCACCTAGGTCCCTTTGCGGGTCACTACTTTAACGGCTGGTAAAAGCAGCTGTTAAGGTCGGGTCCCGCAAAAGGACCTCGTAATTCGGCGCTAATAGGTTAACGGTGCCACAGCCTTTTACGGCGCCGTTAACCCATTAGCGCCTGGGTCGTAATGAGGCCCATAGTGTTAAAGGTGAATTACCTAAGAACACATATTACATAAAAAGAACAGAAGAAGCAAAATATATGAAAGATTACAATGCAATCATTGCCCTCTTATGGAATGCAATCATAGATGTGCAGTACATTGCAGACAATTCCACTGCAGTTGCACAATATGTTACAGCCTACTTAACCAAAGCAGAAAAAACAGAGCTTCAAGACCTCTGGAATGACCTATCATCGGACAAAACACTGTCTCAGAAATTGTACAGTTTATGCATGAAAATGCTCTCTCATAGAGAATGTGGCTGCTATGAAGCTGCAGATCGTTTAACCGGTACTGCTTTGTATGGAAAATCTGAAAATATAGTATGGCTAAGTCTTGGTCCTGATAAATCTAGAAAAAGAGTTCTCAAATCATACGACGACATAAAAACAATAGCCAAACATGATCCCAACAGCCAAAACATTTTGAAAAACAATTTACTATACACATACTACCCAAACAGGTTTACCACTTTGGAAACCTTGTGTCTATACCACATAGCCCAAAACTTCACATCCAAAAATAAAATAAAAAAAGGTAGATACAGAGTGACAAATTGTGAAGGCAGCTTAGTGAAAATTACCAAACCAAGCTTAATTAATCATGTCAAATTGTAATTAAAAACTCCTCGACATAAAGAACTATATTACATGTCCCTGCTACAACCTTTTAAACCATGGAGAAAAGAAGAAGAGATACTAGATATCTATGACTCCTATGAAGACGCTTTCAAAGCAAATGAAAGCACTTCAACCAATGTAAATTTTACACAGTACAAAACAATGTTGCACAATGAACAGCAACTCTAAGAAGAACTCCAAGCCCAACTAGATAAGGACACTACCGACAGTAGTCAAGCTTCTGTAACAGGAAGCCAAGAACCACTGGGACAGCCACTAATAGCAAATGAGGCAGAATTAGCTATGACAGAAGTACAAAACACCATGTGTCACTATGAAGAAGATACAGAAGACTTAACTTTACTACAATCAAAACTGAACAAAGAGCAGCGTACCATTTTTCAAGAAGTAACAAAAGAAATTGCACATGGTGTAGAACATGAAAATAAAGAATGAACCTGCCAAAATTACAAACCTATACTACTATACGTCAGTGGTGAAGCTGGTTCAGGAAAAACATTCTTAATAAAAATCATCAGCAAGTTCCTTCAACAATTGACAAACAACAAAGTGTCATCTGTTGTAACTGCCCCCACAGGTTTACCTGCCTACAACATAGGTGGTGTCACTTTACACTGATTACTACTCCTTCCAGTAGAACACCAAAACACATTAGAATATTACAAACTTTCTACAGAAGCTGAAATGGAACTACGCAAAGTGTTAAAACAAATGAAAATGCTACTAATAGATGAAGTGAGCATGGTCTCCAACCTAATGTTGGCTTTGATTCACCTCAGATAACAAGAAGTACTTAAAACAAAGTACGAAGAGCTCTTTGAAGGAAATTACATTATTGTTTTCGGAGATCTTCTTCAATTGACACCAGTGAAAGGTGAACCTATTTTTAAAACCTTAGGACACAGAATCTGCCGTAAAACTTTTGGCAGCATAGGAAATGTCAACCTTTGCCAACATTTCCAATACAGAGAATTAACAGAAAACATGCACCCGTCTGCAGACCTCACCTACGCCAACATTTTAAAAAGTATTAGAGTTGGTGTACTATCTGAACAAGCACAAGCAATATTAAAAACCTGGCACATCCATGCACTTTATGGCCATATATCATGTGCTACTGATGTCATGGAACAATTAGCACACAAAAATGTCAATTGTTTGCCCTTGATGCCAACTCTTGCAAGCTGTTCCAAATTCAATGAAACAATGTTGAAAAAAGAAATGCAACCAATAATTCAAATTTGCTCCACAGACAAACTGGACGTACATGGTATGACACTACCCATGTGTCAACAAGCCACAACAAGACTAAATACCTTAGAAAATTCTATCTCCAACACAGCTGGTGTGGAGAAAATATTAAAATTATCTTTAAACTGTAGAGTAATGCTTAAACTTAACCTTGACGTGGAGCAAGGACTAGTTGATGGAGCACTGGGTACAGTTGTTGGCTTTCAAACATTTCCACGTGACAACAACATTCAGTTTGTCAATATTCTCTTTGACAAACTTTCAGAAGTAAAAAGGATAGGGCGCTAAACAGCTCTATTCCTTCTTTTCAAAGACATGTATGTGCACAGAGAACAATTTTCTCTAACTCTAGCATACGCAGTCACCATTCACAATCACAAGGTCTTACCCTAGATAAAGCATTGATAGATATTGGGAACACAGTCTGTAAAAAAGGCATGAGCTACATAGCACTATCACGCTTACGTACACTTGACGGTCTATTTCTAATCAACTTTGATGCAAGTAAAGTAAACGCTGATATTACTTGCATTTTAGAATACAATAGACTACGTTCACTATACACCGCCCATCTAAAAACCTATCCTGTTCCACAAAAAGCAAAACATTGTAAAAGAAAACTACTTCAAACAGAAATGCATAAGGATCCCACTGCAAATCCTCCAAAGAGAGTAAAATAAGCTAATACTTCATCAATTACTACAACCAGAGTAGAATCTATTACTCAAAGTAAATCAGATACTTCTTCAAAGAAGCAACACACTCTCGGAAGAAATGACTTGGACACAGAACTATCTTGTCCATTCAAATTTTCAAATATAACTGGTTAAATTGCTATGCAAATGTAGCAATACATATTCTTTTTTAATTTCCACCAATTGTTGACAACATTTGCTTACACAATACAGACCAATTGTGTTTGTAAATGTTAGTTCTTCATAGAAATGCAAGCAATAATCCTGACAATACATATAGTGTTCATGGAATAAGACAAGAATTGGACTACTGTGCTGGAATGTTGAAATTCACTATAAACTCACAAGAATATCCATAAGAATTTCTAATGTACTTACTATAAGTACTGGGAAACAAAAGCATACCTATAAAGGAAATCTTCCAGATTTCATACATGTGGAAACATACATGCACTCTGTGCAACAATATGCAACACAAACAAATCTCTAATGAACGTTTTGTGTATGTATCCATACCTGACTGTGAATCTGCTCCATTTCAGCAACTTGTACAACATTTAAACCATGGCAGATTATGTACTACCTGCAAATCAGATAATCAATCCACCTTAAAAATACAAACACATAGTAAACACGTAATACTAATGCTTCTACGTTACAATGCAAATGGTACCAAAAACAACTGCAAGCTGACTGGATTCACACATGGTCAAGTATCACTTGCTAAGAAAACCTTCACAACCATAGGTATAATCTAAGACACAGGAGCCACAACCAATGCAGGTGACTACACTGCATATATAAAAAAGAATTGTGGATGGTTTGAATGTAATGATAGTACATTACTTTAAAGCAACAATTACCAGCAAATCTTATTAACTCTTATTTAATATTCTTAAAACCAAAATGTTATAACTAATCTGTGCATAAACATTAACACAACTTCAATTAGAAAACTATAAACAGTTAGAATACGCCAACAGGAATCTAACTTCCCCAAGATTCTGCAACAACCAAACAGATAAATCAAACCACTAAATTATAAGAAGAAATAAACAGTTAGAATATGCCAATAGGTATCTAACTGCCCCAAGATTTTGCAACAACCAAACAGATAAATCAATACCACTAAATTATAAGAAGAAATAAACAGTTAGAATACGTCAACTTATATATAACTGCCCCAAGAATCTGCAACAACCCAACAGATAGATTAACAACTTGAGAATATAAATAAAAAACTATAACCAGTTACAATTCAACAACATGTATCTAACAATCTGCAACAAGCCAACAGATAGAACATTAGCCAGAAACAAGTAAACACTGAAAACACAGAAATAAATGTACTGTAGCAAAACAAGAAAAGTTTTTTTTTTAATTAAACATGAATTCTTTTTTTTCCACAGACCTAATGATTTAAACAACAAACACAATAACTGAGCAAATAACTGAGCAAACTGCACAGTACACTGGTGGTTGTGTCCAGGACCTAATGTCTTGGGTGCATGGGCTATGGCCTTCGGCCATGCACCCACGACTCTTGGCCCTGGCCACCACCACCGCAGCATATCACACCCATAGATCATACACATAGAATCAAACTGTCATGCACCCAATACTCTAGGCCCTGGCCACCACCACTGCAGCATGTCACACCCATAGAATCAAACATCTTAACTGGCTATATGGGCTACTGCATTCATTTTTTCATGTCCGCGGACAGCGTGGCTGTCCGCGGACACAAGGAATACATCAGGGGTGCCTGCCACTGAAATAAATACAGCATTTGACCCATCTCTTACTCCCCCACCCTCCCCAAACACACTTATACATCGACACACTTGCCAAAGTTGTATTTCTCCCCTGTTTGTCACTGCGCTGTCCGCGGATACAAGGTGGCGGGCGCATCGAAACAATACGATGCACCTCACGCCTCTGTCCAGCCAATCAGCGAACACGTTACGTGTCCGCGGACATGACGCAAGTCTATTAGCCAATCGGTTACCTGTCTCTGGAGCGAACAGGGAAATGTGTCCGCGGAGCCGATATAGACATCACACATTTTTTGTGACCTACTTTTTAGTCATTTTAAAAAGAACTACTGAACGGATTATCACCAAATTTATGAAAGCACACTTTTGGGACCAAGCTGATGCTCCGGATGCAAATTTGGTGAAAATCTATCCAGCGGTTTGGGCTGCAGGCGCGAGCAAAGTTTTTTCCCCATTCAGTCTATGGGAAAAAAATAAATTTTGGGACCATCCCTATAACTTTGCCCCCCCTGGACCAAACCTCACCAAGCTTTGCAAATAAATTCAGAGTGGGCCATATACTTATTTTGCAAAGTTTGGTGAGAATTCGTTCAGGTGGGAACAAAGTTATAAGCTGCCCAAAAAGTGCTCTTCCTGTGGGATTAGCAACTACCGAGGCTGTGTAATATATATATATATATATATATATATATATATATATATATATATATATTCAGTAAAAAAAACTTTGTTAACGGGACATTATGGTTAAGTTGCCCAACTAAAAACCTATGAAATTCAGTGAAAAAACTTTGTTAAAGGGACGTTATGGTTCCAAGTAAAACCGAAAAACCCCTGAAATTTGCCAGTTATGGTAAACTAAGCAACCATAACTCGCGCCACCACCGTGCACTGCTAAGCCTAACACCCAGGACATCAAAGATGACATCACAAATGTCATTGATGACATCACTGATGACATCACATGTATGACTCCCCCTTTTTTCCTTTCCTGACATATCTAGGCCACATGATCTTCTTCAGTAACAGTGAGGAACTAAAAATTGTAAATTACTATATTCGTAGACTTATCCTTCAAGTATTTTCTTAGAATAATTGCCTTATGGTCCAGTCATATCACATGAAACATATACATAGGGGAAGACACAACCTTGAAAGACAGCAATCCTTTTTGTGCATTACAACTATCAGTAGGTTTATCAGCACTTTCTGATACTTCTGATGTTTTTTTATTACTGTACTTTCCCTGTATATGCTCATATTTTTATATGTTGTACTCACACTATTTTCCTTAGGGTCCAGACACATCATGTGATATATATAGATAGGGTAAGTAACAGCATTGAAACAAAGCAATCATTTCTCTGCATAAAGGTAATCAGTTAGGTTATGAACACTTTCTGCTACTATTGCTGTTTCTTTTTCTTACTTCAATTCCCTTGTATATATTCATATTTGTTTCTGGTGTTGTCTCTTTGTGATTTGTCTATAATAATCGAATTATGTAGTATGTGGGTTTTATTACCTAGTTATCACAAGTTTCACTGTACGCACAACTCTAATATGAAAACTGTTATCATTTCACTGTTCAACATGGCAAGCTTATGAATATTGCACCTCCATCATGTATGCTGCACATAATGCCTATGTTTCTACATGAGTACCTTAATATACTGGATTGAAGTTAATAATAGAATGCTATTTATATCAATGCATAGCTTAATGTACTGATTAGCACTTGATATTTATTCCAATAATCTTTGACACTTGTTTTATTAACATTACACTAAGAATCCCTTGTACAGACTTTTCATGAAAGGTAAATGCACATGTGATGTCATCAGTGATGTCATCAATGACATTTGTGATGTCATCTTTGATGTCCTGGGTGTTAGGCTTAGCAGTGCACGGTGGTGGCGCGAGTTATGGTTGCTTAGCTTACCATAACTGGTGAATTTCAGGGGTTTTTCGGTTTTACTTGGAACCATAAAGTCCCTTTAACAAAGTTTTTTCACTGAATTTCATAGGTTTTTAGTTGCACAACATAACCATAATGTCCCGTTAACAAAGTTTTTTTTACTGAATTTCATAGGTTTTTAGTAGCGCAACTTAACCATAACGTCCCATTAACAAAATGTTTTTACTGAATTTCATAGGTTTTTATTAGCGCAAGTTAATGATAAGCTCCCTTTAACAAACTTTTTTCATTAGCACGGAGACAATATACAAAGATGGAGTGTAAAAAGCAATTTCTCAGGGATGGCTTTACACAGAATGTTGCAAAGTAAGAATTTATGCTCGTTCACAGTGAAGGTCAGCTGCTTCCATTTTTTGCTCGCAGGCCGGAGTGGCCCACGACTCGCACTATAAGGTTCTATTGTTTTTGACCTTGACAGACAGGGATCGTGCCAAAAGACTTCTTTTGAAGGAGGGGTGCAAAAACGTAAGAGACGATAAGGATGAAATTTCTGAAACTAAACCGCTTTTATATATCATATGACTATGAGAAAGATCGTTGGCACAGACGGAGTCGTATTTAGGGACTGCATTAAGTGTAGACAATGGAAAATGCCAATATAATGTAAGTAACACTTTAGATTATTTTATACCGGAATATAAAAACAATAGCATGGTGTTAAAGCCTGGTTAAGTTGTACTTGTTTGTTCAATGTGGTATATTGTTTTGTACCGCGCACTATCACCGCCGAAGTGGTCCCCTGGCGCTCAGACGGCTCTTAAAAAGGCAGAGGAGAGAGGGTGGGTGAGTGGGAATAAGTTAACATACTCCGTTGCACTATCCTCGCTAGCAAATAGTTTCACGCCCTAATAAATAAAATGAATATTTTTAATGAAGATCGGCTCGTGAGACTAATTTATGTTTTTAAAACAGGTACATCCTTCCCTACTGTCAATGCCACGATTTTCAGACTCTGGCCGACGGATTTTTTAACTGCCAGGTGCAGCTACTTCTAAACAACTTCATGACCCTCACCATTTTATGGGACAATCGCCAAGGACCAATATGCCCTTACGCGGTACTAGCGGCTAGAAGCAACATACCAACCATTATGGTGGTGTAATGCCTCGTTGTTGGAACAGCCTTCCGATTATCAGTGCGACCATAGTGCTTCTTTTATCATAAACCAACACCCGGTGTACCGCAAAGGAACAGCGCGTGACTCAAGACGAACTTTTGCGGATCGACAGCAAAGACAAATGCAAATCGCTGAATATTCTCTAAACATTTGATGTCAAATAAAAGTACTTTACGAAATGTACAATCTTGCTGTTTGCTTTTAAATCACAGTTTCATATTCCGAATTGTGGCGCGCTCTGTTGTGAGATGATCTGTGTTGTTTTCCGGCTTCTGTGTAAAGTCGCGTAGGACTGGAGACGACAGGGCCTTACGGGGTACTAGCGGCTAGAAGCAACATACCAACCATTATGGTGGTCTAATGCCTCGTTGTTGGAACAGCCTTCCAATTATCAGTGCGACCATAGTGCTTCTTTTATCATAAACCAACACCCTGTGTACTGCAAAGGAACAGCGCATGACTCAAGATGAACTTTTGCGGATCGACAGCAAAGACAAATGCAAATCGCTGAATATTCTCTAAACATTTGATGTCAAATAAAAGTACTTTACGAAATGTACAATCTTGCTGTTTGTTTTTAAATCACAGTTTCATATTCCAAATTGTGGCGCGCTGTGTTGTGAGATGATCTGTGTTGTTTTCCGGGTTCTGTGTAAAGTCGTGTAGGACTGGAGACGACTGGACGCGTTTGGCTACGCACCCTGTAACGTCACGGAGAGAGACAGGGAATATGAATACTTTGACAATGTCAGGTTTAGGGGCAGGAGATATAATTTAGTGTCGCAAAAGCAGGTCAGCCAGGTCGATGGGGCAAGTGATAGGATTATCACATAATGTCGGTGCACAGCAGCCTGTTTTATCATTTGTTTAGTGGACAAAAAGTCGGGTAAGGCCCATAGGAAATTGTAATGTCAACGGACATAAGGAGGGTTCTTAGAACACTTTCAACCTGACAACGAACAATATGAACAGCGTTCTCAGAAAACCTCCATTTTGTTTAATTGCAAACATTACCTCCACGTCCACTCTTCCTCGTCCCAGTACTTACTTCATGAGGCCCCTGCCTCCGACACAGGCCCTTCTTCTATTTCTTTAAATTCCTATAACTTCTCCCCCACATCCACATCACTCAGTTTCATATTACGAAGCCGGAGCATGGGACTTTCCCCTCAGGGAGGGTGAGGAGGGTTGTCAGTACTGTGACGAGGAAGAGTAGGACTAGGAGTATTAAAGATTACCGGTAAGTAATCAGAGCATTTCAGGACACCACGAGTGTTCTTAGAACACATTCAACTTGCCAGAGTACAATACGGACAGCGTCCTCAGGACACCCCCATTTTGTTTATGTATGAACATTTAAGGACACCGCGAGTGTTCTTAGCTCAATTTTAGCTTGCTTGCGAACAAAACGTACACATACTCCGTCCTCAGAACACCCCACCATTTAGTTTATATAGAAAATTTCATAACAGCCGTGTTGTCCGCAGACAAATCGAACACAACAAAAGTGTCTAGCACATTAAAAAAACAGAACATTGAACCTATCTCATACTCCCCTACCCTCCCCAAACACTCTTACACACCAACACACTCCACTAAATACAATTTTTAATCCAAGTTTCACCGCGCTGTCCGCGGTCGTTGACGAATGCAAGATGGCGGGCGCCACAGAAAATCTGACGTGCTTCACGCACCACGCCGTCCAATCAGCGAACATGTCGCATGTCCGCGGACATCACACAAGCCGCTCGGCCAATCAGGGCACTGTCCGCGGAGCAAGCCGGGAAGTCCGTCCACGGAGCGAACGGATATATCACTAATTGTTTTGCCTTACATTTTGGTCATTTTAAAAAAAACTACCGGACAGATTTACACCAAATTTGCAAAAGCACGCTTTCGGGACCAAGTCCCCGCTCCTGCCGCAAATTTGGTGTAAATCCGTCCAGCGGTTTGGGCTGTAGGCGTGCGCAAAGATTTTTCCCATTATGTCTATGAGAAAAAAAAAAAAGTTTTGGGACCCCCCCTAAGACATTGCCCCCTCTGGACCAAACCTCTCCAAACTTTGCAAAAAAAATCAGAGTGGGCAATATCCTTTTTTTGCAAAGGGGAGAGACACACAGGGCATGAGCAGGGGGTGGGGGGGAAGGGGAGAGACACACGGGGCATGAGCGGGAGGTGGGGGGAAAGGAGGGAGGAGACACACGGGGCATGAGCGGGGGCGTGGGGGAACAGTAGGGAGACACGGGGCATGAGCGGGGGCAGGGGAGAGACACAAGGGGCATGAGCGGGGGGTGGGGGGAAGGGGAGAGACACGGGGCATGAGCGGGGGGTGGGGGGAACAGTAGGAAGGCACGGGGCATGAGCGGGGGGTGTGGGGGTAGGGGAGAGACACACGGGGCATGAGCGGGGGCTGGGGAGGAAGGGGAGAAACACACGGGGCATGAGCGGGGGGTGGGAGTATAGGGGAGAGACACACGGGGCATGAGCGGGGGGTGGGGGGAAGGGGAGAGACACGGGGCATTAGCGGGGGGTGGGGGAGGGGAGAGACACACAGGGCATGAGCAGGGGGGTGGGGGAAAGGAGGGAGACACGAGGCATGAGCGGGGGGTGGGGGGTAAGGGGAGAGAGACACGGGGCATGAGCGGGGGCTGGGGGGAGGGGAGAGACACACGGGGCATCAGTGGGGGGTGGGGGGAGGGGAGAGATACACGGGGCATGAGCAGGGGGTGGGGGAACAGTAGGGAGACACGGGGTATGAGCGGGTGGTGGGGGGAAGGGGAGAGACACACGGGGCATGAGCGGGGGTTGGGGGGAAGGGGTGAGACACATGGGGCATGCGCGGGGGTGGGGGGAAGGGGAGAGACACATGGGGCATGAGCAGGGGGTGAAGGGAACAGTAGGGAGACACGGGGTATGAGCGGGGGGTGGGGGGAAGGGGAGAGACACACGGGGCATGAGTGGGGGGTATGGGGAAGGGGTGAGACACACAGAGCATGAGTAGGGGGTGGATGAAGGGGAGAGATACACGGGGCATGAGCGGGGGGTGGGGGGAACAGTAGGGAGACACGGGGTATGAGCGAGGTGGGGGGAAGGGGAGGGACACACGGGGCATGAGCGGGGGATGGGGGAAGGGGAGAGACACATGCGGCATGAGCGGGGGATGGGGGAAAGGAGAGAGTCACATGGTGTATGAGCGGTGGGGTGGGGGAACAGTAGGGAGACACGGGGCATGAGTGGAGGATGGGGGGAAGGAGGGAGACATGGGACATGAGCGGGGGGGAACGGGAAAGAGAAACGGAGCATGAGTGGGGGGGTGGGAGGAGCACACAGAGAATCAGCGAGGGGGGAACATGGGAGTCACGGGCCATTAGCGGAGGTTGGGGGAACAAAGAGAGACACAAGGGCCTGTGCCTCACTGCTTTTTCGTGGCTGTTGCAGCCCACATCTACACTGTGCAGGCAGCAGATCCCGCTCCGATAAACAAAGATGGCAGGCGTCTCTGAAAATAGACGCACTGCACGCTTCATGGCAGCCAATAGAAAAGCATGTCAGATGTCCGCGGACATCACGCAAGGTGCTTGCCCAATCACCGTCCTGTCCGCGGAGCGAACAGGGAAGTGTGTCCGCGAAGCGAACACAGATATCACTAATTTTTTTCTGACCTCCTTTTTGGTCATTAAAAAAAAACTACTGGACGGATTTTCACCAAATTTGCAAAAGCACGCTTTCGGGACCAAGCCGCTGCTCCTGGTCCAAATTTGGTGAAAATCCGTTCAGCTGTTTGGGCTGTAAGCGCGAGCAAAAATGTTTTCCCATTCAGTCTATGGGAAAAAAACAAGTTTTGGGACCCCTCCTATAACTTTGCCCCCCCAGACGAATCCTCACCAAACTTTGCAAATAAAATCAGAGTGGGCCATATACTTTTCTTGCAAAGTTTGGTGAGGATTCGTCCAGGGGGAGCGAAGTTATAAGCCGCCCAAAAAGTGCTCTTCCTATGGAAACACCAATTTACCAAAACTACATGGCCACTAAAGTGGCCATGTAATATATATATATATATACATTTAGGTCCAGTCCTACTGTTTTTAACCCAATTTTACATCTAATCTTGGCTGACCAGTTTTACTGTTATTGTATTGCATTTGCTACTTAAGTGTCGGGAATGACATGTTAGTTCATGAGGCTGATCGTGCATTTACATGGCATGATTTTTAATGTTGGTTTATTTATTTGAGTGTGGCTTATTACATCTTCTATGCTATGTGGTCATCATACTGCTATTTTATGCACTGTGCATTGATGTCTAGCAAGGTCCTCATATAGGTATTGTTATATGCATAAGGGTTTTTTCCTTATATGGAGACTGTGGTGTTTCACACTATGTTTTACACCTTGGTCAGTTTCAGTTTTACTTTACATCTACTGATCACTGACAGAAGCGTTTGCTAAAGCACTGTGCTTTCATTTCTCTGTTTCAGCATGTTTACACACTTCTTTCCAACATGGCCGCCCCTGTTCCCTCTTGTGTTGGCAGCATCTGTTGCCATTGAAATAGTTAAGGGACTGTTGTTGGTGGTGTATTTATCACTGCCCAACCCTTTCCCCCTCACGTGATCAAGCGCTCAGTATAGCGCGAAACGCGTTGTTTGCAGGCTGCTTAATTTAGGCGTCCTGCTGTTTTGTCTTCTATGTGCTGCTTTGTGTCGTGCATTTGTTTTTTGCACGATGCATTTATTTATTTTTTATTCTGTATTAACATTAAAAGACATCAGTAATTGTTTCACTGTGTCTGCAGTGTTTCTTCTGACCCCCTACTGAACCTGGCATTTGTTTCTCTGTGCCTGCGGGAGTGCGATTCGCTTTTTCCTCCTTTTCTGCTATACATATATATATATATATATAGTGATTGTCTAAATCAAAATGAAATTTTAACTGCCTCTATGAATCTGACCATTATAGATGCACAAAGGCCTCCACTTTCAATCACAACTATCACTATATAAATATACTAACATTCTACTTAACATATCTGGCCCACTTGTTTTTGTTCACTGACATATATAGGCCAGGTGGTTTTGTTCACTGACAGTCAGAATATTAAAATTGAAAAAGGTGCTATATATCTAGATGTTAACCTTGTCATATGTTCTTTAAGTACTTTCCTTAGGGTTTCGTCTCAACTCATGGTGCACATATATGGGGAAATGAGCAGGCCTCAAACACACAATTCATTTGTATACATGAAGATAAACTTTAATGTCATTAACATTTTCTGATGATGCTGTTTATTTCTTACTTACTTCAGTTTCCCTGTATGTGCCTATGATTTGTATGCATTGTGGTTATTCATATGCATTATTTGTACAGGCACACGTGTTGCAAGTCTTGAATTGTTAGCTAGTAGTTACATGTCTAACATTACTCAACATTATAATAAGGTAGCATTCATTATTGTACTATCTAAAATTACAAGATTATAAATAGTGTACTTCTATGGTGCATGCTGCAGTCATTGCCTATGTTTATATATGATTAGGTTTCTATATTAACAACTAACAAAAAAACTCCAATACAATGATTTTAGATTTGTACACTCTTTAATAGATTAAGTACTTCACGATAGGTCTCCCGATCACCACTGACATCTTGTTACCAACAATATAAACACAACTCCTAGTAGGGACTTTTCATCAAAATGTATTTCACATGAAATGTCAGTGATGTCATCAATGACATTTGTGATGGCATCTTTGATGTCCTGGGTGTTAGTTTTAGCAGTGCACAGTGGTGGCACGAGTTAGGGTTCCGTAGCTTACCATGACTGGCGAATAACAGGGGGTTTTCAGTTTTACTTGTAACCATAACTTCCCTTTAACAAAGCTTTTTCATTGAATTTCATAGGTTTTTTTTAGTGCAACTTAACCATATTGTCCCTTTAACAACGTTTTTTCATTGAATATATATATATTCACTGAAAAAACGTTGTCAAAGGGACGTTGATGGCTACACGCATACACATAAGTGCACACAGTAGACACAAGTACCTATAGACATGCAGAGCACATAGACACAATGATATTCACACATACACATAAAGTACATATGCACACAGACCTGAAGGATATTTACAAGTAGGCAGGAAAAACATACACACATCTAGATGGAGCCCCTAGAACCATTAAGAAGTAAAAGATGCAGGGCATAAAGTGACAAAGAATGAAACAAGGTGCATTCATCTTCCTAAACACAGAGGGCACGGCAGGTTTCAAAATGTAGAAAGGCGTCAGAACCCAAGATGTTAAATGCATTATAAAAACGTGTGCAGATCTCAGAGACAAGGTCAGAAACTATGTAGGGACAAGTGGATGAATGGAATTCAGGCACAAGATAACTGTTCCCAGGACAAGAAATAGTAGAATCCCCAATTCATCAATTTTAATAAGAGCACAAACAACCATTTTATATCCAGGTGCATGGGACCAGCAAGCCAAAAGACTTTGCAGAAAGTAACTGACTAGCGCCATGAGTGGCCACAACGAACACAACATGCGCATTATAACTAGCTAACACCTTAATAAATAGAAATAAATCCACTATCAAACACGTTACCCTAGCACGTGACCCAGATACCAGAAACACTGGCTATTCATGGCAAGAAAAACGCAAATAGGACACATGCAGAACTCCCTCAGCATAGACACGGACACCAGACGGCACACAAAGCCAAGTTCAAAGAATTGAGAAAGCCTCAATTCCTTGGGATGATTAGGAGTGTCCTTTAATTGAAAATATGGAAGACGATGGAAGTCTCTTCTCCCACTTGTGTCTCAGTCATTTCTTGACACCCTGTCAAAATGTCCAAGGTTGTTAAGCTAGATGCCAACCAATAAGAGATCCCCTTGCCACACCACCCATGATAGATGCTGTTGACCAATTAACTGTCTTTAAAATGATGTCATAGAACTTATATCTGTAGTGGGACGGGTCCAGGCTGAGCCTTCAGATAGGTGTCCACCAACAGAGTAACTGACCCCTAAACATTCTATATGTAGATCTACCTACTAGTTCCACATAGGCTTTGTAAAATGATAGTGTAACATGACTATATTGATGACGCAATTGTGTAACAAAACCATCTTGCAATCATCTGAAATGGGAGAGGTACGAGATTAAATGCTTGTATGCTGTATTGTTGGATCCGTTGCTGAAAAAGCTGGGTTTTTTATGTGCACCCGTCCTCTGCCTCCGTCATTCAGTATTATTCTGAAGTTTGTCGTGCAGCAAACGTATGACAAAAACAGTCTGATTCTCTTATGCTATAGAGAAACCTTTTTTATTGTCTAAGCATTTGGTCAGTGTTTTGGAATGGTGAACATCTTACAGTGCCCATGAAGTGTACAAACGATCATATTATATTCCTTCTGATGTTTAAATATATGTGCTGTGGATAATAACACATATGCATTATAAATGCCTTATTGCATAAAACATAAGGTACGGATTCACAGAACAAACATGGACTACCGTTGGGATTTGCGCGGATGTGTGAGAGAATTAGCACATATGAACAACTCTTAAGAACAGCGTTTTTTAGAGACGCATTAAAAAATGTGCACCCAGGATATGTGCTCAAAATTAATTTGAACTCACAAAGAGTCATCGTGCCAGAGAGTGGTCTTCACAAAGGGTAGCTCATGTATTCATCATGGAAAGAGATGTCGTCGGTCCAAATCCACACAGTCTCCTTTCACTTATGGCAGGTTCTGTTAGCCTCAGTGCTAAAGCTATGTCAGGGACCTGTCAGAAACACATGCAGAATGAATTATCTATGCCATATCCAAGCACATTGATGCAAACACCCAGAGGAGTTTTCAATGCCATAAAGGAAAATCACAAAGGCAGGCATCGGCATTCCTTTGATAATGCGAAGACATAAAATATGCAAACAATGACATATACTCACAGGATTGTGGGGGGTGATCTTTGCATCCCACAGTGCTTCCATGAATAAGAGCAGGACTCCATGGGAGTAAACAGCACATGTTTCTGGAGCTCACATCAGTCATGTTGGCGTTGTGCTTGCCATGTACAGAGTTCTACTATCATCAGCAGGGTACGTGCAGTTGTTTTGCAAGAGCTGTGCAATGGTCCTGCTCATGTAAATTCCTCAAATGGTCACTATTGCAATGAAGCAACATCTTGCCAGTAGCTCACAGTGCACAAGTCACACATTTCAGATCTCTATGCAATCAGTGCAAATCTCTGCAGTGTACCCTGCCAAAGGTTTTGAGTGAATCTAGACAGCTTTTCGTCCCGATTGAACATTACATATTTTGCAGAGTTTGTTAGCATATAGTGATTACATGTTCCTATAACATGGTTGTATAACTCAGCATATGAGGCAGACACTCTCCATAGTTGAAAAATAAAGTAGAGGTGTAATGTTCTTAGTATTAGCTTTCACGACACCAAATCTCAGCTTGCAGGGGTGAGGCAAAACTCAGTAGGATACCATTGCTTTCCATTGAACTTAATTGAGGGCAAGGTGAGCGAGATATCCGCTACTTCTTCTTACAAGTGGTGATAGGATTGAAAGCTGATATTACCTCCATATCGCTCGTCATTGTGCCTATACGTACTTGTAGGATACCAACCTCATTGACACAAGCTCATTTTAGTATTCTTTTCCGATCCCCTTTTATCTCAGAGCAAAAAAACGTAGATTGGCCCACAATGCACCAGTCATTACCCCCCCCCCCGCCGCCCTCTCCTCCCGGCTGCTGTATTCCACACTGCAGTGCACATCCTCTCACTGCTTTGTTTTGAAGGACAACAATGGTGTCCCCCCTTGGCTCCATTCTCCCTGCAGGACATGCAGGGTGTTGGTAGCAATCCTTTCTTTGGTTACTGCCTCCTTTTTCTGACAAAATCACAAGAGCTTGTGGAACCTCTGTCAATTTCCACATGTTTCCTCTTCTGAGTATGCTTACCTTTTGAGCTAATTATTTCACTTTCTCTCTTCAGTGAGCTCTGACCTCATCTGGCTTTACATATGAATGCACCATCTTTAATTGACTCCAGCCAGCTGATAACATTTAGCCAGGCCCAGGACATCAGGGTATTGTTTTACTTTCTTTCTGTCTCCACAGAAGAGACAAGATCATTGTTGGCTTTGATAAAGCCTACAAGCTTCTGGAATGGGCCATGCCCATCCGTCATTGTGAAAGACTGTACATAGAAGTCACGTTTTTTTTATTTGCAAATTCATCAATGCTTCATTCAGAGAAGGTCATGTGCCAGAGGCCCTGAAACAAGCATGCATTATTCTATTAATACGAAGCTCAATCTTACTGCAGAGGATTATCCAAGTTAACGACCAATAGAAAAAAACCTTTTTCTATTACACTGTCAGGACTGAGTTGCAACTTCCCATCCCCAAACATATCTTGAGAATGCTGTTCTTCTATGAGATCAATAATCTGCGTCATGGCGGGAGAGAGGAGCAGAGAGGGTGCTGGTAGACATCAAAGATGCTCTCCACCAGATATAAGATCAAGGTCACATAGGACTGCTGATGATCTTGGTCGTATGAGCAGCATTTGATACTATTGATCATGTCATATTGTCACATCATTTTAAGGAAGTCGGAAATGCTTCAGAGAAGTCAGTAGAATGGATGTGTTCCCTCTTGTATAATAGAACATCCCGATTCAAAGTTAACAACCAAGAATACCAAGTGGAAACTGGGGACTGTGGTGTCCCACAAGGTTATTGCATTGACCCTCTGCTATTCAACATTTACATGAAACCCCTTCATGATCTTCTGGCCGTGCATAATGTAATCCTCAAAAATTCTGCCAAAGATATTCATATTGTGTTCTGGTTAAGCCAGGTCCCTGAGGTCAATAAAGCTTATATCCAACATATTTTTGGGTTTATTGAAAAATTGATGAATGAGAATCGGCTACCACCTAATCAAGAGAAAACCGAGATTATGCTTGTAGCATTCTCCCCACACCTCTGTAAAGCACTGAATTCATATCCATATTTCTCTCTTGCAGGCCATCTGATAAAAACATGAACTACTGTAAAAAAAAACTTGGAAGTAGTTTTAGATTAGTATTTATCCTTAAACCCGTAAGTGAATAAAGTGCCTATTACTTCTCACTTTCAAATGATCATTTTGTAACAGATCAAACCTCTCCTAACCAAGTACCATTGTGCCGAGTCCAGAAGAGAGTGTCTGGTGAAATGATTACCAGATGTGAGGACACAAATGGTTGTAGTGAAAACTATTGCCTTTTTTGTCAAGATCCATGTTTCCCTTGAAAAGTGATTAAAAAATGGATAGGGTATTTTGAAAGAAGTCTTCTCTTTAATAGTTCATTCATAAATTAATATTGTGCATAGACCCATTGCCAATGCATTTCGGACTCGTTGTCCTTCTTCAGGGCAGGCTCTAGCTGCACGCTGCACCCACCGGAGCCTCCGTGCCCCATCCCAACCTCCCCGCCGTCCCTCTGCCCGGAGCCTGCCGATCGCTACTGACAGCTGCAGTGCCAAACTCAGGGGCGGGCAAGCCATAGCTGCCCTCCGACAACAGTGCCCCCACCACTTCTCCCCTTTAACGCCAGGCCCATAGACTGATGGAACATTGTGCCACCATAGCTCGAGCTATTGCAGGTTTGCGTTTGGATTATTGCAATGCTCGCTGTGCTGGCATTACTAAATCTGTGCTATGTCTCCAGGCTATGCAAAAGCAAATCAAATCAAGAAAAGGGACTTGTTTTGCATCATGTGCTAGAAAGTGAGTGATCTAGAAATGTTTAGCTACTATGTACCTGTGGCTCACCTGCGTCTCTCACATACCTTCCTATGTCAATAGTTTTGCCATAGGTGGCTTGCTTCCTCTAAGTGCCAAAACTAAACAGGTGGTGACAGTGCCTCGACTAGAGAGGACAGAGCCTTCACATGTCCTCTTCTAGGGTGTTTCTCAGGGGAAGCTGATGTGATTCGTGAGTTGGCAATGCACCTGCTTTGGACTCTACAGTTGGCATCTATTATTAATAGTTCTATGAAGCGTTATGTCTAACAACAATTGCTATACAAATGGAAGACTTTCGGTATGATTTGTTGGACTGACATTTCCTTTGTTGCTGATAATGAGGGGTCACATTATAATCGATGGGCAGTTAGTATTTCTTTGCAATGGAGAGGTAATTAATAGAATGCAAATCAAACATTAGTATAACTTCTGATAGTGAAGTGTGAGTTAACACCTGAATAAGCAAAAAGTGTGCTCGTGTGTGGCACCAGACCTAACTATTATAAGTAACGTAACTTTATTCAAAAGTAGTTATAATAAAATAACTTAATTATTATTTATTTATTTAGTGTGTTACTGTTTTAATTAAACACTTTCCACACAATATAATAACGCACAATAGAGATCAATTATCTAATAACACAATGATACAATAATTCACTACTTATCTTCCATCGACATTACAATTCATGTCAATTATTCCAATCATATGGTAATAATATGTACACCAGTTTGCATATTAATTGCCTAGGTATAGGATCACTGCTACAAAAATGTCATATAAATATTAAGCAGAGTGATGTGAGTGTGTTGGCCGTGCTGCAAGTGTGTTGGCCGTGGCTGTGAGGGTGCTTTCCACCTCTTTGCCGGCAAGTGAACAGACTGAGTCTTTTTTCTGTTGCCCTTGTGGAGGCAGTCCTGGCTTTAAAACCTGCAGAAGAAGCGAAGCGCAACAAAGTGCTGCAAGTGTGTTGGCCGTGTTTGCTGGAGGGCTGGCCAAGGACGAGGCCCAAGCCTGCACAACACTTTGCCAACGCAGCACTAGATCACATCAGCAGTGGTTTGAGCATCAACCCAAGGATACCTGCAGGGTGAGCGAAGCTAACTGTGTGATGAACTGTTTGGATACCTGTAAAACAAATACATGGATGTGCTCTCCCAGCGCAACAACAAGCGCTGTAAAATAAAAAGGCAACAACTTTATTTTTAGACCACACACTAAAAGCCAGAATCACACCCAGTATGCATAATTTAAGAAGCGTTTCCATGAAAGATGACTTAAGAGAACCAGAATTTGAAACCACAAACAGCACACATAGTACTCAAAACAATATGCCTATGCTCCTTCTACTCATCACAACATTTGCAGACTGGAATTTGGCAACCCCTGCTACCGTGACTAATGATATTGAGTCAGTTAATGAAGAACCACAATTACTGGAAATCTCTCCTGTGCCAAGACACTTGATCAAAGATACAACAAACCAGAACTTGGAATACACAATATCCACAACTACCATGAAATGAACAATCTCTAACCTGGTAGGAAGGAAATAAATATTGCAGAGCGTAGACACATTAGACAATCTATCTTGTGTTACCAGCAACACTCTGGTGACGAAAATGATATTCATGATCACCAAGTGTGAGAAGATGCATTCTGTGAGATCCTAACAGAATTGGACACAGGTCCAGGTGAGAGGCTCACTTACTGCACTGAAGGTGGACAAACCCTGCCTGTACTGAAGATACAGAGGAATATCCAGTTCGCTCCCCCTTGAGGTAGTACAAATATAAGAGAGACCTGTAACCCCCTACACTAGCGCAATATTCCATCACATCATCGGATGGAAGCATATAAACCTTAAGACTTCACTTTGACAGCACTGAGTTTTGTACTCAACTCTCTTGTTTACGTATTTAAATCTTTGAAAGATGAAGTACATAAGTACTTGGGAGTTCTGCTGGAACTACTGAAAGACGTGGGTTGCTGTCAATCCTCTCTGGTAGGCTTAAGCACATCTTTAAACAGTCAACTAAAAGACCCAATTGAAAAGGAACATTCAGCCAGCCTAGAAGAACTAAAAAAGGATCTGCTCTCCAACAAAGAATTCAGCGAACAATTGAGGAAAGACATCAAATCCACTTTAGCAAATTTAAACAGCTGGGATAATAACAAGAAACTTGGTGCAGGCATAGATGGAGATGAACTCTTCCATGGAGATGATACTCTGCTTTCTGTGTCAGCGCTGGAAGAGTTCATAAGACTAGCACAAATGGTAGATGACCAAGATCTTGAGCAAATTGCAGAGCATATAACAGATGCAACTACCAACAAGCGACACGTCCTAGCATTAGCTCCAACAACAGATAAGGAAATGAAAATAAAAAGCTGATTAGAAAAAAACAAAATTTAGAAGAAGATGAAGAAGAGACCATCATAAACAAAAAACAACGTACAAAAATAAGAACAAAGGAAATAGGAAAGATTCCCTAATTAAAGTGGAAGACTTGGTGGACACTTTCAAATCAGGTGGGAAACCGAAACTAAGGAATCAGAAAAAATCAAGTAAAACAAGGTTTTTCAAAACACTAAATAAGATTGTAGAATTGAACAGCCAGAAAGAGAGGAAAAACAAAACCAAAATCTCTGAGCCAGCTATGCGAGAGCAGGGGAAAAAGAAAAATCCAAATAAAGATGATCAGTTCAGCATACAGAGGTGGAATCAACTTCTGTCCAGCAAACAGACCAAAAAGCATGCACTAGTACTGGATCTCAGACTGCGGAGCCTCCGATTGAAGCCAAAGAACCATCAAAACCCCTTACGAGTGGCCCCCATTTTTTGTAAAAGGCCCAATCAAAGTTTGGGCAGTCAGACGAAACCAAAAAAGCGAACATTGTGTCTGGTTATGTGCCATCAGAGCACAATGGCTTTCTGGAAGATGACCCAGAATCAGCTAATACAATACATCAAAAACGAGCTAATCAGGCACAATCAACCTCAGTAAACAAACCTTTGCGGCTCCCAAATTATGGTTAAGACAACTAAACCAAAAAGCGGGACAAAAAGCACTTAACCGTAGTAACATGCTGTCATACACCAAAAAAGTATCAGATTTATACATGTTTTCATGCCAAGATATAGAACGCATCTCCTTCCCACATGAAAAATGCACATATATAGCAGAACTCATTCTAAAACAAGTGAAGAAATGAACGCATTACACATGTGTGCCAGAAAATTAGGAAGCATGGGTGTTGTAGTACTAAGATTAATTGAAAAATAGTTGGGATATCACAATATTGGGTGTACAGAAAATAGCCCCAATAGATAAGATCTTCCGATGCAACAGATGCCACACCTCGGAGTGCAAAAAAATATCCAATGAATAAAGAGAATTCCAAGCTATGGGCACTTGTACCAGACATTCTGACAAAGGTCTTTCAGAGTCTCAACGTCAATGAGGAATTGCTTTAGGAAAAAAAGTAGTTATCCATTCTGAGCTGGAACACAAGAGGCCCATCATCTCATAGAGACAATGACACCAGCACAATTTCTTTCAAGAGATCTGGCTCTAGGAAAATGTAAAGGTGGATGGGTTCACAACTATCAGCCAAAATGGAGGAAAACCATCTGGAGGTCTTCTGATAGCAATTAGAAACAGAATAGTGCATGATGGTAGTTGTATACTTTGTGAAACTTCAGGCATTTGTGTGGAAAGATGTGTTGTAAGGTGAGGTTTGATCTTGATCAACATATACAGGAATCCGTTCAGTAAGGGTCTTTGTCATTTCTTGGAGACCTGCCTGTCATCCTCACTGAAGTAAATATCTCCTTCAGTGATGATCTCATTATACTAGGAGGCAGCGACTTTAATTCATACTGCTCTCCAATTGTAAGACAACTTTTAAAACCAGGCATGTACAGACTTAATGGAGAAGTGTGGGAAAATAATTTTCTCGGACTGGAAATTGATGATCATTAACGATAAAATGAGTGGCAATTTAATCCCAGCCCCAGTGTGGTCAAATGGCAAGGCTAAATCTACAATCGACTATATCATAGTGTCAGCAGAATTGTTTCAATGCTGTACTCAGTTTAGTGTTGTTGCAATGAAGCACAGCGATCAAAGATATTTACACGCTCACTTTCTTCTTGAAAGCTTTCCAATCAATAATCTGTATCCTTCAAGTCTACAAGTGTCCACTCAAGGTAATCGTGTAGTAAGCTTCACAAAACAGGGCACAACATGATATTCCAAATTAGGACACATGGTTGAACATGGACATGAATCAAAATATTCACATGAAAATACTATGGACAGGCTGCCTAACATGCCAGCTGCACGTTCATCATATTTCGTCCCTAAACATGAATGCCATTCAGCAGCCCTTATAGGGTTCATAATGAGCGCAATTTCGGCCCCTCTGGCCTTATTTATTAATTGCCAGAAGTTCCTGGTATCCCCTGTTCTCCGGACATTATACATCATTTGCCATTGAGCATTGTTAGTTGCACATCTGTATCACTTTGAGATAAGAGATAATAAGAGAACGACCAGGGGTCGAAACACGTGTCGGCTGTTCAACACATTAAAAGAATTTCTGGAGCATTTGGAACTTTCTCTTTTTGAATGATTTTGGCATTTGTATGCCATTCCAGACTTTGTTACCCATTAGGGTTTGAGCGCGGAGCTTGATAGACCTCCCATTTTTCTATAAATAACTTATTTGACAGAGTTCTGTGTGATGATCCAGTCATCACATTGTCCTCTTTAGTCATATTTTGGCCCACTTCTTCGCTTTCATAGTTGTAATTATAGACTCTGGGTTTGCTGAGGGTACAACCGTGTTATCATTCTTAGTCAATTGCATATTTTTGACGAGTTTTTTGGCTGCCTTTTTTGAGTTCAAGATATTTAAACACTTTTGTCTTCCTGAATCTTTCCAGTAATATACGTGCCTCTGTTGCTTTCCACGTCCAGATCTATAATATATAACGCTGGGATTTCCCCTCATTTTGTATTGTATTCCCGAGGGGCTTTAATAGGGCCATTTATTGAATGGGTTGTCCAGACTGGTGAACCACTTCTTATAGGATTGACACTGTTTCTAAACCTGTGTATGTTGCGATGTAGGGACACAAATGTGTGTGTGCAGTTTTGAAGAATATGTAGCGATTGTGCCGTCCTCGGGCCGCGAGTCCCCATCCGAGCATGTAGTTACAGCCACCGCAGCAGTCTCGAGGGTGTCAGGTTCTCTAAGTTCAGCATGCACGTTTTTAACAGAGCTTTTGAGATTGTACAATGCCAAAGCGTTGCTCCCCCTTCTCACACATTTTCAGTAGTAAAGATGTGGTTGCTTTTAATCACAGGACAGGATGCTGGAGATGGAACTTTTGAAGGGCTGTTACTAGCAGTGATCTTAGTGCGGATGAGCGGCTGGGAGCGGTGTTCCTCTACGTGTCCCCATTCCTTTACTTCTATTATCAAAGGAAACCGCTCCAGAATGGTTCTTTTCCAAATAACAGTATAGCACGAGAAGTCATGAATCAGCATGTAACCTCAGGCTGCACCAATTAGAGGATCACACAGTAGTGCTTAGCCTTGACCAAGGCCTGCACATTGAGCAGTGGCTGACGATTGCACTGTCTGTAACTGCATGTGCCCTAACCAGGGGTGTTGCTAGGTCTGGAAAAGACCTGGGGCTACGCTAATGTCAGAATGTCAGGACTGGGGGCTAGCTAGCCTTTTGATTGTAGCTCCTGAGATTCTATCAGGGGCTACAACCAAAAGACCAGGGGCTTTAGCCCCCTTAGCCCCCCGCCAGCAACGCTTTTGGCCCTAACAACGCACAAGCGTGGTCCAAGCCCCACTTCGACCACTGGCTGAGACAGAGAGCACAGTCTTAACCACACAGCAGTTGTTGTGGTTTACAGGGCTGGTCCAGACCACCGTAAACTGCAGCCCTCATAGTCGAACACTGTCAACGGTCAGCAAACACAAACTGGTCTACATCGTCTTCAGAAGAATGCACTTTTCACACTGCACTTCCATGTCACGCGGTACAGAGGGAAGCAGTTGAAATAATGAAACCCCTCCTCTTCAGGCTGCCAATTGTCTCACAGAATGAAGGGATCCTAACACCAGTCATGGGTACGCCGGCACTACTGCAGAACACTGCAGATTCCCAACTGCACTTCTGTGCCACGCTCTGCTCTGGGAAGCAGTTTCAACAATTAAGCCCCTAGCCTTCAGGCCACCAATTGTCACACTGAATAAAGGGCTCCAAACACCAGTCACAGGTACGTTGGCACTATTGCAGAAGACTGCATTTTCTCAACTGGACCCCCATGCCACACTCTGCGTGGGTATGTGGTTTAAATAATTAAGCCACTCCTCTTGAGACCACCAATTGTCTCCCAGAATTAAGGGCGTCAAACAACAATCTAGATTGACTAAGTTACTACATCTGCTTGATATGATAATCATGTTGCACAGTTTTAGTAATGTTTTATCCAGGGGCAAATACATACTTCAGAAAAGATCTGATCCTTACCCGAGTGGCCCCGATTTCCATACTGTGTAAAGATACTGTCATCTTTTGCTAGCAATTGGCATCATTTGCCCAGATATTTACACCATTGTCAAGAGTTACCAGCAAATTCCCAGTTATTAACATGATTCCCAGAAATAGCCACCAAAGGCAGAGGTACATCAACCACGTGACAGTCGTTTTAACAGGTTATTGTTCACACATGCCAAGGTAATCACACCGTGTTCCAGGTATAGTCAATATTCATCCAAGTAATTGCACCATTTGTCAGGTTCTGCTTTCGGGCGCCAGTAGGTGGCTTGAGTACTTTGGAATGTGACGGCACTATCCGGCAAACAGTGTAAGTGCCTGATCATTTGCTGGCAATATCTAGAAAATATCTGAGCAACTAAGAAACTGATGATACCTGGGTGATTGTGTTCATACCTTGAAAAATAAAAGCAGCAAAATGCCTATGCACTTGGGTAAATGAAGGACCTATCTTCTGAAGGGTTTGCATACATGGGCATTGGCCTTAATTCCTGGCAAAATGTTAATTTGATGATAAAACATGGCACCTGGTATGAGTGAAAGGGACCTTTATAGCAGCAATGGTATAAGTACCCGTGCCCATGATTACAATTGTAAGCAAATGGTATCATAACAGGACAGAAGTTGACTAAATCAGGATAATTGTGTGTTACCTGGACTTTTGTAGGCAATATCTAGCAATGAGTGTCTTCTATTTTGGCAGGTCACTTTAATGCCTGGCGTATTGTCTGCGTACGTGCAATTGATGGCAGAAGCTGTTGTGTGCTCAAGGAGATTGGATGGCAATCCCTGAAAGAGGCATCACATCAATGGTGTGAATAGCTGGCAAATGGGTTGAGTACCTGGAACAATTATGGCAATCCCTGCCATTTGGGCAACGCAAACGCACCAACAACTTCTTAAGCTAATCACTATCTGCTTGTTCCATATTGAAGACTCACTAACATGGCGCTACACCAGGTTTCTCAACTGTAAACATTTAAAAGCATTCAGTATCATAAGTATGCTTGCAATGGTTGAAGCTCGCTTTATCTCTTTGGGCTAAAAATCGTATGTAGAGCAGTGCAAGTGATCAAATGAAATTCAACAGTAAAACTATTCTGATTGTATATTACTTAATTATTATCTCATTATATGTACTTTACTCCCCGAATTACAATGATGGTGCATTTCCACGTTTGAAATGGCTTTCCAATGAATCCCAGAACCTCTACAATGACGCTCCTCCACAGTTCACACGTGGACACGATCACTAACCATTCCCAAACCCACTGGAGTGCTCTCCTTCCTGCGATGCGCATGCAGTCTGTTGCTTGAATAGCATGGCTTATAATAATAATTGATTTCTTATATAGCGCTACACACCCATAGGTCTCAGAGAGCTAAAATAACAGAAGACATTATTATCCCAGAGAGTGGTACTCATTTTATCGACCTTGGCAGGATGAAAGGCTGAGTTGACCCTGCCACGGATTTTATCCTGTCACAGCAGACTGCACACAGACATCAGGGGTGAGCACTTAGCTCACTATGCTATCTGACCAGTTATGCCGCCTGAATAACCAATACATTGAAAAGAAAATAGCTAAGCAGGAGAGATCCCCAAGAGGAGATGGTTAAGTGAATGATGGTTCAATTCAAGGTGGCTGCAAACGTTAGCAACAGGCATGAGTTTTATGTAAGTCTCTGTGCTTTAAGGTGCCAGTCCAACTTCTAAGCATCGCCCTAAACATGATTAGCGAAGTGGCATTTCAAGAGTTCAGAACAAAAGGCTGTAATTGGTTGATGGACAGAACACTGGAATCGTCCTTATTGGATCAGCCAGAGATCCCTCAAGGAATATTCCTGCACAGGAAACAAGAATCGGATTCAAGCAGTTTATTTACAATATTTATCATTCTGTCACTCCATTTGCAACAATAAGCCGGGTAATATATTGCACTTACCGAAGGTACAATTAGGCTCAGAATTAAATTATTCTTGGCATTGCAATCTGTCTTGTAGAAATCAATTCCAGTGCAGTAAGGAGGCAAATTACATTTTGAACACAATAAAATGGATCACTTCAAAAACTAAATAAATTAAATATCTGTCACTAGATGCATAAAATACTTTTAGGAATCTGAATCCATGTTGATTATTTGCAGAGTCAATTATCTGTGAATTCTTATCAAAGTAAAGCGACATTATAAGTCGAAGAACTCATTGTTTAAACCCGTGGTTCATGATGCAAGTTTGTATATGGTTCATGGTCAACCAATCTCCAGAAAGGATTGTGAAAGTGCCACTGAACAGTACCAACAAAGTATAAAATGTAACACTTATCTCAGGAAATTAGCACAGTAGAAGAAAAGATACACAAACTATCACAAAGTCAAACATAACCAAGATTCCTGTGTCCCACTAACAAAAACAGTAAAAAACAGTAACACATGGGTGGCAGGGTAGGCGATCATCAGGCGGGAGCAGCAGGAAAAGAGTGCAAGGTGCTCTGGAACCCACTTCTTTAAGTGTAGTCCTCAGCAATAGGGCAAGGTCCAATTCCTCCTTCCAGCCCATTAACAATCGTGCTCTTGATCTTCCCCATTCACCTCCCCCATTCCCAGGAAGTTGCCATACATGGTCATAGGATATTCATGGATTTCCCCTACTGCCGCATGGCCCACGAAGCAGCCCCTAACAGCAGCCACACATATATGGCCACAGCAGCACCACAATGGTGGATTTGTGTATGATGCTGGCTTCATCTCTGAAAAGAAACAACTAGAAAAAAAGAGCCACATGGAGGTAAACAGGCTGCTACTTCATTGTGCAACGTGTTTTAATATAAATAAATGACAGAGCACTCACATAACAAATTAACTTGAATCTGTACCCGGAAGCTCCTTCCCGCATGCCAGTAGCCTTTTGGCCTACCAAATGTCTGAGTTAATACGGGACAATTGATACATTTAATATCAGTTTGGAAAGTCTCAAGCCCAACCATGGGTTCCACCATCCTCCCCGATGGGTGATCGGAGGGACCAGCTAACCATCCATGCCTGCATGCTAAACTATTGGGCAGCAAAGTGCCCCTCACCCGAAGCTCAGGTAGAAAAGAGTAGTTCAAGCAACAAGTTTGTATATAGTTAATGTTCATCGTACCTCCAGATAACATTGTATGGGTCTCTGTCAACAGCGCCACAGGGCAGGTGACATACAGGCCAATTGACTTCCCCAAGGATTGAAAAAAGACATTCCCCCAAACAATGCATGAATAAACACATCTACGCCTTCTTCTGAAAGATGTACACCATCACTGTGGAAAAACGCCAGGGAGGAGTGCCTTAAAAGTCCATACCTAAAATTAGGGAACTTTTGTGAATGATTGAACTTGGATAATTCAATATTCAATTTCTTCATTGAATTGTTTATTGCAGAAGGGTGAATTCCCTATCCCCATTGTTGTCATAGAATCATGTTGGACCAAACTATCGTAGTGCCCTCACAAAATTGCCCCAGAAAGGAAAACTCATTCCACTGGAATTCTATATCTCAATGTATTTAAATTTACCTGAAGAATAAGGGATGTCAATTTCGATCAGAAATGACTTACATAATACATTTATAGATGGCGGAAGCATTCTCAAGAAGGGTGCCTCTACAACATAATCAAGATGAGAAGTAGTGACCCAGTTTGTGAGGGTTTAAAATAAGAGAACATATACAAGAGAAAAGTAACTGAAAAAAAAATATTTAAGAAAACCGGTGACTTAGAAATGTAACATTAAGCTAAGTGGGTGAGTGCTTCAAACTAAAAAGGAGTACTAATTAAATATACAAAATTACATTATTAGGCATCACTGGAGGCAGTAGTGGGGTCAGGGAGGGAGGATTGGGGAGAGAGCAGAGATAACTCCTTCTTTAGCAGGAGGAAGGATAGGATGGATTGCTCTGGGGCAACACGTTTGTCTTGGAAGCAAGGCAACGTGGCACAACACAGGCTAGAATCCTGATCCCACACTTAGAAACCACCCGCTGGTATTAAGCCTGTTATAAATGAACAATAAAATCAAATAAATGAATAGCAAGAAAGTGTACATTAAGCCGAGCTTTGAAGAGATCCACATTTGAGGTGACGCTGATTGTTATGGGCAGCATCGGGTTCCAGTACAGTGAGTAGGGAGAAAGAGCAGAAGCAAGAGGGCCAAAAGGAGGGTATTGCATCGTGAGGTTGAGAGAAGGAATGGAGGGCACAAGATGGTCAGTAAACAGAGATACAATGCGATAGGTAGTGAGGGGCAAGACCATTGATAGCTTAGTAGACTACGAGAAGGAACTTGAAAAGAGAGCGGTTGTGCATGGAGTGCCAACCAGCATGTTGTCGATAGGTAGAAGGGGGGGAGGATCTTGGTGGTTTGTTGAGAGTGTTGATAGCAAAGTTGAGGCCATTACGTATTGGGAGCATGGAATAGAGTGAAAGGCCACAAAGAAGGCTTGATCAGTAGCCCAGTGTACTGAGCACAAGAGTAGAGTATAGACTTTTAGTAAGAAAAAGAGGTTAATATGATTTGGGGCTGTTTTACTGCAGCTCAAATATCCACGACAAAATGACTGCATGAGAAATGTACGTTATATATAAATGTGTGTACATTTCTCATGCGGACATCCGTGGTAAAAAAAAAACAAACAATCTATACCAACACTAACCCCTGCCCACACCCCCACCCCCGCCCACAACCCCAACACATTCCCAACCCCCTACTTCCCTTTCATTACAACGTGCTGTATCCCTGCAACACTGGTTCCCCTTCACTTCTGTGATCTGGAACTGGCACCACAGGGTCCTTTTTTTTTTTTTTGAGCTAGTCAGCTGCAGGGGTGTCCTCGCAACCCCCCACTCAATATACTTTATAGCCTTTTTTTTCTTTTTTTATACATACCACAAAAAGTTAGAACTTTTGGTGGTATGTATATTAGATCTTTTGGTGGGGTAGGTAAATTGGATTCGGTCATTTTGGCCGCATCCATTAATATGATCATCAGAGGCAGTGGTAGGGATGAATTGTTTCAGTCACAGGTCGCTATCAAACGGGACCCCAAGATTGCATATCTTGGGGGAGGAGCAAGAGGTTTAGGCGGAGGAGATAAGGACGGGAAGTATGGCATTGGAAGCTGGGAGAACAATTACTTCTGTTTTTGAAGAGTGCAGCATTACGGGGCAGAGAGCCAATCAGTGATGATTTTCAGAGAGATAGTTCATAATCTGTTCTTAGATGGATGGTGTGAAGGAGTGATAGGTGAACAACATTTGAGTGTCATTAACAAAAATTTGATAGTGAAAACCAAAGGATAAGATACCCCTTCATAGGACATAGCTATAGAGGGTGAAGAAGAGAGTTCCAAGGACTGATTCCCAGGGGAGTCTGCCAGGGAAAGGGGTGGGGTCAAAGGTTTGCAAGTTCCTAGAGATATTAAATGATCAATCTTCCAGGTAGTAGGTGATCCAGGCAAGAGCACATTATCAAAACCCAAGATCCTGGCGAGTGAGGAGAGATGAGGGGGTCAACAGTGTCCAATGTGGCAGAAAGGTCCAAATGAATAAGAACAGAAGAGAGTTTAGAGTGATGAGCATTATTGAGAGAGTTGGAGACATACATGAGTGCAGTCTCTGTGGAACGTTTACTACAGAATAGTTTGGGTCAGCAGAGGGTTTCTTCAATAGGGGAACGAAGTTGGCAGATTTCAAGGGGGCAGGTAAGAGTCCAGCAGAGAGAGATACCTTAAAAATCTCAGAGAGATAAGGGTAAGTGATTGAGATTCATCCTTTGACCAGTTGTGGAGCAAAAGGGTCCAAACGATTCCAAAGGAGCACAAAATGGATTGCCACTGCAATGATGAATGCTAATTCAATAGGAGAGGTATGGGAGAAGTAGTCAAGTGCAGAAGAGGTAAGGGGGTGAGGTGGTGGAGAGAAGGTTTGATGGAGAGGGAGTGGGAGGAGAGTTTCCAGAGTGCCGCATATTTTAGACATTTTAGAGGAAAGGTAGGGAATACATTAATTTATATAAAGGCAGGAGAAGATGGATATTGGCTTAGGAGGTGTGAGTAAAGATTGGAAGTTTGTGGGGGTGATTGCGAAGGGAGGAGATTAGGTTTGTGAAGTAGGAGGTTTTGGCAGAGTAGTGACAGAGGTTAGGGTAGTAAAGGAATCTTTGCAGGCAAGGAATAGGGAGGATATCTGTAATTTGAGTCAGCGTTGTAGGTCATAGCCCATGTTTGGTTTCAGGGTCTGAATTTCAGAGGTTGTCCTAGGATTTATTTATTTGTTTATTTGTTTCTGTCTATAGTGCCAAAGCCAAAGGGCAACAGGGTGCTACATAAAGACAATGGGCTTCATTATGACTCTGGTGGTAGCCGTGTCAGTATATAATGGTCATTTTTTTTCTGGCGACTGGGAAAAAAAGAAAATCCCCATTCCGATCCTCAATGAGAATGGGGAGGACAGATGCACCTGGTTCATCAATCAAGGTCTGCGAGCGGGTGCTGTTCTGCCCACCAGGTCAGATTTGGCGGGCTGAAAGGCACCCGCTCACTGATATGATACGATATTTTATTTGTATCGCGCTCGTACACAAGTGTTAAAAGGATAATTTACCCTCCTGTGCAAGCTGCAATATGCACATCATAAAATCAGATCATTAAATGTTGCTTCATATTTTGCTGCAATGCACTACAATAATTTACATACAACTCCAGAGGATGGCGCCATAATTTCAAATGTTTTATAGTGCAGATCAACATCCATTTTTACACCTGCCAGGGACATTTTTAAATAAGTCAGCGACCAATTCCCTGTTTCACATTCCAGCTGCTTACATCAAAATGGCTTCCGTTACACTTTCAACTAAAATGATCGCCCACAACTGACAAACCTTCGTGGTTGGGCCTTTGACCCTGCGCCTTGATAATGCAAGGACATTGTGCACACGGAATCATTGCCGGTCATATAGCCCAGCGAGTACAGGGCTCGCTTTGACATTTGTGCACAGCATGCCGACGCAGGTTCGAATTCCGGCAGGCCCAAACTCAGCCTTTCATGTTTCTAAGGTCGATAAATGACCACCACACACCATGGGTAATAATAGGCAGCCCTCAGATACCCGAGGGTTCATAGCGCTATAAAATGCTAAATTAAATTGACTTGCTCAGAGTTTCCCCATTTCTTAGGACAGAAGGAACCAAGAGCTACGTGTACTTATTGGCCTTTTTGCTCAATACATTTGTGAGAGACCTTTTGTAAACCCAGTAGTGAATGGCTGAACAGGTTTGAACAAAGGGCAGGTGCCCATAGTGCTGTGCTGAGGATATTACATTGGAACCAATGGACAAGAAAACACATTTGGAAATTATACTCTTGGCTTGGCAGCAATTCCCGACCCATGAATTAAGTCACCCGATAATTAAACCCACATGGAATATAGTAATTAGACACAGAAGCCATTGTAAGCAATGGCCTTAAAAAGAATAGTAAATTTAAACCCATTGTTGCGGCGGCGGCCTGGTTTGAAGGGCTTTTTCAAATGGTGACAGGGAAGTGTCGTAAGAAACTAGCTTTCAGTATATTTGAAACAATGACTTTAAAAAATCCTGAACAATTGCGAATCAGCGTGCGCCGGGAGAGTGCGAACGCTGTCAATAGAGAATGTTTACAAGACGATAGCCGGAGTAATGACCGTTGGAAGAATACAAGGCAAGGAGACATCGCCCGCTGCTGGCGCGGGCCTATTGTCGACCGGGCGCAGAGCGATAAACACAGACATTATCGCCATCTGATAATGGTACCTCTCGGATGGGTGAACAAATGTGAACTGAGAACCAACAGCATGATTCTGAGAGCTAAAGGGAAAATAGCGTTGTAGATTACTGGAAACACATCCCAACCGTCTACTCCTCCAAAGAAAATCAACCTGCTCCTTCAGATAAGCTTTTCGCTTGTGATCTGGTGAGATCCAGCAGCTTAACATGTAATATGTATAGGGAATAATGAACCCCTCGACGACGCATTGCAGGGATATTGTAGACCGACAAAGAGTTCTGTGGCACATTAGGCACAAGTTGAACTCCAAGGTGGTTCACAACATCATTCACATTTTGGTGATGGGGGCGCATTTGTTATGGATAGTATCAACTATTAACTGGAAGGACTCTTTTTGCAGAATTCGATGTAAGCCTGGATTCAATAGTGCTCCGGGGCATGGATTCCGATGTAGGTACTCAAGCACGGTTCAAGATGTCTTCCATGGGTGCTTTGACGGTATGACTTAGTGACTAGTTTGGAAGAGCGGTCTTCTGTTTTTGAAAAGTGCCTCTGCATGGTTGCTAATAGAGTGGGGCCATTTCCTCAGAGCAGAGAACAGGACACAGGGTGGATCAGATATGCCTTACGAGCTTCACGTCTTACAAGTACGTGATCTCTGACATCTGAACTGATGGACTCTAATATAAGGAGGCTGCTCTGATGTCACTACCAGAGGAGTGTGATATATTTTCACAGCATGCATATCACAATGAGGGAATGTCAAGGATACCATGAGCTAGTCCCTGTGCATATTGCGCTAGACGTTTATTAAAAATGGCCATTTATTCAGAGCATAATTGCCATTGAACATATTTGCATTATCACATTCAAATACAAAGTGAATTGCATATCCCCGTGTAAAAACAAACCTAAGTGTACAGGAGGCTTAGTAGAAGGAGAAGTGGAAGTTACATTTGAGGTATTAGCTGCAATGTAAACTCAAACACATCGAGTTAAGTGTTCGCCCTAGGATATTAGCTTCTGGAAATTATCCCTACCCTCATTATATTATTCAATAATACTAACTTAGTATGCCTCCCCCCAGGTATTTTATTTGCTTGAGAAATACTAATACATTCTGTACACTGCTCTCCCTCTGCACTTTTCTCATCTAAGGGCTCCTTGAGCATGGCAAAGATCACATTCCCATCCCTGCTCCCATTTCCTCGAAGGCACTATTGAAACGAAACTACATGTGGTTAGCGCCTTGCAAAATCCCAACAAAATAAATAAAAATAAATGGATTGCCTTATTCCAATTCACCGTCACCTGAAGATCAAACCATTCCTCAGAGCACAATGCAAGTCTCTTTAATTTCTTCCTGGCCTCCGAGATGAATCTGTCGCACAATGCAAATCATCCATTTTGCAATCATGATGTGGGTCAACACTCTTCTTACTGTCCTCCATGACTCCTTCCGGGTATCCCTGATGGTTGTCTATTAAGCAACAATGTTCCTCATCACCCCTCACGGCAAATGTTAAAATGTGAACCCAATGGATCAGCATTGGCCTCTCTTCCAAGTCTACATCAAATTCAGCCACAATGTATTATCTACAGAGCCATCCACACCAAAAACGGGGCGATCTCATTGAAAAACGGTGTCTCAATTCTGGTACAATCCTGATATGAAGTAATAGTGAGAAACGGTATCCAGTGATATTATCGCTGGAAATAACATCATGGGTGGCTCGATATTTTTTTAAAGGCACTATCCAACACTTTTCCCAAATATTCTAGGACTGCTGTTTGTTTATATAATTGCACCAGTCCTGAAATATGTTGGTGAGGGTGTTTAATGCCTTTAAAAAAAAAAAAAAAATCAAGTCATCCTCAATGTTTGTTACAGCGATAATATCAGAAATAACCGTGAGAAACAACAGAGCCTTGAGTTCTGCACTGAAAAGCTAAATGGAAATGATAACATTCAATCTGCCCCCAAAGACCACAAAAGTAGCTTACCCCAAAAATAAAACCTCTAGATAAAAAGCGCTGTCATCATGTTAAAGAATTAGTCAGGGCTAAGGAATTAGCAAAAAAAAACACTACCTGAAAGCAGAAGACTTCTCAGAGGAAATGGGCAGGCTTGCTACAATGGAGGCAGCTGCGTACATGCTAAGAGCAAGTGAAGAGCACTTTAGGGATATCCAGACACAGTTTCGTCATCTGAACGTGCAATTAATAACTAAGAAGAATGCAATCCAATGTACATGTTCAGATTCCCAGAGTGGAAATCCGGAATGCCAAGAAATAGGCTGCACCCATTCTAAGATTGAATCACCTTTAATTGATTGCCCTATGGCATGATCTTTATAGGTACCCACATGTTCAATAATTAGGTGATTAGAGACATTCAATAATACATGTTACCTGATACCAATATTATTTAGGGTAATTAACCCTTAGTTGTTGATGGTCTCTGAGTGTCCTCCATTTCTTTTGTTTATATTTGTATTTGATGAAGAAAGGGGTGTTATTGCGAAGAGAAACGGCTTAGAAAGTAGGCAACAACTGAAAGTATTTGTATGTATAAATTAATATTTGAAGGAAATTGAATGCCACTGATTTGTATGTCATCTATTGTGCGGTGTCACTAAACAAAAACTCTAATACAAGTTGTAAGAAATAAATACCTCTCTTGCTGCACCTGGATAGGCTTGGGTGCATTATTTCAGGCGAACCTCTAATGAAGTGCATTCTAATGATGTGCATTTTGGTTTAATGTCTTTGTGGTTAAATTGCTGTGCGATGACATCAAGCTCCCTAAGGCCAGAGCAATTATTGTTGCCATAATAACACAGCCCTTCGCCAGCACGCGTTACTTGCCGTGGCATCAGAAGCATCATGCAGGGCCCCACCAACTGCTACATTGCGTGGTTAACATAGACAAAGGACTACCTCATGCTTTCTATGCAGGAGATTATCCTTCGTCAATGTTTCTATGTTTATCCTTGCGATTGTGCCCATGCCTGGTCCCTGCTTGATGATGCTAATAAAGACAGGCGAAGCGAGGTGTTTTAATATTATAATAAACAATACACTGCCCTGCAGCGGCTATGGACTAACTCCTGCGGTTTAGGTGGGCTTTTTTGAAGAATTGGAAAGCAACAGACATCTCTGACCATTCACTGGTCACTACACTTTTTTGTAGATTCTCTTGCAGAAGATTCACCCAAGCCTAGCAATAGACCCCACGCAGCACACACTTTTTGTTTTGTTGAAGCAAACCTGTCAATGTGAAAGAAATGTGCCTCCGCTTTCTATAATATAACTAGATGGAGTAACATTCCACCTCACTGAAATCTCTCGCTATAGAACATTAATGACAAACTAAAACGCGTTATTTTTACCATCTAATCCCCTATCACAATCATATCTTGTCTGCCGCTATGTAATTTATGGCAATGTATTTGACCATTGTATGGCACTGTCATGGTTATGCGTCAATATACACCCTCAATATATAAGCATCCATGGCTGATGATTCCCCCAAGTCATTTTTGTCAAATAACCCCTTTTCTATTTGAAGTATTCTGGTGCCATTTGGGAATAGGTCAAAGCTATGAATCCCCATAGCCAAAAACATGAATATGAACGAGCAACATCACATAACATGGGTGAATCGTATAACCTGTTTTGATGGTGTGCAGATTTTAATTTAACTTCGCAAATGCAATGTGTTGGTTGTCTCGTGTATATTTTGCAACATTTTAGTTTATTTGGTGTTTAATGTTGTGGAGAAGCTTGATTCAAAAGGCTGGTGTAGGTGTGATCCTGCCGTACACAAGCAGCAGACATTCCGCTGATGATCCAGACTCAGTGAAACTTCTCTCCTAGATATTTTTTGGTCCTTTCCTAGTCAAGACTTTATATCTGGCAGGGGCCTTATTCTCCTCGCAACTGTACAAGTACTGGGATCAATTAGAAAATCCAATTGCCAAGGGCAGCCAATGGACCATATTCAGGAAATGTTCTTCATTTACACTTTTTGGTTACTAGCAAATCGTGCACGAAATTAGGGATATTTACTGTAAAAAGGTGAGTACAAACGCAGTGCGGCACATAATATGGGTGCTGGGATCAACAAAACACAACTTCCTGGCTATGCATTTAATCACCAGCATATTATAGGATGGATAAAGTGTCATCCACGTGGGACAGTAACTGCGTATTGTGAAAAAAAGGTTCTTGACTAGGCCACCCTTGTCAGAGGGCATAACAGCCAACTGGAGGTTATGCATGACTCCTCCAGTGGCAAAGTGCCATGATGCAAGAGTTGCTTTGAGCTCATGATTTACTGAAATGAAATACTCCTCCTGGCTCAAGGAATCGGATAGGTTAAAGTCCTCTACCCTATCACAAAGACACATAGCACAGTACTTGCATCCTGCCCTGGAGATGCCAACGTGTCCTGGTGTTGGGGGAGTGCTGGCACTTGGAAGTCCAAAGAACATACACGTGTTTCTTGATGATCCATCACTGCTGGTGTAGCGGCCCCCTTCCAGTGCATATAGGTACCTGGGAAGCTTTGGTAGCCCTTAGAAAGACTTGCCAAGTTTTAGTGCAGAAATGAGTGATCTCGAATGTCTATCTCCCAGATCATCACATTCATACTCCCAGTAATCTGCATTTTGTTCATTAAAATGCAAATTGGGGATTCATGCAAGTCTGCAGTGGCTCCAATCAAAGGTTCACGTTCCCTGTCACTCAGTTAACATGGGCACAAAGAACGGTACGCAAAACAAAGTGGGGTCTCCAAATCAACCATCCAGATGGCTTGGAACAAGACATCTATTGAGGGTGATAGAGTAAAAATGGACACAGCTAAAATACCTAGTCTTCCCAGACTAGCCCAGCTCAGGACAGAGTACAAGCAAAGTAGAGAGAAAAGAGGATTCCACATTACTGGAGATCTACCACATCTTGCTCTCTCTCTTTCTCTCTCTCTCTCTCTCTCTCTCTCTCTCTCTCGTCAGTCCAGAAAAACTAAGCACCCCTTGAGGGTCCGGAAATGAATGATAAGTGTAAGAATATATATTCATTAGTCATTAGTTATTACGTAGCTATTAGTTTAATAAGAGTGAAGCCATTTTAAGATGACCAGAATCGCCATTTTGTTTTCTCTCTCTGCTCTCTCTAACGTTGCCACTTTGCCTCATGGAAAACTATTTGCTGTAGATATTATTTCGCTTCAATGGTCCAAGGCTACGAAAACATGTTGAAACTTCACGCTGGAGAGCCAGACAGAAATGCCCGATTCCCTCCCTCATATATCCTTGAGGACAGGGAGCGAGGTATTTAATCAGTACATGAAGGCCAGCGAGTCTCTTGAAAGAATAGCAATGTACGAAACCAGCATTTAAAGAGTTGAATTATGTTCTTCTTTACGGCCCCCTTCCTGAGCCCAGTGAAGCCCCGGAGAGCGGGCTGACTTTTAGAGCGAGAATCAAAACTTAGAGATAGGGAGGCCTGATATGTGCCAGTCTCCTACGCACAGCTTGCGTATGGAAAACAGAAACGCTGTGTTCTCGCAAACAAAGAAAGGTGTCTGTAAAAATGAAGATTTCAACCTGTTACTAAATATGGTGGTCTGAAGTGTCATATTTGTCATGATGGTCAATCATTGCCTCTAATTCAAAGGGAAATGAATTGGGGGCGGCATCAATTGTGTCATTGCTGATTGTAAGGTGCTCCTTTTGTATACATGTAACTGATGTACGACTATTTTTTTTGCTTGCGTCCGCCGAGGTCTGTTAGACACACGTCGCTGGGCGTGGGACCACTTGGCCAGTTGGAACTATTTGTATTGCAATAAACCCTAGATTTTGGGAACATAACTTTGTGTTTGGCATATCTATTTGTGTGTGGTGACTGTGCCTTGTTTCCACATTCGAGGGTCCCTCAGGGGCCCCTTCAAGATGGTGCCCGAATAGGGACCCTCCCCCACTTGTTCCATCATGTATGTTGCAAAATAAGGAAGGTGACAAGAACGGCGAGGACAGGAGTGATCGAACCTGGATCGAGAGGTGTTCGGGGTGCCCTGCGTAAGTGATGAGACTCCTTTCTCCAGATCTGCACACCGCTGATCCCTGATTGACGTCCCCGGCCAGCGAACAAGGAGGCGAGGGTCCCGAAACGAGGCAGAGCCGAGATACGCAGGCACGACGTCATTGGTTGCGTCAACTGACTAATTGTGTCTTGGAAAGACAAATTGGTTGATCAGGTGAGTTGTACCCAGATTTGCAAGTAATTCTGATATTGGTTGAGAGTTGATTTAGCAAAATCAAACACCCACAGTAAGTTTGATTAGCCAAGGGTAAGGTTAAAACATGCCTGGGGTATTGTCCACGTTAGCGGGATTTTTCCGTTGAGGTGAACAATCTTTGGAAACTGGCAAGGAAGCACCACCGGGAGGAACGCCAGTTTATGAGATGTACATAAAATATGGTATGGGAGCGATAATGTTGTGTGAGACTTGGCATAAGCAAACTGGAAAATCTTCAGCGGCCGATTGATGGGAGTTTTGAGATGGGACGTGTAAATAACCTGGAAAAGGTGTTGATAAGTAAAAGAGCACGCCCTGAGGCACTTGACACCCTTAGGGACTGGAGAAGGGAAGCAATGCTCAGATACAGAAGTAGAGAGAAACATGCACATAGGCATAAGTCAAAGATGAAGAAAGCTGAGGAGGAAGAGTGGAGTAACAGCTTGAGAAAGGCAAGGCGGCACGATGAATTAAACATAGAAAAAATATATCCACAAAGAGAGCTAAGCACATCAGACGAATTGATAAACAGAATTTTAACTGAAACAAAACAGGGCCCGAGGAGTGAAACGAAACAGACTATGACAGTAGCTGTCACTCAACCCCCTCCTGTTGCTCAGCTCCTCCCAACGCCAGCACAACCACAGGCTGCATCAGACACTGCACTGCCCACTAGCCAGCCAGAACCGAGTGCTTTGCAATTACCACAGCCCCAACAGACAAGCCCCCCTTTCACTGCCACCTCTGCGCCTTCCGATCAAGAGGGTGCCACTGTTCTGACTGCCCCTCCCATGAGTGGGATTGAGCAGAATGAATGTATGAGAGTAACTCGTAGCGCGATCAGCAAGGAAAGAAAGCGTGAGTTGTAAGAACAAGCAGAGATATATATAGATGAGCATGATGAGGAATCCACGCTAGCGTCACTGTGTGACTTCAGAAGGAGCAATGAAATGCAGGTATTATTGGAATGCATGGGGGAATATTTGGCGGGACAATGGAAAAAGTTAATTGGAAAGTTACCACTGCAACGATTGTTGGATTTGAATGCATTAGCCCATTGTAGAGGGAGAGATGAGGAGATAAAAGAGCATGTAGATAGACTGTTTGAATTGAAGAATGAACTTGATGAAGAGTATTCTGAATTATTCGCCACACCGGGGAATAAGAGAAAAAATATTGAACGGGGTAGAGACTGGCGATTTTCGTTACCAGCGGCACAAGGTAGTGCAGCACTAAAAGTATGTGTGCGGGAGTCACAAAAATGGATTTCAGATCCCAGTATTCCTACAATGGAAATACATGTAACATTTGATGAATACACTTTAGCAATGAAAAGGAGAGCATTACAAACAATGGTTGAGTATTTGATGAATAAAGATAGAAGTGAGGGAAAAGTGAGCACCCCGTAAGTGTTGGTGGTATATAAGAGAGCGATGGAACGGGCAACAGGAGAGACAGCCTTATCCCTCGATCTGGGAATATTGTTGCATAAGAGGGAATGGGGAGGAATAGTGAGTGTGGCCTTCCCCATGGGAGAAGTGCCCCCTACTATTGTACCAAAGGTAGAGACTCCCGGAATAGGCAATGCGCCAGCTCAGGTAATCCCAGCACATTACACAGCCCAATATGTGCATGTTCCCTTTTCCAGGCAGGAAGTAAATGATATAAAACAGACAATCCCGGACATAGGGAAAAATCCATCAGGGTTTTATAAAGAAGTGGAGTCCTTATTGCAGTCATCAGTGTTCACAATGGGTGATATAGATCTAATATTCCCCGTAATTTTGCCAGCGGAGATATGGAAATGAATAAGAAAGGTAGCTGATGAGACAGCCTATGGTGCCACGTGGGCAAATTTAATACTGGAGGATAAAAATAAAGCAGTGGGAGCAGAGCCAGGGGCAAATATGTTAGCACTACCGGCAAAGATAATACAGAAGTTAAAAGAACTGGTCCCAGAGAAAAGAATCCAATGGGACAAGATGACGATGTGTGTGCAAGGTAAAGACGAGTTGGCCACAGATTATTTCAATAGATTCAAAGAAGTATTTATAGATTTCAGTGGACAGGATGTGAGTACAGAAGCAGGGAAAAGGTTATTTGTGGATAAATATGTGAAGGGATTAATACTTCCAATTCAAAATTTGATAATGACATCAGAAAGCGCATGGCAAGCAAAAACATTAGGAGAAGTATTACACATGGCTCAATATTATGAAAACAGGGTAACTACTGAGAAAGAAAGAGAAGCGAAGGATAGAATAAACTTAAAAACACGTGTGTTGCTCAAGCAGGTAGCAGGACACAACAGGGGAAGGGGAAATGCACAGAACATGGGAAATTCGAGTATGCATGGAGGATCTTTGGGGTTAAACCAATGTGCATATTGCAGGGAGGAAGGACACTGGCGGGCACAATGTCCGCACTTGCAAAATAGAGGTGGAAATGGTCAGAGAAGGTCTCATAGAGGGCACGGAGGAAGAAATGGTCATAACAGACATCATATGCAGCAGCATCAGAATGATCAATGGAATGGTGCACAAAATCAAGGACAGTCTCCAAATCAAAATATACAGAATCAACATCAGCAAGGTGCACAAATGGGAAATAGAGGAAGAGGGGGGAACATTTTTGATACTCAGACAGGTGCATACTATAATAACAGTGGTTATTACACATCAGATGATGTGTTGTTACCCCAACAGGACAGCCCAGGACAGGGGTCGGAACCAGTGTCTATTCCCGTGAATCAGAAAGGACCCTTCGTAGAAATGAAGATCGGGAATGAAGAGCATATATTCCTCGTAGATACGGGGGCACAAACGTGCTCGATAGAGCATCATTTGGTTCCAGACATACCTCTGTCAGGGTGACAGAATATCTCAGTAGGGTACGCAGGTACCCCAGTAATGAACCCCGAGTCAAAATCAGTAGCAGTGACAATAGGGCCTTTTACTGAACATTGTCCATTTCTTTTAACAGAGCATTGTGGAGAGAATCTTTTAGGATTAAATCTATTGAAAAAACTGAGTGCAGTTATCCATTGTACACCAGATGGGGTATTATTGACTATTTCTCTGCAGATTATGCCGACTTCTGAATTTATGACGGAACCTTTAACAGGAGAATTGAGTACCGTGCCAACTTGTATTTGGGCCGTGAATGACAATGATGTGGGATGTTTGAAAATAGAGCCAGTAAAAATCACATTGAAAGAAGGAATAACGCTACCGCATATTCCGCAGTATAAAATTTCAGCAGAAGGAGAAAAAGGATTGAAAAGTATTGTTTTTGATTTGGTGAAACTGGGAGTGATTGAAGAAATTACAGGTAGCGTGTGTAACAGCCCCATTCTTCCGGTGTACAAGAAAGGGGGTAATGAGGTACCGTACCGTTTTATTATTGATCTCCGTGCACTGAACAAAGTGGTAGATCCCCAATTCATGTTAGTGCCAGACGTCACTACGATCTTGACAATTATCCCTGCATCAGCAGAATATTTTAGTGTTGTTGATTTTAAAAACGCCTTCTTGAGCATTCCAGTGCACAAAGAAAGCATGTATTTATTCGCTTTCACTTTAGGAGGACGATCATTCACATTTACACGCATAACACAAGGCTATACTGAAAGTCCGAGCATATATAGTAGAGCATTGAAAGAACAGTTGGACATGTTCGAATTACCAGCCGACTGTGTATTGCTACAACACATTGACGATTTATTAATCGCTGCTGAAACGGAAGAGATGTGTAAAAAAGGTACTATTTTACTATTGACCCATCTAGCTGCACATGGCCATAAAGCGAGCCTAAAGAAATTCCATTACTGTCAGAAAGAAGTAGCTTACTTGGGTTACTTACTTTCCAAGGAAGGGAGAAGATTAATGCCTGAAAGAATAAAGAACATTTCTGGTATGCCTATCCCAACGACACAGAAAGGTGTGAGAGCTACAATAGGCATGGCTTCATATTGTTGTCAGTGGATTGTGAACTTTGCTTTCATTGTGAAGCCAATGGTGGAGCTAACAAAGAAAAATGCTGTGGTATCTTTGCAGTGCAGTGTCAGAAAGCATTTGATTCGCTAAAAAACATTTTGAGTTCTGCTCCAGTTTTGGGCACACCAAATTATGAAAAGGCTTTTAAGCTATTTGTGCATGAGAACGAAGGATGCGCGTTGTCTGTCTTAACACAGGAACAAGGTGGAAGAAATAAGCTGTGCGGCTATTTTTCTTCTGCGCTGGACCTTGTAGCACGCGCACTGTCACGATGTTTGCGAGCTGTTGCAGTGGCTGCTGCCTCGGTGAAACAAACAGAAGGGATGGTATTGGGGCACACCTTAATCTTGATGGTGCCACATGCCATAGATGTTCTACTCAATAGAACGCAGACGCAACACCTCACCTCTGCTAGATTGACTAGATATGAAATTGTATTGTTCGCGCCCCACATCCAAATTATGAGGTGTAGCGCTTTGAATCCAGCAGAATTAATGCCAATACCCGGGGAAAACAGTGGTGGGACTGAATAACCTCCCCGTGATTGTTTAATGGTTACTGAGGAAGAAACAAAAGGGAGAATTGATTTGAGTGATATACCCCTAAAAGAACCAGAAGGACAACTGTTTTATGACGGCTCTTGTTTTAAATGACCTGATGGCACATCAACTGCCGCATACGCTGTCACCACATTAAAAAGCGTTGTGGAGAGTAATAGAATTCCTTACAACTCCGCCCAAGCAGCAGAGATAATTGCCTTAAGAGCTTGTGAAATTTCAGAGAACTTGAGTGTAAATATCTATACTGATAGCCAGTACGCCTTTGGCGTAGTCCATAACTTTGGCCAATTATGGGCCGAGAGAGGTTTCCTAATATCCCATGGGGCTAGAATACAACATGGCCCGCTGATTGTGCGATTACTGTCTGCACTTACGTGTTCAAAGCACCTGGCAATAATGAAATGGGAGGCACATGAAAAAGTGACATGTAACGTGGGAAAAGGAAACGCATTTGCAGACAAAATTGCGAAACAGACTGCGACTGACTTGAATACAAAAATGTTGACAGTACAATCAGAGGAAGTGCCCTGCATGATAGAAAATGGAATTGTAACTGTTAGAGAAATGCAGGCGGAAGCTACCGCCGACGAAATACAGGATGGGCCAAGGGCTCTGCAGAATTGGATTTGGAGGGATGTTGGGTGGACAAGAAAAGCGGGAATTGGATGTTACCAAATGCTTACATAAATGCAATGGTTACAGTGGCTCACAGTCCCACACACATCTGTGCGAAGAAAATAGTCCAACATTTAGCCACAGTTTGGGCAAATCCCCTTACAAAAAAGAATGCCGAGAGGTTGGTACAAAACTGCATTATGTGCTTACAGCAAAATGTGGCAAAAGGAACAGTGACTCCAATGGGAAGTTTTGGGTCTCCCTCTATGCCATTCGAAGTAATTCACTTTGACTTTATAGAAATGGAAAGGTGCCAAAATCTGAAGTACGTTCTAGTGATCATATGTGAATTTAGCAAATGGGTGGAAGCGTATCCTTTGAAAGATTGCACAGCAATGAGCACGGCGAAAGTAATGCTAAAAGGGTATTTCTCTCGCTTTGGTCTGCCCCGTGTCATATGGTCGGACAATGGTCCGCACTTTGTGGCTGCAGTAATATTACAGATTTGTGCAGGATTACAGATCGATAATAGATTCCACAGTTCAAGACATCCGAGTTCGGCCGGTCTTATTGAACGCCATAACGGAATTCTAAAGTCCAAGATCAGTAAGATCTGTGCGGACAGCAAATTGAATTGGGTAGATGCATTGCCAATAGCGTTACTATGCATGCGAATGTCAGTGCAGGCCAGAACTGGGCTCTCCCCTTATGAGATCATAATGGGGAGACCAGCGAATGTGTGGTGCGCACCTCAGCCGAGGAAAATAAGTGAGATCGAATACCCTGTACTCAGCATTTACTGTAATTTGTTAGTAAAGAAACTGCGTTTGATTCATCAGCAGGTGCAGGAGGCATTACCGGTGCGGTATAATGGCCCAGGACATGCATTGGAGCCAGGCACCTGGGTGCTGATAAGGAACTTCGAACGGAAAACATTGCTAGCACCCAGATGGCGTGGGCCGTATCAGGTAGTATTAACCACGCAGACAGCACTACGTGTGGATGGATGCAAGGTGTGGATTCATGCCACGCACGCCAAGAATACCCTGTACTCAGCATTTACTGTAATTTGTTAGTAAAGAAACTGCGTTTGATTCATCAGCAGGTGCAGGAGGCATTACCGGTGCGGTATAAAGGCCCAGGACATGCATTGGAGCCAGGCACCTGGGTGCTGATAAGGAACTTCGAACGGAAAACATTGCTAGCACCCAGATGGCGTGGGCCGTATCAGGTAGTATCAGGTAGTATTAACCACGCAGACAGCACTACGTCAACGGATCGGGACAAAGACCAGAAAGAGACAACAGCGGTTCCAGAAACAGAAAATGCCACTACCAGTCCTTTGCCACAGAAGTTACCTGCTCCTGGAACAGAGCCTGATGAGATTGCCATAAGAACAGAAGAGCAAAGAGTGCCTCAATGTTGTCCAGCAGATTCTGCATCACTGCTGGCCGACTTCAAACGCATACCTCTGTGGCGCCCACCATCTTCCGTTGCGCCACAGCCTGCATTGTCGCCTGGGCACCCATCATCATCTGCCATTGTGCCCCAGGCTGACCCCAAGCTTGAGACCGGAAGTGCACCCGCACTATTTGTTGATCACAAGGTACCAGGAGCAAATCGGTACAACCTGCGGAGCAGAAAGAAGGAGTGATCACATTTTCATCTCTTGATGAATTTCTTGCCTCTGTTTCCTATTTTCGGATGAAGTGGGAACCGGAGGCCTAGAGGAGGGTGGCATAAGAGTTGTGCAAATTAGACAGCTCAAGAAACGCAACTCCTCTGTGCTAAATCCATGTGTCAGGAACTCGAGTGAACAAGCGGGGCGCACATGGTACAAAGGAAGCTGCTCTGAAATTCTAGTGCAATGTGCAAAATGCACAGAGGCATTGCCAGATGAATAGGCAATTCAGGCAGACAGAAAACTGGAATTAAAAGATTGTAGACATTCATTGAACTACTTCAACATCCGGAAAAGCACAGGAGCAAACAATATTCATGATGAGCACAGCGGAAGAAGAAGGACGAGAGAAGAATGTCGGAACCTGCAAATGCCTCCTCTTGCACCAATGCTGATAGCGAGTTATACGTAGTACATAATAAGGTGAAAAAAGGACATGGTCGAAAGAATTGTATGTTGGGTCTAACCATAGTAATGTGGATAATGAGTATATTAGCCCCAGTGTTGACCATAATAGTGTTATGGTACCTAGAGGAAATGCACCCTCTTGAAGTACTTTTGCCCATGATGAACATTTCTACAACGGAAAGCCCAGTCCATGTGATTTCCTATACCTTGTCCCCAATGGAAGAGAAACATAGGGAAGGATATGTGAACAACACATTGCTGTTAATAATGAATATGACACACTAAATCCTAAGAAAAAATAATTGTTGGGTTTGTGCCCACCTGCCGCAGCATGGTGGTCAGGGAATAGGATGGTATATACAATCCCTGCCCTTAACTTCTGCATGTTATGCTTCTCTGAGTGCCCTATATTATGGGAAATGGAACGAAAGTGAAACTGGTCAACTAGATAAAACAAATATGAATGAATTTGAGGAAGTAATTATGAAACCGGTGGGTTGCTCCGTGTTCCAAAAAAGACAATTAATTACACCAGCAATAGTGCCACAGGATAGATTGTCTGTACATTATAAAACTTCTGTGATCATGTTCCACATGAACCCACATGGGAATAAGGATGCGGAACCCCCTTCATATACAGTGAATTATAACCCTCATTCTGTCCCATTCTGTCTAAAGAAAAATGGTTCTTTCCAGGTAGGAGCATTTACCAGATGCAGGAATATAGCATTCCTTGATAAAGAAGTGGAACCAATATATGTGGGAGATCCTGTGTATTTCATACATGGAGAAAAAACATATCCTTGGTTACCTAGGAACTGGGGGATTTCTGTTCCTCCGGGTGTTTCTTTTAAAAACATCAGACATAACCAAATTGACTAGGTCACAACCTCGCCGTAATATTGAAGACGGGTTGATTGTAGAGGACATAGCAAAATCATTCATGCTGTTTTGGGGTCAGGTGATAAACTCTTATAACATAAGAAGACTGCCTAGGATATTAGAAGAAACAATAAATGGAACCACTGATATATTATATAATATGACTCTTGAAGAAAAAGGAATTAGATTAATGACACTACAAAATAGAATGGCCCTTGATATAATCTTAGTTGATAGCGGCGGCGTTTACAAAATCGTGGGATCAGCGTGCTGCGTATTTGTAAGTGACTCCTCCCCCACAATTTTTGAGGCGATAAGAAAATTGCATGTGTTAAGTTCTGATCTTCATCCCCCTGAAGGCGGTTGGCAATTGAACATAAGCTCCTGGTTCTGGGAAGTGTTGCGATCCTGGGGATAGAAACTATTTGCAATCCTAGTAGCATTCCTAGGAATATTTGTGACATGTTGTTGTTGCATACATTGTCTCCCCATAATATGTACTGAAATTAGCGAAGAGTGTGTACAGATGATGAAACAAAAGAACATTGCTAAACTAAGCACTCGCCATAGTAACGAATCTGAAACCATTAAAGAATTCATGGCAATTGATATTATTAATAATAACGAGGAGACAAGTGTACATGAGTACGATGTTGAATCAGATTCCGAATCTAATCCAAATACTTGGTCGGAGGTGGATGCAATGTATGGATGAGACGTTTGGCTTACGGCCAAGAGGAGGGTTTGTCACTCCAGAAAAACTAAGCACCCCTTGAGGGTCCGGAAATGAATGATAATTGGTTGGCCGAAGAACAACCGCCTCATTTACAGTGTAAGAATATATATTCATTAGTCATTAGTTATTCCGTAGCTATTAGTTTAACTAGAGTGAAGCCATTTTAAGATGACCAGAATCACCATTTTGTTTTCTCTCTCTGCTCTCTCTAACGTTGCACTTTGCCTCATGTAAAACTGCTTTGCTGTAAATATTATTGCCCTTCAATATGTCCTCTGAGCCCTATCTCCAAGAAATTGGCAGCTGGTGCAACCCCTGCCAATGCTTCAGATCTCTGTACTCAGTACAAGCGTTGCTTTGAGGTTGCAACAGGACCGCTAATCCTTCCAGAAGAATCTGCAAATCACTGCTTTACCTCATGTCTTCCCAGCATGAGAGAAAGTACCCATAGGTTTCCCCATAGTAATTCCTTAAATCCTCTTTGTCCTCGGGCTCCCAGGCTGCTGACTGGGAAACAAAAAGGATAGCATTGGGGCATCACCAGTGCATTTGAATCGCTCATGAGGAGCTGCTATAAGTGCTCCTCCCCTAACCGCTGTGGGCTTCTCTTTGTTATGATATAAGCATTGGAATGTCACTTGCACCTCCTGCATCCGGTCAGCTAGCACATCAAGTACAGTGCTCGCCCTTGATACACGTGTGCAGCCTGATGTTGCCGGTTCGAATACTGGCAAGCGCAACTCAGCCTTTTATCCTTCAGAGTTCGATAAATTGAGTGCTGCTCTGTGGGATAATAATGTCATCTGTTATTTAAGCACTCCGAGACGTGTAGCGCACAACAAGAAATATATGTTGTTTATCTTGTCCCAACCCATGCCGCGTTGAAGCGTTATTAATCGTCACCCCTTTTAATAGCTGACCCACCTATTGGAATCAGGCAGCAATATAAACTGAGCAGAACTTTAATGTTATAATTGTCCAGAATAGCATACGTAAATAATGTGCGCCAAGAACATAATAGAAATGCATAGTCTTCCAAACCATAGCAACGGACCGGATATTACAATTTCCCACAGGATGAGAGAACATGTGCAAACCGAGATAGAGCGAACACATGCCACATCCACACGGCCATTTCCATTTCACCTTTGCATATCAGATGCATTTCACTCTTGCTCTGTTTATTTCCAGTAATCAAATCATGTGCAGTTTGATTCAGATTGCACTGATAGTGTTTTATTTTTTTTTCCATTCCTCCACCTTTTTTTAAATCACATTCTGCACAATCCTAGTTTCCCTAGGTTTATGAAATTATTACTAACGCAATTGTTTTCCTCCCCTAAAATACTGGTTAGAGATAAGGGCGCTCTCCAGCGGTAGCATGTCCAAAATGAGTAAACAAACAGTGTGCAAGACTATTCATTTTTATCCTTCCAATTTCTGAATTACGATGTTAGTCGTTTTACTGCTCGCGAGAGACAACTGGGGCAGACTAGACAGCTCCACTCCAGAGTTGAGACATATAAGTGTGTTTCTGCATGTTTGTTTTTCTTTTTTTATTTAGTTAGTATTATACAGTGATTATATTGACTTTTAACACTAGTGCCAATCACAAACCCAGTTTCATCAATTACATTAAAAAATCAATCATTACAGTCGTGTAACCATTTTAAGACTCAACAATTAAAATAGTTTCATATATTTTTCGCATGTCTGTTTCAAAAAGTAGACGGACGAAGTATTCGAAAACAATAATGAAAATATATTTATCAGCAATTGTAGCTGTTAAAGGGGGGTATAGAGAGGCGAGCATACACTGGCACAGATTAAATGTTATCAGACAAGAAAAGCTTAATAGATCGGATGACAGAAGACCATCCATCAAAGACTTTGAGTTATGGGAAGTAGACGGATGGACTGCAGGAGCTAGGTTATCTGATATGTGCACCAGTGCAAACAACTGAGGAACTGCGTAGGCAATATGAAATGGAGCAAACATGATTTGTCACAATCCGTATGATCTAAAACCGTGTGCACTATCAGAGGTCTGCAACCTCTGGATCCCCATTTATTTTGCACTACACCTCCTATGATCCCTCAGCGTAGGCTAGGTTATCTAGGACTAGTAGTCACAAACATCTGGAGAGCAAAGGTTGCTGAGTCTTACACTTGGGCAAGCATGAATCAGAACTTGTTGCGCTATGTTTTCTGTTTAACATGTAAAAGAATGCGTTTACTACATTCATGTTCTCATGTGCTTCAAATATAGAAAATATAAAAAAAATCCGCTTCATTTTTTTCCCTAGTGAAAATCTTTTTAGGTAATACAGATTGGGCCTAAATCTATTTGCTCCATTTCGAATAGATTGTGCAACAAATGTCATGCTAAATTTCTCTGCTCCATTTCTTTGCAGAAAGGGAAGGTTTTGATAACCTGGACCCATATCTATTTTCCATATTGTTTTGGCATTCTGCAAAATAGCCTTGTTCAGCTATTTGTACATTACCCATTGCTTTTGTTATTGAAGCAGCCAGAAAGCCCCTTTATAACAGTGAAATGGCAGGTGATTCTTGAAATACAGCCTCGTGCTTCGGGGTGTTGCTCCCATCCATTCATGTGTCGGATCTATAACTTTGTTAAGTCATTTCCGCAATGTGACGCACAACCTAATACGCCAGAAGCCGTAATCATGCAAGCTTCCAATACGCTAGCATGGCGGCATTGAACCACAGCTGCCAGAGCAGTGTTAGATCAACATGCTGTGACATTCACTCATATACTGCTTCTATCTCTCACTACTCCCCAATTCTAGCGACTGCCTGAATCTCTCCATCTCTCACCCAGTCCGTGCACCCTGTCATTCGTGTTTCTGCTCCCTGCTCTCCCTATCACTGGGACTCCCTATGCTCTGTAATGGAAAGCATCACCAACTTTCCTATGTTCAAGTGACGGTCGCACAAGCAGTTGGTCTACCTTTAATTAGGAGAAATCAAGTGCCCATTATAACAATGTTCGGGTGGTATTATATGTTTAATTTATGCTTAGCGCTGAGTCAAAATAAAAGCAGACTCATATCGGTAACAGTAGCGATCAAAGTGTATGAAAAGAAGAAGTGGAACTATGTTCCCTGCTGGCGTGGCCCCTCTCCCCACAAACCCCATTGCCATATGTTCCCTGCTGGCGTGGCCCCTCTCCCCACCCCATTGCCACGCACCCTCCCGTGCACATTCCAAACCCCCAAACAAATGTGCTTGCTGTGTAAGGTGCAGTGCACTGAAGTGCAAGTTTCAGGTGTTTCCTACAGTTCTTATTTTCAAACAAAGTCATTCCGGAACGGTTTCTTTTTAAAATAAAAGTATAGGGACAGTAACACTTTTTTTTTTTTTTAAGTAGAGGAGCACCACTCCCAATTGCTAGTGCCCACTTCGCCCACTGCATAACTGAAAAGGTGCTAGCAAGTGTTTCATGCAAGTACACTGAGTGCTTCTTCAGGGCACCAGTAATGAAACCACTTGATGTTAAGCATCTATAAGATGCTGGCATGTTTTGTTGATACCGCAAATGTAGAAAATATATAGTTCCTTATAATAAGGTTGTCTGTTTTTACCCCCTTACGTAGTATCCCATCTAGCGATTACTTAAAAAAACACCAAATGGATGGTAACATCTTCTCACCACTCTTTCTTCCTTTGGATTCAAAGGCTCTGTTCTTAAATGGCTATCCTCTTACCTCTCCTCTCGCTCTTTTACCGTTTCCTGGGGAGGCCGCTCCTCTCCTGCCCAGCCTCTGCAATGCGGAGTACCCCAAGGTTTGGTGCTTGGCCCTTTCCCTTTCTCACTCTACACCTCACTTCCTGCCCCTGTTATCTCCTCTTTTGGCATTTCTCACCATTTCTATGCTGACGATACTCAGCTCTTCCTTTCCTTCTCTTCCTTCTCTACAGACCTCCACCTTAAACTCTCTTCCTGTCTTACTGCCATTAAAAACTGGATGTCTTCCCGCTTTCTTTCCCTCAACACTGATAAGACTGAAGTAGATTTTTGTTCCCCTTCAACTCTCTTCCCCCTGCCTCTCCTCCTCCATTCATTCATTTTCCTCCTTCTAATCTCCCTATCTCGGTCCACGCTTGCAACTTAGGCATTCACTTTGACTCCTCTCACTCTTTTTCCCATCATATCTCTCTCACCTCTCGTGCCTGTCGCTACCACCTCTTTAAAATTTGCAAAGTCTGTCCCTCTCTCACTTTCCATGCTACTAAACTTTTAAGCTCCTCCCTTATCTTCTCTCGCCTCTTCTACTGCTCCTCCTTACTCTTTGGACTACCTACTTCTCATCTCGCCCCCCTCAAATCTATCTACCATTCTGCCGTCGGTACCCTCTGTCTCCTCACCTCCCGTGACTCCATCTCTGCTTCCCTTTCCTCCCTTGGCTGGCTTCCCTTTCACTCCCAACTTAAATTTCATTTTCTCTGCTTAGTCTTTAAATCTCTCTTTGGTCTTGCCCCCCCTTATCTCTCCTCCCTCCTCTCTTTCTACACTCCCTCCCGCTCCCTTCGTTCTACTGACCACTTCCTTCTCACTTTTCCTCCATCCCCTTGTGCCCCCTCCCCTTTCCCCTCCTTCCAGCTCCTAGCCCCCCATGCACTGGAACTCCTTACCTCTCTCAATCAGCTCTATTCCAACCTTCTCCTCTTTCCGCACTTCCCTTAAAACTCTCCTCCTCCATTCCCCTCTATGAAACCCTTTCCCCTTCTTGCACCCCCTCCCTCCTTTTCTTTTCTCCATGATCATCTCTCTCCCCCACCCAATTCTCACCCTTTTATCCACATCCGTTTCCCTCCTTCGCCTCCCCACCCCTCCCTCTCAGTTCTACTGCACTACTCTCCCTCTTCCCTTCAGTTTAATTGCTCTACATACTGTTTTGTTAGACTGATTCTTAATTGTAAATTGCTTCTACAGTTATACTGTTATAATGTTAATGTTTTTTGTATCCAGTAGTTAAAATGTGCAGCGTTTTGGAGTTAAGCGCTATATAAACATAATAAATAGAATACAATACAATAGAACATGCAGCTTTTCTGAAAGTGGCATTTCATAAAATGCGCATGCATTAATTTCACAACATTTTTATGTAGCCATGTACATCTCTGTTTTGAGGTTCGAAATAGATCGCACAGTTTGGATAACAGCACTACGGCACAATGTACCGTAATGCTAAAAGGGGCCATGTTGAACCTTCCCTGCCCTAGACTGCAAATGGTTTGAGGGGGTGAGCATCTAAGATGTCCACTTCTCTATGCCATGTGTGGGTTCCCTAATAGATGTATTATTACTTTGGTGTCTTCTGTTTCTATTGTTTAAATATGATTTACTTCCATGTCATGTGTAATGAACACATTGGAGTACATTGTAGGAGGCCTTTGACCTTATGATTAGTTGACATGAACACTATTTGGTATTATTAGCAATACTACATGCAGAAAATACTGCATGGCCTGTAACCAAGTTGACAGAACAAATAGGCAATATATGAGATACTACGTGACTACGCCGGAAGAATTCTTGTAAATATATAATACTTATAAGGATGTGGATAGAGCTTCAAGAAAACATGTAGGTGCAACAAGTGGTGCGTGATGACGTCCATGCATTCTCGGACGTGATGACGTTGTTGCGCATTTTGTGCACGCCTGCACAGCCCTGCTATTTGAAACATTTGTGATACACACCACATTACAGGAAACTTTAGCATAGTTTTCTAGCGGTCTCGTGATTTTTCCGGACATTTTGTGATTCATTTTTTACTATGAAGACAGTTTGGTAGAAACTACTTATACAATATACTTTACAATGTATAGACATTTTATTTTCAAAGAATGCGCTGTAGCAGAAGTTGGATTCATTTGTGTTCAAACCACTGGATTTAGGCATTTTTCCATTTGTGTTGTTCAACTATGTAATGAAGTTGTGGCACTTTAAAACAAGTAGGAGTTGGAGAGTGATTTTGTTTTAAACATGTTTTGTATTTTTCTTTTTCTTGTTTTTTTCAGAGTTACATATGCCTTGAAGGCAGGTGGGAACGTTCGTTGTGTCAAGATGGTAAATGGGAAAACAAGTGGATAAACACGGATACACACATTTTTGTGATATATATGTGTCTTCTTCTTATGCATCATATCATGTTCTAGATATTGCCCTAAGGATGGACATGATTAGTCGAAATGCATTAGCAACATCATATCCACCTTCGTTGTGTTTTAATGAAGACATGTGGATATATTTGGACTTTGAATTTGATGATTATATATGGCGTGGAATAATTTGAGTTTGATGATGTTTTTTTGTAACTACGTGTGCACCCAGCACCTGGGAAGAGGTTGCCTTAACGGGTTTTGTTGTAGAATGTAGCTACCCCCTATTAAGGGAAGGTGTTTCTGTGTGTTGGCTAAACACAAGTTAGGAAAGATTGAACAAGGGAACTATTAGATTAGCTGGTGTCATCTTTAGTCCATGTTCAGTGTCCTGATATAGGAAATACTGCCATCTTATGTTGCTACTGCCATTGATGACGAAATAATGAGGCCCTTATCCCTTATAAATGAAGAAATACGTGTAACCTGTGTACGTTCTCCTGGATGTAAAGAGGCTTGGTCTTATCTGGCAGACATCTGTGATTAATCAATCATTAAAACTCATCACCACAACTCACTTGGGTAGTTATGTGCCTTAACGCCTGACATCTGGGCTCAAGTCAAAGGTGAACAGGACAGATGTTGGTTGGTGCAGGGACGGTCTATAGCTGAAAGAGCCTGTGGTGAGGATGGAAAGATGGTGGTCAAAAAAGCAAAGAGGGCAGAAGAACGTTGGGTAAGGTACAGGGAACAGGAACAGGAACAGGACAAGACCCCTGGAATGGAGAGGTTAGTGCCGACCTGACAGCCGTTGGGATACATGGCCATTCCAGCGATAACTGCTGAGAGGGCCTGCCGCATGCTCGTATGTCCAGATGCTAATACCAACATACTTTCAGAAAATGAAGTGCTGATTCAGTTCAGTAACCTTGGGATAGTAATATTTCCGTTATGATGGAGGTGCTGATGACTGACCCAATAATTAGCCTGAAAGTCGATAGAGTGTTTTTCTTAGCTTCAATATCATAATTGCTCATTTCTTTGAGATGATAATGATATATTAATATTGATTAAGAGAGAAACCCTTAAAAACCTTCAAAATCCTAAATAATGTTTTTTGAGTATTAAGGGACTCTGGACTTAGACACTGGCACGTCGCCCATATTTGAAAAAGCCCTGCCTAGGCACAGTAACCCTGGGTGTATTGCCTGCAGATTTTCTCTAAGGTCCTGACTTTTAGTCCCTACCTTCACACGCTGATCATAGATGCGTTTGTCTGCATGCTATGGTCTAGCACACGCCTAGGACACAGTACCCTTAAATGCCTGGCTTACATGTAATGGCCCATGCAGAAAGACCATAACTGTTTGACTCTGGCGACTTCGCCTCTAGGCTTTGTGTGAGAGGGTGGACCTGCGGCATGCCCTAGGCACAATGCGCATTGCTTCAGTTCCCACAGTCCGTGGTCTTCAGTTATGCACTCGAGGCACCGTGTTTGGGCATGGCCAAGATCAATGCCATGAGCACAGTACCCCTAGTTTCAATACCCTTAAAGTAATGCCATCAGTAGTACCATAGGCACAATTACTATGTTTGAAGTGCCTGTAGAAAATGGTCTGCAGCCACGGCAGTTCCTAGGGAGTGTAAACGTTCCCCAGCTGCACTGTTTTAAGTGGGCGACGAGGAACAGAAACCGCGTGCTTATGATGCAAAGCTGCCACCATGCATGAGTGCTTTCACAGGGACCTGTACCTCACGCCTAGCTTGGCTTTCATGAACACGTGATCTTGTAGTTAACAGTAACATGCTACTTCCATTGGTTCCTTAAGTTGCCATTGCTTGCCTGTCAGCCCGTTATTGTCTGTCTTTCAATGGCTGCAACAAGAGGTGGGAGTGTGACTCCCTTGAAAGTTTCTGACTGAGACATGCTTCCAGTGTTCGCCCATCTGCGCATACCACCAGTGCTCGGCCCATATGCACATACCACCAGTGCTCGGGCCTTCTACACATACTACAGCCAATTCAGGGGGCTGATCAAAGATATGCTAGAAATACGATGTTGGAAAGGCTCAGCTGGACAGGTATTTCACAGGACAGCAACACGTAAAGCAGGGTACTTTCCCCTTCTTAGCGGTATCTGCAGAAGCACACAGGATTTGTCTAGATCCAGGGATCCAGCTCAATGCAAAAAAGGGGGTTGGGGGGAGTGAGAAGGTTGGCATGGCATACTCCTACCCTAATGTTTGGTACTAGCTGCAATGCATTCTGAGTAACGGTTTGATTAGTCAACTTTGACTTACATGGGGCACGGAATGGGTTGGTCCCTGGCTCTTTTGTTGTGATCAATGCAAGACTCATTTTGAACTGACATTGCAAATATTTCAATTCAATTTAAAATAGTGTAACATGGATCTATATTGCAACTTGAATACAGATTTCTGCTGCTACATCCAAAGCAATTTGATTGGCCAAGACTGTGAGATAATAGATTGAAACGGCGGCTCAGCTGGTTGCATGCCTTTTCTATTGTGTGTGTTGCATGCAGTCTATGACTCTTTTGTTTAGGCACCAGAAGCACCATTTGGACTTTCCCTGGTACACGTACAAGTGCACATATGAGAATACACCCTCAACTACACAGAGACAGGAACATAACATCCCTTACAACCAGTGGAAAGTAGTCGCTCCATTAAATCACATTGGATCTTGCATAACTCAGCGGGGTCCCTCTGTTTCTTCCTAAGAGCTAAGTAACCTAAAGTTCATAGTTGGTAACATTACATGGTGCTTAGAAGTGTAACATATTGGTGACATATTAATGAACTGTAAAGCTAGGAGAAGGCCATGATTCCAATGCAATGTATTGCTTCTCTTGGGAAGCTTTGAAGGTGATCTTCTTGGAAAAGGAAGTGTACCTCAAACACACTTCTAAATTCACACTATTACTTGCCAAAAGCATATACAACTCTGAAAGCTACATTCTATTAAAGGATACTTAAACACTAAGCTAACACATCAGCTGAACGCTCACCAAACTACACTGGCGACTGCTGCAAGCCTACATCATCTATACATGCTGTTGCATCATCTACAAGGCGGTCATCCTGAAGTCCCCAAGCTACCTCACTGAGAAGCTCAGCATCTCCAGAGGTGTAAGATCCACCTGAAGTAAGGACATATGCAGACTTCACCTCCGCCAGTGCAGGAAGGAAAGAACCAGAAGACAGGTGTTCTCTGTCTACGCCCCAATACCGAGCAACCCCCACCCCATCAAAACCAGACTCGCACACTCGCCTCTGCATTTCAGGATGGAGTTCAAGACCCTCCTTCAAGGAATGGCTCTTCCCTAACATCTCGGTGCACACACACTCCACTTCCCACCCTGCCTGAGACTGAGTAATCTGTTCCCCACTGTTTCCTCCCCGGTTGCTTGTAGAACCATTGTTGCCAAAGTGCCTTCTCCCCTCCCTTTTGTTTGCTACCCGCTCACTTTTTTCTCTTCTTCCCTCACCATGTTCTTACCCCTATGTTTGTAAAGCACTCAATTGATTCCAGAAGCTGGTTCTGCTCTCAATAAATCCCCTAACAATATTAATAATGCTACTAATAACAATAAAAAAAACACATGACAAATTGCGGAATTTGCTTCTCTTGCGTTATGTATGCATTTCGCAATAGGCGATGCTGTGGGTGAGCAGTGTCTTAGATGTCTTTCCTCCCTGGTTAAGCAACGACAGCTGTGGCCTTTCATTGGACAGCTGCTCTAGCCCACACTGACACGTTCCCATTGCTCACAGCAGGGGGCAGAGCTGTCTGTACCAGTGACCAAGAACAGGAGGAGCTAGGTGTGAATAGCATCTATGTAAGTCAATTGAAAGGGAGCATTGGGTAGAATCCTGACAGTCAACTGTTGGGACGAGCCGAAATCCTTGTGAGAGGTGTTGGTGACAGGATCGTGAGGTGTTTAGATGTTCTTGTAAAAGGAGCCTAGTATGTCCCAGGATTAGGTGATAGTCTGTTTAAACTCCTGGGGCACATGCCCCTAAACTGGGGTGGGTATGTGTCTCAACAGACAGACGCAGGTTTCAGTTTCCTGTGTTTGTATGACTTACTGCAGACAAGGTAGCCCTTCAAGAGGGGGAAGGCCTTTGAGAGGGGTGTTGCTTCCTCAATCTAAATCACGTGATCATACTTAACGGGAATGCTGAAGCCTATTTGGAGCACATCATGCAAACACCCCCCCCCCCGCCCCTTGTTGAGCACTCCCTAACAAAATATCACGAGCTGGTTATGACACGTTACAAAGTTTTCCACACTGCTCAGTGCTTTTTCCCTTTCTGAGATTTTCTAATGTAACAGCCATGCATCCAAGTTCATGTTATCTCTAAAGCCCCATCTTCCTGCTTTATCCCCTACACCGGCTCACGAGCCTGCTTTTCTCCATCCCCCTATCACCATCCATGGTCTTCACATCCCAGGCCTGGGCCCAATTATGCACCCTCTAGAGCTAGCTCCAGTCCCTGAAGACCATGAAGGTGGTTTTGCACAGAGTATAAATAACCATTTGCAAAAACCCACTGTGGCTTGTTTGCTCTCACACCAGACCTCACTTGAATTTCAATTGTATTGTATATTTTACCCGCAGCGAAAGCAATGCATAGTGCAATTCGCCCGAGCTTCGCAATGGAGTGAAACAAAATGCTTTGAGCTGGAGCAAATGTAACACTAGTCTCCGACGACACGTTTCATGTTTGGTTTGCACTGATTTCATTTAAAGTCAAAATGCACGTGCAAAATTTCTACAAATGCGTGTAATGGGTATTTGCATACAGCATTATGTGCCTGTGGCACCAATGCAGACTGACTATAAATAGGATGCCCTCTCGCTCACTAGGAGCACTAAGCAGCTAGTAAGCACCCATGTATGTCCACATGCTTCCATAGAAATGCACTATGTTCACTGTGAAAGGAAACGGCCCGTTACTCTGATCAAACTGACCGGGAATGATGTGGTTTATGTTCCAAGAGATGTGTGCAGCCTGGATATTACATTTAACGGCATTGCTTATTCATTTGCAGCATATAGATACAGAGACATATTCATAAGCTTACACCGACACACACAAGCACACAATCAACCACACAAGTGCGTACAAACTGAAAAGATGCCTAAGTGGCTTATTGAAATAACCTCTCTCAAGTAACATATTGTGCACACGAGAGATGAGCGTATGCACGTGTCAATAAACAAATTATTGTATTTTTGACACTAGTATTAGTATTAAAAATAATATCGGGGGCAGTGTTACAGAAACGTCGAACCAGTGAAACAGCAACTACCATTAGGACAAAAGGTGCCCTATTGCCAGCATGATATAGTATTTTGATGCACTTTGCATGGGAGACTTGATTGGGCTAGTCCTAGTCGTTTGCTCAGGTGCAAAAACACATTGGGCACGATACATGGACTTTTTTGCACGGTTCAAAGTGACTTTCCACTGCTGAAAAGTGAATTTGCACTGCTGGCACAAACCCTGAATCATTGAACTGTGCAAAGTGTATTTCTGCAGTACAAAGTCTGTGTAAAGTCATTTTGCACTGAACAAATGACTATGCACGGATTTTCCTCTGCAAAAATACACTTTGCACAGTTCCATGAATCATGGTTTGTGTCATCAGTGCCAAGTCACTTTAAACCGTGCAAAACATTCCATGAATCAGGCCCATTTAAAGAATATGGGCCGGATTCACAAAGCTTGATTTAACGCACTGAACCCATCTTTGTTAATCAGGTTTTGCACTCTGACAAAGGGCCTCATTATGACATCGCAATACAGGCATGGCTGTCGCCGGTGTCATTTAGTTTCCGGCACTCACAAATAGGCAATTAATGGGTCATTACGGCCCTGTCGGACCCGGTAATTGCCCATTTACAGGCGCCGGAAAAAAAGATGCTCCCAAATCCCATTTGGCCCCATAAGGCTCAATGGGAATGGGGAGGTTGGATGCACCGGCACCGTTTATAACGGTGCAGGTGCATCCGACATGCTGTGCTCGCGGGTGCCTTTTTGTCCACCAGTTTCGACCTGGTGGGCAGAAAGACACCCGCAAGCACAACTCGTAGTTTGCTGGGCCCGGAACTACGGTAATAGCATGCTTACCGGTACCATAGTTCCTGGAACCGCAAACTTATAATGAGGCCCAATGTTTGTCCTTGTACTAATTGCACATTGACCAGACCAAGGTTTCATTAAAGTCGCCCCCATCGTACACTCTGCTAAGAGTTTTCCAAAAATAAAACCTTAATAAATATGTTGAATTCATTTAGTTATATCTGATATCTTGTGGGGACACAGTCGAAAGACAATGGTGGTGTGTAATCAACTAGCGAGATCTTTACCGTGATCTCAGAACATGCAAACCAGGGCTGCATTTAGCACAGAGCAAACAGAGCATTCCATGGTTACAGTTTTGATCAAGATGGCAGTAATTCAAAATCTGATGATAAAATGGAGCAGATGGCTAACAAATGTTGGTGTTCATTACTCTTGCCAAAGAATAGCAAAGGATGAGATGGCTGCTCAGCCAAACAAAGTCTGATATTCGGGCTCCAGTCCAGTGGCATGTAAGCCTTCTGATGCAGGCTATTGCATGTAAATGTTATAATGCATTTCTGAACATAGATATCAATGAGACCCCCAAACCACAGGCAGTGAAATTACAACACTGTTCTGCTGTGTCACACGCATTATATGTTGGATACAATAGGCCTGATTTACAATCATGTTTTCAATGGGACTTTCCCAAGTAAAAACATTTGTCCTAATCAGGAACAATGTATTTCCACCATCAATTCCCACTAAAGAAAACTATGGGCCTCATTACGAGGTGGATGGTAAGGGATTACTGGCACCAGTAAGGGCACCGGTGCCGGTAAACCCTTACCGCCCTACTACGTGGTCCCTTAGCGGGTCCCTTCCTTAACGCCTGGTTTTACCAGGCGTTATGGAAGTGACCCGTTAAGGGACTTCAGAGCTAATAACGGTACCGCAATTTGCGGTACCGTTATTAGCATCTTCCCATTGAGCCCTAAGGGGGCTGAAATGGGAATGGGGAATGGCTTTTTCAATGGGGATTTACCGGTCCCGCAAAGGTCGGAATAGACCGGTAAGTCCCCATTGAATGGGACTGGACACGGTACCGGTATTAGAGGTAGTCATGGTGCTAATAGCGCAATGACTACCTCCAACCTCGTAATGAGGCCCTATGACTTTGTAAAATGGTGGTACTTAGCACTGCAAACAAGAGCTGGTGTTAAATATAGTACACACGCGTATGGATTTCTCAAAGGCATCAAGGTTGAGTGAGAGGTAGTGTTTTTGACATATACGAGTTTGTTGAATGATATCTAAATCATGTCTCGTGTAGCTTGAGCCTTGCCTGGAGTTCAGCATTTCCGTGTGACTGTGTTTAATAGCTTTTCTGCCACTGAGGCAAAAGTCAGTCAGCTCAAACTATGACCAGTGTCTCGCATCCACGATGAAGAGATAGATTGCCTTGTATTTGGAACAGATTGCGTCACCTGATTGTACTCGCTTAGCTGTAGGATGACAAACAAAACGGGTGCACACTATTCTTTTAGGTTGTTTTATAAGGTTGGGGGTCAGGCCACCTAGGTGTGATCCATTCGCCACATTTAGGCAGTCATCAGACGTATAGGATTTATCCAGTGTATTTTTTTCAAAATCTAGCAGATCATGTTCCCTTAAGTCAAATAAATTTAAGGGGGTTGACTAACACTAGTGTTGGTTCTAACCCATGCATATACTTGACATCATGACCCTTTTGAGTTCAGGATGCAATTTAAGGAATTCACGTGAAAAATCCATACGATTGTTTTGCTAATGAAGATGACTATCAGTCTGATAAAGCCGTCTCATTCATCTTCACCCGAATCGCTCATTTTTTAGATAAAGTTTATTAGTAGAAGTGAGCAAATTGGAACAAATCCAACATATATCCTTTTGTAATCTCAGTTGAGAAGCGAAATTGTCTTTGGAAGGATTATCTAGAAATCCGGATATTATTGTAATGAGCGCAGACAAAGGAGGAGCGATATTCATACAAAATCTTGATGACTATGTTGAGGAATGTCATCAGCAACTATCGGACACTAATAGGTATAAACAACTGGATATGGATCCCACACAGTATTTGAAGAATATGGTTCAAACTAAAATACAGAAGGCGGTAGAAAGAAAGTGGATTACGAAAACAAGAAGCGTATTTTCGGATGAATGAGAATCCAAGAACCCCTTATTTCTACTGTCTTCCCAAAATTCATAAGCATTTGCATCATCCACCTGGTCGACCTATTGTGTCCTGCATAGATTCATTTCTAGAATCTCTCTCAAAGTTTGATGATCATTACCTGAATCCATTATTCAAGAATATGCACTTGTACATCAAGGATACAGGTCATGCAATTAGCATCTTTGAAATTCTAGATTTCAAACCATGTGAAAATGTATTGACCAGGCTAGATATGGTGTCAATGTACACAAAGATCCCCCAACAACCTACTTTTGAGATGGTCGAAGAAGTGCTATGGAGTAGGACCAATGGAGATCCGGTTCCTAACTCTTTTGCATTGTGGTGTTTGAAATTGGCCCTGAGGCGAAATTGTTTTGAGTTTATAGGCACATTTTTTCATCAAGTGGAAGGCGCAGTTTAACGAACCTATATGTTGACAGTGTTGAACATTCTAAAGTATATCCTGCGGCTAATCCATATAGTAAGAACATCACTATATGGAAAATATATGTAGATGTGATCTTTTTGTGTAAAGTAACCAAGGAAGAAGAGGAAGCCTTCATAGATTGGCTCATGAACAAAACAGGTTTTTGAAGTTCGCACATAATCTCAATAGTGAACATCTCAACTTTCTCGACGTTACAATCAATGACCAGGATGGCATCTACTAATAAAACCATCCAACAAAAGCGCAGACAGAAATGTGCTGCTCCGCTACTCTAGCCATCATGTGAAACATTGGCGTGCCAATCTTCTCTTTGGGCAGTTCCTGCAGTTAAAAAGGAGTAGCAGAACCAAAGAATCTGTTGAGCTTGAAGGCGATATTGTCCCATGAAATTACTGAAGAGGGGTTACCTGAAAAAGCTGGTTCTGAAATCAGCCAAAAATGCTTTCAATAAAAATAGACAGGCCCTATTGCAACCTAGACAGAAGAAATCTACACCACCTCAATTGGTGTCTGTTACAATCTTCACAGACCTGAGTTGGTGCATAAAAAACACATAATTTGCAAACATCAGAGAATTTTCCACAAAGAGGGGACAAATGTTCCTAGACATATTTTTGCCTTCAATAAAGCCTTGCGATCCAAGACATTGTGACTAAAAATAAATTGAAAAAGATGCAACAACATGCTTGATCGCTAACAGAGATGTGGGGTCTTTCCATAATCATGGGTCATCACGCTTGTGGAGTGTTTAGTGCATGCAAACTCACTACTAAGTTCAGGAAGATTGATCTAGGTGTAGCTAAACCTTGGACACAATGAGACTTCACAAACTGTAACACAGAGTGTGTTGTTTATTTTATTAAGAGCCCTTGCAACCACAGGTATATTGGTAAGGCGATTTGCAGGATAAAAACATGGATTATAGCAAACAGAAGTTTTCTCAAATATAATATCGAGAAGGCGCCATTAGTCAAACTCTTCAGTGAAATCAAAAAAGATGTTGAGGATTTCACATGGCCTGTGATTCACAGGATAAAAGGGGGCACACAAAAGAAAGAGAAAGTAGCATTATACGGACTGGACAAAAACATATTTGTCTCACAGACAGTCATACCGAGGCTCTTAATGAAGAAGTAGAATGGCATAAATTGAGAGGCTGACATGCAGGAGACTGGCCCCTGTGTGTGCATTTTGGGACACACATGTTCACGTTACTTCGGTTGAGGGGAATTAGCTTTTTGATTCTAATGTGTTTCTGCATCAGTGATATCAAAGGGAGTTCTTGGCACATAAGTTCCCTGATTTGCATGCAGCATTTATTAATGAGGTCCGTCCCCATTTATATTTATGTTCACTATGACAAGCTTTGGCCCGGTAGATATGGTCGCCATGTTGATCCTCATTGGATACCTTGTGTTCCCTGAAAGTAGATGATGGACTCTTTGGCCAGCTGTTCCCGTTTTAGGGAAATGTGATAAAAAGTCCTTTATACGTGTTGTACATTACATTACCGTGGACAAGTATGGGTTTCGATTCGAAACCCCGGTCTATACGCAATGCATTAATTATTTGGGTTGAGACCAGTACAATAACAATGCCAGGGAGATCAATGCTAGATATCCGTAACAAACTGGGACTTGAAATCGATGATGGACTACACTGCTTTTTACTGACTCAGTATGACTGCTGTCCGTAAGTTATAGAAATATGCGCCGATTCAGCGCATTGCGTTCTCTGTTATAGAGAAGAATTTTGGATAAGCTGGAGGTCCTGCATGCCATAAGATATGTTTATATGAGTTAAACAACCTATACTGGTATACAGAGGAACAGATGCGCTTCTCAGTGGTCAGACCGATGATGGTTTCCACTATTGGCAGGGCGCATGGAGTAACTGAAAATAATGTAAACGCCTCACCATCTGGTCCCATTGGGGAGGTCAGTTTATACGCAGCTGTTAATAAAGATAGTCTCTTAATTGCAATACAGTGCAGATATGTAGTGCGGTTTTGTAGGCTCAACGGCATTCATTCAAGCTGTTCCTTTTTTTTTTGGCTTGGTTACAGATTCAGCATTTAAAATGTCTATTTACTTCCACCATTCGGGAGACCTCTATTGCAGCAAGACAAATGCATCGTTGAGGTCTTGGGAACTTTCCCATCGGTAGAAAATAAAGACTAAATGGTATTGCTTTTATATTTGTGAAGTTATCTCCATTCACAAAGTCACGACCCTTTGGGCTAATTGGGCTTCGGGTTTACTGTTTCATTTTCCTAGGGAAACAGTGAAACTGCAAAAAAGTCACCACTCAGTTGATCCTTTGGTTGAGCTCAGTGGAGGTAAGTTTGCATTCTCAAATAAATAACTTTTCCCTTATACAATATTTTATGGTCTCTGTGGCTGTGCTATATGAGACTCAAGCTGTTTTGTTTCTACTTTGTCAGATGCATTATTGAAAATTGCATTTTTGGCTCAATAATTGAGTGGTATTGTCCCACCTGTGACAATAAGGTAATGATTGACATCGGGCGTGGATTTTATAATGATAGACAATTTTGATTTAATTTTAATAACAATTTTGTTGCCTTGTGTTGCAGACTGGGTTATTCAAAATACTTCAGATTCTTCTCAGCGACAAAGCTGTCTCTTTATGACCCTATTTTTTTACAACAAAAACTTGAATTATTAGCTCCTGATGAATGTTCAGTTTTTATTTTTTTTTTTTACATTAAGAACAGAAATATGACATGCTATGTGGGGCATGTATGCATACAATGGGGTATGCAGATCGGAACAGAGCTTGTGTAGACATGGTTGTCAACTTTCTGGATTCACAGAGAAGAGATGTTATTTGTTTGTGGTACATATGGGTATGAGAAGTGAAAGATACGGGATTTTATTTATATTTGCGTTTAAGGTGTGCACTGGGAGTGAGTGTGATTGGTGTTGCGCACGGTGTATCATTTATTGGTGATTTATTGATGGATTCTAAAGAGGAAATGTGGTTTATATTTTACTTATTGTTTTTTACGTGTTTTACATTTTTGATAAAGAATACCACTTTTTTAATATGCTGATTTATTGTTGTGGTTTCCCAATTCTACACACTACAACTGTGATCCAGGCTTTAGTTGGTTGTGTGCTGATGCTTAGTGAGACTGGGGTAAGACTGGGTCATCAACACTATATGTGTGTAATTTGCAGATAACTATGTTACTCCAAGTGTCTCATGTTATGTGCCCGTAGTTTACTTTACCAGCCTCATTCCACCCAATAATAAATATGTGGCTTGAACAAGTTAAACTCAGTTTGCTACCAATCCTTATTTTTGACATTTGTAATCAACTTGCTCTGTCCTGTGTATATTATGTGTGTTTCACTGGCTCTCTGTTGTAGGGAAGCTGTATTTTACGTTCCTATTTATATATACTAAACCTGTACCTTGCAAACACAATGTAATACACAATTGAAATTAATAGATCAAAAAGACATCCAAACATTGCATTTGTTTAAAAAAAATCTATTTCCTTTTTGCACACCATAAAATGGAAACATTGTCTTCGTGTCCTCTGCTCTATTGTTCTCAAACTGTACTTCCTGATAAATGAAGGTTCTTCTTCAGTTGTACTGTTACATACATTTCAAAATTAGCAGATACAAAATATGAATTATCCCCATAAATATATGTTTTCTGAAAGATCTTCTGATGTTTTATTCATGTATTTATTTAAAAAATAACCCCAATCACTGTTTGTTTAACTAACATGGTATTCTCACTTCTCTTTGAAAAGAAAGGTAAGTTCTGAGGATCTATCCAATTTTTGGCCGATCTTGAACATATAATTTATTGTTGACTTGTTTTAAAAAAAGGTTTTCTCTCAGTTGCTTAATTACACTAAAAATCATCACATCTTAGATCCTCTTCGGTCAGAGTTTTGTCCTGGAGACAATAGAGAAACTGTTAACAGCTGCCCTAGATAACTGTATAAGGGAGGCACTGCCACTATTATCTTATTAAATCTGTCACTGTTGATCGACACTGTAAGAATACATTCCTCCATAGGCTACAACAAATGGGCTCTTGGCTTTGTAGGGTGTTTGGTATTTTCTGTTTGACCACTTGTAATGGGCGATGATGCCCACCTACTTCTCCCCTCTCATCTGTATTTGGATGTGGCATCCTCAGGGATCCGCCTTGTCACTATTGCTTATTAATGAATATATTTTACCTCTAATCCATATTATTTGATTTTATTAGTTAGATTTGTACAACTATGTGGATGACAGCCACGTGTTAATGTGTCTTCTTGATCTAATTACATTCCCTCCAGAAGTTCTCTAAAACTGCTTGAAGCACATTAATCAATGGATTGCCCGGATCTTATTAAAGCTGAACCCTGAGAACACTGGAGAGTATTGGTTATTCTCATCATATTCAGGATTGGAGTTCTGGGTTCTGGGCAGGCAAACAGGGTCCAAGCCCAGACCCCATTAAGCTAAGTAAAAACCCATGGTGTGATCATGAACTGTCATTTTATCCAGAGATTATGAAGAGTTCCAAACATTTGGCTTTATCTAAGGATGGCAAGACATATTTTTAAATATCTAGACACACCTCAATGCATTACTGCCGTGTTAGCACTGGTTGTCTGCTGCTTTAACTATGACAATGGGATATAGCGGTGAGTTACAAACTTCACAATTGAAAGATGGTAGAGAGATAAATAAGCCACAGCAAAAATGCTTATACATCAAACAGGACATGTTTCTACAGTCCCGAGCACTTGATATTCTTCTTTGACTGTCTGCAGACTGATTGCAAATTCTAGTGCATAGTCCACACACCAAACTATGGGAAGATCTCTGCATTATGCAGCACTGAATCACGTGGTGTATATGAATCTGATTTCTCCAATTAGCTAATACAATTCTATGGGGTGTCCCTTAGTGTAGGCTCTTCCACTCACATAGAAGATCACTATCCTAAAGATCTGGATTAAAAAAACAAACTGCTTTCAAAAATTCCAGGGAATAATCCATGCATCCAACTATGGGAAGATCTCTGCATTCATTGCAAACTGAGTCAAGTGGTATGCGCACGTGTGATCTCTGTGATCAGCTAACACAGCTCTGTTTGGTGTCCCTGATTTTAGACGCTATCACTCACATGGTAAGTAACTGTCCTAAAGATTTGGAATGCTCTTCCACCTTCATCTATTCTGGCTTTCTGAAAATATTGTGTACACTATAAAACACCTTTCAACTTTTAAAGAAGAGTTTTCAGACCCGGCTATGTTGTGGTTACCCCTACAGTTATACACAAGCATTAGTCAACTAATACTCAAAATATAGATGTGTTCAAGATTCTTTGTATACTTTTCAGAAATTGTTTAATTCAGATTTGCTCCAACATATATGACAAACCCCCTGCCGACATGTGTTTCGACCAACTTGGTCCTTATCAAGGCGTTCACTGGTTTAAAATGACTATGAGTGTTACATAGATGAGGAGCCAATACTATCCTTCGTCCATAAATCGTCTCCTCCCCACACTAAGTCCCCACATCTGGAGATACCAGTCTCCGTATCTTTTTCCTGGTATTCAAATTGGATATGGAAAGGATATGTATTGGTATCCCATTCCGTATAATGTTGTGGAGTCTAGATATTCCTCTCACAAGTTGTGTCGCTCCATCTGGTTGGATGGCCTCTTCATCAAAGCACGGATGCCCTGTAAAGGTTCATCCTGCTGGGGTCCCACGTGTGTGTAAACACTATTACACACACGTGGGACACCGGCAGGGCACCCCACCTGATTTGCTCATTACCACAGCTATGTGCTTCTAGCCACAGCCATTCACATTGTACAATACGAGCCTGAGTAGTCCAAATGGTTTTCTTGTACAAGGACACCATGGTCCTTATTTACAAAACGTTTTTCAATGGGAATACACAACTGTAAAACACTTTTGCAAATCTGTTCCCATATGTCATGCCAAAGAGAGTTCAATATATATAGAGATAACATAATGACAACCATTGAATACAGGCATTCTCACATCAGGCACTAGTGACAAAAGTAGGGGCACTGAGTACACGTGTCCGCCGTGGCACGGGCACCCCCCGGGATATGCTATTTTCATGAAGGTCACAATTCTTAGAATGGGGCATGTTTTTTTTTTTTTGGCTGATGCCCACCCCCCACCGAACCGGTTCCCCCTGGGGAAAAAAAAAGTTGGCGCCCTTGGACAAAACGTCACAATATACTAGCAGTTATTGGCTTGTGCAAACCGTCCCGTCCCTTATGTGTGAAGTTGATCAGTGCATGTCATGCTGCGTCACCTTGTATTTACTGCATTCCTTCATAAGGTGTTCAAGTCCTTTTTGAAAAGTTTAAGGTTTGAAATACACCGAATGCCCTTAAAGCATGTCCCCGAATCCACCTCCCTTTGCATCAATGGGTAGGTCAAATAATACTTTGTAATATCATATTTTATATTATGTGAAAAGCTCATGTTAAGCTATAACATATTAATAATAAAAAAATAAAAAATAAAAAAATAATGTAAAAAAACAAAACACTAAAGGTCTGATTTTCAAAAATTAGGCATCTAAAAATAATGCAGAGGAGGTGATTTCTTTCAGATCATGGATTTTTTTTGTGATGGACAGGCTGCCTTGTTCACAAGGCCACCTGCACATGTGTGGAGGGCAGTGCACATTATCTGCTGGATGCCCCATTGCATGCACTGGTGTTTGGCACATGCATGTATGTGTGAATAGCTAAGAGGCCACACATGGGTGCAGGGAGAACGTTTGAACAGCAACAGGTCATTGAAGGATTGACATTGTGTGAAATGTGTGAAAAGCACACAACCAAAAGTTATATCCCTTTTTGAGGGACATAAATGCAGGCAGAGCAGCAGTGGTGCATACCACTGAATTCCCTCTTAAACACTGTATGGAGGGATCATCAAGGTTCCCCTCACGCCTTGTGGATTCTCCTGAGGATGTTCCAAACACCCTCAGCTGGGTGACTTTGGGATTCTATGCAGGTCAAAGCACATTCTAATGGTGAGTTCAGGTTGCACTTTGGAATGCACCGAAATCCCCTTTTTCTGCTCAATGTTCTGTGCAGGAGGGCAAATGAGGTTAGCCATTTGTGAAATGGGCAAAGACATTGATGGTGCAAGTGAGTATGACATACCATTATTAGCACTTAAAATAATGTGTGTGAACCTTTCGCTAAGGATGGAGCCTCAACTCACCAGAGACCTCAGAAGGGAATTTCAAGAAGCAGCTTCCAGCTTCAAAGTCGGATTGTGCATTATACTGTGATGAGCAATTGTGACGCGTCACGGTGGAACTCTATGTCTGAGCCTGCCTGCTCACATATTCATTTTGCATATAACATTATTACATTATATAATTATTGACAATGCCAACAGTTTGGTTTGTTTTTTGTCTAATAATAATAATTTAATTATTGATAATTATTATTAGGCATGGGAAAGGCATTTGCCAGGCACAGCCGGAGTGGTATTAACTTGCCATTGATAGAAGCAGATGCAAAATGGTGTGAGTACCGGGTCATCTAATAGCAGTGACTGGCAAATGATTGATACATATACACAAATCAAAACACTTGGCTTTGACAGTGCTTGTTTTAACAGGATTTCAGCGAAGGACAGACACAGTGCTTATACATTGAGTGGCTGTAGAAAGACCTGGTTAAGACATTTTTACTACACCGGTAGCATGTTTACAACTCCAATGAAGTCATTAACTCTCAGAAGATTGATTTGAAAAAACACTGGCAGGCACTTTGAGTGCAAAGTTTGATGGTAAGTCTTGATTAACGTGTTCTCAAAGAGTTTCCATAAGTTTGTGTTTTGGGTGGGAGGTGTAGGAACTGGGTGGGAATAGCTATATTGATTAGCATGGCAATGGGCAGTCAATGGGTGGGCATCTAATCAAACATCACCTACAAGCTGCGTGCCCCTCCACTTATGCCATTGCTCCCCATCTATACTCTAATGCAATAGTTTTGCCTAATAGCTGTCACAAGCTACACCTAATAGTCCAGACTAAAAAGGGCAAGTACATATTTTCCAAGGTACCTTGAGTAATCCTGGCTTCAGAGGTAGAAGTAGTGAGCAGTTTATTAATGGGTGGTCACCAGAATAATAACAGGATTTCAAGATAGTAAGTCAAAGATTGCCGGGATGATAGCTTGTGTGGTATTGTTTATTTATTGTTTATTTATAAAGAGCCTCTATAGAGGCAGTGTTTCAAAGTGCTCAAGGAGGGTGGGAACAAGGAGAAAAAAAACAACAGCCGCTCTTGAAATTCTGAGATGATAATAGCCTGCACAGGCAGAGTAAGTGTACAAAATACATTTAAACAGTTTGAGATGCAGCAAATAGGCCTGCCAGCGATTCTGCAGTTTTACCAGTGCAATTAAGGGATCAAGACAAGGGAGAACAAACAGACGAACTTCAGGCACGCTGCGTACAGATCGTGCAATTGCACCAACGGTCAAAGGGAGGGCACGATGTGCATTTTTTCGCCCTGTGAGCAGGATGATGCAATGCTTCATGGTTCAATAGCCCTCCCTATCAATTCAGCCCCTCCCTCAAACACTGTGTGATAAACCAAGTACTGTTGAGGGTAATAGTGATTTCAATAAGTAAGATCAGGTAACAAGCGCTCTGAAACTAGATTAATGGTAATAGTGGCACTATAAAAAAAGAAAAAAAATAACAATCTTGATGTGGTTTAAATTCAGTGTAATACAACAGTTAGTCCTGCCCACTCACCTAAGACTTACCTCATCTTGAGTTGTGTGCCGTGGTAGTCAGAGACCCTAATGCATGCATTGCATCTTGTGATCCTGCACATGAATATATGTCAATTTTATTGAAACAGGCTTTGAAGATCGGGCCCATAGGCTTCTAAAACATTGCATAACAACAATTGATCTGAAGTGATACATGAGCAAAGAACAGCTGTGAATGATTTCCATAACAATATATAACAACCATCGATCTAACGTGGTGGATGAGTAATCAGGACATGTTCTGATCACACTTAAAAATGGGTTGATATACAGTCAATAGCTGTCACCTTCACAAGCATATAGCAGTGTAAAGTCATAGCTACACGAAATGTATCCTATTCTTTTGATCATTTAAGATTAGCAATGGCCCCCGAAGGGCTTTTTAACAGGAGACCTTTCAGAGAAGCGGCAGAGTCAAAGGAAGTTTTCATCTCTAACGAAGATGCTAATTTCCTCATTTCAATGAACCCTTCTGCCTGTTCTAAACCTACGATCGGAGATCTTGAAAGATAATCATTTTGGCTCCAAGCTACTTCAATTCTTTTGATTTCATGGCTTCAGAGATTGTTTTTTTCTTTGATAAAGTGTCACTCAGAATTGAATCAGGTTGTGTGGAGGATACTGGAAGTAATCTTTGTTTCGAATTTGAAGTCTTTTTAAGTTACATCGTCCTCTCTTCTCTGTCCTTCAGTTGCACACAATGTCTACTACACCCCTATTGACCAGGATATCGCCCTCAAACCCTTGATCAAATCAATTAAGCATGGAACTCCCTTTAACCATTGGCTATTTTGTGTAAATGTAAATTTTTTCAACAGGTGTCTGGGCTAAAGCATGGCGGTTTCCACATGTGCCTAGATTTTTGGCTTTGCAGCACTCTTTCATTTCAGATCTATAACTGTTCAGTTGTTTTAATGAGCCTATTACATTCAGCGAGGGTGTAACTGTGTTGCTATTGCCAGATTTTTTCAGGTGGGAATCCAGCCAGCAGCGAGTGCACAGAGTTGGTGCCCGTACGAAATAAAAACTACAAATGACATGGCCCTGAAGGGACTGGGCACCAGGGATCTGCACTGAGCCTCCCATCCATTCTATGGTGCACGAGGGCTGGGAGTGGATGAAGCGTGCAGAGTGTGGCAGTAGGCACAGAGGACAGGCAATTTGGCAGAAGACAAAGGAGGCAGAACATTACAAGGAAAGGGATAATCCAGTGGTGTGTAGGTTGCATTGAGTGGGAGCAAGGGGCAATGCAGAAAATGTCTGCTCAGGGGAGGAGTTTGTGGCCAGCTCAATCGAAAGCGGGCTTACAATGGCAAATAAAGCGTGTTCTCCTAAGGTTTTGAGTGGCTTGTGCCCAAACCCTGGGTGATAATTCCTGTTAAGGCCCTCCGATGCTCAAGTGGTTATAGTGAAGGTTTTACATCCTCAGACTCATTGAAGATGCTGAGGTTTTAGATGTCATCAGGGGTGAAGGGCACACATTTGTTACTTGAGGCTGTTTGGAAATTGATTAAAATGCTGATGTCATTTGTGTCTCGGGCCTTGGCTGCTTCATATTTCTAACATTCTTACTGTTTTATGACAACGTTTATGGAGCATTGTATGGTAATGGAGCATGGTAGGAAACTGTTAGCTGGTTTGTTACATTTAGTTGAAGGTCACTTTTTTGGGCGTGGAAGCATTAACACAGAGAAGGAGCAGTCACGGCCAGCAAATACGTTCTTGTTTAATTACTTCGACATTAAGACCTTCTCGATTTCATTGTACACCAGTTCATCTGTCAATTGAATTTGCTCACAATAATTTAATAGCTTTAAAGGAACAAAGAGTGTGCATCATTTGTGATCTCAGGTATCAGATCCCTTGAATACTGCAATCAGATACAACCAAGGCTTTAAGTGGGGTAAGACACTGAGAAGGGGCCCTCCTTTTTGGTGTTTGGGATGGGCGTGGCCTTAAAACGTACACAAACCATACTAAGGTATGCAAACATTTTATGCATACCTTACTATGGTTTGTGTAGTATGCAAGCCATCTTTCATAATCAGAGAAATATGTAACATATTTCTATGTTTATAAAAGATGTCTTGCATAGTACACAAACCACAGTAAGGTACGCACATAAATATATAAATGCTTTCATTTATACATTTGTTTGCGTGCCATACTATGGTTTGTGCACTTCAAGATGGCATGAAAAGTACATCAACCATAGTAAGGTATGCACACAAATATATAGCATTCATATATTTGTATGCGTACCTTATGGTTTGTGTACTTTCCAAGCCATCTTTGTTAAACATTTCTATGTTTATAAAAGATGGCTTGAAAAGTGTACAATTCAATCCATCCTTTATAAACCTTTCCCGACGGACAAAGCCCGAGGCATCTTTGTCCATCGGCAAAGCTTTATAAAAGATGGTTTGAATTGTGCACTTTTCAAGCCATCTTCTATAAACCTCGGAATATGTCGAGGAGTCCCCAGGTTCGCCGAGGGTTAAAGACGCCTCGGCGACCTGGGGAAACAAAGGCACAGTAACTTCCTCTGGTGACCTCTCGTGTGAGAGGTCACCAGAGGAAGTTACAGTGACTGACAGAAGTGCCAGCCAGCTACAGCGATGCTGTGGCTGGCTGACCCTTCTGTCAGCTTGCCTGACCTAATGGATGGCGCATCTCCCGTTGCGGCTGTGGCCGTGACGGAATAATGCATCCTGCCAATGTTGTGGTGGGACCGGGGGGCCCCGGCAGGGCCCCGTCTCAATCCCACTTTTGGGAGACTGGCCGGGCCCAGTCCTGGCAGGCCACGGCCCACTTAAAGCACTGGATCCAACTAAGAACTTAATGATTTTGATACAAAAAGAGCATTTCAAGGGCCAATGATATGGTAGTATTTCTCTCTTAACCTGAAGCTTCATTACCATCCATGAGGCCAACAGCAGTGTAACACAGCAAATTCTCAATGCACAAAATACATTTACTAAAAATCATCAGCAATGTTAAGGAATGCGAACAGACAGGACTATGTTGGCTGGGCTTTTAGACAGAACAATAATCAAATGACATCTTGGGGCGTTGAGATGCAGAGACATCCTAAAACCTACATTAACCACACCCATCAATGGGATACATGAATAACTCAAACTGGGCCCACACACGTTGCCACAAATCAACCTTTCAATGTTGTCAAATTAATTGTCAATGTAAGGAATGCTGAAAGTGCCAATGATCGATTTCACGTTGACCTGACCAAAAAGGGACAGCCAAATAACAAATAGAAATCGCAAGCCTGGGGAGACCTAAATGGACTCAGATTAAGCAACGTTGGATAAAATGTTGCTGTTAACACTGTTCCATCAAACAACAATCAAAAATAGAGGAATAGAGATGGGGGTAACCCAAAATGCTCCTATATGGGTACCCAGCATAAAGATCACTGGCAATTTAACAATATTGCATGAAGTGATAAGGTTATCTCCACTACCTGCATCCGTTGGCCAATAGAATGCATTCATTACGATCCTCAAAGTGTGCTTTGGTCTACACATGACCTACATCTAATGGAAGTAACAGGGGAAGCTGCCCACAGCTGACTGTAACAAGTGGCAGTGTGGCTAAGGTATGCTGCTTTAATAGTGAGTGAACATGGCGCCAACATTTTATAGAACCAAGATAAGCCATAATTGACAAGACGCCAACACAAAATAACATAAATAAATATGACCATCACTGAGAAGGAATAATATATAATGGTAATTCTGGCAATAGTCGAATAATGTTAAATAAGTGAGATCTAGAGTACAAATCTTTAAACCAGCTTTCAGGCATATTGAACGCCTAAAAAAAGCATACATTTCACCTCATAGAGCCAAATACATCTTAGTAGTGCGAATCCGCATACAATGACTATGTGCACTTGTTCATTGATTGTCACAATTGGAAAGAGCTATGGAAACATGTCAGCAAGCTAATATGTGATCCAGAAGTCAAATAAGCTTAAACACCATTTCTGTTCATCAGCACATCTGGTGAAGTTGATTCACAAAACAATGTGTATTTTTAAATACTCAACTTGCCATTACTTGAAGTATGCTGTTAAATTGGTATCCCTGACTTGGGCCGTTTGTGGAGCTAATGTTATGTTATCATTGTTGAAATACACATTTTGTTTGCCTAGAAGATAAACTTGAAGTTTTATTGTATGTGTAAGGCAACAGCTCCCTCTAGTGGTGATAACAGGCAAAGCATGCAGAACGGCTTCAGACAAACATACATATTACCTTTTATTATATAATATTATGATATGATGTGACCTATGGTGAAATATGGTTAATAGTCTCTAAGGTGTGAATCAACTTAGAACATATTACATACATTGTATATTTTGGTCTGTGGGCATTGGTAAATGTATGCAGGCACTGATATGTATTGTACTTTTGAAAAAGAAGGGTAAAGTGTGATGGCAAAAGTTAACATTTTAGGACTCTGTCTTGTTGCCAAAGGGAATATTTTCCATTGGTCAAAATGGCATATGCCTGCTACTACTATTACTACTACTACTACTACTACTACTACTAATAATAATAATAATAATGTATTATCATTATTATTATTTTTATTTTATATCGATGGCAAATTACACAGCAACAGAAGCATGTTGCGAGGGATCATTACAAGGGAGTTTAGAGCTAACAACGGGGGAGGGCAGGCAATTCAGCAGCAAGGAATCTACAGAAACCATGGGAGGAAACAGCGGGCAAAGATAACCCAGTTTCCTGTTAGGTGGGGATTTAAGTGAATGTTGACCTAGGCGTTAAGGGGGAAACATTCCTTGAAGATGAGGAGCTGGATTGCCTTCTTGAAATGTAGAAGCAAAATAGCAAGTCTACTGTAAACAGGGAGGAGACTCCACAGTTTGGGGGTGTAGACAGAGGCCTGTCTTCTAGTCTTACATTCCTGCCATAGTGGAGTTGAAGTCTGCACATGTCCTTGCTAATGTTGGATCGTAGACCTCCAGAGATGCTGAACTTTTCAGTAAGGGAGACTTGAGGGTGATGGAGGTAAGAGAGGACCAAGGCTTGCATAGCAGATCTGAAGCGGTTTACTGGGATGAAGGGCTGGAGCTCCCAAAATAGGAAAAGTTGGTACCATGCCATTTTTGTTTTCCTTGCTATGAATTCCTTGAAGAGAGGTATCTGGCAATGTAGAAATCAAGGGACTTGTGCCAGGTTTCAGCTGGCCCATGAAGCCCCTGAGGTGCATAACAGAGGACCAGGTCTTGATGTCAGTTTGTTCAGTGGTTTTGGTCAGGAGTAGGGAATCAGTCATGGAGGGGTTGAGATTGAGATAAGCACTGACCATCCAGGGAATGGATCAATGTGAAGCAGGCCATGAGCCTGTGCATGTCTTCGATGGAAGATACCTTGAGGCAGAACTGCATATCACAGGCATATTGCTGCATGCGGATGTTGTGTGGAGCCAGGAGGGTTCCAAGTGGTTAAATTTAAAGGTTGAAGATAAAGGGGAGAATAAGTATCCTTGGGGGACTCCATGTATGATGGGTAGATTTGGAGATCAGGAAGAATCCATTTGGATAAAATGATAGTGGTAAGTGAGGTAGGAATTTAACCAGCTGAGGACGGTATTGTTGATTCCCACAAATCAATGTACAATATTGGATGTCTGTTGGTGTACTGTCCTGGACATGGCAGAGTGATCAAGGAGAACCAGGAGACAAGTGTCCCGGGAGGATAGCTCAGTGGCAACGTGCGCGCCTTGGAAGCAAAACGACACAAAGCAACACAGGTTTGATCCCCGGGTCCGCTCTTAGAAACCTCTGGGTGTTTAAGCATGTTATAAATAACTAAGACAAAAAGAAACAATTACGCAATTAAAACTAAAACAATTCCTGTAACAGCACCTCGATTCCCGTGGGCTGTGTGAGCGCTTTAAAAATGCTAAAAATAAAATTAAAATAAAATAAAATATAGCCATTCATAAAGATGTTAAGAGCGAACATCGTTGATCACATTGATTGTAGCAATTTCAATGCTGCAACTGAGCCTGTTGGATGAGTTGAATTGCTGCTGCTTTCTGAAGGATTGTAACTAGGAAGGGATATGGGTGATAAGGTGGTAGTTGCTGATGTCCTTGTGGTCCAGTTTTGGTTTCTTGAGAAGTGTGAGCATATTTCCTGACTCAAATTTCCAGGGTAAGAATCCTTATATGTGGATCTTTTGATAATTGCCAGGTAAGGGAGGCATCCTTCAGGTTGAAAGGTCTTAATAATGGAGGAAAAGAGGATGTTGTTGGCATACAATGTGGCCTTAGGGGATGCTAGGGAGGCAGTCAGGTCTTCCATGGTGAATATCTTGAAAGGTGGCCAGTAAGTGGTGGTTTTCTGAGATGGGAGCTGAGGTTTGTTGTCAGTTGTGATGCTGGTGTCTATGTGCTGGCAGTTCCTGCTGATTTTGTTGACTAGGTAGTAGTTGATGGCAGAACTGTTGGGCCAGGAAGAAGGATGATGCATTAGTTATTGGCTTTGAAGAGATATCTACTTCTGTTGTTGGCCTTGCCAATGGTGTTCTAGAATTTGGCCTTGGCAGTGGTGATCAGTTGTCTGTTTGAAGCGCAGAGTTCTTTGAGCAGGGCACGGTCAGATGGTCTGCAGGATTGTTGTCAAGTCTTTGCTATTTTCTGGTGGCTCTTTAGTTGAGGGTGAGTTTTTGAGTGAACCAGATAGGAGGAGATTTATCCTTCAGGGTGCATTGTTTCAACAGGGCATGTCGGTTGATGTTGATTACAAGGGAAGCCATACGATGGAATGATTACACCAGCACTATTAATATCCAGTGGTGTAAGTATAAAGACAGAGCTGCAATGTATGTACCACTAGGGGTATTTCATCCAGAATGATGTTCATAGACTTCGCAATGCACCTTGAATAATTTCGTAGGCTCATAATGCTCTTTGTTCCTTTAAATTGTTTTTTTAAATCACTGATCCACACATTATTTTGCATTGTGACAAGGAGCAGAGATTGCACATTCGGTGTGAATAACATTTTAGAAGCCAAGGGCTTAACCAGTATGAATTTTAATCTGTTTTTCAAAATGAGGTGTAAATCAGAATGCCATGCTCTTTATAATATTAACAGCAGACTAAGCTACTCAATGGGAATTGCTTATTTCAAATCAGCATACCAAATATTGGAATAATGGAAAATAAAACAGAGCTTGCATTACCAAATTTTTAACTACAACAATGCCCCTTCATAGAATATAGGAACCTCAAAAGAAAATATATGTCCTACCATACACCCTTTAACATGTTTCAAAATAGTCCAACACATAAGTGCAGCCTTCTTGATCTTATCCCTTCAGGAAGCCTTTGGATTGTGTGGATGATTTATATACCAATGGGTGGTATTAAAGAAATTGTGCACTGGTGCAATTGATTGTAATTAGTATGAGGGCAAATGTTGACCTATTGAGAAAAACATTCTTTCACTTCCCCTGTCCTCTTTTCCCCTTTGCTAAGCTTTTCCTTTCTGAAAGAAAGATTTAAATAAACTGTAGGTAATGAAAATACTTTGTAAGAAGGCAGACCATTGAATTTAAAATGAACTCTTAGGCTTCTCATGGTATTTCTAGTGCATGGTCAATTTCTGCTATGAAAAGAATATTCCATGACTATTTTATTACTGACACAAACTTCAGAGTTCCATCTTTGCTTAAGTTGATCTCTCAAACAAAAAAGATTAGACTCTAAACTGATATAATTCAGTGTATTTGAATTGTTGTAGAACTTATTCACTAATTGCCAATTTTTAACCTTTTGAACATACTACCAAATTGACCAAATTAGCTTTTGTCCTCATTAACAATTCACAAAAAACCTTTACCCGAGCCTGGTCATCACACATTTTCCATATCGTTGCAGCATGTTGGACCTCATGCACTCCGTTGGTACTTTCACAATAGTCTGCTGTCCAAAGTAAATGACCTATTTGGGAAGAAACACATTGTATATGTTATGCCAAGAATTGGAAAATGTACCTTATGGTGGACTTTTCTAATATTGTCCAGAAGAAGAACGGCGGGATGAATAGAGCTAGTTTTACGTGTTGTGCTGAATGTATTTAAAATAAAGTGTTTGGGCTATTTCTACCTAGGTTGGGATGGTGCTGGTATTGGGCAAAGATGAGTTTACCAGCTTTTGACTGACATCGGCCCAAGATAACAGGCTGGAGTGAAGCAAAAGCAGTGAGTGCGTTCAAGCAACATTGTGCATTTTGACCGGGTAAGGCTCCAAGGAGGGGACATTATTTCTATTAGGACATTCCACCCACTGATGGTAGAATGTTCTATTTAAAACAAGGAAAGGCAAAGCAGGATCATTGGAAAGTTTGCAAGGAAGGGTTGCCCCAGCCAAGTTTGTCCTCTCCCAGACTGTATTTTCTGAAATAGAACTGACAGCATTCCCTTATTCTTTGGGTTAGTATGTAACTTTAATGTAACAGTTGTGTGCAAACGATTGCTAGACACGGGATACTTTTAATCTCACTGCCTTCTCCTATCTTTTAAAGACCTCGCATGTTCTGTTGTTGATATGTATTCCACTGATCATCATGGGTGTTGCTGGATCTGGAAGAGATCCGGGGCTATGCTAATGTCTGGACTGTTGGGACTCGGGGCTAGCTAGTCTTTTGGCTGTATCCCCTGAGCTTCTATCCGGGGCTACAACCAAAAGACCAGGGGCTAGAGCCCCCTAACCCCCCCCCCAGCAACGCCTCTGCTGATCATTAATGCCCATATGGTTTCACTCTTTACCCAAATACTTTGGCACTTTTGCAGAATCAGATATATGATTCTATATGGACGACCTACAAGAAACGGAGACCATGATTGCACATGTTTACCCATGTTAACGTCATTTATGATCCAGGTGCTACAGTATACGATGTGTGGTGTAAGTTAATGTGTGCGTACTGCATACAAGTGCACACAGTTTTTTCTGGTGTGTCACGGTGCAATAGCATCACTGCGAGTCTATGGGATTGTGGCACAGGTTGCTTGTAAAAGACTGGTACGTGAAGTCTTTCCCGTATTTGGCAGGGCCCCTTAGATACCTCTGTAAATGAGACCCTCAAGGTCTTCTACAAAGAATTTCCACACTGGTTAATGTAACAGCAGTGACTGGGCTGCAGCTATAAGTAAGTGCACTCAGGCAACCCACTTGGTGTCAAACGTCTGTAGGACGAACCTGCTCGGACAATGCACAAAGCAAGGAATGCGTTGCACTGATGCAAGTGGAGTGCCTCTTTCTCAAGCGTGGCATGCTCTCCTCTATCAGCGTGAGGTTCACAATTCATAGGAAAACATCATTTATCATTATTCTTCATTCTGCTAAACTGAGAGAGAATTTTCTTGGAGATACAAGGAGTACATTTCAATGTCATCCTCCTTGCAGATGCACAATGAAATGCTTGCAGCACGAGTCAAGGAAGGACAGCGAAAGGAGGTAATTAGTTCTCTGATTAATTCCGCCTACTTCAGAATTGCCAAACATCCATTTCTAAAATAAAAATCCTCATTTATGAATCCTGCAGCAATCGCTGCAGTCTGTTTGATACACCTTTTTAATGTACCTCTCAGGGAGAGGAGTTGTATAATTATGTGGACCCTGAACTTCAGCTCCCCAATAACAAGGCTCTGCTCACTGAGGCAGCTAGTTTTGAGGTAATGTGTTGGTCAGTCTTAAAGGGATTGCCTTTCTTTGCAGATGTCGTGAGAGTCCTTCTCCTCATTATCTTTCCACTTACATCCCTGAGGATCTACCCAGTTGCAACTTTCATTTCACATATTCTAATAACCTGCCAGATCTCATGACTGATCTAGTCCAATGCCTGGAGCCTACTGGAATATAATACTCCACTTGGTAAGGTGTTTAAAATCCCATGTACAGAAATGTCCAAAGGGAGCATCACACAATTCTATATCGTTTTCTTGGTGCCAAGGCTTCCGGTGGTCTTTACATGTGGGTAAAGGTATGGTTACCACATAAAACATGTGCTGGATTCATCCTTGGCAATCTCTCAAAATGTGCATTCATTCATACCAGGCAGGCATGTCACAAACATGTATGGCCATGTCCATGGCTCTTGATGACATTGGTTGTTGTGTCAATGTCCGCCTATAAACCCTCAGCACAGGTCTTTAGATGGCGAAGGTGAGAGGTTCATTCTCAGAGTACAGAAGTGCTGCACTCACGGACATCCTACAAACTGCAGCCATACCAGCTGGGCTCCATCAAAGCCAGCCATGCACAGTTACTGATCTAGAGAAGAATGAGGCACAAAGCGCAAACACTGCCCTCTGTTTCGAGGGGTGCATCAAGTCATTGATGAGTGCCAGGTGCTATGGTGCATCATTGAACATTTTGAAACAAAGAGCGAAGCTACACGGGAGAGTTTAACACATGCATTATCACTGCTGAGGTGCTGCAGCATTGTACTGTGGGCCTAACAGCTTGTCAGTGAGAGGCCAACCCCTCAGAGTGGTAATGCTGTCTGTTGCGTGACTTTGAAGTATAACAAGCAGTCATGCACGTGTTACCAGTTTTGATTTTAAAACTGATGGTAACCTAGTGGAGTGGATTTTACGACCCAGTGGTAAATGCTGCCTCTATGATGGGTAATATGCCAGTGATAACTGTCTGCTCCATAAGGCCCACACACGGTATTGGGTTTGCAGAATTCCATAAAATGGTAGAGGGGGAGAGAGATGCAAACTGGTGAAAACAGAATTTTGTGGCGAGATGCCTCCATCACTATCAGTAACTTTTTCCATCAAAAATGTCACTTGATAGTACTCGAATATGTGTCTGGGTGCTGAAATGTAGAATGGTGTTGGTGAAGGTGGTCTTTTGTCATTAAGTGCTCATGGAGGTCATTTGTACCATGCACATTCCTTTGGTTAACTCCATTCACCCAAGCTGATCAGGCACCCTTTCCATGCGGGCTCCACACCACGTATCCATGGAGCTGGCATCTGAAAGCCTATGCAGGTACATTCACCTTGCTGCCTCTCTCACAGCATCACCACCAAACACCACCAAACACTAGACTTGGTTATAGGCCACCTACACGTATGAATGGTGACATGGTGAGTATGTGAACGTTCAGGATCCCCAGCTATTTAAGAGGCATGCTTAATTGCTTGGTATTTAGGATTATTCTCGGAGTCTGAGGAAGGAAACTGCTAGCAGCTTGGCTAGTGTAGTTAGATCAGAAAGAGGTTCAATGAGGAACATTGGGGTAGCTGCCTTAAAGGTAGAATTGGGATAGGTTGTTCAGCACAAACATCCACACACACACAAACTCAGACACAACCACTGACATCATTTGTGACAATTAGTAAGACATTGGATGCACAGTCTACACATAGCAGTGACCACCCTACAGGGCTTACACACATTTGGCATTTGTAGTAAGTGCGGATGAGGACATCATTGTGGCATTTGCTATAAATGACTATGAGGTAAGAGAATCCCAGAGATGGTTGGAGGAAGGATATTACCTTCAGTAGCTCACACTGAACGAGCATCACACACGCCATTCCATCATCTGTCCAAAAAAGACAATGGTGTTAGTATTTTAGGAAATAAGATAGCATTGATATCTCTTCCCCTCTCTTAATTCACTCCATCCTCCATTGGGTACATCTCGGTCAAACTCCTTGCTCCCACCCCTATTAATATACTCCTCATCAATTGCCCAACATGCGCCCACAAACTCATCATCAGTGATCTTGACCTGTCATTTAAAACACTCACATCTCATGCCCATGCTCTCATAATCATCAATCTTAAACTCTACATAATTTCAAAGGCCCAACTGATGGAAATCAGTACAAAGCTTTCTGACAACTCACTGGTCAACTTAGATAACATACCAGCCCACACCCATTGTGACTCCCGAAACCTCATATTCCACCTTAGTCTCCTCTGCACGCAAAATGGATCACCTACTAGTTAAACCCATGCTATCCACCTCCTCAACAGGGATATCCGCAGCCATCCTGGTAGAGAGTACTACTATGCAGCACTCTTTAGATCACTAGTATAAAACGATCTCGACGAGTTTGACTACAACCCTCACTGCTCCCAAATAGTCCAATTTCAGTAGTCTCATGTCCTCTTTCCTCTTGCACACTCACTAAGGAGCACACCTTTCCTCCTCTCTCTCTTTGACAATGACTTTGCCTACTACTTCTTGACTAAAATTAGCAAAAGACAGGAAACCATACCCACCCGTCTGTCTCTCCCACTCCCATTCTCATTCTCCACTTTTTTTCCACAGTGTATTCTCTAGCCCACTGCCAACAGTACCTTACTGACAATCTACCCATTATTCACTCTACAGACTCACCCTATACTACAATTCACCACTTTGCCCCACAACGTGTTAAGGAACTTGAACGTGTTACCTCTGCTCTGGCCTCCTTATTTAACCTCTTTCTTTCAACTGGTATCTTCCCAGCTGTTTAGGAAACAGCTACAGTCATATCACTCCTAAAAAAAATGATGTACTAGCCACAACACCTCCACAACACCTCCTTATTCTACAGACAAGTCTCTCTCCTTCCCTACCACCCTAAACTCCTCAAGAGGGGTGCATTAAACCACATAGTCCATGTGCTAACCCCTTTCAAGGTAGATTCCAGTCAAAATACCTCACTGGGACTACCCACATCCATGTCACCTATTCTATTTCCACTGCACAGAACGCTTACCTCAACTCCATTCTCATTCTACTAGACCTTTCTGAGGTATTTGACTCCAAACATTATCCCTTATTCAAACTCTTTCTTTCTTTAAACTCTGGCTACTCATCTAAAATTCCATCCATGCTCGTGCCACCCTAATAACTCAATGACTGAACCCCACTGTATCTTAAACTCTCTGCTCCTAATCTCTTCACCACCTTCTGTGCCCTTTCCAGCTTGTGATTATTTTCCTTACTTGCCCCCCTCTACTGGATCGCTCTCCCCCAGCCATCAAATACATCCCTTTAGTGGAACTCTTCAAAACAAGGCTGAAACTCCACCTTCCAGCAATCGAAAGATCACCCAAATCCCTTCCAACCTCCTAGACAAACTAAGCACCAAAAACCACCTCTACTCCATTGGGCCCACCGAATATCTCTGTTAATTTGAAAATGGGTAAATACTGAGCTAAGGCTGTCAATGTTAAAAATGGGTATGTTCTCCATTCCCTGGTATATGTGCTTTCTTGTACCCTTTCACCAGCTAATATATGTCACCCAATTGAACAATGCTCCTATGTAACATCACCTTACCCTAGAACTGCCTCGCCTCTCACTATTACCTTGTAAGTGAATTCTGTTATAAATGACACTCAGATCAGATGTATTTTTCTGAATTGCTTTCATGTTCTTATTTTCTTCCACACTTTTATGTATTTATTAATTTATTTGTAGTTCTTATACCGCACTACTTGCCCATAGGCCTCATGGCACACCTTGTTATTCTGCCCTCTACTATCTCCTAACTAATCACCCAGAAGGCTTCTGGGCTGCTTCCACTGCTGCCGGTTTTCTATTTCCTGATTATGTGGCAATACAGCTTTCTTTTGGATTTGTGTTTCTTTAAGTGCTCTGTGTGAATCAATTCAGTGGCTTGCAGATTCCGTTTTTTACTTGAGTTCATCCACTTCTTCTTGATGAACTTGTTTCTGACAATAGTTCCATGTGGCAAGTTATTTCTCTTTTGCCATTCTTTCTTCCAACTGTGTCAATGTGGTTGATAATTTTACTTATTTCTTCTAATGGTAGGTGTGAAATATTTTCAACATGTACTTTTATGATGGGTGTACTGTCTTCTTCTTGACACTGTACAGTGAACAACTGGAAATGGAAGAGGAGATGTATTACTTTCTGGAGTGAGGGGTCCTGTTCCCAAGACGATACAGAATTCATATTCTAGTTTGACCTATTCTCTCTCATGAATGTTTCCAATTTCCCTATCCTCTATTATAATCAGGTATTTTTTGTTCTCAGAGACTATTTTCAGCATTGAATATGTATGTTTTATTAACCATATTGGGTCACTGTTTTATTATGGTTCTTTGCCTTGACTTGCCAAGCTGCCAGATTTACAGGGTTGAATGTAAAATCAATAGAAGGATAGTTCAGTGTGTCGTTGTCTATGGAGGGAAGTTGAGGATGCTACTGTTTTTACCCCTCTCTTTCTCGCTTTCAGGGAAAGTTTGGTATTGTTCATGTGCTCGTATGTTTTCATTTCCCTCACCTTCGTTAGCATCACTGTTGCCAGACTCAACTCACTGTACCTTCACAGGATCTGACAAATACCTAGGACTAATGTGCCCACCTTCCAAGCATGCCCCAGAACAGATGGCAGGATCACCAGGAATGTGAGTGGGCTGGGGCAGTCAGGGCAAGAGTAGGCAGCTAGAGGAACAGCAAAGAGGGAACCAGTGGGACTGCAGTGAATAAAAAAAGATCTGATTGGTGGCTGCAGTAAGTCCTGTTTGCCAAGGTGAATGGGTCAGTGGACAAACCCCCTGGACTGCCAGAGCTCTGGGGATGGGATACATTGTTTACACATCAGAGAGGACTGAAATTAGTGGCAGACATTCGGGATGATCATGTGAAGTCTCATACAATGGAGGTCACAAGTCATGTAGCTCAAGGGCTGTGAAACTAAATCTTATAGAACAGGCTTCTTAGATCAGACTCTCAAAGAACACAGGTCAAGCAGCAGGGTCATTCTGTATATAGGATTTTGCAGGGCAAATGGCATGTATTGGAGGGGGATTATATAGCCAGTCCTTTGGTGATGACTTTGCTTGTGCTGTAAACTCAGTTAGCTTTTGTAGTGCCTCAGTGAAGTTTTTTAACTCAGGAGACCATGGAACTTAAGGTGAGTCTGAGATTCCTAATGTTCAATGTTTATCTGTCTTTTGATGTTATCTCTGTGAGTGTCACAACACTTGTTGTACATGTCTCCAATGACGTATATTCTGTTTGCTTCATTGCTCCAGCTTCTCCTTCTGTTCATCTCTACAGGAGGTGTGGTGTTTATTTCTTACCAGCTAACTTGATTTGAGGTTTCTTAATTCCCTCCTCATAATTTTTAGTTTTTTTTTGTGTTCCTGATGAGTTCAACATATATATGGTTTTGTCAGTGATCAGAGCCCAATCCAGATCGAGGTTTCTCAGCAAATAATGTGGATGTCTGTGTGTATGACGAGAGCATAGATAAGTCACACTTCCTGTCTGTATGTCTGGACTCATTGTGCAGTTTATACAAATAGCCGTTTCATTTTGGTATGGTCCATTTTATTCGGTTCCTCCCTTCTGACAGTTGTAAAGGCAGTTTTGTAATATAGTTGGTCATGGCAAGCATTGGTGCCCATACTGTTTCTAATAAGTTATGATCACTGTCTGTGGTAGGAATGATGGACATGTTTTCAATGCAATTGATTGCTTGAGTTGAGATGAAGACATAGTCCAGAATTGCAAGGGATTTGTTTCTCTTCCATGTGGGACATGGTGGCGTGTCACCTTCAATGATTCCTTTGAGAAGGGTGAGGCACCTTTGAGCCATTATGTCCATGCACATAGTTGCCCTAGGCGTGAGCAAACGATCATTCAAGGCTATGCATCTTATCGTCAAATCTCCTGCAATTAGTGTGGTAACGTCATCTGTTTCATCTGCAATAAGATCTTGCATGCAATTAACATGGTCGATGAATTGATCATCAGACAGGAACACTGGGTTCCAGTATAGATTGAGGATGGCAGTGTGGAGGGCCTTAGGGTGCCCAGTGTTTGAGAATGTAAGTTTAGATAGCTTGGTGCAGGGATGGCGGTACATCCAATATGCTAATGTGCCATTCATATCTAATTTGAGGGCTTTCAAAAGACCAGTCATAGGTCTGCCTTTGGCCATGTTAAATTGCGTGTTTTTAGAGGCAGTGCATGGTCTTCTAGTTCTTTTAGCAGTACGCATACTTTTTTGTTCCAAGGTTAAAAAAGGATCACCCTCCACACTCCAATCTGGCTGCCGGGTGTTCCTTATTGGTATCGAGTTTGAAGGAGGTGAGAGATCTTGTCTGTCTTCATATTGTGGCAGAGATGTGATAGAGTAGATTAAATAATACATTATGTCTTCATCATTTTCAAAGTATTCGTTATCCGTCTCCCTGGTGATAGGAGTAGGGATCTTACTTGTAATTATTGTGTCTTGTTCTTGATTTTCGTATTAGAGGTCTACGGTGGGAATTATTGAATCAACCTTGACTTGGGTCATGGATAAGACTTGTCGCTGAGGTGTCAAAGCATTCATAAACATTTTCGATTTCGAATTGGTGGGCTTATTGTCTGGCAATTGTATCTTGTTTGTTTTGTTGCATTTATGGTATTCATTTGTTTAGTTTTCTTTCTGCGTTTATGAGGATGAAATACTTCATACACTGGCTCTTGCGTATCTTCAAGTTCTAGGACTGTGGTTTCGGTTATGGGTTCTCGAATGGGTGCAATGAATTGTTTCAATCGATTCCGCAGGTTTCTCAATAGTCGCTGAACCTTCTCCGAGTTTCACCATTGGTTGCAGGTCCATATGTAGGTTGTCTTCTGAGATTTAAATAGTTGTAGGGGTGGTGGGAATCACCAGAATGGACTGATTTTGATGGTGTTGTTCGGCAGCTAACCAGTCGATTTTGGCATATATGTTGTTTAGCAGCATAATATGAGGGTTGTTCCTTTTGTAATATTTCGTGACAATTTGTTAGGGCATGCAGGTCATGGTACATGGCTGGGTTTCTAATATGGTTTGCACCACAGAGCAATCTCAAAGGCCTTCTTTATTCGATGTATTGTTGGGAGAAATGTTTATTTCGTGACTCTCCCTTATAGTCCCTGAATCTTGAGGATTATCAAATCCATGCATGTTGTTCGCTGCGTTTTTGAGGATTTTAGAATGAAGGGCAGGTATGTCTGCATTGTCCATGACATGGGCGTCTGCTACAATAGTTCCTAGAGGTAGCAAGGGCTTGTTGGATAGTACGTTTTTGCAAGTGATTTCAGAAGCTGGCTTATCCGAAGGGCCACCTTGAGAAGGGCAGGCAAGCAGATCAGCATCAGATATTTGATGATTTAACAGTGCAGTTGAAATCGCATCGTGCATCTGATGTGTGGGTGCAGGTGCATCCAAGATGTTGCTGATCGTCAATGGAATGTGTCATTGGATATTGACAGAATGATTTTTTGTGTGCATTTCTTTGGCGCACTTAGAAGGTTGCACTTTGGGGATAGTCTGCCAGAAATGCCTAATATCTGCATTTGAGGATTTACATCATTGACTTTTCCCATTTTTAAGTTTATGTCTGGTTCTTACTTCCGGTTGTTCCATGGTTATAGAAGTGACTGAGCATAAAGCTTCCAGTAGTTTGTCTGCATATGGAGGCATGGCAGATTTGTGGGTATAGAGAGCCATGGTTGATTCCTGAATGAGTGGCCAAGTAGGCAGCAGTCAGAGACTAAAGAGGTGGGAGTGGGAAGCTTTTCACTGGAGGGTTGGCCGCTGTCAACTGAGCAGCTGAACAGCAGTACAGCACTCGCAAGCACTCCCACAATGTGTGCACGTAATGCACGCATACTCTAGAATATGTAGGGCTTCTGAATGGTGTCGCTGAAGCTCGGTGGCCGCTACACAGTAAGAAATATACTTGTTTAGTTGGCGGTATTCAATGAATAGTGTTGAATAGGGGATTAACAGTCAAAGAATAGCGTACCGATACCAAGTAGTTTGGCAGTCACAGATGAGAGCAGCTCAGCTGTTCGTCGCATGTATCAGAGTTCCAAAGTTCAGCAAAATACAGCATGATGCAGCAAGGCGAGTGATCCAGCAGAACAGCACTCACAAGCACTCCACAATGCACACTCGCAATTCGCGTGTGCTCGAGATTATGTAGGGCTTCTGGATGGTGTGGGCAGAGCTCGGTGGACGTGATACCAAGTAGTAGACAGTCACAGATGAAATAGCTCAGCTGTTAATAGCCTGTTTCAGCGTTCCAAATGTCATTGAAGTACAACAAGATGCACCGAGGGGGTGGGGGGGATCCAGCAGAACAGCACTCGCAAGCACTCCCACAAATGATATTGGCCCTCATTACGACCTTGGCGGAGGACCATGGTGCTATTAGCACCATGGTCCATGGCGCTAAGGGTGCAATTCCGCCATGGTGGTTGGCGGACTTACCGCCCCATTCCGACCTTGGCGGGGCGGTAAGTCCCCAATCCCCATTTTACCCTTCCCCATTCCCATTTTTGCCCCATAGGGCATAATGGGAGTGGGGAAGGCGTTAATTACGCCACCGTAAATTACGGTGGCGTAATTAACAACAAGGTCCCTTAGCGCCATGGATTTTAACACCTGCGAAAAGCAGGTGTTATATCCGCCATGGCGCTAAGGGAACTCGTACTCAGGCGGTAAGGGTCGGCGATGTTTACGCCGGCGTAAACCCCTTACCGCCTGGGTCGTAATGAGGGCCATTGTGTTTATCTGTTCGAATTTGAAAGTGGAACGTTATGACTAGTACATGTGGACATGCATTTAGGTGGTTATGAAGCCTTTGCTGTTAATTTTTCTGAGGAAAAAGGGTGACAAGGAAAAGAAAAACGAAAAATGACTCGATGTACAGGGTGATGGGAAATTATCAAAACATTTCCCATCACCGTTTTTCGCGAAACACTGCCAATGCATTTATCAGTGGCTGGGTGAACCCTAAATGGAAAAACCATAGACATCCGAAATGAATTGAATCATTATAAAGAATAAAAGCCTGGTATTTGAAAGTATGCAATATTGATGTTGCATTTGTTTGCACTCCACAAGAACTGATATCTGCAATGTCTATTGTTTTTATTTAGAGGAAAGAATATATTACATGGCCTGCAGTAGCGGCCATGTAGTTATGGTTAAGTTGCTCATCTCATAGGAGGAGCACTTTTTGGGCGGCTTATAACTATACTCCCTGTAAAGACGCCGGAGGGGGATGGCTGTACTTCCACTCTCTATATAGTAGAGGAGAGGCACAGAGGACCCCAGACAATATTCTCTATTATTGGTGCGTGGTCGAGCAATCAAGGCCTAGCTTCTCAGGAGGTGATGCGGGCTGGTTCTTAAGTACAGTGTAGTCCCCAAGCATCCACAAAGGAATGTCTGCACACTGTATCGGTTAAAACACAGTGGGCCTCATTCCAAGGTTGGAGGCAGCCATGGTGCCATTAGCACCATGGCTACCCCTTACCGCATACCGGGTCCGGGTTCCCTGAATGGGGAATTACCGGGCCATTCCAACCTTGGAGGACCCGGTATTTCCCCATTCAGGGAACCAATCCCCATTCCCATTGAGCCCCTATAGGGCTCAATGGGAATGGGGAGCAGGCTAATAACGGGCCCGTTAATAACAGGCCCGTTATTAGCATGCTGGTCCTTTAGCGGCTCCCACTAAGAGCGCCTGGTAAAACCATCCGTCCTTAGCGGGACCCGCTAAAGGACCTCGTAATGCGGAGGTAAGGGGTTAACGGCACCAGCACCTTTACCCTTGCCATTAACCCCTTACCTCCAACCTCGTAATGAGGCCCAGTCTTTATATAATTTATATTCAAAGGTATATACAATATCACTATAACGCACTGTGTGCTCGGAAAAATCAACAATGGCAAATATATACAGTTCTAAAGTGGTACCACAAGGATTATTAGATCTCATTAAAGTGCATCAACTATACTGTCAAAATGTTACACAGATCAATAAAGAGCAAACCAGCACTAGCGAGAGGAAGGAAAGCAAGATGGTTGAACAATTGGCAGAATGCTGGCCCCGTACCATTACACATAGTTCTGTGTGGAGATCCCCCCACCTGGGCAACCTGTAGGATAAAGATACAAGCCAAGTCCATATATTGTTCACGCTAGACTTCTCAATAGTCCTGCAACCCCAAAGTACCTGGCGTTGTAGCGTTCCTCGTTGGGGAATCGACGGCCCTTCTTGAGTGCCCTCCCTTTAAGGCAGGAGTCACAGCTACGATGGTGAAGTGGCTGCGTCGTTCCTAGCGGTGCTCATCGACAGGGAAGCGTAAACGTCCTGCAAGGAAGAGGCATGCGGGGCACCTCAGTGTCGATAGTTCTGGACTGCAAAGAGTTTGAAGAACTGTGGCCCAGCAAGGGCGTTGTGTCGTCAGCGTCTCTGTGGTCTTTGGGTGGCGGGAAACCCACCGGTGGATGCTCCTCTGCGCGTCGACGGTCAGGCCTTCTCTAACAGGATAAGACGGCAACCATGCAGAGGAGAGCGTCTTTGGATCAATTAAGTTCTTTGGCAAACGGGAGCTTTGTGGCTCCAGTGGGCGACGGTGGTCGTCGACAGTGGTGGACAAAAGTCCGGGCACTTCTCCTTGGAGTTCCGCAGCAGTCCCCGTACCGGGTCGGCAGCCTGTCGAAGGTCTGTCTACCAGGGAGCTTAGGCAAAGATCAGCTGGTGCACGATGGTCCCTCTTAGCTCGGGAAGAGGGCGCCTTACCAGGTCCTCCCTGCGTCAGTCCTTGGAGGCACAGCAGCTTTCAGATTGTGAAGGAGAGCAACAGCAATTCTTCTCATCCAGCAGGGCTTCAAGGTCAGGCTTCAGTTAATGCAGTTACTCGTAGTAGTGGACTTCAGCTTCTGAACATGATTCCTAGCAGTGAGAGGTCCCCAGATATACTTTTGATCTCCCATTCATTCCGCTGGGTCATACTCAAGCATCCAATCATGACTAAGGGCATTCAGGCAGGCAGGCAGCCAATCAGGCACACAGTGTATTCAGGCCATTCACTTCTCTCCAGACACTCACAACAAGTTATGTTTATTAGAACAAGTACCGAGCCATTCAACACTCCACACTGCATTCATACCGGTTTTGGGCCGGGCTGTCTCAGTCATTGTGTCAACCGCTAGATACTAAGCAATGCAGGAGATGGGTAGACCTCTGCTTCGCTGACAAGGAGGAAGTAACAACTATAATATACACAAAGTATGTCAGCGGAAAAGTCAAGTTAAGGAGGTATCCGGCTACAGGACAGGGAGAGGGACACCCCAATTCCGGAACCACAGATCAAACCATACCAAAAACAAAATAATTAGAAAACATGAATATGTTATTTGAATTTCATTATTTGTTTAAAATATACATATTAAATCATGTTTCGAGCTTATTATCTAAATAGCAACATTTATTTTGGGAAAATTAGAATATATAATCAAACACAGTGCTTATCTAAAAACACGACTGGTAATTCAGTCAATACTAGCTTAATGTAGCCGAGCAATCTGAACATCATGTGGTTGAAGGGGATCATCCAGCTGGCGGTCAGAGACTGCGGCCACATTTAGTAATATAAGAACAGCCGCAATTACATAAACAAGGAAATATTGGTTACTTCTGAAGTCGGAACTAACAGAAGGGGGGGTGCCGTACGTCAACTACTATATTGTCATGACCTGTTGTGTACACTGGGTCTGACATGCAAACAAACAGTAGTTTCGATGGTACAGAGCATATAAGCTGTTTCACAATTGATGCCCATCTTCTTCAGGATGGTGCACTCCCATCAAGATATATGCTACTGGATTTTATAATGTGGAAAACTGCATATGAAGGCTATAATGCATTCAGCAGTAGATATTTGTGCAGGCTGAATCTGTAATTTTGCCTAAAACATCAAAGTAGAAAAACACAAACCCCAGTCAAACAAGTTCATAAATGAACTATGCAATAAATATTAAACTAAAAGTAAAATACTAACGCAATAAACTAAAAATGTGGTTTTGGTAAAAATGATCTTGTGAATAGCGAACAGGATGAGCACCTTCCACCCAAAGTCATGTAGTAGGCCGTAACTAACAGGAAGAGTGGGCTGCTAATGCCTCTATACTTGCCTAATTTCGAACTATGTCTCCTGCAGCTTAGACTATTTTATTTTACCTGATTTTTAGTTTTTCTTCAGCAACTACTGTAATTTCTCTTTCAGGTGCTATGCCTCTGGTAGCTTAGATTACTTCATTTCATTTAACTCTAGTTTTTCAAGGTTGGGTCTCGGGGGGCCAAAGTTATAGTGGGGTTCCAAAATGTCTTTTTCCCCATAGACATAATGGGAAAAAACTTTGCTCACGCCTACAGCCCAAACCGCTAGACGGATTTTCAGCAAATTTGCCGCACGAGCAGTGGCTTGGTCCCAAAAGCGTGTTTTTGTTAATTTGGTATAAATCCATCCAGTAGTTTTTTTTTTTTTTTAAATGACCAAAACGTAAGTCAAAAAAATTAGTGATATCTATGTCCGCTCTGCGGACACACTTCCCCGTTCGCTCCGCGGACAGGACACCGATTGGCTGAGCGGCTTGCGTCATGTCTGCAGACATGCAACCTGTTCGCTGATTGGTTGCTGTGAAGCGTAAGGTGCGTCAGATTTCTGGAAATGCCCGCCATCTTGGATTTGCAGACAGCGGCCCGTGTCCGGAGACATCGAGGTAAAAACATATTAAAAAACACAACATTGCACTTGACAAACTTGTCAAATAATCTCTTGGGAGGTGAGGGGTGATGAGGATGGGATGGAATATGGCTGCAAGAAAAAAAAAACTACTGTTTTTTGCCGCGAAAGTCAGCAGACAGTTCTGAGAAGTTCAGGGACACTTCAGATGTTTGGGGGCAGTTTTTGGATGGCATATAACTTTGGCACCACTTAATGAAACTGCATGAAATTTTGCAACTATATTCCCGTCCTGATTCCAAATGTGTTTGCATGGTGGCATTCTGTCAAGGGAGGGCAAAATTAGACGGGGGGTCTCAAAATAATGTAAAGGTTTATAAATGAGGTGCAATTTCACAAATCTACACTTATTTTGGCAAACTGATAATAGATATAGATATAAATGTTTTTGCAAAGTTTGGTGGGATTTTGTCAAGAGGGGGCTAAATTAGAGGGGGGTCCCAAAATATTGTAAAGGCTTATAAATGTGGTGCCATTTGACAAATCTACACAAAGGTTTTCAAAAAGTTTATAGATCTAGATATACATGTTTTCGTAAAGTCTGAATTGATTTTGTTTTTTGACAAGTGTCATAATGTAGGTACAAAAAATTGTAATTTACCTTTGGTGACTGAGGAGTAGCCTGTGGCCATGGGCAGTCGCCAGATTGTCCGGGTCATGGAATAAGGTCATGATCCCGACAATTTGGGCTTCTGGCCATAACCACGAGGGACAACACATGCGGTTAAAGTGGTCATGTCCACCTGGGACTGGCTTTGTGGTAAAGTTATTCGAAATAGGGATTGGTTTGAAAGGGAAGAAAAATGTGCTTGTTGTAATATAGTCATAGGGTTCTCTTTTAGCCTTCTGCAGGATGCCATGGAAAGCAAAGAGGGGCCCTGTATGGAACCCCCACCTTCCCTTTCCATGGTGGCCATCTTGGAAAATGATTTTTCTTCCTACATGGGATGAAAAATCCCTTTTTTAGCACCCCGGGTTCCCACTTTGGGAACCTATGGTGCTAATGGCCTTCATCCCCCATTACAGGGGCTGGAATGGGGGGAAAATGGTCCGGAGACCTCGTTATTCACTCTCGTTTCACTTGGGCTGATAACTTGGGCTGCCAGGCCGGTATCCACCATTCCATCCCTGCAACGGGTGATAAACACCACAATATCGGCATTAGCATAACACAAAATGCAAATGGAAATCTGGGAAAATCTTATTGAGTCTATGTACTTTACTGAGAAATATAAAGTAGATGGAGTCTATTTTTTTAGTTCTACTTTTTAACTGTGAAAGGTGGTTCCTAAAGGAACATTTCTTTTATTGTTTTTGGATGCATTTTATTTATTTTTTTGGCAGGAGAGCTAAGAACAGAAAGGTGGGGAGGGAAATGAGGGAAGAGGCACCAAACACTAATATGGAAGGGCAGGTGGACAGGGGAAAATGTTGCATGTGTGTTATTTCTAAGGTAGGGGGCAGTGTTTCTCATGCTCTTTGATTACAGCAGTGGTGGTGTCTCTTGGGGATGGCATTAGCTGATTCCATTTTAAGATAAATAGCAGTTTTGCTAAAAGTATGCACTGTGTACTAGATTGTTAATGGATGAGTAGGAATAGGTGTTGGAGCCGTGCAAGGGAAATTTTGAAGTTGAAAGTTCCTAGATCAGTAGAAAATGCAGTTGCAAACTGTCCGCAAAAGCACGGATCTTATCGTGAAGTGCAGACGGGTTCTCGGATGCATCATCATGCCGTGCGCCAGCATATGGTCATGTGGCCGGAAGGTGCACAATGAAGTCAGATGTTCATAGACGTTATGGTTCAGTTGCACTAATAAAAACCTTTGAAATTCAATGAAAAAACTTTGTTAAGGGGATGTTATGGTTAAGTTGCACTAATAAAAACCTATGAAATTCAATGAAAAAACTTTGTTAAGGGGATGTTATGGTTAAGTTGCACTAATAAAAACCTATGAAATTCAATGAAAAAACTTTGTTAAGGGGACGTTATGGTTAAGTTGGACTCATAAAAACCTATAAAATTCAATGAAAAAACTTTGTTAAGGGGACGTTATGGTTAAGTTGCGCTACTAAAAACCTATTCAATTCAGTGAAAAAACTTTGTTAAAGGGACGTCACATGTGTATTTAGTTTTCATACAAGCGGTTGTGAATGTAATGTTGGCAAAAAAGTATCAGGGATGATCGGTAGATGTGTAATGAACTACATACTTCATTACGCAATGTAGTGTTCTAAAGAACATTCCATTGCAGTATTCTTTCTAGTACAGGAACCTACTCATACGAAATGTTGTTATTGGCTGCAGCATGCACCATAGAGGTGCAATATTTGTAATTTTCCAAAGTTGCAAAATAAAACGGTGAATGCTTCTGTATCAGACTTTTCTGTACTGTGAAACATATACTAAGTAGCTAACAATGCATCACTTACTACATATTTCTGCTAATACACACACAACATAAATAGACTACAATGCATACAAATATGGGGCTTATATATGGAGAGTAAAGTAAGCAAACGAGAGGCAGTATCATTAGCAACTGTGTATAACCTACATGAATGTATTCACACACAAAAATTATTGCTGTGTTTCAGGCTTGCTTCTTCCCCTATATATGTACATCATAAGATGCGATTAAATTCTAAGGGAAGTAGTGTAAGAACATATGAGAATAGCAACATCTATAAATGTAATACCTTTTGAATTTTAAGTTTCTGACTGTCAGTAAATAAACCCACCTTGCCTAGATATGTCAGTGAACAAAAAAGAAGGGACTATACATGTGATGTCTTCAGTGATGTCATCAATGATATTTGTGATGTTATCTTTGATGTCCTGGGTGTTAGTCTTAGCAGTGCATGGTGGTGGCACAAGTTATGGTTGCTTAGCTTACCATAACTGGTGAATTTCAGGGGGTTTTCAGTTTTACTTGTAACCATAACGTCCCTTTAATAAAGTTTTTTTCACTGAATTTCATAGGTTTTTAGTAGCGCAACTTAAACATAAGATCCCTTTAACAAACTTTTTAACTGAATTTCATAGGTTTTTAGTAGCAGTAGTGCAACTTAATCATAACGTCCCCTTAACAAAGTTTTTTCATTGAATATCTATATGTATTGCAAATGTTTTTTTTTCCATTTAGGGTTCAACCATTCGGTGACAATTACATTGGCAGTGTTCCGTGTATTAGTACAGAGTGCAAATGGATATCTGCGTGGACTAAATATTTAATAAAGTCACTTCTAGGTTTATTTTTCAACCAAAGGTGGTGCCCACTCATCACAAATCTCCCATGGCATGTAGTTATTGACAAGTGTTACCTGAAAACGAATAACTGAGGAGCAGGCAATGGCCATTTGCTATTTGCCAATTGCCTTTCACTACACAATTAACTGCACACTAATTGATAAATAGTTTGAACAACTCCACATTAATCACCTTGGATACATACATCATTCACAACAATAAGGGTGTTTTTTTTTTCTCAGGGATAGAATCGTCCTGCCCTTTTGTATGCTTAAGCTGAAAGAATTACATTTTGAGGACAGGAACATGTTCAAAGCAGGTGCCAACTTCTTTAGAAAGGAAGCATGTATGTGTTTATGTCTTTGGTGCTTTTGGTTTATGAACCAAAACGTAAACATACACTTAGCCTTTAAGAAAAATAGAACAAAGATATATTAAAAAACAACAGAGCAATACCAAATAAAATAAATATTAGACAAAACCATATTTACCTTAACTTTATTGTAATAAAGAGTATGGGAAGCAAGGGATTAATCAAGCCTAGTGTACCCAGTAACCTCAAGTCTGTTCCTTCACTCTCTCTTTTCATTTCTATGCTCAAGTGTCCATAGCTCTCAACCATTTGTGTCGCAAAGGCGGGTGAAATCACCCGATGTTTTTGGCGGGCGCCCATTGGAATGAATGGGTGTACAGGAGGCTTGGCGGGTGAGTCAGCGCTTTACAAGGCGGGTGACACCCGCCAAAAGCGGGTGAGTTGAGAGCTATGAGTGTCTGCGTTCAATGCCAAGCTATAATCGGTATCTAATGATGTCATATAGTTTATAATATTAAGTCATTAGGTTCAGGTTTTTTTAGCCTGATCCTGCCACTGGGGAAGTGTTAGCAAGCAGCTAATCCTGAGACGCACAAGAGCAGAATGTATGCAGGGAATTTGTTTAAAATAAAGGCTGTGAGATCATAACCACTCATTATCCCTTCTCCAGTGGAAAGCTGCATAGGGGCAACAACAATGTTTTGGTTTGGTAAGAATGTGTGCATTGAACCACGTCAGTGCCATGTATTCAGGGCTGGACTGGGAACTAAAAGAGGCCCTGGAAATAAAGTTCAAAGTGGCCCCATATGACACATTTTCAGCAAGCCCAATGCTTTTCCTATGAGAAAATTTGGAAATGCCACAGAAAAGAGGCCCAGGGTGCAGAGGCCCACCGGGAAATCTCCAGAGTTTGCTAAAGGTTTTGTAATGCAAATCCAGTGATATTCTGCTGGATTTCTGCAATTGTTGTTTCTAGCATTTCAACCAGACTCTACTTCACCACCATACCAGGAGAGGTGAGGTTGTCCTGGATAGCCACTATAAAGCCTCTCTCTGCTGCGTTTTGGGGAGACATAACATTATAATTGCTGTCATTACTGATTATATATGCTAAAAGTGTTGGGGAACTATAGCAACTGTCGTTTGCTTTTTATTTGAGTAAAGTGTAAAGTACACTTTTATTTCAATCCACTTTGACGCTACCGGTGACGCGGCTCAGTCCTCTTTTTATTTTTTTGCAGTGGCGCCTCGAGTATTCCAGCAAGGCTAAAGCTTTCTTCCACTGCTCTCTCTCAGCCTACCATGAGGCAGTTATTACTGCCAAGAAACTCTACTGCAGTCACAAAGTACAGGTGGCCCTAAATAAATCCAAGGCCCTTTTTGACCTTGTGCAATCATTACCTTCACCTGAGAATGGTGTTGCCTCTGTTCCACCTTCACATGGGTCTATGTGACTCCCTTTCGGCTTTCTTTCTGGAAAATATTTCTACCATTCGTGACCACATAAACGATGGCCTGCCTCTGCCTACTGCAGACATGGTTGTTGTCGACCCACCTCCTGTTATCAGATCTTGGTCCTATTTCCCTCTATTCTCAAACTATATTGATGACTATTCTGAAACTAAAGTCTGCCTCTCACGCCAATGCTATACCTCTGGCTCTCTTAAAGGCTGCATCTGGTGACCTGATCGAACATATCACCACTGCTGTTAATGCTTCTTTTTCTAGTGGAGTGATTCCCTTTTTTCTCAAGCATGCACTGGTGGTTCCACTTTCAAAGAAGCCTTCTCTTGATCCTGACGTACTAACTACTGTCCTATTTCTCTTCTTCCTTTCCTTATGATGGTGATGGAAGCACTGGTGCCCCCTGTCCTGTCTAGCTTTCTGCAGTCTTCTCACAGTTTTGATTAATTCCAGTCTGGGTTCAGGCGCTGCAGGGGCACTGAATCCGTCCTGAACTGCATACGATTTGGCGCGTAGATCAGGGTGGCGTCAGAGCAGTTCTCTTGTCAGGTCTGTCAGCTGCTTTCGACACGGTTGATCACTCCATCTTGATCTCCTGTCTCTCAGACTCTGGCCTCTCTGGCCACGTTCTCGACTGGTTCACGGCCTTCCTGTCCAATCGGTCCCAGTCTATCTCTCTTTCCCCTTTTCGTTCGGCTTTGGTTTCACTTTTTTTTGGTGTCCCCCAGGGATCAGCACTATACCCCATCCTGATTAATGTACATATTCAACCTCTCTTGCTTTTTATGCGGGCACATGGGTTTCACTATTACTCCTATGCAGATGACAACCAGGTTCTTGACCGTTTGGACCTCACACAATCTGACACAGCGTTCCAGCTGAAGAAATGTATAGAGGACCTGGGGGTTGTGGATGATGAGAAACTGACTGTGGCTTAACGGCAGTAAGACCGAGGTTCTGATTGTGGGTACTACATCTCCCCTATTGTTCTGGACCTCAGAATTCTTGTCGACTAGCCTTGGCCCCCTCCCCATGCCGGTCCAATTGGTCAGGAACCTGGATGTTAAAATGTCTGCCTCTCTTGTCCTGGATGACCAGAAGGCGGCAGTAAGCAAGGCCGGTCATTTCAAGCTCTGCATTTTGCGTAAGGTCCTGCCATTTATTCCTGCCGAAAACGGTCCTAGGTTTCGTCCCCCATGCATCTCCCCTACATTTCAAATCAGACCTCCATGCAAGAGTAGTGTTGGGCTGCGAGTACATGAGATTTGCAGCGTAAGCCTCCTCTGCACGTGGCGTATAGAAGACAGGACATAACTTAAGATTTAGGCGATGATTCATGGAATTATTTGCGTATTAAAAGGGGATTTTTGTGCTATTCTCCCCACAAATCCCTGTTTGATGAATGGGTATATGAAGGCAAAATGGCACGCACATCCCTGTTTTACATGCAAATTATTCCATGAATCAGGTCCTTACTATCAAGATTTGACAGCAAAGGATCGAATATAAGACCCATTTACTTGAAGCTGCCCAAAACAGGAACATATCCTTGTCTAATTTATATCAACTGTAACAATTAGATAATTACAAGTGAAATTGCATAGCATCCACACACTTAGAAGTTGATATAATTTAAACATTATGTTATGTACAGTAAAATCTACACAGTATACCATCTGAAATGCCAACGCACCAACATATAATGGGCCGTATTTGAAAAAGTGTTTTACAATGGTGCATTTCCAAATGTTTACAAATGTTTTGTAAATCAGGCCCAAAGTCTGAGGGAAAATAAGGCAAAAAAAAGGACTACATCAGAGAACGTAAAGTTGACCTTCACATTTAAGACAATTTAAGACTGCACAGTTGGAGGAAATATACCACCATTTGTTTCAGCCCACATTTTCAAATAATTGAAGCAATCCTAAACATAGCAGAGGAGGAAACAGTGAAGCAGAAATGCTTCTAGAGAGGATTTGACTTTGATTTGTTCTGAAGGGGATGAATGAGACCTGGGTCTTAGTGCCCTAAACTGAAGGCTACGTGAGAATTACTGATAAAAGATTGCGTTATCTGGACTGAGAAAGACCACAATCTCGCAAAGATCCATGGTGTATCTGGAGACTACACCTGGAATTTCATAATAACGGAAATGTCTAAAAGCTTAAGCATGAACACCGTGAGAACCTCGAAGGAGAAATCTGGGAAATGTGAGTCTCACCAAAATGTGGTGAAGGTTTTCTGAGTATTGACCGAGATAAGGAGATTGCCTCAGTTTTAGAAGCAAGATAAACACAATGTAATGCACATTTTTTGTCTGCAGGCGAATAACTGATGAACATTTAGTACTGAAATAAGATGTGTGGTCATTGGCAATGATGACAATTGACATTCAAGAATAGGATTAGAGCCTATTGGGGAAAAATAAAAACATTGTATTGAAGAATGTATCGTTACTCTACTTGTGTGATGATGAGTCCTTGATCTTTGGAAGAATCAGCCCTCCACAGTAACTTAAGAACCCAAATGCACCAGCCCAATTGCATGAATGGCCGTTAATGAACATCAAGGCACTTTAAATGCCAATATAGGTCACCACTACAGGGAATGGGGCTATTAGCTACTTGGTCAAAATCTTGCTGCCTGGTTCTGAATCCTGGAGACATATTTTCACTGCAAAGGCACAGCACAAACATATTTCCTGACAGAAGGAAAACAAATAAAGAGGAACGAGTACTCGAGAAAAGGCTGACTGCTGACATCACAGCAGGATGGCTGCCATATAAAAGAAAAACAAGAGTGCAGAAGGCTCAGTGCGTCCTCTTTCAGTTTCTACGACTGCGATGCGGTGGAGAGCATGCAGGAGAGATGAGCAGGTTACGAATAAGCAGATGAGAGTCCCAGCCAGAAACAGCCACACTGGAAAGAATCCGGGGCCACAATGATGCTCAGTGGCCACACTTCAATGGAGACCCGGTAGGCAAAAGATGTCTCTAACCACTCAGCTTGCTTTTAATTCCTGGGCTATCTTGGTTGTATAGTCCATGTTGCAGCAACTTTGCTGCGATGCACCATGAATATCACGCGGTTGCGTATTCTTGTTAATAGGGGCAATTGATCTTCATTTTGTTGAGCCAATAATAAAAATGCAGCCTTTGCATGTCTTGAAAACATGAAGAAATGAGTGAACTTTACATGTCAGTGTGATTTACATATCAAAAACTGTCTGAAAGAGGGCACCAACAAGCAATATGATAAACTCGCCATCTGCAGCGAACGATCCACCGCGAATCATCCACAGGGTGCCCCGGACTGAACTGGAATACATTTGTAATTAGTCTGTTGGCAAATCCAGCAGATAAAACATATTGCTCGTCTGTTTTTAACCTAAGCACAATATGTGACAAGAACTGACCAGATGGCTGACAATTGCTTCAGTGTACACTGGCAGAATTTCGCTGCCTGTGGGCATCTGTGGGCGCAGGCAAAAAAAAAAAAAAAAAGAAAACCTATAAATATTGTAATAACCTAAAATCCCTTAAGTGAAATACCATCTTTAACAAGTGTATCGCTACAAAGAGAGAGTTTCTTAAAGAGCATGGTTCCATTGAGAATGTTCTCGGATCCAATTAACAAAGAGGTCAGCGTGATCCAGGTGGGCCTGTCCTTCCATCAAAACTGGGCAAGCTTCATTAATCAAGCCTTATGCGGCCATATTGTAACCCAATCATTCGCTGAGCTCCTTTAACGACATGAATGTGTGCCAGCACCGATATTACAATCCACAAAGGGACACATATATCTGGCCCCATGATGTGCACTGAATTTGGAACAACCTAACTGCCTTTCAATCGGCGGGACAGTCTGTCATAGTTTATGTGTGAAACCAGGCGTGGCCCGCCTTTGGCAAAAAGTAGGTTTCCTGCATGCTCCAATGCCATCACACCAGTTGCAGCAAAAACCTTGCATTATTAGCTTTCAAATCCAGTATTATGTATTATCTGTCTCACGCGCGTGCTCACTAATATATATGCAATCAGTGCTCCAGACAAGATTTTACTATTTTATTGTTTTTTAAGTTGAAAGTAAAATTTTGAGAGAGTAAAAAAAAAATGAAATTGTGGTATTTTGTTTCGATTGTCAGACACATATTTAAATTCTAAAACATATTGGGCCTCATTACACAGTATGCGGAAACCATGGCGCTATCAGCGCCATGGTTGCGGCCGGTATTTTACCATGTCCGCCATGGTGGATGGCGGAATTACTGCCCTACTCCAAGGTGAGCGGGGGCGGTAATTCCCCATTCACCAAGACACTTCCCCATTCCCATTTTTGCCCCCATAGGGCTCAATGGGAATGGGGAAGGAGCTAAATTGCGGTACCGTATTAGCACCAAGGTCCCTTTGTGGTCCTGTTCCTTAACGGCTGGTAAAACCAGCCGTTGAGGACGGGTCCCGCAAAGGGACCTCGTAGTAAGGCGGTAAGGGTTTACCGGTGCCCTTACCGGTACCAGTAAACCCTTACCACATTCTGTGTAATGAGGCCCATAGAGTTTTTTAATGCATACCTCTTTTCAACTAATTATTCATAAAAGGTGCCTTTTTACTTCAAAGATTCACATCCTCTCAGGCATCTCAGGCAGAAATAATATTAGCAAATAATATTAGCACCTTTACAGCGTGCGTCAGCTAATCAGGTTGCGCCAAACCCGGGATGACTAACAATGAAACCCAAGTGCTCTGCTAACTCTCCCTCCACCCAGCGCTGTTTGTTCTCCCTCCATCCCTACCCCCTCCCCCCCATATATATCCCAACCCTGCAACACTTCCCTTCTTTACCTTAACAAGGATCCTCTGCTTTGGACAGCACTGCTTGGCTTCCTATTTACACCATGGAAATGGAAGAGGTGCTCCGAGCAGAGCCCCATCTTTCATTTCCTTGGTAATCCTGACCCTCCTCGGCCGCTGCAGCGAACACAACAGCACTGCAGTTTAAAAAATGAAAATTGCTGTTAGCACCTCAAGGGTTTGCCTCTGGGTACTAATGGCAATAATAACAAAGAAGATAAATGAAGATTTTTCTAGAAAACAATGGAGTACCGGTGACATGGACTCATTTGAGGATTATGGGGAGCACATTTTTTCACCTCCAATGGGAAGAATGAATGTGGATATTGTGACTTCTATCAAAAATATACTGTTGGATCATGTCAAGTCCCATAACCTGCCTCCCGTCGACGTGCAAATGGATGTTTAGAACTGCTTGCGATCTTCACCAAAGCTGACCCATTCCACGCAGAATGCTGACGGCTCACAGATGGAAACTGGCGAGAACTTGTCCTGATGCTATCTTGTAAGCCCTGAATTTCGTTTTGACACTGTTAGTAAATGTTTTTGAATTTGAAGTGGAAATACATTCAGGAATATTATTGGAACTGTCTAAAGATATGAATCCCTGTGAATCTATGCTGGTTGGTTTATGATCGTCAATAAATACAGATGTATTGAATTCAATGAAGGACTTAAAGGGGGATGCAAAAAGGCAAGACTAGAACATGAGGGATCTTCAAAAAACAACAGAAGATTCTACAAAGCGAATTGAAGGCTTGATTTAAGTAAAACAAGTGGAGGTGATGACCTATCCTCAACCTACTGTGCACAAAGAAGTAGTGATGAGCTCCTCGATCTGTAATCTCGGGAAATGAGGATGACACTTAGTTATCTGAATCTGTATAGGAGGAATTTAGAAGACTGGCAAACATACGTAATGATGCTGAAGACCTAGGAGAACAAAGCATTGACGTAACCAAAACAAGGACTGCAAAGGTCATGGAGGATTACACACCAAGACAGTTTCGGAGTAATGGATGAATAAAAGCAAAAAAGGAAAAGAAAGATAGCAAAGAATGCAGATGCTCAAATTGTTTAAGATAACGAGCCAAAATCTAGAAATAGAAAAGGCACAACAATAAAGAATTTTGTTAAAATGAGCTTTGTAAGGGCTCTAAATCTTCCTGATAAGGAGGATGGAAAAGCAGCTAATTCGACCAGGAAGAAAAAGACGGTGGTGATCAACGACACAGCTCAACAAACTAATTAATCTCATTCCCTGGGGCTGGCCAAGACTCAATCTTTACCTGTAGTATCTGCTGCAATACAATGTTCAGGCAGGGCCTCCATTGGCTTTCAAAGAGATCAACTACTTTTGGGATGTCTTGACCCACTTTTGCTCTGCCATGCGGCATCAGTGTGTTCTGATGGTGCCAGAACCATCAAAATGGCCGCAAAACCCTTGTGCGTGCCAAAACCTCTGAAAATCGCACTTTACAAAGCACAAAAAGATGGCTGCCAATCAGCCATGCATGTTGTCAGTGGTGGAACAGAGGTCTCACTCCTGAAACATGTCGCCGGGCTCCACAACATGTGAAAATGGAGCGCAGAACGAAAAAGCAGTGCTTTGCAAAAGGAAACCCCAAATCTTGCTTTAAATCCTTTTTTCTTGTTGCTGAAACTGCAGAATGCTGGTACAAAACACCCTCAAACATCCAAAATTCTTACTGGGTGCTACAACTCACTTAGTGTAAGAAATCATTGTGAACTTACAATGTCCTGAAAAGCTGAAAGCATCAAGGGATTTCCACAGCCAAAGTGGCCTGCCTGTGGATCTGTCAAAATCTGGGTGCAGTACCCTGGGCCGCCTGAATAACAGCTGTCAGTAGCTTGCGTGATTAAACTTTAAACATGTATAAACTGAAATCAATTGTTTGCAATCAAAGAGACCTGTTATTGAGAGTAACCAATCTTCTAATTGTTTTGATTCCATGGTATAAAATCTTGAATAAGTATTTAGCTGTGATTTGATCCCAAAAGTTTGTTTTATGCTAAGGGGAAATTCAACAAAAGTAACAAATAAAGTAAGCTGGCTAGAGCTACCAAACTGGAATAACAGCTTTCCTCACAGAGGCAAGGCCTCTAATTCCACCAGGAAATCACACCAAAGCAATCATTATAGGGTTTGGGAAGAACCTGGTCTGCAGTGGGGAAGGAAACAATGGCAAACTGCAAAGCAGGAAATGCTAGGTGTGAGGACACTCGTAAAATGGCTTCTGCGAAGAGAACAGGGAGGGGACTGCTTCTGAACTGAAGGGAGACAAAAAGAGGCGGGCCCGAACAGCCATCTGTGGCTGAACATTCACAAGGAACATTTAGTTTAAAGACTTCTAACTTACCACTTAAAATTGTCAAAAATACAAAAGTAACGGAATTGTAAATCTAAATTTTGGCTGCACATTCCAAGAGGCAGCAAAATTGTGTGACATTATTTGGAAGGAAACGGCGGAAGATGTGATTTTACACCAAATGTATTTCTGCTACAAGTATGAAACTTTATACACTGATGCCCATGTTATATGCGCACACTTGTAGACATTTGCGGATAAATTGGACATTGTGTTCCAGATGAAAAGGGCAGAATTGTGTGAAAAACAGACACAAGATCCCACAGCTATGGGGTTTGGAGGAGTAGTTGCTGTACAAAATATGTGATCTATATATGTGGTTGTTATAGAGGTTGCACATGTGTAAATATGGATTGTGCTAAAAGTAGATTTTGTGTTCAAAGGGCTAGGGGTGTATCCTCAGCCTCATAAAATCACCATAAAGATGTCACCCTGTTTTTCTCCTCCTATCAAGGCATAGAGGAGACTCTGACCCAATCGGCTGGCAAATGGGCAAGCTTCGGATAAACCAGCCCACACCCCCCTTTATCATAGCATAAATAGAGACAGCTCACCACTCAAAAGGACAGACAGATTCACCCACTATCCTGACACTGGCAGAGCACCCTGTTGCAGAACTCCCCATCTTCCTTTCTCCAGACTCCAGAAACTTGGCAAAGTAGAAACCCATTGCATAGCTGAACCATTTTCAGCTAGGCCTCAAATTCTAAAACCAGAACCCCACAGACCTAAGGGGAGCATCAAAATACAGCCAGGTTGCACTGTACTGCTTGCCTGCTGAAATAATCATCATCAGAACCAAGAAGGGCAGATCCAATCCAGTTCTTGGCCGTGCTGTGACCAGACCCATTGCAGATACCGTCCAGTCTTGAGCCGTGCTGTGACCAGAGAGCCTTTCTGATTGCAGGTCCAATCTGATGTGCCCAGCTGTCTGTTTTAGAACTTGATCCATTTCCTGACCAGAATCTTGACGGACCAGAATCCTGACGGTTCCGTTTAAAAACATATCTAGTGAGTATCTATAGATAGAACAGTGTCACTAGCATAAGTACCTTGCTTAGTCCAATACCTATCTTAAACCCATCCTATCTTGGATTCAAAACCCGTATTGTTAGGAGTATTTTTGAATTGTCTAAACTCTCTATCCTATCCTTCCAATCTTCCTCCTGTACTAGAATTTCTAAAACTATCTTTGCGCTGATCTTTTCTCATCTGAAGAAGGCGAGTCTCGGGCAGGCAGTAATTCTGATCAAGTGACTGTGTTCTTGTGGGGATTCATTTTGTTCATAGTCATCCTCTATTGTTAGAAATCCCATTTGTCATTTTAAACGCGCATCCCGTTTTCCATTCTTGCACTTATCTCAAAAAAGCGACCTCCGCTAAAACGTCCATAACTTCCTCAGGTGCTAGAAACAAGATTTGACCTTCTGTTTGTAGCTAGCATCCACAGCTTTAAATCACATCTAAAACTGCATCCAATTCCATACAGTTTTCCCGTTATCGCGATTATTACGCAGTGAAAAGTTTGGTGCAAATTCAGTTTTTGGGAAATTCTGATACGTGTAAAACAGCTTTTGATTGCTCCTGACTTGAATTTTAGGATTTCAAATTGTTTCTAGTTATTGAATCATTGCTTGTGTTTGTGTGCAACCATCCAAAGCAGCTCCCATAAGAATTGATAGCAATTAAAGCAATGTTGTCCACATTAGTGTTTTTGCCCAATCCATTCTCAAGATAACTTTAAAAGCCATTCAGATAGCTTGGCAGTCAATTCTGTTTTCTCTTGTGTTTGCTGGGGGAAAGTGGGATTGTTATTTTGTTTGAACTTTGCCATTCCTGAATACTTGCTCTCTCATCCTATCTCTTACATTATCTATTGGGGGGTTGAGGGATGTGCAGGGGGAACCTTTAACCACAGTGCTATCTGATCTGCAAACACACACAAAAGTACTATTTCTGTGCTGATTTGTTTAGCTCGTTATTACTCCTTGTGTATTAAAGAGATTATTCACTGTCACATCACCCCTTTGGTGATTATTGTGTACCCATAAAAACATAAATAAATATTTGAACTTTGCAAACCAGCCTGATTCCTGGTTCAGTGTGACCGCCGGGGGGGTGTGGTTCGAGGAGAGGGGCGTGCTATGAGTGGTATTTTATTCAGAATAAAGAACTTTTAGACAAAAATAAATAAGGATTTCAGTTGTGCATTACACGCTAGGCATTGAATTGGGTGTGTGCCGGATTGAAATCACTTACATACTGGATTTCAAGAGTCTGGAGCCTATTTCTATAGATTCAAGAAATATCAGCCAGCATCAACTACTTCAATTACGTCCATCCCCAAGCAGGTTCCAGTGTGTACCACCTCTTTGTTAAATAAGGTTATTTCACCTGAGACATTTTCAACGGAAATTCAAATGGAAAATGGTAATGCATTATCAAAGTGGTTACCGATCTTCTGTCATGGCAATAAGTCTTTGCCGATTCATTCCCCAAAGCCAGTGTCCTTATTACTGCAAGTGACTCAACAGAGGCAAGGGATTGATCTGCAGAGGTTTTGTCAGCTGTGGAAACTTTCTCAGATCGTATTTGGTAAACCAGCAGTTGGCGGTGGAATCTGACTTAATGTCCTTTAGGAATCTATCAGGGACTTCTGCAGTTAAAATAACAGATTCTCTGCCCCCTTTTGCAATAACTAGGGTGTGGTTGCATCCGTTTTAAAAAGGGAAGGATTTTAAAGCTCTTAATTGGAGTACATTTTTGTCAGTCTTAAAAAAGATCCCAGATCAACATCTTTTCTTGTCAAACGACAGAGTTTGTTGATTTTCCTTATGAGTAATGTACACATATTGTAGAGCTGGGTTTGAAAGCAAGACTGGGCGTGGATGCTTGATTGTCTTCTTCAAGGGGTCTGCATAATCTGGCCTAGACATGTCTTCGGAGGCAATTGTTAATCATGGTCAGACCTTAGTTCATAGAGAGGAGTTTTTGGAGTGTACTCTAACATAGTAACTTGCATGCCCGAAATGGCTGTTCAATCGAAGATGTCTGTCCTAGAGAGAAAGAATATATCTAGGGACTTTAAATCTAGTATGTGGGAGATTTTACCTGAAATATTAGCCAGGTATGTGAGAAGTTGAGGATAAATGAAAATTCCCTTTAGTGAAAGGTAACCTGAGAATTATAGGTTGGAACATGCAGCGTTCCAGTTCCTTCACATTTAAATAAATGAAGGAAGAGATTTTTGATAATTATGATCTGATTTTGTTGCAAGAAACTTAGTTGCTAAATCGCTTAAAACTGGATGATTTTATTAATATTGAGCCACCGGCCACTAGGGGAGCATGTGGCAGCCAGCGAGAGGCCTCATGATCTCTGTGAGTGCTTCTTTGTGTGCATCCTGAGAAATAATACCTACTATTACAGCAGGTTTGCTGAATCACCCTATCTGACTTCTTGGTGTCATTGTCAGAATTGTAATCAAGAGCCAAAACATTGATTGGGTCGGCTGTTATAATCTTAACAGGGGATCTGTACTCACAGTGTATTTTGTTGCAGTGGGAGGGATCAATGAATTTAAGGACAGAAACAATAGCAAATGGTGTGAAATGGTCAGCCCTTTCAGAAAATTGGTCTTAAAATAGGGGCAACTGTAATAGTAGTGCTCTCATGTACCAGTGCAAGGGCCGATAATCCACCTTAACCGACATGCTCACAGGGTGTTTCAAGCTCGCTCCTCGATTACCTTGTACTCTCTGATGACTTGTTTGCTCACTGTGCAGCATTTCAGGTTCTAGATAAAGGCTCAAGTGATCATAACAGATTGTCAGTGACACTAAGAGCCTCATTACAGGGTAGGCGGTAAGGGTTTACTGGTACCGGTAAGGGCACCGGTAAACCCTTACCGCCTTACTACAAGGTCCCTTTGCATGACCCGACCTTAACGGCTGGTTTTACCAGCCATTAAGGAACGGGCCCGCAAAGGGACCTTGGTGCTAATTACGGTAGCTCCTTCCCCATTCCCATTGAGCCCTATGGGGGCAAAAATGGGAATGGGGAAGTGCCTTGGTGAATGAGAAATTACCGGCCCGCTCACCTTTGAGTAGGGCGGTAATTCCGCCATCCACCAAGGCGGACACAGTAAAATACCGGGGGCAACCATGGCGCTAACAGCGCCATGGTTACCGCCTACCGTGTAATGAGGCCCTAAATCTTAAACACAGGTTTAGAGAGTTCTGAAATAAATTGAACCTGATTGTAAATAATGGTAAGAACCGTGTGGTGAAATGTAAGTAAAATGGGAATATCTTGAATAATAAGATGATGAGAGTAATGACACAAACATCTGATGAAGAATTGTTTAGATTATGCAGTCCCCTGCGTTTCGTGAATTTCTTATGGCAACCTAATAAACCTAATTCCCTAAACCTCTCTACAAGTAAAAACTTCATGCATACATTTGATGAAGAAACTTGGATCAGGACGAGAGACTTAAGAAAGGCTATTCAGATTCTAAGGGACAACACACATACTTACCAGGAGAGTAGGATAGAACTAAAAGAGCTCCAGAACAACTATAGAAATTGGAAACAAGCTCAGAAGCACTTGCGCCATCAGCAGGATGGAGAGACCATATTAAAGGTATTACTGACCAAAAACTCACATAATTTTTTGAAATTGATTAACAATTTGAATTTCTCTCAGAGCTCATTACAAAGTTATGGGATCGCTGATGCTGTATATTGTAACTACTTTACGGCAATTTGCATGCGTATAGCATCAGGGGATAACCAACCATTGAGGGTATCATGGCTTTGGGTAGTGGTAGACCTTATCAAGAAATCTTCCCCTTCTAGATCCCGAGGACCTAATGGTCTTACTAATTCAATTTTGAAATCTATTGTTGAATTATGGGCTTCCATTCTTATGATTGTCTTCAATGACATTTTAAATTCTTCCATTGTGTCTTTGTCTTGGAAGACTGCTATTGTTATTCCAATTTATAAGAAGGGCGATTGGGCTGATCCGCCAACTAGCGCCCAATCACCCTTTTCAATGCAGATGGGAAGATTATTTTCTCCTGTACTAGTAAGAAATCTAGAGGCGTGGATAAAGAAAGAGAAGATCTAAACCAAGTAACAAATGGGCTTTTGTAAAGGCCTTTCCACTTCTCTCAATAGGTTGGTTATGTCTACTATCTTACAATTGGCTGTTGAGAAAATTGGGTGTATACTGTATGCAGCTTGGTTGGATCTCTCCAAAGCTTTTGATGCAATTTACACAAAACGTTTTTTGGCTAAACTCCATTCATGCAGGATTCCAAAAGGTATGTTGGCCATATTAGTGAGCCTGCACAAAGGCACCACCCTTTAAGGTATATTGAATGCACAGGGAGATTTATCAGGAAGGTGTCAATAGGAAGAGGAGTGAGACTCGAGTGTATTCTTGCCCTTTGCCTCTTTAAGATCTACTCAGCAGACTTGGACAGGGCTTTAGTTTATCAATCACTGAGTGCTATAATTGGTAAGCAGTCTGCACATTGAATCGCTTATGCCGACTATATTGTCCTGCTGGATTACTCACCTAGAGGAGTAAAGCATCTCTTAACCGCCTTTGGCACATATGCTGAATCAACAATTCTTGTATTTAAGAGGCCTCATGAAGTCTTGCCCAGGTTTAAGTTGTTGGTTCAGAATCAGGTTATCCCAGTAGTTAATGAACTCATTTACTTGGGTATCCGGTTGCGATCCAGCCAAAACCGGGGTAATCTTTAAACAGAATTAGATCTTTAATTAGACCCTGTCATAGTGCAAATGAAGAAGACCTACAGCTCATTTAGCATATTCTCGCTATGTCCCTTGATAAAATATTACAAAGCGAAAGTCATTTCATCTTTGCTCTATGGTTTGGAAGTAATACCTCATTCTCAGACATAGAATTGGGCACGTATTGGAGGGAAGATTTGGAAACAAGATTTTCACTTGCCACCTAGCTGTCCGGTTGTTAGTTTAAGATTTGAGTTGGGGCTCCAGTCCTTAAAAGTGTGCCTGGATTGGAAGATCATGGCACTATGCAGATCTGCAATGATACCTTATGGGGATTCTAGTTATGAGGGCATAGAGCTGAATCAGGGCTCCAATATGGGTTTGTCTCGATTGAATAGATATGTTGGATCACTCTTAGAGCAATTGATAGAAAATATGGTTGTTTTCAAGCAGGCTTTGTCTCGAGTTCACTGGATTAAAACCATCACGCAAATGCAGGGTTTAAATGTCTTTGGCTCCTTGTCAATTGTTGAAAGCTAAGGGTTTCTTTAGCAAATTGTTTTACCTGTTTTGCTAACCAAATTTAAGAACGGAATTTCTGATATTTTGGGGCTCATTACAACTCACCCGGTATGGAAACAACGGTGGCGGGAAACCCGCCACCACCGCTGTTTCCATACCGGGTGATCACGACTCCTGCAGGCGGAGGCGTCAAGCCCGCCAGGTCTGACCTGGCGGGTTTAACACCGCCAGCCTGCAGGCGGATGAGGAAACACCGGCACCATCACGAGATGGTGCCGGTGTTTCCATGATCCCCATTCCCATTGAGTCCTGCGGGACTCAATGGGAATGGGGATTTACACCATACCGCCTCCAGAATTCCCGGGTCACCAGGGTTGTAATGCCCCGGTAATTCCGGGAATCACGGAGGTGGAATGGTAATACGAGTCCCGCGGTAACCAGGCAGTTTTACGGCCTCGGTTACCGCCGGACTCGTAATGACGCCCTATGGTTTATTCTGTTAAGAACTGGTGAGCTCCAGTTGATTTGAGATAGGTTTGTTCCTGGTAAACTAAGTGTACTTTCTGTGGGGAAAATGTTGTGCAAACTTTACATCACCTTCTGGTGGAATTCAGGGGTACAAGAGAACTTCGGCAAAAGAGTTGGCTCTCAACAGATTACTTTTGGGCAAGATTGATTGCTGGCCATGATCCGGACCTTGGGTTTTATTACATTTATGTGATTTTCATCAATGTTTATTTTTGTCTTGCATAATGTATATATGTTGTTATGTATGTTGAGGTTTTGTAATATGTTTTCTCTCTCTTTTCTGTTTGTCATATGTTGTTGTAAAAAATCGTAAGTGTCGACTAAAACACAATGGGGATAATTCATGGATTATTTGCCCCTAAATAAACGGGATTTGTGCGCCATTCTGCCCTCAATTCCCCATTTATTAAACAGGGATTTGCGGGCAGAATGGCACACAAATCCCATTTTTTTCAGCGCAAATAATCCATTAATTACCCCCAACAAATGAAAAAGCTATTGACTTCTCGCAATTTAACCCATCCTTTTCCAGATAGTGGTCTGTTATTAAAATCTCACCATTTTATTTTTATTGCTGCACCTTTTAAAGATATCATCCAGCCAAATAATAGACATCTTGCTCCCTTACACCATAATCAGACCTCCCAGACTTTAGTGATTTTGTAAATGTTAAAAAATACTGCAAAATTCGCAATACAAAAAAAAATACTAAAACAGCAGTTTTGGCACAAATGCCTGTTTTTAACCAAATAACTAGCCACCATATGAGTGAAGTCGGTGAAGTGGGCCAGAAGTGGGCCAGATGTGGAGTGATGGGCCAGAGTGGGAGCAGAGAAGGGGAGCGCTGTGCCAGAAAACAGGGAGGCGATGTGGGCCAGAAGGCAGTGAGGGAGGGTGGACCAGACGGTTAGTGGAAGGGAAAAAGACAGGGATCAGGGAGACAGAAGGATAGAGCAAACTGCAGATTGGGAGAAACGATGGGGGAAGAGCATGACAGACTGGGAGAAAAGTTGTGAGATGGAGAATGAGTGAGAACACATGAAAGACTGGAGGAGGAACTGGAGAACGGAAGGTGTGAGTTGAAATCATGATTGACAGTGCAGCATGAACTAAGGAGTATTTGTGGCTTGGCTGTGTGACAGAGCAAGTACGTATGCACATGTCTGATAGAGGGATTGGTTTGGGAGAGTATGTTGGAGAATAGATGAGTGTTAGGGGTGTTGGTGAGTGAAGGGTGTGTCAGTACATAGAAGGGACATTTTTGCACTATTAAAAATGATAAAGATCAATAATGTTAATGATGTACAATAAACCATACATAAAGTACAAAACAAACACTGAGTCAAGCTGGGGACGTCTGGAACTCGTTTAACTTGCTAGCAGACACTGCATACAAAAGGGGCACATCATTCCAATCTGGATCTTTTGCAGCCTCACACACGGTACCTTTTACTTGTAACCTATTTCTCTCACACCCTCCATCAATAAATAATGTGAAGCAAAACTGCTACAAAAATTACAGGAAATGTGCTTTTTTATGTTGTATAATGTTCCAATTCATACGGTAAAATCCTGCGGGGTCTGAATGATGACATTTTATTTTTCCCAATGAAATTTTGGCTCGGAGGTTAATATGGCCATGAAGGCCATGCGTGGTGCAACTTACACTTGAAACTGGTTAGCTAGGTAGAGCTAAAAGAGTGGCCTACATTCTAAAAAAAGCTTTAAGTAGAGATATGGGTCTCATAACATGCCTGACACCTCACATCCAGCCCTGACTGCTCATTCAGCAGTGGTTTGAATTATGGGGCTTGTAGATCAGCATTGTGTTTACAGTGTAAACAAGTGTTTGCTGCCCCGCAAATGCAGATTGACATTGGCTAAAAAGCAAACACTGGCCACTAGTCAGCTTCTTTACCAACAATCCCTCCTTCCTCTATATGTTAATTACGAAGGAAGCAGAGATGTACATTCTCTGTCTCCAGGTCTTTCAGGTGTGAGTAGTGCATCCTGCGCTGAGTGTTTCTCTGAATATTGTAAAAAACAGAGGGTGGGTGAGGCGCGCACTCTGGTTCCCAGTGTTAGATACCTGCTGCATTTCAAGTTGCTGTTCTCCTCCAAGCGCTTTCATGTCTTTAACAATCATCAGGAAGGCTGTCTTTTCAGGTGTTTCAAATTTGTCTCAATAGGTCTCAAAGAATTGTGGTAGCTGTAGTCTGTTTAAGGTAACCAGGAACCAACTCCCCTCCAAAAGCACCATTTTTTCCTGGTGTGGGGAGGGGGGAAAACCAATGATGTGGCTCTCCTAGACACATTTGTAACAACTGAAAAGACAGCCTCCCTGATGATTGTTAGAGACATGAAAGCGCTTGGAGGAGAACAGCAACTTGAAATGCAGCAGGTATCTAACACTGGGAACCAGAGTGCGCGCCTTACCCACCCTCTGTTTTTCTACAAAATTTCTCTGAATATTGGCATTCATAGTTTTGCTTTTCATGCACCATTGCAGAGATGTAAGTTATAGAATCCTGAAATTAAGGCATGCCGGGCTGCCCTATTCACATGCGACACTGCAACAGCTTCATGTGGCTTAAGTCTGCTGTGAGTTGGTTGTATTGTTAATAAAACATTACTAGCTTTATTCATTGTTGGGAACAGTGATCCAGCATATTGTTGTCAAGAGATGGAAATAAAATGCACAGTTTTTTTGCATTCCAGCAAGCACGCAACTTAGTACATGTATTAAATAGTTTCCCTTTTAATACAAATATACAGCGAATAGCCGGTGAGGCCTGTTGTCCGGACTTTGCATTTAAAAGTATTTAGGCCATCAAAATAATCAGCATACTCGTCCTTGGCACTTAATTAATGCTAGTATTTTCACTTCCTATTTTTTATTGTTGGCTGTACTTGTCTGTGTTAGACAGTATATGTGTCTGCTACGTTTACCTATTGCAGTGTATGCATCTATTCCACGACCTGTTTGATGTATACAAACTTTAAAGCAGCATTATATTCATTCTGCCTACCAAAGTAGTTGCAATGCGTTCGGGGAAACTGCAGTTTATCAAAGTGCCGCCTCCTTAAGCCACATTCTTCTTCTCAATGTAGAGATTTCTTAAAGTATTCTGTTTTAGAAGGAGGACGCGTGCGTGATAAAAATCAATGCACTTTCTCCCTCCTGAAAATAATTCAGACTGCAGATTATTAGTAGATATACAATTTGACAGTTTATTCTAGTTGCCTGTAATCGTGTACTATCAGAAGCGGTGTCTTTATCTCTCTTCTGTGAATTAGAAAATCACTTGGAACAACTCGAAGTGAGTGATTATTGTGGAGTGCCTGTGCACAGTGTGTCATTTCTCCCTGGGTCTATTGGATTTAGGGGAGGCAAGTCAAATAATTCATTTATTTCTATCAGCTCCTACATTCTCCATATATCCGGGAAATACAGAGCAGGCCTTTGAACATCAATTTTCCTAGATTCCTTCTGTAGCAGTCCATGCTTTAAAAGTGGCAAAACTAGTGCAGCACGTTGCAGAACAGCACGAGGCCTGGAAATGCCCACTTCAATACTGTGGTTACCTTCTTGCTGGCCAGATCACATTTAAGGGAGAGCAATGGCTTCTTTGTGCTAGTGCCAAACTTATACCACATGAAGGGGTGCTCTGGTCATACACATTAAAGAGTAAACACTGTACTTTAGCGTTGGTTGAGGCCAGCTCTAATATCCAGAGAGGTTGGTAAGCAGAGGAAGTATCAAACAATCACGATTCAGTAAGAACTCTTAACTAAAACACCAGCCCTTGCAGAACTAATAACGCAGTCATGCAATTAAATGACAGAATATGCAGAATGTATGTAAATGTGTGGGTGGCTTGAAAACAGGGAACTGCAATGCAAGTTGAAGCCATAAATAGGTACCTTAAATAAAGTAATAAGTATAAGAGTAAAAAACCAACACAATCTTGATGTAATAATTCTTCTTGGTCAATAAATGATGCTGTATTCAAATATATTCATTAAGCACAAAGAGCAAGATACACAACAGAAACATTAAAAATGCAAATACCATTCAAATAAAATACATAGCTTATCTATACTATGATATATACATATAGTGATCACAAAGGATAGAATGAATCATAAGTACATACACCATAATACACATTGTTGCAATGTCAACCCAGTCAGATAGCACAGAGGGTAGAGCGCTCGCTTTGACATCTGTGCAGAGCCTGCTGACGCAGGTTCAAATCCCGGCAGGTGGCGCTCTATACGATGGATGGTGATTCAGATCTTGCTCTTGCACCAATATTCAGACCAAGTCAGGAAGTTGGCAAAACACAATTGTTTTTAATTGCAATTGTCTAAACAGGGAGTACAACGGGTGTCAACGGACAACCCACAGCATAAGTCTCAATTATTCATTTGAAACAATACAGTTTATATAGCAAAAACTCCTCCTATGTGACGTCATACTACGTGGCAAAATGAGAAAACCTGCTTTGGGTTGTGATAGGCTTAAGGGGAACATCTAGGTATACTTTCAATGGGGGTATCTTTGTGATTAGATCTCTATGGTCAGGTGGACAGCTATGCCCACCCCTAGTGCAAGTCATCTTCTGTGTCATAATAATACACATGTCATTGGCTTTCAAACTATAAGGACTTTACTATGTGGCCCTCTACAATTGGTTGGCATGCTTGTACCTTTCTGGAATAGTCCACTCACTAGCAGCAGGCAAGCTGGTACCCCAGGTGCTGGAAGGTTGGACTGGACCATGCCTCCCCACCCAATTAGCCCATCATCCAACATCACTCCTGCTGTCTGCCTTTAAATTAGTCCTTTTAACTCGCCCTTGTAAAGGATCACCGTGCCTGAGAATAAAGGGGAGTGTGAGCATGGCCTTATCTTTTGGTGTTTTGAGCTCCTTTTTCGCATTGAATACTATTATATCAATAAAACCAGGCACATAGTGTTGTTCCATTACACAACAACAGTAGCATGTCTTGCTTCTCACATTCATTGTACCTCCTCTAATAGATAACCAGTTTCTTGGCTGCCCCAACCCTTGAGACCAGGCCAGACAAGCCTTCTCGAATCTTCCTTCACCGTCAGCTATTTCCTTTAACTGCGTCACACTTTCAGCCCTTCGATTCACGGAGTCCAAGTTTGCTAAAATGTGTCGTGGAACATCCAGAGTCTATACACATATATATTGGTAGCACGGGCTGCAGTCTATTCACTACGTATAGCCAGCCTCATGATTACTGAGTCTACTTGCGTTACAACATCTGTACAATTGTAAAATGGCTTTGCATTTTCTTCAGTGCTCTCCGCACGTGCAATCTTCATTTTGCTCATGAAATGTTGCTCAATTCTTTACTTCAACATCAGATTCTATAAGGTCTATATACTCTCTTCATTGGCATCTCTTTTGGGTGCGTCATTTCTGCTTCATGTGATGTCACCAGACTTCTCTTTCATTCATCTTCACACTTCTTCAGGAACTTTCTTCAGAAGACTGGCCTTTCTCCGCTGGGACATCATGTAGGGTTTTCTCAATGGATACCTTGTTTCAAGGACTCTTTGTGGAATAAGTACCATCACTGGGTTGTGCATGTCGCAATTTTCAGTTTCCAACATTTAGGCAAAATGGGGGCGGGACATTCGGTAGAGGCAATTCACTCTTCCTCTACACTTGTATTAGTTATATATTTAAAATCTTCCCACTAATCCACAGAGCTGCTTCCAAATACTGCTCTAGAGACCAGAAAAAAATGAAAATCACTCAAGAAGATAGAATAAGACTTCTCTATACTGATAGAAATTGGTCGAGCATAACAATGGGCACATACAACTCTTAATTGGCACTACATAAGAATTACAAAAATCATAAATGTGATACAACTTCCTGAAAGCTCGGTTACAACGACAGCTCTTTTCACCAGTTCGATACCATTTCATGGTAATAGATGCTAGAGGTAATTGATTGAAGTGGAACATAGCTCGGAGGTTCGACACAAGTGACAAATACGATAAAGGCTCCCCCTTTAAGTAACTGAAAGGAAAACATTTTCTATGGACTATCACATTATAAACGACTTTCATTTTCTCAATATAAACCTCTTTAAAAAGAGCCTTTATTAGATATGGTCATAGAATGTTCATTAAATCATTGTAAAAACCTAATGATACAAACATATGTTTCCAGCGGAGAGCCACTTAACGTGATTCACATTATCCAGTAATAGAGCATTCTTTAGGATCGTCTGATTTGCACTGTCCCTCTCCTTTGATCATATGCATTGCCACAATGAGGCTGGAGCAAAATACAACTGCGGACATAACAGAATAATGTGAATCAATTCATACATAATTAAATAATACATACATGAATAGGAATTCCATGCCTGCCAATGTGCCCACAGCTAAATTGGAACTTATGAAATAACTCTCAATCAGGTGTAACAAGGAAGCTAAATTTAGAGCACACACTCCACTCGCATAGTGGACCAAGCTATACCATTGTGCTTCCTACACTCTAATGACCGAGAGAACTGTCCCTTGGCCATACTTGTTTTGCCACAGGTAAAATTCCTCCAAATACTTTTTTCCTATAGGATCAAGGATCATGTCTTCTCTATGTGGGCTCACCAGTTATACGAGCCGGGGGATCATATTCCCAAAGAAATCCCAGGGGTGTGCTTTTCAAGTGGCTAAGTTAGCATGAGACATCTGATATTGTTTAGTTCCTGGTGCTCCTAAATCATTTAGAAGTTTAACAGTCGTTTCACACACATTATTAAAATGTACATACTCCCAACAAGGCTGTAGTGCTGTAGGAGAACCTCCAATTAGTGTGATAGGGCATGCCAAATACGCAATAAATCTCCCAGGTGCTTTGTGGGTGACAGAGGTCATTACCAGGAGGGCCTCCTTCCTCTAAATTATTTAGATATACGCTAAAGAGACACATTGTTGCTTGACTTCCTGAGGTACAGGATCTTATTCGGTTGTATTCCCAGAGTTCCCATATGTTACAAAAACCTCATTGCCTGTGTGCAGCTGAATCAGTAAGCCTAACATATATGTGCCATACCATGACTAAGGTCTTTCATACTAGCGACCGAAAAACTCTGGGAAAAGCCTTGGACGCGTCCGTGGAAGCCACGTACATATGTTCACCCCAGATTCCATGCTACACTGAAGCCTAGTTGCAGCTCTGAGAATATTTTATGACTTTCAACCCTCATCGTTCTCCTGCAAAGAACACAGGTACCCAGCAATTTTAAAGACATGTCAGATAAAAGAATTGTCCAGAAACATGCTGTTCCCTGTTTGGAACAATCGTAGAGAGTAGGAAATTGCTCTGGTCTTCACTTCAGCCGTAAAGACATTAATAGACAAAAGTGCCCTTAGCTCAAATTTGCTTTATAAAGATCACATGAAACCGCACCAGGACCTGGAGCTTTAAGTGAGGCCAGTTCTCGTATGTAATCTTTGACCTCAGCTAAAGTTAACTGCTACGCTTAATTATATAGCGGTGTGTGTCAATCAGTGTTTGGAGACAGAAACGTGTCCTGTTCCAGACTGTACCGACTCTAACAATGATAGGACCAGCTTGAAGCTGGAAATGTGTGCAGTAATGCAGTAAAGGAATTGTTAGATGCCAAACCAGAGGCTGCTAATTGTGGAAGGTACAGGAGTCTTTAGCATTACAGGCCAAATGTAATGGCCCCCCTGCTAATTTGCTAACATTATATTGTTCTTAATTTACAGTTGATTACCACTCTGATCTGTCAGCTATGATCTGTGCGCCACAAGGGGGCTCACTCACTAAACAGGAACACACCTACATGTTAGCCATTCTACAAGGTACTAGGGCTTACACTGCCTCCAGACCCCAAGTTAGGAGTAGCTGGGTAGGGCCACTTATTTTGCCTGGATCTGGCACATAGACATCAATCACAGTTACTTTTTTTTTTTTTAGTTTGCACAGTGAATTAGCAATGTCGAATCTGGCTCTTGTTATGTGAACTAGTTTGGAAAATGTTACACAGCTGGAGCTTTAATTGCCTCTGGTGCTGTAAAAAGAGTCAGAACAGCACATTGCGAATGTGTGCAGGATGGCATGCTTTAGTGATGGTTCCCTAAGCCAATAATGGGGTGGATATACACTGGTGCAGTATATGTCAGTCAGGAATGGTTTGTGCTGGGCAGACTGCTGGCATAAGCTGGTCTCCCTGTGTCTAAATGAGTCCGCAAAGGCTCACCTCTCGGTTCAGGAACAATACCTCAGCAGCAGTCAAGCTGCAGTTTTTCCAGCAAGCATCCCTAGTATCCAGTGGCATAAGGAAGGTTTTTTGACTGAACAGTGAGGTGGAGCGAGACGAGAGGAGCCATCTAGGTGAAAAGATGATAGGGGTGGGAACACATTTGAGATGGTTCTGAGCGGAGGAATGGGGGAGAGAAGTAGAAGAGAAAGGCAGAGATAGCATGAGACTTGCATGGCGAGGGTGAAGGTGAGAAGGAGCAGTAGTGGGTACTTACAGACAAAGTAAAAAAGGCTCAAAGGCTAATAGGCAATGAGGCTCGTTTTCAAACTTCAATATGCATCCCTTAACTGGAACACTCCAGGCTGGACGCCCTTACGGAGCTCAGAAGGGAGGACACACACTCACATCACCTGATCCCCTAGTCCATCAGAGGTTGGTCTTTTTGATTTGGTAACTGGTGTTGCTGGGATGCAGTGATGTCCTCCCTATTGGTCTCCCCAGAGGAGTCTCCTGTGGCCTGTGGCTGGAGATTGGGCTGATTCTTCCTTTCGCCCCATTGCCTGTGTGCTTTGCTGTTGAGAGGTGCGCTGGGCCAAAGATGCATGGCATGTTGGGATAGTCACAATGGTCAAAGTCACCCTTGTTGTCTGACATTGTAGGTTTTGGCTAAATATTGTTCTGCTCAGTTTACAGCCATGGTGTATTTAACACATGCCAACAAATACAACCTTATTCTAGTTTAGGATCAGAATAGGTTGCAATAGCTTTTTGCCTTGGTGCAATCATTACCGTGGATTCACATGATGGTATTTTTAAGCATTGCTGGCATCTGACATATGTTTCTTGAAGGCTATTACATTTAATGGGCAGATGGTGTAAACCATGTGAGGGGCACATACGCAGTACGGATATGAGAAACAAAAGAAAAAAGATCACACCTTCCCTCATAAGCATGATGCGTTGTTGGTCCTCACGTGTCATTTATCTGTAAGCGGAGTGGATGTACAACACTTTCCGCTCTTAAGACACTTCCTTTGAAAGGCAATGCAATCAATTATAATGATATAATGGGATGAACTCATGCCTCCCATTATATACGTTTCATCACAGCCCCCTTTAATTGCACGGAGATGTGTGCAGCGGCTCAGAAGGACCCACTTATCAGATGAGAATTACAGTTTATAACGGTGATCTTACAGAATCATCTAGCCTTTTCCCTTCCTTAGATCCTTAGATGCCACCTCTATCTTTATCACAGCATGTCTGAAAATCTCCAATACAACCAATATCTAGCAGGCGTTTATAGCAATAAAATAATGCATACCTTTGATGGATAGCTCTTTGCGGAGAGAAATCGCATGAGCTACCTGGCTCACTAACATATTGATTACAAACAATGTTTAACATCTGTGAGTGAAAGAGTACAATGTGTGTACCCCTGATTTCAGCAACATATATATATATATACATATATATATAAAGGAGTTTAATCAGCTTTGGACATATACATTTCAATGGTTCCCATGGAAGGATAAACACCAAACATTCTGTTTAATCTTGGATGATCCGAAGTTGTATTGTATGCATTAGTGTCACCTCACAGTGACCTGCCATAAACAACTAGTGTGTTGTTTTCTGAGAGGTGCATTCCAAGATACTGAAATGTGTAGACTCATGAAACTGATCATCCAAAATGTGGTTAATTAAATGTACCAATAGACCAGGCCAATTATTTGAGCTTCTATAACATTAGTCAGACAATATTTAACTGAAAAGCGGTTTGCAAATGTCTTAAACATTGCATGTCTTCATCCATAAGTGCCATCATTCAACCATCTATGCCTACATTATTTGCAGTGCCATTCTGCTACACATCAGCTTTACCCGGCAATTATTGGAATTCTGGGAGGTACTGAGAACCCCTCTTCCACATCTATCACCCCCCCTCTCATCCTGCTGGCTTTCCATGCTCTATGGTAAATACATTATCTTACATTGTAACCAACCTTATAATCATGTCAAGTATTATCTAAACCCAGGACAGCTCTGAGCTGTTCAAGAGCTAGGTTTGATATTAACAAAACCACAATATAAATACGATTTCACATACCAAATCTAGGGCAGTCTACTACTCTTCAACCTTTTGAAAATCTCATTAGAACATTGGTTAACCAAAGCAGTGGGAAGTATGGAGGCCTGCTTCCTTCTTAAAGATCCATTGTGAGTATTGCTTGGAGGTCCCAGTAAAACTGTGTGTTATTATAAATGTCCCTTATTTGTAAAATATCACTTAACGTGAGTTAGAATCACTTGTGACATGAAAGGCACAGGGCACATATACAATGATACATATTTACCACATGATTGACATTCGGTGAAACCCATGCTGTCAATTTCCCATAAGATTCAAACTCATATTTATTTATTGCATTTAGTATACGCCCAAACCCTGAGTATATATTTAGACAATAGGTCGTATTTAAAGTACCATATCCTACTACAATTACAATCATGCTCATGATATGACCCTAGTCATATTAATGGGCACGTTTTAGTTGCTTTTCTGCTCCAAAGGAACCGTACATAATGGTTTTACTGATTAATGTTTCAAACCAGCATAATGAGAAAGAGATCCATTCAATGCTATGTGTGATTTACTAAATGTATTGTAGACAGGAAACTGTGACTCTTCTCTAGAATGACATATGCCAAAAATAAAACACTGCTCTAATTTGCCAGTGCCCATGTGAAATGCACTGTGAACTTTAGATAGTATAATATTAGTCTATATTCATGATGAGGTGTAATCTATGATAATTGTTGCACATTTTTGGTAGGCATACTATAAAGCGAGATAACTTTATATTGCTTTCTAAATTGGTCCAATTTCCCTCTTGAACATAGAAACAGTATTACAAACGCTGGCACCTGGGCTGTGTTTATGTTGTCCATGGCATGCATTATTCCTACGGGTGTTTAATATTCATAATACTGGACAATGGTCTCCTTAATTGTTTTCATGTTTTCGATTCTATGTATTTTGACAACCTTTGGTCAAGGTGAGGGGTAGGTAAATTGCAGGTAGGTTGAGTCTAAATATTTGGGTCATTCTAAAGGATGGAAACAATGCATTCAACCAAAAATACTGTATTGCTGTGTGTTTCTGGGTAGCAATTTCCACTGTGGCACTGTGACGGAATGACTACTGAGAAGCAGGAGTACAAACCAACAATTATCTCAAACATACATTTCAAACAGGCACAGTCAAAAGATATACCTTCTTCACCTTGTGTAGTAACGTGCGCCATGGGAAGGGTACTCTCTTAAAAGGGGTGTGAATATTACGACAGTAGCAAACCAAACAGCAACATCATGACACTTCAAAAAAAAATATCCAATTAAGGTGCTGTACAAATATCTCTACTTTAAACACAACAAGGTGCTTTCAACTGACAATACAATCACTAGCAAAAACCTCCCCATGTGGAAAGAATATTGAGATGAAAGCATGCTGGTTAATGTTCCTGGGGTGAGGAGGAAGACATTGAAACATTGGAACTTTTAAACGGATATGGCTGGGTCGAAAAAGGTGCAAATAGATACTCAGCAGTCTCTATGGTGCCAAAAGGAGGACAAGGGGGTCTGGGACTCTCAAAAGTACCTTATTCTGGTTCTTTGGTGATTCAACAGCCTTGAAGCAGGCTATTGTGTGCTGTCCTTGGAGGTCGAGCTGGTTTGAAAACCAAAGTAGTCCCAAATGCAGCACTGTGGGCCTTGTATCAGTTTTAAGGTCATCAAATGTGGTTCAACTGTAGTTCAAAACTGCGCGAACAGGGGTCAAGTATTGATTTGAGCATCACATGCGGTTGGAACATAGTTCAAAGCTTTGCAAACAGGGGTCCTGCATATGTTCAAAGGGTGTAGAATGTGGTTTGAATGCAGTTTGACTCTGGGTGCTGTGAGTCCCAATTGAGGTACTGTAAGGTAAGGTGAGTCCTTGTACTCTTCACACCTAGTCCAGGGAGCCTGGCTGGCACCTGCAGGGTTCCTACACATACAGTGTGCAGCCAGGTTCCAGTGCAGATGGCCAGAGTGGTAAATCTTTGCAAACCTTCAAGTACACCCCTCATGTTTCTAGAGGACGGGTAAGGGACATAGTTTGAATCTATCTGGTAACATCTTTCTTAACTCTAGCCGAGGGAATTTGAAAGGAATGCTCTTCGAACAGGGTCCAACTAATTATTCTCTTCTTCTTCAAAGACCAAGTTGAATCAGAGAATGCGTGACAGACCTCTTCCTTATAAATGTAAAAGGTCACAAGAGATTGAATAAAAAGCAAAGCCAGACTTTAAAGGGTCCCATTGCTGTCCCTCTGACAAGTGACTTTTACATTTTTGAATCGTATCCAAAATGCTCTTCTCTACATGAAGTATAGAAGATAGGAAGGAAAGAGAATCCCAGAGAAAAGCAAGATGGTGCAACCACTCTTCCAGTTTCTTCTGCTCTTTCTGACTATTATAGCACTGCCCCCTTCCCAAACCTGCAACTTCAAAGGCCCTTTGGTTTGCAACACCTGGTGTGAGGCTGGCCCTTTTGTTACTGGTGTAATTCTTAAAAGTCTGGATAAAAGGCTCTCTTGCTGAGAGTTTACTGGGATGGAGAGAGGTTTTCTCCAACCTCCCAGAGGATCAAAAAGAGACTGCTCTTCTGCCTAGTGTCTTGCCTGATGAATCAGAGACAGGCAGTCTGACTACACATCCACATAGACTTTCTATAGCTGAGCTGGCCTCACAGGGTTGATATGAGTGTGATGCACATCTAATGTGGCTTTAATTATGTTGTGCACTATTAGTCACCATAAAAAAAAACCCAGGTGTGGCTCATTCATAGAATCTACCCTGTCACTATATGCATAGTCTAACAAACACAAATAAAATGGTTAATTATGAATGACATTGCACACTAGAGTCCTTATATCACACCGATGACCCTACTGCTTCCTCCAGATAATGCAATTGTGCCCATACGGCAGTTTATGTCCCCTTAAATGCCACGACTCTGCAATTTATCTGTAACTGTCTTTACCTTGTATATCTGCCTCTGCATTTATTTCCCTATGTTATGATTATGTTTATGTAACCCATGCATCAAACATCTTCTTGTAATGCACCCAGATACCTTAGGGTGTGGTGCTGTAAGTGATTTCAATCCGGCACACACCTAAGTCAATGCCTAGCATGTAATGCACAACTGAAATCCTTTATTTTTGTCTAAAAGTAATTTTATTCTGAACAATGTACCACTCATATCATGCCCCTCTCTTAGAAGCCACGGTCACACTGAACCAGGAATCAGGCTCGTTTGCAAAGTTATTTATTTAGGTATTCACAATTTAATCACACTATGTTTTAATGGGTACACAATAATCACCAATGGGGTGATGTAACACTGAATGATATATTTAATACACAAGGGGCCTCATTACAATTTCGAAGGTAGCCATGGTGCTATTGGCGCCATGGCTGCCTCCAAAATCGGGTCCAGGTTCCCTGAATGGGGAATTAGCGGGCCATTCCGAGTGTGGAGGGCCCGATAATTCCTCCAACAGGGAACCCGGGCCCGGTCTTCCCCATTCCCATTTGAGCCCCCATAGGGCTCAATGGGAATGGGTGCGGGAGCTAACAACGGGCCGATTACGACCGGCCCGTTGTTAGCTACCTGGTCCCCTCGCGGGACCCGCTCTGGACATCTGGTAAAACCAGACGTCCAGAGCGAGTCCCAGAAGGGGACCTCGTAATATTGCGGAATGGGTTTAACGGCGGCGCCACCATTAGCGGCACACGTTACCCCATTCCGCAATAGTTATAATGAAGCCCAAGGAGTAGTAGTGAGCAAAACAATTCAGCACAGAAATAATACTTTTGTGAGTGTGTTCATGTTCAGAACAGATAGCACTGTGGTTAAAGGTTCCCCGTGCACACCCCTCAATCCCCAATAGGCAATGTAAAGAGATAGGAGGAGAGAACAGGTTTTCAGGAATGGCAGAATTCAAACAGAATATTAATCCCAGTTTCCCCCAGCAATACAAGAGAACAATGGAATTGATTGGCAAGCTGTCAGAATGGTTTTAAAGTTATCTTAGAACGGACTGGGCAAAACACTAAATATGGTCTAAATTGCTGTAATTGTTCTCATTCTTATGGGAGCCGCTTTGGATAGTTGCACACAAACACTAGCAATGATTTAATACTAAGAAACAATTTGAAATCTTAAAATTAAGGTCAGGAGCAAGCATAAGCTGTTTGACACGTGTCCGAATTTCGCTAAACGAAAATTAGTGGTAAACTTTTCACTACGCGATAATCGCGATAACAGGAGAACCGTATGGATTTAGGATGCGGTTTCAGATGCGATCTAAAGCTGTGGATATTAGCTACAAGCAGAAGAAATGTTGTTTCTAGCACGAAAACCGACGAAGTTAATGACGTTTTAGTGGAGGTCGTTTTTTCAAGATAGGCGCAAGAATGGGAAACAGGAATGCACTTTTAAAATGACAAAAAGGATTTCTTACACTAGAGGATGACTATGAATAAACAAATACCACACAAGAACACAGCCACTTGATCAGAATGACTGCCTGCAGTGGTCCCCTTCTTCAGATGAGAAAATATCAGAGCAGAGATAGTTTTAGCAATACTAATACAGTAGGAAGATAGGAGGGATAGGATAGAGAGTTCAGACAATTCAAAAATACTTCTAACAATATCAGGTTCTGGAGACAAGATAGGATGGGTTTAAGATAGGGATTAACTAAGGAAGGTACATAGGCCAGTGACACAGTTCCATCTATAGATACTCACTAGATATGTTTTTAAACGGAACCATCAGGATTCTGGTCCATCAAAATTCTGGTCAGGGAAGGGAATCTGGTTCAGGGACAGACAGCGGGGCACCACGGATTGGATCTGCAATCAGCAAGGTGCTCTGGTCACAGCATGGCACAGGACTGAATTGGATCTGCCGTTTTGGCTCTGATGATAATTATTTCAGCGGTCAAGCAGTACAGCATAGCCCAGCTGTATTTTGATGCTCCCCTTAGGTGGTGGGATTCTGTTTCTGGAATTTAAGGCCTAGCTGAAAAGGTTTCAGCTATGCAATGGGTCTTTCTGCTTTGCCAAGTTTCTGGAGTCTGGAGCTAGGAAGATGGAAAGTTCTGCAGCAGGTGCTCCACCATCATTCGGATAGTGGGTGAATCTGTATGTTTTTATCGGCCCTCTGCTGTCTCTATTTATGCTATGAAAAAGGGTGTGTGTGTGCTGGTTTAGCCTTAGCTCGCCCCTTTGACAGGCGATTGGTCAGAGTCTCCTCTCTGCCTTGATAGGAGAAGAAAAACAGGGTGTCACCTTTATGGTGTGGGTTTATGAGGCTTACAATCCACCCCTAGCTCCTTGAACAAAGAATCTACTTTTGACACAATCCATATTTACACATCTGCAACCTCTATAACAATCGCATATACAGATTACATATTTTGTGTAGCAGCTACTCCTTAAACCCCCGTCGCAGTGAGATCTTGTGTCTGCTTTTCACAGAATGTTGCCCTTTTCATCAGGATCACAATGTCCAATTTATCAGCAAATGTCAACAAGTGTGCGCCTATAACATAGGCATAAGTGTACAAAGTTTCATACTTCTAGCAGCAATACATTTTGTGTAAAATCACATTTTCTGCCGTTTCTTTCCCAAACATGCCACAGAGTTCTGGTGGCTCTTGAAAAATGCAGCCAAACATTACATTAACATTTCTATATTTTTCCCACTTTTACATAGTGAGTTATCAATCTTCTTAAAATGTGCCCTTTGTCCTTGTTAAGCAACAAACGGTTGTTTATCTCCACCCCTTTGATCTCTCCCTGGGAGCCCAGGAGCCATCCCCCTTTGTTTACTCCTGGCAGAGGTCATTTATGACTGTCTTCCCGCTTCGCCTTTCCAGAGTAGCAGCTGTTTATTGTTCCTCATGCCTCTGCAGCCCAGGTTCTTTCCAAACCCCATAATTATCACATAGGTGTGATTTCCTGCTGGATAGGGAGAAGGCCTCTCTGTGGGAACCTGTTATTTCAGTTTGGTTGCTTTACCCAGGCTTAAATTTAAATGTTAATTATGTTGCATTTTTCCTTAGCTTAAAACAAACTTGTGATTTCTAAATAGCAGCTACAATTCTCATTCTAGACATTTGATTTCAGTTTATACATGTTTAAAGTTTAATCCTGCAGGCCCCTGACAGCTGTCATTCAGGCGGCCCATGGTACTGCACCCAGATTTTGACATTCACAGCCAGGCCACTTTTGGTGTGGAAATCCCTTGATGCTTTCAGCTTTTCAGGACATTGTAAGTTCACAATGGTTTCTTGAACTAAGTGAATTGTAGCACCCAGAAAGAATGTTGGATGTTTGAGGGTGTTTTGTACTGGCATTCTGCAGTTTCAGCAACAAAGAAAATGTTATTTAAAGCAAGATTTGGGGTTTCCTTTAGTAAAGCACTGCTTTTCCTTCTGTGCTCAATTTTCACTTGTTTGTGGAGCCCACTGACATATTTCAGGAGTTAGATCTCTGTTCCAGCACTGACAACCTGTGTGGTGGATTGGGCAGCCATCTTTTTGTGTTGCAAAGAACGATTTTCAGAGGTTTTGGCACACACAAGGATTTTGCAGCCATTTTGATGTTTCTGGCACCATCATAACACAGTGCTGCAGCATAGCAGAGTAGAAGTGAGTTAAAGCATCGCATAGTGTGCTTTATAAATCAACAAAACAAAGAAAAAAACAATGATCCTGTTTTTGGGTCCGAGGTGCAGATATTAAAGTAAGCGTGCATTGGCAGTGATGTTGGTGTCACAACAGCTGTAAAACAAGGAATATCCATCCTTTGAACTTGTTCTGTGCCACTGAAGAGCAGGAGTTGCAGCACTGGAGGCTGTTGCAGCAGGGCATATTTTTGCCATGGGGAATTATAATATAATTGGAGGGGGACATACTCTAAATAGGAATAGATTAAATCCCAGACCCCTTTCATTTGAAAGTACTGAGTGTGGAGTAAATAAATTGACTGCATACCCTGAGAAGGCAGGGAATATTTCAGAAGTGTTTCTGCTTCTGGAATTATAGAGGTGATAGAATAGGTCATATGGTGTATATATTGGGAGATATCCTGACTCAATATCTGCATAGTGATCAAACACAGAAAAAGTATTTGGGGAGCTAAAAGGACATCTAACCATTTGCATACCTAAAAGAATAAGTTGATAAAAGTCAGTTCCTTGTTACATCACCAAGCACGGTCTCGTTACTGGTGCAAATTTATTTTAAAAAACTTGGAAAGTGTGATTAATCTTTATTGATTATCCTGCCGTTAATTTACACTTTTACCTGTTAATGCAATAGAAACACTACTAAAGGGAGTTTAGCAAACATACACTTGCATTTTGCAAGAGATTCACAAGGGGGAATGATAATAGCTTGTCTTGTAATTGAGTTGTGTAGAATGCCGTTTGAAGTTCTGACATGTCCATTGAGTGGAAGCCATGTTTATTTCCAATCAATAAGAAGTAGAGAGATTTAGCTAGGCAGGAATGTTCTGATTTAATGTGGTTTTCTATTAAATGGTAATTTTATCCGGATTCCTCATACACTGTTCAACGCATGGTGGATTTGTGCTCTGGAAAAAACAAAGGTTTATACTGTGATGTGTGTGCATTAATGTTTGCTTTCACGCTAATGTGGTATTTCTATTTTATTGATACATAGAAACTCTGTGCAATCCTGTGTGTTTCTTGGCCGAAAAGGGAATGGGTGCTGTAGGGAATCAACAATATTAAATTGTGTGTCGCACTTTCATTAAAAAAAAACTTAATTTAATAAATAAATATTGTGTGCACCTGGTTTGGGGTGGGTTGAAAAGTCCCCTGAATCATGTGTCAACCGATTAAAACATCCTACAATAGGAGAACGAGTGTGTTAGCTTCCAAATATATTTATTTTGAATGTTTTTAAGGTTAATTTTTAACTGTGTCTCAATGACTGTACTTTTCTTCAGGTTTAGAAATGTCCATCACCCTTTCTCTTTAGTCTAAATTCAAGAAAGTATTTCTGGGGCCAGATTACAGAAACTTTGCGCCAACGCATGGGCAAAGTTACATGGTATTAGCACAAGGGCAAAGTTTGCCCTATTTTTTAAAACAGTGGCACTCACTAGAAAACTACAGCACCATGACAAGGGCAGTTTGGCATATTAAAAGCACCATGGCAAAAACTGTCCTAGTACAAACAAGATGCATTTCTACTGCATTTTTGCACCAGGGCAAAGTTTGCCCTAGTGCTAATACGGAATGGTATTAGCACTAGGGCAAAATTGGCCCTGATGCCAAAATGCATCAACAATGTATCTATTTTTCACTAGGGCACTTTTTGCCCTGGTGCTTCTAATATGCCAAACTGCCCTTGTCATGGTGCTGTAGTTTTCTAGTGAGTGCCACTGTTTTTAAAAATAGGACAAACTTTGCCCTAGTGCTAATACCGTGCAACTTTGCACTTGCACCGGTGCAAAGTTTCTGTAATCTGGCCCCTGGTGTTTTGTGGGGTTGGGCAGTGACCTCCTCTCACTTTGGTCTGGATGGATTTTCTTTTTATTTCATTGCTTGCTTTTTTGCATCTCAAAGTATTTCTTGTGCTTTCTTTATGATTGGGTTCTAGTAATCTTAAAATGTTCTCTTATCATGTTTGCATCTGTGGTTTTGAAGCCACAGATGTATGTATTGAAGATAGTACCGTGATTTTTGACCATTTTTTCATGATGTTTTTTTTTTACTGTCTCTTTTTAATAACATATATGTTAGGTATATTGGAGTTTTTAATCTGGCTATATATCATACATGGTTGTACAGCAACAACTGCAAGAGATATTTGAGTACCTAGTCACCCAGAGGGATCCTTTAACATTTGCCTATTTTTTTTTAGAGGGAAATTTAATCTTTCCAAAACCCTCAACCTCTGCATTAAAAAGGAGCCGTCCAAGGCAAAGGCAAGCTCTGCTCCCTACCCACTCCCATGGTACATTGAGGGTGACTCTTTCTGAGGATCAGGACCTGCCACCCTACACCAATCCTCCCAAGGATGGGGAAACAAAATCTCAAAGGACTCATTCTTTCCTAAAGCCCTTAGAGTGGGTATCACAACCTCTGGAGAACCAGATTATCCAAAGCTCCCAGTTCTGCTGCATTCGAACAAACAGGATTCACCAGGTCTGCTTTTGGCACACCATAAAACTCAAGCATTGCACTTGTCGAACCAGCTCACCACCACATTGTGCCATTTGGAGCCATCACCAGTTTGGCTTCTATGTCCTGTTTGCTGCTGCTGACCAAACTCGAACTGTTGCCTCTTTGAACCCAAATTAACAAAGGGGGTCCTGGGAGTCCCTCTGCCAGACATTAGTCCTGATTACGAGAGACTAACCCAGAGTCTTTAGCTCACTATCTTTCACAGAGAAGAAATATCCCAAACATATCAGTCTTTGTCTTGCACTGGGGCAGTCCAGCACCGAAATGCTAGGCAATTCTCCTCTGAACAAGAGTACCAACAGCATCCCCAGACAAGTGTTCGGTCTGGTTGGACCTCATCAGTAGGGAGGAGCTGTGCCTCTCTAAGAGTAGTGAGCAAGGGGTCCACGTCTGGATTCCCCTAGTAACTTAGGGTGACACCCAAAGTTACTTGAATATGCAAATTAACAAGGGTGGTCCTGGCAGTCCCTCTCCCAGGCATTAGTCCTGGTTACGAGAGACTTACCCAGAGTCTTTAGCTCACTATCTTTCACAGAGAAGAAATATCCCAAACATATCAGTCTTTGTCCTGCCCTGGGGCAGTCCAGCACCGAAATGCTAGGCAATTCTCCTCTGAACAAGAGTACCAACAGCATCCCCAGACACGTGTTTCGGGCTCGTTGGACCTCATCAGTAGGGAGGAGCTGTGCCTCTCTAAGAGTGGTGAGCAAGGGGTCCATGTCTGGATTCCCCTAGTAACTTAGGGTGAGACCCAAAGTTACTTGATTATGCAAATTAACAAGGGGGGTCCTGGGAGTCCCTCTGCCAGACATTAGTCCTGGTTACGAGAGACTTACCCAGAGTCACCCCGAGTGGGACGGGTATGCCCAGACGTGGGTCCCGAGTCTGCTGGGCCTTGAGACCCAAGCTACTCCTCACTGATGACACCCAACAAGTCTGAAACATGTCTGGGGATGCTTGTGGTCTCATGCAGAAGGGATGTGACCTAGCAGTTCGGGCTGGCCTGCCCCTTTTGGGGTAGGACCAAGCCTGATTTGCATATGGTTTTTCCCCTTCTGTAATGGCTTGGTAGGGTGAAAAACGATGGCCTGCAGGGTTGCCCAGAGCTTTGCCCGTGGTTATGATTAATTCAAAACCTTCCAGCCATTATCCTTCTGTTTTGCCAAAGCCTCTTTGAACCCTACATCGGAGTACCAAGTTTACCATATTGAATTGACCTACCAAAACTCAAACCAGTGGAGCATTGTGTCACTCCCTGACCCAAACCAGTGGTTACAAATTTCTCAAACAAACTCGACTCCCGGTCCAACCCCGATGGCCATCCGAATTGCAGGTCCTGAATGCCGCATTCGGATCACATAAAGCTCCCAATATAAACCAACTAGACATTAGTTTGCCACTTGACCCAACACTATCCACCGTACCCGAACCTCATTTGACCTGCATCGCGGCACAGCTTGTAACCAATCTCAACACTGTCAAACTGCCTAAGAACAGCAGAATGGTACTATTGATCCATAACTGACCTAGGTAAATATATACCTAGATACTGGTAAGGTCACTTTTGTGCCATTTTCCAATAAACAACATATCCTTTGAATTATTTGGTTGCTTATTGCCTAGCGTGTTGCATCTGTTTTTGCATGGTTTGTGTTCTCTGTTATAGGCGTGAATATGTATAATGATTTTCATAGTTTTTCATGCATTGGTGTATTTAATTAATGTATACATGTTTATAGACCCTTGATTGGATATTCCTTTATTTTGGACTGTTTGGGTGATTGCTGGATGACATTCAGACCCCTTCAAAGGGCATAGCCTTCTCTCAACCCATGTTACAGCACCAGGGGAAGGAGGAATATCTCTTGGCTGTGCTGGTTTTACCTTTATAATTGAGATCACTCTTGGTTTGTAGAAGTGTGGGGGCTGGGCAGGATGTTTAGCCACTACTCATCCCTAAACTACTGCAGGGCAGCAGTAATTTCCTCATAGGGATGTTTTATTTGCAAGCATAAACTCTGAAAGTTTATGGACACCATCATCACATCATGATACTTAATGACAAGTGCTTATTGTAAGAAGGGCAATTCTAGTACTGACACAACAATGCTGCTTTCTGCATATACACTGGAAGTGATGCCTAGCTAAGTCCTGCCATTAGAAACACATATAATTGTTGATTTTTGTGAACTGCTCACACTAAAAAGAGACTGCAGGGTTTTGTTTGTCATGGGAACGAGCCACGTTTGTTTCTTGACAATAAATAATGTGCAATACAGTGGAGCTATTCAGCCAACTAGTGTGGATGGAACTGGGTCATTATAATTATTGACAATGCCAAAATAATGGCTGATAAAATCTCTGGTGATTTTAGCTCGATGGAAAATGACATAAAAAATGTATTCCATTGGATATATTCAAGAAGTGATTGGAGGAAATAATAGAAGGAATTCATTAATTTCAAGATTATATACCACACAGGAATGCATACACTTTATGAAGAAAGATCTGAGTAATTTTTTACATGAGAAAGTATTTGCTTCTACTAGAGATGGTTACGACCCTAAATCAAACCAAGAAGTGAAACGAACACAGACAAATAAGAAAAGGGCTCCCTTTTTCCTGAAACATCTTGCTCAGGTGATGACAGCTCCTATGCAGCAAATAATCAATAGAGGAAACTAACAAGGGGGGAACCCCCACAGAGAGGGACTAAGAAATAGATGATTTGGCAATCGCCGACCTAGAGGCAGGAGAGGTTCCAATGATGGTGTTTTTTTAGGCAGAGGAGAGAACAAAATGGATTGGATGAATGAATCCAGAAAAACCAGGAGCCGGAGAGCCTAATAGTTAATGTATACAACTATGTTCCCACCCCTGAAGAACCTCATATTTGGAAAAAAATTGGGATTTGTGACTACCATTGTGCATAATAAATTCCAATGTTGTGTAGAATTATTTCAACTGATGAGAAAAATACTCCTCAAGCAATTCTTTTCAGACAGAGAAGAGCCTGAAACTGATAGTGAAACTGTGTCACACAATCCCTCTTCATTCTTCCCACTGGTTCACGCTAATACCCCATCATTTACAGTGTTTGAAAGGAATGTGCTGAAGGCACTAGAGAAGATCGAGAGGGACACTGGCAAGAACACATTCCAAAAAGTGTCCAAGGCTGAGAAAGATTCAATTCATAGCCTGTCTCAGAACAACAATATTGTAATTGTAAAGCGGATGAGGGTGGTGCTTTTGTCATTTTTAGTAGGAAAGATTACATTACATTAAGGAGTGTGAGCGCCGATTGGGTTGCACTAGGTCTTACGAGAAGTTGGACGATGGCCCCACTGGAAAACTGAAAAAGCCTGATAGGCAAGAAAGTAGAAAAAGCCCTCCATAGACAATGGATCAGCCCACTACAATTTCAGTTTCTAATGAACAGTCAGCAAAGAATTCAAAGCTTTACATCCTGCAGAAGATACATAAGAGTACCACTAATCCACCTGGGTGGCCAATCGTGTCCACATTTGCATATGTCTTTTTGAGACCATATGCCAAATCTCTGAGATTCTATATACAGGAAACCTTTTTTTTCGAAATTACTATGACCCTCTGCTAACCAAAAAAAGACTCAATGGGCCTCATTACGACCCAGGCGCTAATGGGTTAACGGTGCCGTAAAAGGCTGCGGCGCCGTTAACCTATTAGCGCCTAATTACGAGGTCCCTTTGCGGGACCCGACCTCAACGGCTGGTGTAGACCAGCCGTTAAAGTAGGGACCCGCAAAGGGACCTTGGTGCTAATTACGGTGCCGCAATTTGCAGCACCGTACTTAGCGCCTTCCCCATTCCCAATGAGCCCTATGGGGCAAAAATGGGAATGGGGAAGGGCCATGGAGGAAAGGGGAATTACCGCCCGGCCAACCTTGTAATGGGGTGGTAATTCCCCCTTTCTCCATGGCGGAGTCGGTAACTTACCGGCATGGACCATGGTGCTATTAGCACCATGGTCTTCCGCCAGGGTCGTAATGAGGCCCAATATCTTCAAATGAGTTGAACATTAATTATTTTGTTCATCAATTTGTCAAGAACCTCTACATTCAATTCGTCTGCATTGCAATCATCATATGTGCTTCTACATTAACCCATCACACTTGGGCAAATCATTACAAATAACCCTAACTACATAATGACACAAGTTTGGACTTCAAAGAAACCTCAGTCTATCAATTATTGAATGTTGACTGCCACTTGGCACAGTCTGGTCATAGGCAGCACATGCATTAAATCAGTGCATTTTATGTGAACCTAGCATTAGTTACAACTCATCATTGATTAATCACAGCATATATAAAGCTGCAATAGATATAGGATCTGACAGCAGACATGTGTTTCAACCGAAGGTATTTCTGAAGGCTAGGATATATCTTTAATCAATCAGATTCATGATAGTCCCATGAGTGCTTTCCTTATTACTTACTCAATCCTTTATACAGTTACAACATTTGATCTAACTCTCATTGTCATTACACTATTCAAAGTCCTCTTGGTCTTTTGTTGGTTCACATTAAGCAGAATCTTCCTAAATAGAAATTGCATAAGTGCCTTCATTGCACATATGCAAGGTTTCTATTTCCATAAAGTATTGGTACTGTTCCTATCTTTCATTTGGTGGACAAAATGGACACATCAGTACCTGTCGGGCGTCCTGGGTGTATTCCATGTCCTGTGGCAGAATCTTATGGGAGCACAGACTTCAAATGAATGTTGTGCATTATGTAACTCTGGTATATTTAGGAACTACCATTGAAGTGGTTGGAGAAAGACACAAATAAATACATGTGCTGGTAAGAGCAGCCTGTAGTGTGTCCGGGCTATGATAACATCTATGGTTGCAACATTATACATGTGGCACTAAGAAGCAGTAGCTAATCGATGGCAAATTATTAGCATGTTTGAAAAGTGTGTCCCAACACCTGACCCCTAAATAAGTTCCCCCAACACTGGTTACAAACATGGGAACTACACACGTCAGGTTGTTGTTTAAATGAATGATGCTGATCATAACCATTGTAATGAAGTAGATACTGGAACAAGCAAAATAATAATTGGCCATATTAGCTGAATACGAACTGTACAGTGTTATTTTGAATATGTGGTAGGTTGATTTGTGCAACACAACTAGTGTAGACATTTTCAGAGGGGGGGCTGGTGTTCCTGCAGCTTATGATTGTTGAATGATGTTGAAGAAGCTGTAGTGGCCATAACTTGCGATCGTCTTCTGGTATCTGTAATAGATGGCAGCATGGATGCCTTCATTTTTTCCCCTGCTTAGCTGATGGTAACCATTGCACCAAAAGAGTGCCTGGGTGAGTTTCACGGTTTCACTTCTAACAGACAGCACTTGCATTGCAGTACCTGATATTGTAACAGAACTGCATTCACACATGGCCAGCTGCAGTGCTTTCATACCCAACTGGTACCAACACTTCTCCATGGTGCGTTTCCAGGATCTGCAATGTAACCGCAGCCGTAATGCATTCAGAATAACTATGGTTTAGCTGCTTGCTTCTCCCACCTTGAACAGTGCTCATCTATATTACATCCTGACTCTTTAGGTGGATGTTACTGAAACACCTCATCTTTATTGCCATCTCTGCGACCACCAGCGTTAGCTAGCTCAGTGTCACACTTTTCAAAAGGTTCTGCCAGGAATCACTCATATTACAACCTATCTTCATCATGTATTGGACTATGGCAAATGCCACCTTTTGTTATGTTTGTCGTTGATAAATAGTGGTGACAGACTTGCTGGTGATAAATTGGCTGAACTCCCTCTTGGGGGCAGACATTTGTATGGTTGCTACTCCTTCTGATGGTTCACATCTCTCACCTCTTGCTTCTCAATGGCTTAGTTTTCTCATTCATCTTGGAATTCTACACTGGTGGTTGGAAGACAATGTCATTATCTGCTGCTGGACTGCTGCCACTGGCAGAGCCCAGTCCTCTTGGGCATGCATGTGGAATCTCGATGATGGTGATGTTTCAAAGACAATTGAAATGGTCTTTCCCTCAACATGAGGGAGGGAAATATTCCAATGCCAACTTGATGCTTGCTGCTTGTTTGTTTGTTACCAGAATAACTGTCAGGAATGTTGTTGATGGTATCAATTTAAGTAGTCCCTGCATGAATTCCTATTAGACAACCATTAATATATCGGTGGCTGTCAGAATCGGTGGTGCCCCAAGTCACTTCACAGGTGCTGCCACTACAGCCACCAGTACAGTGACAACAGGGCCTGCCATTCTGCCCTAACAAAACATCTATTCACTCCACATTTTCAGAGAGAAATGAGTGAAAAAGGTGCTTTGTGTCAAGTGGCATTCTGTTCTGCTCTGGCTTTTGGTTGGTTCTTATGCTTCTCTTCACTGTGTCACTGATACTACTTCTTATCAATGCTCTGTGTGACAGATCTTGAGCTCAGTGATGGAGTCTGGCAGATGGAAGGTTTAACAACTGCAGCTGCTTGGCTGTGCTGCTGAATTTGCTGATGCAATACCTGTTTATTCATGTACCTATCTGAATACTAGTTTGCCATGTTTGTTAATGGCACTTTGGGCCTCATTACATGGTAGGTGGTAAGGGTTTACCGGTACCGGTATTTTACCGGTAAACCCGTATCGCCTTACTACGAGGTCCCTTTGCGGGTTGGGGAATTTAACGGCTGCTTTTTGCGGGCGTTAAAAACCAACCCGCAAAGGGACCAGGGAGCTTTTTACGGTACCGCAATTTTCGGTGCCGTAATTAGCACCTTCCCCATTGCCATTATGCCCTATGGGTCAAAAATGGGGAAGGGCAATGGGGGAAGGGGGAATTACCGCCCCACCAACCTTGGAATAAGGCGGTAATTCCCCTTTCCAACAAGGTGGTGCTGGTATTTTACTGGCATGGACCAAGGTGCTAATAGCACCTTGGTCCACCGCCACCCGTGTAATGAGGCCATTTGACTACTACTCAGCCCTGGACTGGTAGTAGCAATCATGGCACTGCTGATGATCCCTGCCATCGCCAATTCTGCAGTATAGTGTGTATAGATGCAACTGCTCTAGACATCAATCCCTGCCATTTGTATCTTTAGGTCTATTCATAATGCTCAGGGAAATGGAATAAGAATGATGAGCAATAACCGGAAGTCTCACAAAAGATACACTCAGACCCAATCAATATTGAATAATCTGGTCAGTGCACCGCCTTCAGGTGCGGCATAATGTTCTTCTCAGGAGTAGCAATTCCTCAATCATTCACTATTTCTATCTTTCAACACGATATGGTTCCATCTTTATTTTGGCACTGTTCCTAATTTTAAAATGGTACAGTTGCCCTGCCACCATATCCAAGAAGATAACATTTAACCATTGACGATTTGTACCCTTAAAACTATTCACATTTGTATTCCATGAAAAGGTTAATGAAAAGAATTGCTTAACAATATTTATAGGCAAACTAACAATGCATTATTGAAGGACACCTGCCTGTTCAGGAATGCTCTCCAGTTTGTAGGCTGCTATCACTTGTGTTACAGGTTTGGCAACCAGAAGCGTGCTTCCGCTTTGCAAGTGATCAAATTGTCAGGGGCACCTTCGAAAGTGATATATCTGTGCTGATGCGGATGAATTTAAAAACGCATCGCCCGTTTATAATTGCATACCATACTTTCTCATAGTGTCTAATGTTTGATTGAGACGGTAAGTGATATCAATACACAACTCTATTGCATGAACGGCGTCCTTAGCGTCAATAGTCTTTGTATATGGACAATTACACCAGGACTGTGTCTCAGCCCATGCATGTGCACATTTGAAGTACAGGATGCTTTTCTCTGAATGGTGGCCTAGTCACATTTCACATGCTAGGATATTTCGAAAATCTGTGCACAGTTGAAGTATACATGTGTCTGCTATATGACTGCTAGTGATCATGTTTCACACTCATAAGACCTCCACCTAGCACAGGTATAATCACTAACAATACATTTTAGCAACAGAACATATGTGAACAGTGCATCTGTTAGGCAGCACCACATTACTGCAGAGAATCCGTCTTCACTTTGCATGGGAAAGATATTCTTAAAAAAAACTCCAGATTGTACCCTGGCAGATGGCATTCTATCACAGCTGTAGAGATAATTGTGTTCCTGTCAATAAAAATACCTCTCCGATCATAAAAAGACTACCTTGGTCTTTGATTAACCACAAGTGAACAGACATTCAACCTAATGTGTAGATCACAACCCTAAACGTATTTAATGTATTTTTGTTGGACACTGTGGTTTGCAGAAGATTGGTACTATGCCTACCCCTACTGATAGTGACGAGTTGTAAGAGAAAATTGTAAATAATTGATGGTAGAAACCTGTGGAACGTTCCTGGATAGTAATGATTAACATGCAGCCTCTCGTCTGTCAACCACCTTTACAACCTATTGATGGATACAAATGGCTACTTACACTGTATCTTTAACGTTGCCTTTCTAAATGACAACTACCTCCGTTCGAGACTCTGCCCCCATTCTCAAGGCCACATTCCAAAATTCTCGAATGCAGCTATTGTGGTGTCACTGACCCTTCTGTCACCATGCTCCCTGCTTGTCCACCAGCTATGCCCCATGCTTTAGGGACTATCCATTCATACTCAAGATGTCTGCCAAGGTGTAACATCATCCAAGCTGTTAACATAGTGTGTCTTCTGACCTTATGATGCTTGCAAATAATTAATTCCTCCTGTGCAACCTTAAACACTGCTTACCTGCTTAAGCATTCGTGCCATGCATTACTTGTTACAGTGGAGATGCTTATGGCGATAAGCACTCACAAGTGGGTTGTCCTGGTTGGGTACCTACTGTGTAGCCCTTCTTAAGATATCTGCCGTGCCCAAGTCCTAAACTCGGGAAGACAGGCGGTTAAACAGTGGGACCGCCCAGCTGGTGGTTGCTAATCAGCTAAATAAATCTAACTTCATTTTTCATGCTCATTACACATTTAAAAAAAAATCTCATGCCTAAACTTCAGTGACACCTCATGGGCATGATCTACAAACGCGTTTCACAATGGTGCAGTCTAATTGAAAAACGTTGTGTAGAGCAGGAACTATGCCCTTTGAATGATTCAAAATGCAGTTGACACTTGTGTTGCCTAGTTACCAACAACTGTTTCATTACAAAAGAATAATCGTTGCAATATACTACCTTTAATGGCTTAAAAGCATGTCACCCCATTTCTTATTTTATGATTTATGATGAATGTCCTACACGTTACGGCGATTCATCATTTATTACCGTTTTAAACATAAATAGGGGCCTGGCGAGCCTTTGCATTTGAAGAAAGATAATGCAGACTATGGGCCTCATTCCAAGTTCGGTGGTAACCCTGCCGGTGCTATCGGTGAGTTGCTGCCAGACTCGGAATGAAGTACTGGCGCCTGCCGTCCGGTGCCATCAGGCTATTCCAAGTCTGGCAGCCAGGAAGTCAGGTGCCGGCAATTACGTTAATACCCAGTCCCATAGAGTCCTATGGGACTCTATGGGAAAGGGGACATGACAGCCTAGGCACTGTTAACAACAGTGCCTGTGCTCCCGTGACAAGTCTGCCAACCGTGGCTGCTTTGCACGGCAAGGTCAGACCTTTCAGGCACAGTGACTCCGGCAGGCAGAATTGTAGTATGCCGATCCGGAAAGAACGGTGCCAGTAGGCTTACCGGCACTGTTGTTTCTGGACCAGCAAACATTAAATCAGGCCCTATGTCAGCAGGTAATCGAAACGAGTAGCCATTTGTTAACACAATGTCCAGCATTGCGATTTAAATATCAGAAGGGATACATGCATTTTTTAACCAGTGAGGAAAACATTAAGTCCGATCAATTTTGGAGCACCATTTTTGGAGTAGATCCTTTGGTGATTGTGGCTGCAACCTACTTTGTATGGAATATACGTTTTAATTCTGCTTGATGTTGGATCTTAGCATATTTTGATATGAAAAGGTCTACTTAAATAGATTGACCAATTCACTGGACTTATTTGTTTGTATTATGTATCCTTTAGCGATGTGTACAACTTTGTCTGAAATGTGTTTACTTTCTTTTTATTTTAAATTGGTGTAAATGTTGACATGGATGATTCCACTGATTGTAAGGTATGCTTTTATGTTGTAATTCGATTGTGTTTGTTGTATAGTGTGAACGTTTTTTTTTTTAAATATAACAAAAAAGGACTTTACAAAAACCTAAGTAAACCACGACTTCAAACATCAAGCAAGCTGTAATAACGAAATAAGAGGGCGAACTCAGCATGTGGTTTCAATCCATCTTGCAAGATCCATCTTTTGATATTGGAGAGGCACATTCAGTTCAAGGCACAAGATCATGAATAGCCTCATTCTTTCATCTGACCCCATTTGCTGCTTTTGGTCTTGACTATAGATTTAATCAAGCGTGGTAATTAATGAGGAAAACAATGGCAGCAGCTTAAACAGTATCTTGATACACAGAATCTTGCTTGGTCTTTTCGAATGGGACCTTCAAACAGTTCTGCTAGCCCTTGTGCAACGCCGTGCAGAAAAATGTTTTTGATGGCATCCGCAGACGCAACAAGATAACCATAGGTGTGGGCAGGGGTGTTGCTGGGTCTGGAAAAGATCTGGGGCTATGCTAATCTAGGGTCTGTCGGTACTCGGGGCTACCTGGCCTTTTGGTTGTAGCACATGAGCTTCTATCCAGGGCTATAACCGAAAGACCCGGGGCAATAGCCCCCTAAGGGCCCTCTAGAAATGCCTCTGGATGTGGGTCTCTAGTACAGTTTGGTAATCCATAGTTGAAAATAGCCATTAGCAGTTACATATTATGAGCAATGTATTTTCTAACTTTGAAGAGCATGTGAATTTTTACATCTCATTGCTCGCTATGTGCAGGGCTGGTGGAAGGATTTTCCAGTCGGACACAGTAATTTGTCCCCTCGCTAGAGCAATGTTTCAGTGTTCGGGGCTTGCAGAATCGGCATAGGAAGCTGCCTGGAATTTGCTTTGCCCTGGAACCAGCTTTGAAAGAGGGAACGGGATGTAACAGGCCTGGTCCCTGTGCAGAATAACACATAATAACGACCAGAGAAGAAGACGGACATCTCTAATAAAACACCTAAAAAAATGTGATTATAAGAGGAACGAAATTTAAACAGTGTTTTCGAGTTTCGAGTAGCCCTACGATTGCTACAAAAGGCTTTAACTACTACTCAGACACACCCTGACAGGAGTGACATGACATACTAATTTAACAATCGTTGGCAATGCCAACAGTTTAGGATTTTGTGTAGGCATGGCAAAGGCACTTGCCAGGCACTGTCATAATGATATTCTGGCCATTGTTGGTAGCAGGTGCAAAATGGTGTGAGTACCTGGGTATCTAATAGCATTGCCTAAGCAAATGCCTAATACGTAAGCAAATGCCTAATACGTATACAAAAGTCAAAACTGTTGGCTTTGCCACACTTGTTTTCAACAGGAATTCAAGAAAGGACACACAAAGTGCTTATAAATAGAGTGACTGAAGGCAGACCTGGTTAAGAAATGTTTACTACATCAGTAGCGCTTATACAGCTCCAATTAAGTAATTAGCTCTCAGAAGTCTGCTTTAAAAAAACACTGGCAGGCACTTTCTGCCTCATCATGTGTTTGGCGGTAACCCTTAAATGTGGAGGTAACTCTATTACCTCCACATTTAAGGGTCTGCCAAATCACAGGCCTGGCGGATTTACCCCTAGCTCTGAGCTGGGGGAAATCCGCCACGATTTTGCTGATTTTCGGCGCTATTCCTGCCAGGAGTAATACCACCGGTGGTAATAGCGCCGAACATCCCCCATTGGGCCCAATGGGGAATAGGAAATTCCTGAATGGGCCCAATGGGGAATGGGGACTTACCATTCTGCCAAATGCGTGATCCGGCAGTAGGGCTAATAGCCCTGGCGGTAATACCGCCGGGGTTAGTGCCCAAGTCGTGATGAGGCCCTTTAAGTGCAAAGGTTGATTGTAAGGCTGGATTAAAGTGAACTCAAGAAGCTCCCATGAAGAGGCTGTTTGTGTTACACATTGCGGGAGGTGGTCGCTATGGGCTCGCAATCGGTTGTGTGGTACTCTTATCTACGCGACTCCCGAGAATCCTTCTCAAGATGACTTCCGTTCTGAAGGAAGCGGTCTAGACTCTTCACATTTCTCCAAGACGTGCCGGCCTGCTCACGTGATCCTTTATCAAACACGGAAGCCGGCAACTCCTTGCGTCGCTTCTGTTTCTACAGACCCTCCGTGAGTTCGCCTCTAGGGATTTCAAATATCTCTGCCTCTACTATTTGACTTTTCGACTAACCCTGTATCCTTTTTGTCTCTCAAGCTCTCATCTCCAGACTCTCGCTCCCATTCCGGTCTTGCTATCTCTCGGGATTTCTCATCGAGCCCAGATATCCATCGGCGTCACGATTACGCCAACCCTGATTTCATCCTTGCTGAAACACCCGATAGCTGTAAGTGCCATATAATCAGAATTCCGTTCCGTCTCTCCCGATTCAGATTCTGACCCAAGTATTATTTCTTTTAGAGCTCTCGTTTCCCGATCTCTTCTCCTTCGAAGCCCTAAATCAATCATCCTCTCCTTCACTCCGCTGGTGAGACCCCTTTTACTGTGCCATTTAATTTCCACTTCCCATTCCCTTCTTTACGCAACTACTCTGACCATTTTCCTTTGTTCATCCAGACGAAGCCTTCCTGCCCAGCTTCCACAGCCACTCATAGAAGACATTCATCAACCATCCGGATCCACAACACTTCCAGATTCTACCAGGGTTTTCTTCCCCATCGAGGGTTTCTCTGGCGACCCTGTTCTCTCCCCTGGTTAATCCCACTCCGGGTCGGAGAGGACAGGGCTGTCCTAGGGTAGCTTTCACGGCTGCACTTGGTTGTTCTCTGGCGGTCTACTCGATCTGTCAAGGTGAGATTATTCACATTTTGTTAATTATTGCGGGAAACAGTATCGAAATTACAGTCGTGATTCCATTAAATAATAGTTTGGGTCGAGAGGGGCAGGAGTTGGCTGGAAATGGTCATAGGGATTAGCATGGCCATGGCTAACCAATGGGTTGTCAAATGACCAAGAACACCTGCACAATTTGTGTCCCTCCTCGTAGGCCATTTCCCCCTCTCTACACTCTTATGCAATAACTTCGGCTCATAGATGGTTCAAACCGACATCTAATATCCCTAAAAATGGGAACCTGGATGCGGGTTAAACATTCAACAACAAAAACAAGCCAAACTGCAGGCCAACACTTATTTCGGTATTTAGCCACTCACTGATCAATAATGTACATTAATACCAAAATGCATGTTCAGGGTCCTTCCCACAGCCAACACTGTCAGGCCCATGCTTATAGCACTGGCGGTCTCAAATGTCTGGATGGGATTGGCTTTTGTGACTGCTAATCATGGACAGATTGTATACATTGAAAAAGGCAAAGTGCTATATGTAAAAAAGTTCAGTGGGCTGTAGAACACATGAATGTGCAATCTGGCCTCTATTTGTGACAACATTATTTTCCATCCATTAGACATAGAAGCAGGGTATCAGAAGTATCTGAGAGCTACTGAAACTCAGCACAGAAATGTTTCAGTATTCAAGGTAAAAAACATATATTTATCAGCAATAGACCTCGTTTGACTATTGGTAACAATGGTTCACGACAAGTTATATTCACCAAGAGATGAGGATCAGCAGTGGAAGCTTCTAAACTGCATCAATGCAGTAAGGCCAAAATCTGAGGAATGTAAATGCAATGTTCTATCCAAATAATTGCCTTTACTAAAAACAGAGAGGACCTGATTCATGTAAAAGTGTGCAGAAATCTTGCATGGGCCGTGCACCAAAAAGGACACAGCAGGAGCCTGCGTGCAGATAAAAAAAATGCACGCCCCCGTATTAATGGACATTCAGAACAGCTACCTTTGCGAGCTCCAATGGGTGCAAATACACACACCCTTCAAACAGTGTGTGGGGTCCCCTGCAAGCCTGCCTGCATCTCAGGGACCCTGTGCAGGGTCCCCGGTAACTGTATCTGAAACCCTGATAACATGCGTATGAAAAATCGTAACTCGATTGAAATCACAAACAATCTGCTTGCGATCATCCGTAAACCGTTCTGGCAACCCGCTACACTGCATATGAGCACCCCTAAATTGGATCGGTATACCGGTTGCATACACATACCCTGAAATCTGACATGCAAACCACCTCCATGCTGTGATTCCTATGTGCAAGTGTACTTATGCCTGCCTTCGGGTGGCGGATAGTAGAAAGGACTTGCGTGGCCATTTCCCAGCTGAGAGGTTGTGCAATCGAATCCATTAATACATCTCCTGCTGCGCAATTGTAGGCGTGCGAGGGACTGCCTGCAGGCCATCCCTGGGAATGCCCTCTATTTAGCAAGTTCTTCCTCATTTTTGGTGTTCAGTCCGGTTTCCAGCCCTCTGCACAAGCCACGCCCATGCTCCACCTGGAGTGTCACGCAAGGCCATCAGTGGTTCGCAGAGATGTGCCGAGCCTGTGCAAACTCCATGCAATTCCATGAAAGGTACTGCGCATTCGATTCCATGACACACCAAATGCGGATTTGTGCGCACTTTGCCACGCAAGTACCCTATTTTCCACGTAAATAATTCCATGAATCGGGCACAGAATCAATAAGCACTCTAATCAGCAAGACATGCACGGAAAAACCCACTGTGCCTGATCACGATTTTGGCAGTATTACCCACAAATACATTTACCATTACAGCATGATTTAAACACATGGTAAGAAAAAGGGTCCTCGTGATTCATGAGTCATGCAGACCCTTTAGTTTTTCCCCACTTTTGAGCCCCATAGGAATCCACGAGGACATGCAGCATTAACACATGCAGTAATACTGCATATGAAATATGTCATGCAGTAGTACATTTATGTGTGGATATAAAATCAGGAATAAATGAAGCGTTTCAGCAATACAATTAGTATCTTTGTGGATGGGTAAAAACATGCAGTATTCAGGGATCAAACATGAAGTAGTTAAGGGTCATAATTTGCTGCAAACATGCTCCTTGAATAATGTTATGGGTCAGTCATCCTATGGCCACTCCTTGAATAATTGTTAGGGTTGATCCCTTTTACAAAAGATGCTCTTCAAAGAGTTAAGGGCCATCCCTTGTAGCAAAGCCACTCCTTGAAAAATGTTTAAGGATCATTCCTGTTGTTAAGTCACTGAACAAACGTTCATCCCATACATTGAGTAGATTTTCCTTGATAAATTGTTAAGGGACATCCCTTGTACAAAAGAATATTGTTACCGGTCATCTATTGTACCAAAGCTGTTGTTTGAAAGGTTGTTATGGGTCATCCCTTGTAGCAAAGCTGCTCCTCGAACAAATAAGGGTCATCGCTTGAAGTAAAGCCACTCCTTGAAAAATTGTTAACGATCATACCTTGTGCAAAAGCTGATCCTTGAAAAGTTGATAAAAGAGGCTCCTTGAACAATCATAAAGGGTCATCCATTGCACAAAGGTGGGTCTTTGAAATATGGTTAAGTGATATCTCTTGTATTGAAGCTGCTCTTTGAAACATTGTTAAGGGGTAACCCTTGTAGCAAAGCTATTCCCTGAAGAATGTGTCATCCTTTGTAGAATATGTACTATTTACATTCAAATAATTAAGGGTCATTCCTTGAAGTGAAGCTGCTCCTTTAAAAAGGGTTAAGGGTCATCCCTTGTATTTAACAGGGATCCAAGTTGAGGCCCTAGCAGTTCCCCCTTGTCACAAAATGCTTCTGACCCTGATCGAAGTGAAGTGAAGTAATTCAAGGTGGTAATGAAGTACAAGTGACTTACTGGAAACACAAGTATATTGGTTGTTTTTGTTTTTGGGCTGATATTTCATTGAATGGCTTGAGTGGAAGTATACTTGTGTTGTATAGCTCTCCCTCACATAAAAGACAGATCTCTGAAAAATACCTCTAGCACACACTCACCTTAAAGCTGCTCTGCTGACAATTTTAACGGGTTTCCCTCATTCAAAAACTGCTATCCCAAAAAATGTCCTGGTGCTCTCACAGAAATGCCCAATTTGCTGTGTCCTGTCTCTCCTTCAGAGAAAGGTTGCTCTCTCTAAAATTGTTCTGTCTCTCTCAGAAAACCCACATTCTGAAAAATGTTTATGCGTCCAGAAATGCTGTCTTTTGATACATGTATGACCATGTAACCACAGGGACAAACCTGCAAATGTGCTAAAATAATATGGTATAATTATTTTTGATGTGGTTGGCTTACTTCGCTTAATTTTTCTCAGACTCAGAAAGGTTTTCTTTGTTTCGATCATGCATTGAAATTGCTAACAATGATCGACCTCCTTTTGCTTAAATCCAGGTCTTGTGTACATAGATGGCTGGGTTGCCTGACTCCGAATCCCTGTCACCCTAAACATCTGCCCACAGTAAACAATGGTTGTCTGTCAGATCATTATCTTACAAGTTAACATGGACAGACCTGGCCAGTTCTGCTTCATTTCTTGTCAAATAGTTTGACACCGTCCGTGAGAAAGTTGTCAAAAGTGTATTGCATCGAGTGATCTTTGACATAACGAAATTATCATCCTTTGTCGACATTAGTAGGTAATTCCAAAAAGTTATTTTAACAAATACCATGTGTTTAATCTGATGTAGAGTACGTTTAAGCATGCATGTTGTATCTGAACTGATATTCCTACTAATTGACTGTTGCTGTTGGGTGCATCTGTTTGTTTGGATACCAGTGGGCTGGTAACCATCTTCAGCAAACCTTCCTTGCCTTCGAGTACTGCGCAAACAAGTAGTATTTTTAAAAATATAAATCTTCTTGACACTTTGGTATCTGTGTCATTTTAAACCGAGGGTCAAGTAGGTTTGTAAATAAATGTCAATGTTGAGGTAGCTGAAACATTTGGTCAGCAATGGACATGCCAGAAACATCTCTTTTTCTTTGAAGGGCACTACACTGCGTCTCGACTTGTTCCTTTATAATATATGTTTATTGGTGTTATCACTTCACTTAGTGTTGCATTCTGCCTGCAAATCTAGCATATGTCTTCGAAAGGTTTCAAAGGGGGGTTGGGTACTCTAACATAAACCACTCTGATGAATTAAGCAGAACACTGTCTGCCATTAAATGCTGCAAGATGTACTCCTGTACTGCCAACATTCTTTCAGACGTGTAGAAATTGGAGTTCCACCTTCTGGGCACGTCTTACACAAGGTGATGACAAGTTGTATTTTACTTGAATGTGTGCCGGTGTTGCCAATACCAACACAGAATTTCAAAAATGGCCACATATTGTATTTACTGTTCCCACCAAGGTAATGATTCTGCTGTTCTCCTTCACATGGACCATACGATTCAAACAATGGGTAAAGCATGGCATATATTAGAATCTGCCCTTTCACAGTGCAGATACTGCTTGCCCAATTAGATACCACCAAACCGGCATGGCATTGACCATCACACGCAAATGCATAACACTGTTTCTAGATACCTCTCTCAAAAACGACTTAAAGCTAATTCATCAAGGTCCCCCAGGCCACTCTATTGCAACCTTCTGATATCACCAAGGTACAGACTCACAAGAACTGGGGGCACAAGCATCCCTGTTCTTGCCACCAAAAAATGGAACGCCCTTCCACACAAACTCAGTGCTCAACAATCATTCGGAGTCTCCAGGAACACCTCAAGACACTGCTATTTACCACACACAAGGCAACGCAGCATTAAGCCAGTCACACTTCCAGTCAACTGATCCAGATTCTCTTGTCTTCTTCTTTTTTGTATGATGTACAGTTTGCTTGCAACCAGTGCCTTGATGCCAAAGGGTTTGGTGCCCTCTACAAATGTTAAATTAAATAAATAAATGCATAGATAAATGTATATTCAGCATCTGCAGTGAATTGGATGTAACATCTTCGAGCTGTTTTAAAATATTATTTGCAGTGTGTTTTCAACAAATGAATGAATGTAGAGAATAGCCATTTTCTACACATCACTGCCCGTGTTGATGGTGCCGTAGCATATTGGAGGGATATAAGTGATTATTTCGATTATGAACCATTCGAATCCGAAAATTTTGAATTGAAAATTTTCGTAAAAGGAAATAATCACGCACATTACTACTGCCCGTTATCCCTGCTACGTCCAGCTCTCTCACCCATAAAACACCCATACTTGCCTCTAGCGCCCGACTTACCTGTACCCATTCCCTGCTAGGTGGACCCTACAATATGAGTTCCATTTCCTCATTGAACTACCGGTGCAGGGTACTTTTCTTTTTTTTTTTTTTTTTATAAAACTCTTTGTGCCTGCTTCCCACCCCCAAACACCCATAATGTGGGTCAAGTGGTGTGGAGGACACCCCAGCAACCCCCGCCCTCTTGATTGGCATTATGTGTTTTCTTTTTTTTTTTACACTGCTGAATTTGGCATTTTTGTGAATGCTTTTTTTTTAACAATTTTTTCTGCAGAATCTGTTTTGGAGACAAATGAGCAGTATGAATTTCAGTTAACCACAGGGCAGAATGCAGCTTTATTCATGCAAATGCAGAACTTCAAAAGTTTAAAAGTTGTAAAAGTAGATTTGCAACTAATGTTTTTGACAACACTGATGAATTGACTGATTTCCAGAGTTACTCTGTGGTTTTTGGCATTGACTGATTTCTAACATGCCACTTATAGTTTACTGATAGGGTTATGTTGTCATACATTCAGAAGGCACAGCCCTTCTGGAATTACTGTCATCATTCTTCACGGTTTCAACGCTAGTTGTCGTCTGGCCAAAACATTTTGTGCTTTGCTGCTGGTTACAAAAAGCCATTGGAGAACATTGTTCAAGATGCGCTTGAGCGAAGATGTGCCAAATCGCTTTGACTGGTTTTCACAGCTCACTTTCCAGTTGCATATTGTATAGATAGCAAAAGCAATATCTTTGGGTTGAGGGCCCATTGCTAGAACCTGGAACAGGGTGCCCTGTGTTTCGAGATTTTTCAGATGGTACTGTTGTCAGTTCCAGGCGGGGGCAAGCCCTATGTGTTTTTTCAGGGTTGTCAGGCTAATGGTGATTTCCTTTGCAATTCTTCCTAGATTGAAAATATGCATATATTGTCCCACTATATATTGCCCTCAACTGCCTGTTAGCATGTTTGGTTTTACTTTCTGCCAAACCTTTTCACAGAGTCCACATTTGCAGAGTCTGCCTCAGAGACCAATACCTCTATACTCTTCTTTTGAGTTGATCACAGGGATGTCATTTGGGGGTTGCCAGGGGTAGCAGTTGCTACCCATGGCTCTCCCTCTGCTACACCTAGACCTGTGCTTGCTACCCCTTTGTCACTGGACAAAGAGGCAGTGCCAAGAGCAGATATCTGTGTTGCCCCTGAGGCCAGTTGTAAATGCAGCTAAATAGGCACAGCTTTTCTCACCTGGAATCTCTATCTCGTTAGCTGGAGCAATAACAGAGATGCAGGAACAAAAATGAATCCACCATCACTAAAAGGTTGGTAGTCTATTAGTGAAGAATGCCTGAATGGTTGGGTTCAGAGGCAATGGGTAAGAGCAGCCTGCAGTACTCGGTGACAGCACAGCATGAACTCAAATCTCATCAGTGTTTCTCGTTGTCTGATTTGCACATCCAGTGAGCCACTGGGCCTGTGATGGGAGGGATGTGCCCCAGTGGCTTCTGCCACCAATACTGCCTGGGCACTGTGTGACTTGACCCAAATCTTTCAGACCTGCATCACATGCACACTGTAGATAGATACAATGTGAGATAATTAATTGACATGAAGCTGCCTTCCGCCTTTGAAGTAAGCCATCTGTTGCTTCCACAAGCAAAAGAAATATATATTTAGAAGGATAGTTCAGGGCCAAAGCACTTGCTTTGGGAACAAGACGATGCAGTGCAACATGTGTTCAGTTCCTGTTCCAATACTTACAAGCTGGTGGAGGATGGCATTAAGCAAGATATAAAGGACCAACACAAATAATGAAATGGGCCTTTTCTAGGGCTGATGCCATGGAGCTGGTGCTGCTGCTGTTTACATTATATTAAAACAAACACAAAACTGCAATTACCATGGCCTGCAACATAGCCTTCCCCTTTATCTCCCATGTAACAAAAGAAACCGTGGGATACTTTCCAAATAAGCAAAACAAAAAGGTGATGGCTGGAAGGTTTCAAAACATTCATAACCACTGACACAGCTCTGGGCAACCCTCCAGACCAATGATGTTCAGTCTTTCAAGCCACTACAGAAGAGGAAAGACCGTATGTAAATCATGCTTGGTCCCACCCCTAAAGTGAAAGTCTTACTTCTTTGTAATCTGCACATTGCATTCTGTACATATATTTGTGCATTTCATACACCACTATCACAATGTGACGAAATAGCTATATTATGTTGCAGTGGTTGTGGCCAGGGCTTAAACTCTTGGATGCATGGCCTACAGCTGGCGACCTCCAGCCATGCACCCAACAATCTGTGCACTGCCCACAACCCACACACATAAACCAGACGGCAGAGGCCCTATCCACTTATGTACACATACTACTGCAGTACTTGCAACCAATCGGCAGACTCTTGGGTCCAATAAACCAGCCCCTTAAAGCCCTGTCTTTTGAGTAAAATATACTTAGGTGGCAGGCCACAGACACGAGGATCACTGTACATGATCTGAAATAGTTCAAGGGTTAGTTCTGTAGGCCACAGAAGAAAGACATGTATCAGAGCGACATGCTTGGTTTCTCTGGCACATGGTATTGTGTTGATGATTTATTTTTGTATTCCCCTTTGTAGTAGAAAAAGGAACGTTATTTAATGACGACCTTATTAAATAGCTATTCGTCAATTGTACCAGTGCCCCTTTCAGACTGGCACTATGGCTTAACAGTAATTCTAGCCTGCTGCTCCCAGAAAAAAATATTGGCATCCAAAAAAGCAGTATCAAATGCTATTTCAAATTGTCTTTTTGGATATAACAGCACGTCATCTGACCTGACTTCTTTTTTTTCAATTGTGTCAAGGGCTTATTTCTATTTGTATTCTACTGTATTTCAGAGATAACAAGCCTGACCTATTGAGGCAGATCGTTGGAGCTGTTATAATAACTATACAATGCGGGGCAGCAAACAAAAAGAGACAGAACCTTTTGTAAAACAGAACGTTTTTCAACTGCTAAGCAGAGTCAAGTTCATTTGTTTCGGTAGCCACTTCCGGGGCACATCTGAAAATACATCCTTGTAGCTGAACCAGTTTCCTTGTGCATCCTCCTTCTGCCCACCGATACACAAATATAGCACAATGTCTTAATAACCAACTTTGCATACATGGTGCACTATTGCAAGTGCAGCTTTTCATGGTATTAGTGCTATTGTATGGCAAACATTGCATTTTTGAACCAGGACAATAGTTGCTCTGGTGCTAATGCTTTTCAGTATATGCAGTAGCTTAATCATTGCTCTGCTGTAAACATGTACAACAAAAAGTGAATGTTGCACTACCGAAATATTTGCCCTATTGCTAATACCAATCACGCTGGCGTGTGTACTACTCTAAGATTATGTAAAACGAGCTCAACTATCTACAATAAATTAAACAGTGCTCTGCTGTAAACATGTTCAACAACATGTGAATGTTGCACTACAGAAATGTTTGCCCTTTTGCTAAAACCAATCAATATGGCGTGTGTACTACTGTAAGATGCTGTAATACGAGCTCAGGTCTCAATGCCGTTCTCAAGCTCTACTTGAGTGGTATCCAAATGTCACTGTTCACCAACCACGCCATATGATCAGTCAGATGTGCAGTGTGTATCTGCCTTTGGGATGGTTCAGTTCAAAGTACGTTTACAAGTAGTGCCGGCTGCCACAACGGAGGAGTCAAGCAGTGCTAAAGCAGCGTATGCTTTGTTATCACCAGATGATTTGGACTGATAAATCGAAACATTATGCTATCTGGATAACTGAAGCTTCCTGCTCCTGAATAGAATTATTCTGAGTCGCCAAGGAATTAATAATCTGCCCCTCAGGCAACTCTGTTAAACCCGCCTTATGCTCAGCCAAGATGTGATGAAATTAGTCTTTTCTTTTATGAAATCATTCTTGACTTCTGGAAAGTTATTAAAGATGGTCAAAGTCATGAGGATATCTTACAGTTCCGAAATATCTCCAGAAATGGATTTTCCTCTTCACCGGTGGGAAATATTTAAAAACTTGAACGAATAAACAATGAGGTTACCGAAGGCCCTTTTGGGTCTGAAATTGGCGTTGCCCCTCGATGCAGTTCCCCTTCACATCTTGAACGCTCTCCCACAGAGGGCCATTGGAATGCAAACTGATGCTTTGCAGCATTCCTACTCAATGGGCATAGTTCCGACTGCTCTTAAACATGCAGTAGTCCTGCCCCTCTTGAAAAAAAATAACTCTGACCCTCGAGTGCCAGCAAATTACAGGCCCATCTCCTTGCTCCCAGTGATGATGAAGGTGATGGAAGCAGTGATTACCCCTCAGCTTCCCAAATTCCTGGAACAAAATGATTGCTTGCACGCCTTCCAATCTGCGTTTCACCCCAAGATGGGGACATAGTCTGCAATGATACCTTTGTTAGATGATCTTGCACTGCTTCAGGACCAGGGAGAGACCAGAGTACTAACCCTCCTGGATCTCTCTGCGGCTTTTGATACGGTTGACCATGAAATTCTGTTGACCAGGTTGGAACACGATGGGATTACTGGGCCTCTCCTAGTAGGATTCAGAACATTCTTGGAGGGCCACTATCAAACTGTTTCCTTCCAAGCATGTTTTTCTTCCAAGGTGGATCTATCTTGTGGCGTCCCACAGGGGTCCGCTTTATCTCCTCTTCTCTTCAACCTGTATGTCCGGCTGTTGGGTAACCGCATTGCAGAATGTGAAGTCTTGTTTTACGCTTAGGCTGGAATCCTCCCAAGCATCACCTTTAAGAAACTATGAGATTGCTTGGAGAAAGTAGGTAGTTGGATGTAGACCAACTGGTTGAAACTTAATGGAAGCAAAACTGAGGTCTTGGTGGTTGGTTCGCATGAGAGGGATCATCTTTGGAATTCACAGAATTAGCTTGAGTCACTGGGCCCCAGTCCAGTCCCTTGTGCCTCAGTAACATTTTTGGGAGTGAAACCTCTTCCAAACGGATCATGAGAAGCCCAGATTTCTGCCATTTGCTATGCTGGTTTTTGGAGATTGAAGGCTCAAAGGACGATTTTTCCATTGCTTCCCCTGAAAATCGTACTGCATTGTACTACATTGGTGACTTCGACTATAATGGTCTCCCTGGATTTCTGCAATGGTATTTACCTGGGACAGCCCAGGTATCAGATTCAATGAATGCAAGTACTTCAAAATTCAGCAGCGCAATTGCTTCTTATCGCGTCTCACCTGACTCCTTCATTAGCTCTCCTGCACTGTTTGCACTGGCTGCCGGTGGCCATCCATATTGAATTTAAGATTCTTTGTATCGTCCACCGAGCAGTGCACACATTTCCATTTAGAAAAGCACTGAAAACCCATCTGTTCCAAATTCACTTCTCCTCTTCAGTCAGACTATAAAGCAATTTATTTGTCCCGGGCCGGCTCCTGCTGTTTTAAGCGCCTAAATGCCTTCTGGCCTTAGTTTGCACTCTACACGTGTTCAAATAATAATAATAATAATAAAAAGTGGTTGGCAAGTGGTGTTCTTGGTGACTTGGCTAGCTTTCCACTACCTGCTAACTACTACCTGCTCTTTTAAGTCCACCTGGAGGTGGGACTTGGAAGCCTGATGCCTGATGGGAGATTCCCTACAAAACCTGCTCACATCGCGAAAGCGGCCGCAAAAGTGTTTGGCAAGTGGTGTTCTTGGTGAGTTTCCTGGCTTTCCACTACCTACTAACTGCTACCTGCTCCTCTAAGTCCACCTGGAGGTGGGACTTGGAAACCTGCTCCCTGCTTGGAGATTCCCTACAAAACCTGCTCACACTGCAAAAGCTGCTGCAAAAGTGGTTGGCAAGTGGTGTTCTTGGTGTTCTTTGGTGGACTTGGGGGCTTCGCATGCAGCTGTCCTTCAACACAGAAGACCGAAACATGCTTCTTTGAATGGAGAAATCAAATTCAACTCAACGGGAGGCGATGAGCGAAACCGGGAGTGCTGGAGGCGCCCGCACAAGACAGCAGGTGAGACAACATTGCCAATCCCTGCTAACCATTGCTACCCTGGCAAACCCAACCAACCCTTCCTTAAAACAAACATGACTAACTTTTGGGCCCAAATCCCCAACAATTATACCCTCGGACAAACAGCCCTTGCAACCACAGTTCATTGAAAATTCTGGGAGGGAAGAGGCTGAGAATATGGATTCAAATGGAGTCTGCAAGAACGTTGTGGGGAGTGAGTGAGGTGAATCCCCAGTGTTCCAAACCAGAGCAGTTGCAGCTCTAAATAGCCCACCGCTCCCAGCCCTTGGACTAAACACATAGTCAATGACTGAACTCCAAAATTAATTCGTAAAGCAGAATGGGGAACCTCTACCTGGCGTCGTAAATTCAGTGGATAAACAGATGTCCCTTGTATGTGCCACCCAAGTTACTAATAATTGTAAGTGGTCACTAAGATCAGTATCAAGGATAATTAAAGATTTACATGTTTGATAATATTGAAGGCATTCTTGATGGTTGCAAATTTCGAAGCTAGTGTCACACCAAAGTTTGTCATTCCATCAACACGTCTCAAAGCAAGAGTCCGCCCAGTGCAGCAGACTTCACTCAAAGTTGCACTCTCGTGCAGTGCTTCATGCTGGGGTGAATTTTTGAAGGTAGGGTCACGCAAAATGTTGTCCATTTCACCTGCAGGCCTTGAAGCAAAAGAGACCACCCCATGCTGTAGACAGCACTCAAACTTGCACTCTCTCTGAGCACTTTGCCCTGGGAGTGCCTTTTTGAAGGTAGGGTTACACCAAAGTTTGTCCTTCCAGCAACCCTCATCAAAGCAAAAATGTCTGTCTAGTGCAGTAGACTGCACTCAAACTTGCACTCTTGTGCAGCGCTTCATGCTGGTAGTGCCTTTTTGAACGTACGGTCACACCAAAGTGTGTCTTACACGGTTTGATAAGTTGAAATAATTTGAGAAAAAGAGCTATTGTTTATGCCTACGGACACATTTTCTAATTATAACAAGAACCTGGCCTAGTTCGGGCAAAGACCTATTTTTAAAACATAGAAGAGTTTGTAATGGATCAACAGCACAGGATTTATTCCAATTCTGTTTTGCCCAGGCTTTTTCAAGTCTTAAAAAGTAATACCCTGTTTCAGAGATCAAAAGATTGCATGTCAGACAAGACTGTACAGAAATATCTTATATATGACCTCTGCCTGACTTGTACTCTGCACCGGGGGTGTTGCTAGGTCTGTAAAAGATCAGGGGCTAAGCTTATGTCGGGACTGGTGGGGCTCGGGGCTAGCTAGCCTTTTGGTTGTAGTCCATGAGATTCTATCTGGGGCTAAAACCAAAAGACCAGGGGCTATAGCCCCCTCAGTCCCCCCCAGCAACGCCTCTGCTCTGCACATTCTATTTACTTTTATATTGAGTATTCCAGAGTGATTCGAAATTGTTTATTAGAATGATGTTAATTATGGCTGTATTTTGATATAATCCATGTAATTCATTTCACCATTCCAAGGACAACAACTTTTATGTTATGATATGGTAACAATAATTATAGCATAGGTTAAGAATGGCATCAAAATGCAGTTGCTGTGTTGCAAAAATTCTCTCGTACGAAATGTTATTTGACTGTTTTGTACTGGCTTAGATTTATTCTTTTATGGACATTATTTTTTCCAAAATAAAGACTGATGATTCATGAAGAGATTGTGTAAGGGAACATGGAACAAATATCTAGATATATTCCATGAGTTATGTTGCTTTCTGCCATTCTCTGAAACTGCCTTTTACTAGCTGGGGGTGTCCTGCTGGCAATCCCGGTTTAATGATGTGCTACACCCCTGAGTATTAATGCAATATCTTAAAACAACTTACAGTTGCACATCACATATTTCAGGGACTTGTCCAGCGTAACGCGATTGCTTGTATTTACTTATGTGAACTCAGATGTGCCCATATCTTACTACTGTGGCAGTTGCCTGTATGTGTTGTCTCGACTGAAGTAGTTTTGCAAAGGGTGGTAAAAAGGGCATGTTTTCAATGGAGCAGTACCATGCTCAGGGCTCTGCAACCTGTGGCTCTCCAGATGTTTTTCACTTTGACTCCCTTACAGTTGTCTATGCTGCCAAACTTTGTGGGAGGAGTAGTCCAAGAGAACCACTAGAGACAAATTGTGCAGACCCCTAAAGAAGAAGTTGCACAGTAAGGCATCTTCAGAAAGTATAGTGATCAAATGACCATCGGGCCATCGGGCCATCAGGTGGTGAGAGGTTTGGAATTTGATATCACTTGAATCAAGGTCTTCAGAAGTTTATAGGGTGTGTGAGGTTGCTTCACTTTTCTGTCCCATATATTTATGCTATAATATGGCACTTATATTGTTGTTTAGGTATACCAGAGAGGACCGGGGTTCACGCTACACATTCACTGTTCAGAGCACCCAGGGGTCAACAAACCATCCCCCGGTATACTGACACGTGACTCAGCCAAGTGCAATTTAAAACTGTCCTTTTATTTTCCATGACAGACAGGGATCATATAGGAAATGGCGAGATCTCCAGCAATCACAGCTCCTGAGTCATTGTCAAGGGCTTTTGTTGCAGTGTGGTGTCACAAGTTAGGACTCTTCCTCAAAAACCCAAGAGCATACATAATTGGGTGGCCGACTAGTAGTTCCTTTAGCCGGCAACTATAGAAGTTAGCTGACTGGACCTCTCATGTCAATTGGCTTTGCCTGAGCATTCCCCAGAAACTATCTATTACATTGTTGCAGGGTCGCAGGATTACCATTGGTCCTTGCCCTTTGCTATTCATCCCTGGAATTGTGTCCCCTGATTGGCAGCAGCGGGATGCCTCAGGCCTTGGACCCAGAGCTCTGTGTACCTTCTCAAAGTGATGAGAAAGACTATGGACCTCATTATGAGGTGGGCGGTAAGGGATTACCGGTAAGGACATTGGTGCTGGTAATACCTTACCACCCTATTCCGAGGTCACTTAGCGGGTCCCTTCCTCAACGCCTGGTTTTGCCAACGTTATGGAAGGGACCCGTTAAGGGACTTCAGAGCTAATAACGGGCCCGCTAAAAGCGGGCCCGTTATTAGCTCCATCCCCATTTCCATTGAACCCTATGGGGGCTCGAATGGGAATGGGGAATTGTTCCCGGAATGGGGACTTCCGGGTCCTCCAAGGTCGGAATGACCCGGTAAGTGCCTATTCCGGGAACACGGACCCGGAATGCGGTAAGGGGGTAGCCATGGCGCTAATAGCGCCATGGCTACCTCCTACCTCATAATGAGGCCCTATGTGTCCCCTTGTTGCTACTGGTATAACCACTCTGCCTTAGAGAGACCCTGAAGGTTGCAACATTGTAAAGCAACACATATATCACTTTGTGTCTGCTTCGCTGGGAACTGCTCTTCTTCCCACATCGGGTAAATGGCTATTGTTCGACTCGGCCGCACCACATTGGTGAAGATTGCAAACTTGAGCTTTCTGGTCTGCAATTAGGATAAATTCTGCTATTTTCCAGGTGGCTCCTTGTCTATGGACCTTAGGAGTGTTCTGCTCATCTCTGACCTTGGCTGCGAGCACCAGCGCTGGACAGTGTGCTGCAAAATCTGTTTTCATTCGTTCCATATTCTGAGGCCTGTGGCTTCATCTAATTCTACTATAGTTATGCTATGATTTCTATATATCTATATTGTATTAGTTTCCGTATAGGTTAGTGGTACTTGGTCCTTCCAGGTTCCTTATACATTCTAGTAGTTCCATATGGTTAGTTGCAATAAGCAGCTGCAAGCTTGCTCTGCATCTCTTGCCTTTCTAGTGTTTCCCCGTTTCTGTATTTGGCTAATGAGAGAAAATAATAAAGGCTTTCGACAGTATGTATATGTATCTGTCCTCTATCTACAGACCTGTGTAAGCATGTTTTTCATGTGTGTCTGTATAACTTCATGCAGGTATCCGAGTTTGCGTCATGGCTAATGTTACTATGTTGTGGTGTCTCTAATGACGTCAGAACAGCTGGATTTATCTCATTAGTCGATCAGGTCGAGTGACACACCTGTATCCATAACCAATGTTGAGGCAGCTGCATCCAGGAACACGTCAGCTTGATAAGGTTTGAATGGTTGTCTGAGAGAATATCTGTTTGCATATGTAGATGTCACTCGCACTCCTGGGGGCTGGCCAAGCAGTGACTGGCATCTTGCATTTCTGGCTCTTCAGGCTGTCATGCTTATCGGGTTCCAGAGGGGCATTCCAGGGACCCTCTCTACAACAAGCATTAAGCAAATTCACATTTAAGAAGGTACAAACACATATATAAAAAAATAGGTTACTCCTCACCTATATAGAGCATAATACATATTGGTATTCACCCTTGCAGTACTGGAGATAAAGTGTGCGTCAGAAAATACAGGAAACATTATAGCACCAAAAAAGGTTTTCATGGAATTTCTTGTATCATGCTCCTCCTGGTTGTGCTTTAGACGCGCCCTACCTGCTTCTTGGATTCGTGGTGGGCCGCTCGCACCTCCAGTCGCCTCTCTGTCACCATCAGCAGTGATTAGGTGCAATCAGAGGCTAGAGTATGGATGATGCCACTAACGCTCCTGATGATGTCAAATGGGAGCTGGGCGGGATGCATCAGAGACCGTGCTAATGGCGCCGCCGCCCTCTGAAGAGGCATCAATCACAGGGCATTGATTTGTACCCTCCTTGTGCACCATGCCCATCTATTAAAGAGAAACTATTAATGTGACGCTTAATTTACAACTGGGACATTACTGATAATGCTCTCTTTCATTCTAAATATGCCTGCTCTTCTTTTTTATCTGGTGTCCCCTTTATTTTTCAGTTCCACCGCTTTAAAAGAAGATCGGTATAATGGATGTCTCGCCTGTGAAAGTTAACGTCCTGCTTCATTCGGCCACCTCACTAATTGTGACCCAGAGAAAAAACTACATTTTTCTTTTTGGTGATGTGTTTATTAGCTCGCAGAGTGTAATGTAAACATTATTCTGACACTGCTATCATATTTCTAATGAAAGAAATGAACATGAATCTGCTTTAAATTAATTGAATTGACAGCATTACGAACATTGCACTGTACAACGAGGCTAACAGTGCAACAGCGCTTCCTGGGTGAAAGGTCATATATATGTACAGCACTGTGATACATCAGTTGTCATTTGTCTGCTTGGTGTATCAAAGTAATCACCTATGTTCAAATGTAAGAAGCAAAGCAAATTTGCTTTTCTAAGTATTCAGTGGTTGAAAGAGATCAACACCAGTAAAGGTGAAACTCTAAGGCCCTAATTCATGCAATTATTTGCGTGGGAAATAGGGGACTTGTGCGCAAATCCATGTATGTCGAGTCATGGAACTGACTGCGCAAAACTTTCATGGGAATTTCGTGGAGTACACGCAGGCCTGCAATTTCTGTGTGAGCTGTTGAGTGCTTTTCACGAGAAGTGTGGATGGCTTGCACAGAGGGCTAGGAAGGGGGGCGGAACAAAGAAAATGGGGAAGAACATGCGGAAAACGTGGCATTACGAGGGACGGCCCGCAGGCAGTACCTCGCACACCCACATTTGCGCCAAACGACACGTATTCATGGAAACACCTCTGCAGCCTCTCGCCATGGAAATGGTCACACAAATCCCTTGACCCCAATGGAAGATGTAAGGATACTTGCACATAGGATTCGGAGCACTGAGGTGGGTTTGCATTTTGTATGTAGGGTGCAGGTACGCAACCGGGGTTCTGATCTAACTTAGGGGTGCGCCTACGCAGTGTAGCAGAGTGCCTGAACAGTTTACGTGGGTTTGCACACAGATTTTCCGACATTAGACTGAGTTATGTTTTTTCATGCGCATGTTGGCGGGGTACCGGCAACAGTTATGGGGGACACTTGCCTGGTTCTCTGAGATTCAGGCCTGCTTGCGGAGGACCCCACGCATTGTTTGAATGGTGTGTGTATTCAGACCCCGGGGAAGCACCCAAAGGTAGCTGTTCTGGCTTTTATGCTTTGCATGTGGGCGTGTCGGGGGCTTTCCGGCACGACTTGTGAATATGGTTACTTTGAGCAGTACATTTCATTAATACGCGGGGCGCACAGTGTCCTGCTCGGTGTACGGCCCTTGCAGGATTTCTGCACACATTTCCATGAATCAGCCCCTAAGCACAGATTCACAAATGTTTTGTTAACTTGTGTGTGCCAAGTTCAAATGCAAGAAAACAAACTGCAACATTCCGCGGGTGGCATGAATCAGAAAAGGGTATCAGACAGTAAGCACACTTTGCACTTACACGTTTCTGCACCGTTCATAATGTGTGGGCAGGGGCATGCCTTGGGAGTGACTACTGGCTGCCGGAACACTTCCTGATTCACTAAGGAATGCACTGTCGAATGTGACTTTGATTGAACCTGTTACTCCTCTGTGACTGAAGATGAGTCACAGGGGAGAGGACATTCCAGAACGGGATCTGCAGAGACCCATCGCTGCATTGATCTGTCCTGAACATACATGCTCATGTAACACATGACAGAACAGGGATACAAAAATGAAAACATGGTATTTGCTTTAATGTACTATTTAAAATGTTCAACTGGGTTCCATGTCTTTTCGCCTACTTTGAGGTAATTTACCTCGAAGTGATTACTTTTGTTAAAGTACCCCAAAACCTGCCCCATCCCCTTTTTAGCCCTTAGCCCACATACTTTGTTCCATACCATGGCATTGTGTTTTTGTTATTTCTCAGTATTATAATGTGTTGAGGATCAGTACAACTGTATTTTCCTGGGAGGCTAGCACCCCGATGTCAAAACAGTGTTGACACTGTAAAAAGTAACACTGCATCGAAAAAAGGTGAACGTATACCATGTATTCATTAAGACATGTGTGACTGCAATACATATATTTAATCTTACTCGTGTGCCCATAATTTATGAAGGATAATTGTACTGAGCCAATATTTTGTATTTCATATCTGTGCAAGATGCGATAGAGACACGTATCTTAAAGATTCCTATTTGTGTGCAGACCGTTTTGTTTGTTTCCAGTTTTGTAATCAATCAGAACTAATGCATAGGACATGGTGAGCAGAAAAGAAATAATGGCTTTTATAATGAAGGAGACGCTAATGCAGGAAAGCAGTTTTACATTTTCAGTGCATTCCACAACATGGCCACATTTCAATTTTTATGATTAATAGCTCTAGATATTGTCACAGTGAACAAATAGCCCCAATATGGCAGCCTCCAGCAACGTTATCACTGTGAGCACACTCACACATAGATTCATGGAATTTCTGCACAGTTCAAAGTGACTTTGCACTGCTGAAACGTGACTTTGCACTGCTGAAACATGACTTTGCACTGCTGAAACATGACTTTGCACTGCCGACACACACCTCGAATCATGGAACTGTGAAAAGTGTATGTTTGCAGTGCAAAATAAGTGCAAAGTCATTTTGTACTGCACAAATTACCACTTGCACAGACTTTGTAGTGCAAAAGTACACTTTGCACAGTTCCATGAATCAGGGTTTGTGTCACTTTGAGCTGTGCAAATATTCCATGAATAGGGCCCTCAATATTCACCCTTTGGCTTTGTCTGCCCTTAGGAACATACAAGTATGCCCATATATTAAAGAAACTTTGCACCTGAGCAAGTACCATTAGCACTAGGACAAAATCTGCCCAGTGCAAAAAGAATTGTAGTAATTACCTTTTTTGTATTAGAGCTAGGTTTTCCCCAGCTGAAATAGGAACAGGTATTGCTATGAGTGCAAACATGTTCCTGCTGCAAACATCATTTGAAACAATATTTTTTTCGCACTGGGGATTTTTTTTTCCAATACTAACATCATGCAAAATGTACTCTGCGCTGGAGTAGTTTCTGTAATGTGGTGCACAATAAATATGGGGAAGCCTTTGTCACTAGCAGCGTACACCCTTGTCTGGAACAGCAATTCAGCAGACCTGGTTCATTAGCACTGTCAGTGAGTAAGGTACAATTTAACCTACAAATCAGGACAACCTGTAATTCAAAGTTCTGCATTGATCTCTACAAAACGACACATAAAGGAGTACTAAGTCAGAAGAACTATTAACACATACATACCAAGTAACATAGACTAGGATCAGGGGCTTTAAAAAACACTTATAATACATGTGCGCATGGAGGTCGTGATTGACCTCCTCTCGATCAAACAGAATGTTCAAAGAACAGTCAATAACTACTTGTATTGACTGTACTCTGAATATTCTGATTTCAAAAGCAGATAATGAAACCACAATGCGATTTCCAGGCAGAGTTTCTTTCAAGAAAACAGTGCTTTGTTGGAGGATCTTGTTGTGCTTCAGTACCCTATTTAACACACCAGAGAAAAAAAACGAAAACATGGGACTATGCTTTCACTTGCTCATAGAGAAACTGTATACTTTTACTTGACACCTAATGCATGCAGGTGGTAACACTGCTCTTGTTTATCCCAGGTTGCCATTAACATGATTAACCTATGAAGAATATTGTGTTATGTAATATACTATTAATTAAAACCACATTTAATTTACTAACTCATTTTTCGTATTTACTTTACTCACTTTTAAAGCAACTTTTTTTATTTCCCGACCAAAACTCTGAAATATGTATTGCTACTGTGTTCATAGCCTTATGGACCATGGGAGGGGTCATTAACTGCCACCTCCCCAACTTCTGCCCCTCGGGGAACCTCATGTTATAACCTCCATAGCTGTCTCCAGAGCAAGCTCTGCAAGAGCCTGCAGATAGAACGTTAACAATACACAGAGACAATCCACTGATGATATCAGGATATTGAACTATAACTAGACAACAAGGGGACGCACATACTGAAATAGCCTGTAAGTGATGATTGCACTTTGTACTTGCATGCTAGCAGGTGTTAATAATATATTTGGGTGTGCACCAAAAAAACATTTCCTGCTGTATGCAGTTTTTCTCATTACTAATCCTACTCCACGAGACACCCCACGACAGAAGTTGAGCTCCTTTAACCCCTTAAGTGCCAAGAACGAGTATACTTGTCCTTTTTGCATAGACTTGCGTAATACCCTGGCACGTATTAAAGGCCCTCCTGCTATGGAGACATTGCACAGTGCCAACAGACATTTCGGGACTTGTAGATGTCTGAGAACATGGGCCATCTTTCACAAGGAGTGACACTGCACACTGCACAGACGTTACACTGTCACCTTATAAATAGCCATTGCAATAGGTACTGTCAGACTATTCATTACCTTCCAGGAATAGTACGGTAAATGTACATATGACATTTTATCGTAAAATGGCTAAATATCTTGATTGGGGCTGGAGAGAAATTGGTTTAATTGCCAATCGAGGAGATGTATGGAATGCAGGCGTTGTGATATGTTGTGTTCCACATGTGGAATTCTTTAATTTGTGTCTACTTCAGTCAATCTGCCATTTTATTTTTCTCACGCCCTCTATCGTACTTTTTTCCCATTAGCAGCAATGCATGCCATCGTTTTCATTGGGACTTGGTGCTGATATCTAGAGAACTAAGCAGAAACGTTAAGGCTGTGCCATACTGTTAGATGTGTGCAGAGAGATGGCAGGTTGTTAAGGATGTTCTAAAGGACCGATGGTTGTCAGATGCGCACAGGTAAAAGTTCTACTTCAAGAAAGGACTTCATTTTGTCAGCTGGACTGTGAGGGTTCATACACTTTCTGACTTTGGACGTCTAGAATAATTGCTCAATTTGTAAATCAGACAAGTCTGTCCTATGTTATAATTGGTGGATTGTACCAATCACAGTGACTTGCTATGTATCTAACCACAGGTTTACACTTATGCAGCACGAGGCTGGTGAGACATGATTTGCAAAAGGTCAGATGTGCCAGCTTTCTTATGTCAATTACAAAAAAGCCAGCCCTACATGCAACCTTGTCACATGACTAAGTCAAGGGAATAAAGGCAGTAAGTGACATGACTTGGCAGTGGCAGGCAATGTATAACCACCTTCTGCAGTGTACTTTTGCAGTGAACATTTGTTCAACTTTATTGATCGGTAGAACAAAGTGAAATCGGGGTAGACTGGCACCTGGGGTTCCTATTGATAAAAGGCGGAGCTCGGGGTGTACCAATCATGCCTAGTGGGCACACCCCTGACATTATATAATTGACCCAAATGCAATGGTTTCTGCCCTACTGGGTTTTAGTTTCTTGAGACTTGGCACATTTAACATTGTGTTTTTTTATGGATGCATGTGATTACTTATCTGTTATTCTGTTGTGCATCAGCCACATAGTTATAATATGTCATGTGACAGGTGTGTATGCGGGTCAATAAGGGTGGCTGCCATTAAGTAACTAATAGCCGTGATTGTTCTAAATCCACTTGGATCCTGCATGAAATGTGCTGTGGTTGTGGTACACAGGGCCACTGTCTGTGTCTGGTATGTCAGGGAAGGAAAATGACGTGTTCAGCAGTATCAAAGCCAGCTACACTGCAAACAGAAACAGTGTTATGACACCACCATGATCCACTTTCAAGATAACATCATACACACTGACTGTAGGACTTCTGAATCAGTTTCAAAAGCAGGTGGGCAACTACCTGAGTAACATGGTGAATGACCTAAAATAAGCAGTGCATGTAATGATACACATATGTCCACCAACTCTGCAGGTACTAGAAGATTGCATATCAGCTGATCGTATTCTGCATCCCCTGAATCCCCAAATGGCCATTTAATCCCCAATTCCCCATTTAATCCGCAAATGACCATGCCCATACACCTAGAAACACACCATAAAATGATCAAGGCTAAAGAAGGATGATTTAGCTGGCTAGTAGTTCATGAAATGTTGTTGCATTGCAACGTGGTCTACACGAGCCATGATTCCTTTCTATGTTAAATTAGGTGTGGGTATGCATTGCAAGTGCTCCAGAAGCTGGAAAGCCAGTAGCTTTGGCATCTAACTTCAGAGAATTAGCCATCAGTTCCTCCATGGAGAGGATGGTGAATGGATGGTGAAGGTGGAGGGTGAAAGTGAACGAGAAGGGAGGGATTTGCAGATAATATGATGGATAATGGAGAACAGGCAAGACATAATGATGACATCTAAGGGTGAATCAGAGAGAATAGCAACGTAAATTAGAGTGAATCTTAAAGGCTCTGTAATATTAAGAGCATGGCAGTGGAGAATACAAATGCCTCAAGCCAATTGGAGTAGGCTTGCATTGCATTCTTTCTCCCTTCGTTCGAAGAATGTCCTTGGGGATTTTGGGTACACGTCTAGTGCGATATTGGATACACCATGAATATAAACTTGTATTATGGAGTCTTTTGGGGAGGGCAGTGAAAGTATTGTCTTTCTGAAAGAGCTGATGTTGACACAAAACTGACTGGAAAGCAAACTGAGGTTGTGTCTCAAACAGTACAGAGGTTTTCACAGTCACCTTGAAAAGATTGTCTTTTAGCATGTTTTTGAAAAGGTGAGAACTTAAAAGAAAGGATGTTGTTTTAGGGCGTTGGGTTTTTATCCCAGTAACATCTTCAGCCAATTGGTTCAAAGAAGATACAGCTGTATAGGCTATCCTGATTAGGGGTGTACCGAATAGTACATTTACTATCCGACCGAATACCGAATAGTTGTACTAAGTATTCTGCCGGAACCGAATAGTGAACCGAATAGTAGTGTAGTACAAATTTGTCAATATATTGTAGACATTTTTCTTTAGGAATACAAATATAGGAAAATTGCCTTAATTAGTCCTGCAAAATAAAACTGATGGAAGGTACTATACTATAGTGTACTATATATATATATATATATATAAAACAATAATTCAGAATGGCACACATCAATGAGCTATGCAGCAGTAATGTGGCGGAGTAAGTAAAAGGCTGCTACCTGGCACGGTATGCGATTACTGTGCAGATGTCCAGTGTGTGCTAAAACGGGCATGTTATACGCATCAGGCAAAAACTAATAGAGCAGTGTCACAGTTTGCTAAAAAAACAGACATTATACATTCTGCTAACATTGAGTTTATTTTTTGCAAGTATTTCTGTCAAGTTGGTATTTAAATGTTATCTTACCTAATTCAAATTATGTTTTCTTTTATCAATGAAGCATTTTAAAAAATAAATTGGGGGGAATTACTCGGCGGGAACCCTATTGACAAGAACTAAATTACAGAATCTTTTTCCCTTTTTGCGCAATTGAAGTCAGTCCTGAGCAGGAAGATATTTTTAGATCCAAAGCATGGTGGAAAGGCCCAGTCCCTCCTTGGAGGGAGGGTGGTTGGTACACAGTTCTGAGGAGTTCAAACAGAGCATAGCACGCACATGAGCTAAATGCACCCTTCCTAGCATGTACGGTCCAGCTGTAAAAAGATGCGAGTCCTTTGTGGCACTATCATTCTTGCTTGACTGTGTTTTGCTGCAGCCCATAATGTCCACCCACATTCAGTACACTTAAAATTAGGCGCCATTCTTGCATACAAGACTTCAGTACACTTCTGCATATAACACACAATCTACATTTTTTTTTTAATGGAAACCTAGCATCAGGTGCAAACTAATAGCATGGTATCACAGTTTGCTAAAAAGACATGTGCAAAATCAACCCTTGTCGGGAAGAAGCATACAGTGTTATATGAAAAGCACATGACAAAGTAGGGTGCACAGTGCTGCACACACAATATATTTACATGCTTCAGAAAGCCTGCAGCAACTGCCGTGAAATTCTAGTGATGTGTAAATGCCCCTGCCAAGGCATCAATCAGAATGGGAGTTGTTTGATTGTAACATGCTTGAGACCATCATTCAGAAAATAATTGCCAATTACTTTACAAAACACACACTTGGCCCCATGCAGATTCGTGAAAAAAACAACTAACGGAATGGCCGGCCTGAGTATCCTATTCAAGATGACACCGAGATGCCTCCAGGGTGGAAAAAGGCTGGTGTTGCAAGTGCAGTGGGATAGCCATTTCAATCCAGGCGATGGGCGACAATGTGACACCCCCTCCCCTGAGGCAACACCTCAATGAGACAGGCACATTAGCACAAAAGCCAGCAAGAACGGGGGTGGAGCAGCGATAGTTACTGTTAATAGGGGCAATTAGGCGGCAGAGTGTGGCATGTAGTGGCAGGTTAATGGTGGTAAAGTTATGGGGACAGCAGGGTTCCGGTCTACTTAGTTCAAAACAAAAGGCCTTTTATCCTCTATGCGTCTGAGGAAGGCTGCTCAGGAGGGGGTGCTGACAGTGATCAGCTCTGGGGTGGGGCCAGGTGTTGGGAAAGGTTTTCTTTTAATTGGACAAAGTCCTGAAAGCAATACAAACTTTGTACCTGTTCATTTCGGAGCACGAGGAAAACATAACAAGCAGATCTGTGCAACAAGTGCATTTACCTTCTTTCAAAATGTTTGCTTGCATAGTGTAAATACATTTAAGGCAGGAAATAAATTCAACCTCGACACAGCAATGTATATCCCCTCCTCAAAAAATACCACTTCTAATTGAAACAGCAAGTATTAGAAGAAAGAAATGCTGGTTAGATGAAAGAACAGAGCCCTGTGGAAACACGCTCTGCATCTGCTCTGCTCTAGAACAACAAGAGCAGCTTTTTCAAAGGTTATCTTGGCAACAGCGATATGCACCCTCCTTACCTGTAGGAGTCCTTTCATCCCAGGGAAGGGTCCCGTTTGCTTATTGGAGTGCAATATGTGTTCTTGGGAGCCCGCGTTTTGCTGCATGTGCTGCCCTGTGGCCATGGAATGTAAGGGCCCCACAGCCTGGGGACACCACCATTTTTCTGGGGTACCCCAGTGTGCGCGAGTCACCTGGTCTCTCCCCGGCTTGTGTGTCATCATATGCCACTCGAGCTGCGTGCGGTAGGCAAACGAGGAGCTGCAGAGGGGGCAGGCGAAGTTCTCCTCATTATTCTCGTGGCGGTACTTGATGTGCTCCTTCAATGATGTCAGACGCTTGCAGCCACGGTCGCAGTAGGGGCAGGTCAGCAGTTGGGCAAAGGCATCTGGAGTTCCAGGTGGCAGGTCTGTTGCCAGGAGACAGGGGAGAGGAGAGCAGCCCAAGAGGTCAGGGAATCAATGGCAGCTAATGGGCTCGCTGCCCGAGATGGCATGATAGCGCGAGCTACAATCTGCGACCCCCAGAGACACACCCAAGGAAAGTGTCTCTGACTCATCCCATCCCGTACTGCACAATCCATCTCACAATTTGGGATGGCCTTTTTGAAAACTCTACATGCTGTGTTATTTGTAGGGGTGTAACAACTTCGGCTTCGAGTACAGATTGAATAAACGTTCGGCCGAATGACGAATAGCTTGTTTCAGCCGGAATTCGGCCGAATGTTTACTCGAAGCCGAAGTTCGGTACACCCCTAATCCTGATATACTTGTGATTCTCAACATCCCAGTCCAAGAATGACGGCATCTACCACACACCCTCGGTGGTATCAGACTACACATATACTAGTTCCTCCACTCCCCACTAAGGCAATAATGACCTCACACAGCCCACACCAGCAAGTTGCCTGTGTCTCACCTGAGAGATAGGACCTGATTTAGAAAAGTTTTTTGCAATGGGAAAAACCCATTGGAAAAAGCTTTGCAAATCAAGCCAATGCAGTGTTTTTAGAAAATAAATGTCTGCCTATCGTCTACGTCCTTTCATCAACATTGTTTTTCTTTCAATGGAATATTTACTGCAGAAATTCCACCGAAAAAACAAATTTGAATTCTTCCATTTGTTATTTTGTGGGGGCTGCCCGCCAACCCTAATCCCCTCCCTACCCCGTTTATCCCATTACCCTCTCTATATTTAAATTCATTTTTCGATGGAATTTTTGCACCAAATAATCCATCGAAAAAACACCTGTCTGAGTATCAGCGTGATACCGTCCATGAGATGTGTCATTTCCATTATCCGATGTGCCGTGTCCCTGAACAAACCCTTCCCACACCAGATGAGAACGCTTCTAACAACGCTCACTGAGCCGTTGCACTCACAGATCTCAACTCACTTCTCAGTGTCCCAGGAAGCCTTGTCTCCACTGATGAGCCAGAGAAGAGGCAGGCAGATCCATGTCCCCATACAGCAATGATATGAAACCTACAGCACTCATATTACGAAAGAAACAAGCAGGCCTATGTCCCAAACATCAATGATATGAAACCTACATCACTCATATTACGAAAGAGACAAGTAGGCCCATGTCCCCAAACAGCATTGATATGAAACCTACATCAATCATTTTACGAAAGAGACAAGCAGGCCCGTGTCTCCAAACAGCAATGATATGAAACCTACATCACCAACAGCAATGATATGAAACCTACATCACTCATATTACGAAAGAGACAAGCAGGCCTATGTCCCCAAACAGCATTGATATGAAACCTACATCACTCATATTACGAAAGAGACGAGCAGGCCCATGTCCCCAAACAGCATTGATATGAAACCTACATCACTCATATTACGAAAGAGACAAGCAGGCTATGTCCCCAAACAGCATTGATATGAAACCTACATCACTCATATTACGAAAGAGACAAGCAGGCCCGTGTCTCCAAACAGCAATGATATGAAACCTACATCACCAACAGCAATGATATGAAACCTACATCACTCATATTACGAAAGAGACAAGCAGGCCTATGTCCCCAAACAGCATTGATATGAAACCTACATCAATCATTTTACGAAAGAGACAAGCAGGCCCGTGTCTCCAAACAGCAATGATATGAAACCTACATCACCAACAGCAATGATATGAAACCTACATCACTCATATTACGAAAGAGACAAGCAGGCCTATGTCCCCAAACAGCATTGATATGAAACCTACATCACTCATATTACGAAAGAGACAAGCAGGCCCATGTCCCCAAACAGCATTGATATGAAACCTACATCACTCATATTACGAAAGAGACAAGCAGGCCTATGTCCCCAAACAGCATTGATATGAAACCTACATCACTCATATTACGAAAGAGACAAGCAGGCCTATGTCCCCAAACAGCATTGATATGAAACCTACATCACTCATATTACGAAAGAGACAAGCAGGCCCGTGTCTCCAAACAGCAATGATATGAAACCTACATCACCAACAGCAATGATATGAAACCTACATCACTCATATTATGAAAGAGACAAGCAGGCCTATGTCCCCAAACAGCATTGATATGAAACCTACATCAAGCATATTACGAAAGAGACAAGCAGGCCCGTGTCTCCAAACAGCAATGATATGAAACCTACATCACCAACAGCAATGATATGAAACCTATATCACTCATATTACGAAAGAGACAAGCAGGCCTATGTCCCCAAACAGCATTGATATGAAACCTACATCACTCATATTACGAAAGAGACAAGCAGGCCCGTGTCCCCAAACAGCAATGATATGAAACCTACATCACTCATACTACAAAAGGGAAGCAAACACGCAAATGATGTTGCATCTAGAGCACTTGCTTTTCTTATTAGACTATGGCATTTTCAGATTAGTTTTACAACAGAAATCCTTCTGTAGGATGTAATACTCATTTGAATATCATTGTTTGTGCAATACACAAATAAATAATTAAAGGAGACTGATTATTTTCTGACAAGAAGCAGTGATGCTGAAATGGTCATCCATTTTAGGGGAACGCAGTACGGTTATGTTGCCTTTAAATGCAGTGTGTCCGCGGCCGGTTCATTATTTCTTTACGCCTATACACCGGAGGCGAGTGCTGGTGATCAATCAAAATCAGCAATGTATGATTGTGTTGTTTTTAAAAAAATATATGTGTTCAAATAACAGGTACGTAAAATGTAGCCATATTTTCATAACCACTTTACATCTTATGATACCCTCAAAGATGGCAAGAACAAATTAGCCCCATGTTATAATAAATGCAATTTGCATGGGCTGGAAGAGCAAAGTTAGCACGCTCGTGCTGTGAGGTCCCTTGCATGCCATATTACATGTCATTACATGTCAGCGAGGTGGAGGCGGAAAGTAAAGAGAGACATCGAGCCAAAGCCACGTTCAAACTGAGCTTTGCGGTTGGCGTTTACTAACCAATTCGCCTGGTTTTGAGCAGGTACCAAACCTCATTCAGACGTAAAGTGTGTTAGAGGCACATTGCTTTTCAGGCCACCCACAGACTGTGCATGCACGGGGATTCACTAAAGGAGCTCAGATGGTGCAGAGAAAAGTGCAACTTTCTGCACTTTAAACCTGCAAATGCTCCTTATTCATGAGAATACAAATAGAAGTTCTGGTGAAATGTAGCAGTATGAGGGGAATCCGTGTTAACATTGTTCCATGGAACGGGTGTCAAGCTTTGTGATCGGGAATCACGACACAGGAAAATGTTTTCCCCTTTGGATTTGACCACGTTACTCACATCTGGTTGGAAATGGGGAAAGTACTAACGAACAAATGGGGGCTTTTTTGTGACTCTTAGGGAGGTGTGTCTCTCCATTGCCTGTACACTAATACTCTTGCAAAAGTCCCCTATGCAGAATAAGTGTGTCTGTGATACACGACCCTCACGTTTATTCCCCCTACTTCGTGTTGACAATGACTAGTCGCAAATGATATTTTGTTTCGTCAATGAACCATAATTTGCATTTGTTTTAATCGGCAAATGCATTTGCAGCAGCACAAATATTTTGTGAATTGCAGCCTTAATGGTGAAATGTATTGTATTGTACATATCTAATACTCATCAACTAACCAACCACAAGACACTTCTTCAGAAATGGAGAAGAAAAACCAAAAGCAACATACTTTTTGTAACAAAGCCTATAATAAGAACAGCCGTTGAAGTCGAACTCCTGGTTTGTCACATACGATTCATGTAGATTTAAAGGTGAGAAAATGGCACACAGATGTTAACTATTTATACAGTTGTGTTCTTTGGAGGCTGGATCTCAAGGGTAGATCAACCGACAAGAGGGCCAGGCCGAACCTGGAGTAGAGGGTGGGGCAGTGGGCACACATACCTCTGTGTATTAATGGTAAACTGGTTCTTAAACAAATGAAAACAAGTGGGGGATGGTGCAAGGCAATCTCTGTGCCTGGGTTTACAACTTTGGGTAGGCTCATAAAACGGCCTTGTTCACAGCTGCTTGCATGTACCAACAAGAGCCAGCTGGTTGAAGGCACCAGAGTCTGTGACACAATGTAACAGAGGAAATTAGATGGAGCAGCAATCCTTGGTAGGTTGTTAAGGGCAATGACTCTAAACCCCATTATTTCTCAGTGGTCATTGGAAAAAAGCGATGTCCGGCATGGGTTCACAGCCTCATATTACCAATGTTGTGGGCTCATGCAGAAAAATCTTAATGAAAAAAACAATCCAATTGGGACAGCCTGTGATTCGTGTGGAAAAGGGGCAATCGACAGCAACACAACAAGAGTAAACCACACAGGAAAAATGTCAAGTGTATATTAAAATAAGTGTTTCAATCATACTGTTACTGGCCTCATGGGATTTCATAAATCAAATACAGATTTAGATAGGCAAACTAAATATTCCTGGGCAAGTTCTAGCGTTTAAATAACAACATCTTTTTGACCCAAAAAATGCTCAGAGTAGGAGAGTGGACTTTCCGGTGGGTATCAGGTAATTATGTTCCCATACATAATGTCGCCGGGAAAAGCCATTGGCAACATTATACATGGTGGCATTATGTATGGGGATGGATTGTGGGGATCCCCTGCTCCCCTTGTAAATAAATAAATACATTTGGGGGGTGCGGGTGTGTCCCTTGTATGTTCAATGTAATAATGTCTTCTGAAAAAAACAGAGACTTTTTTGTCAGGAGACATTTTTGCAGGGACATTCTTACATGGAGCCCTTCCAGAGACTGAGCCAGGATATACAGCTACCAGAAGCAATTTGCAGTTCACGGTTCTCATAGTCTTTGGCTTAGTGAAGGGTGCCAGTAATGGTCGATGATGCGAACATGACATCCCATCAAACCTCTAGGGATCTGTGGTGAAGAGTCTTTGCTTACCAGAGGGTCCTTTGCATGGGAGAAGTCAATGCCAGATGCATAATAGTATGCAACCAGTCCAACATGCAAATTGATCTTTGTTTATCTGGAGGTGAAAAACCACATTTACAGTTTCTGACAATATTGACACGTGTAGTCACCCTGGTACTACAAAGGGGTGGGAAGTGCATCCATATTGAGATTTGAGTCTCACCTCTTGTGGATTCTAGTCAAACGGCTTTGAGCAACAGGCCCCTACTTTCAAGCATCTATGATGAACACATGGGTTACCACATTCTTCTTGGATGATTGGGAAATCTACAGCATTTGGAAAGGGAATCACACTGCGGTATACAGTCAACATGCTCACAGCAAATGTAGTTGTACCTATTCATGGGAGATGGCCCTTCTTACCTTATCATACAATCATCTGTGCTGGGGGAATAAGAAAAAAGTATTCTAATTATCCAGAGTTAGAATGAAAGCGATATCATTCATGTAAAGTTGGTTATTGCTTGCCAATATCTTCACAACTGAATATGCCAAATGTCAAGATTGATATGCTGTGATACATTTTCGATCATAGATCAGTCTTACAAGGATCACCTCCACCATATTTGTCTATGCATCTCAAGAGCATTCATTTGGTGCATCTTAAGGCCCTTGTCACACATCCCTACTAATTAATTGAAAAAGGTTGCCTCTAACTTCTATCATTGTCAAATATTTTAATTAAATGTGAAGTAAAGTTTATATAAAAAATAATTATACATGAATGTATTACTCAATACAACATGCCATCACCTTACAGCGAAAACATAAAAAAGTATATTTCATGTCAGCCACTCATTTGCATCACAGTCACAGAAAACATATATAAAAGACCATGAAAGATAAGTATTTGATTACAAAAAGGCCCATCACATGAATGCAAATCCTCATATTCTACACACTGTCTGAAATGCAAAGTGAGATAGGCTCTTGCAATGCAAACAGCTTTTGCACCTGCTCTCCCCAGCGTGAGCCACATCATCACCAAATCTGCTGCAATCAGCAATTGCTGGGTTCAATAAGGCTCCACAGTTGGTCCTTTAGTTAGATTGGCAGTGACCAGAACAAGGAAAAGGAGGGCTGGAAAAAGCCACAGACATCTTATTTTTCTATTAGGAGGATACTTATTGCAGTATGTGTTTTCTCATTTAATTTTCACAGAGCATAGAGGTTTGTGGGAACACGTTTTGAAGTGTCCTTTCCCAGAGATGACCAGGAGCCGTACGTTCGAAGGAAATGTTCTTTACCTTTTACAGTTCAAGATACATCTGCCCCATAGCTCACAAGACCAAGACTCAGTTAACGTAGGAAACATTCACACATCTCTCAGTTTCTCACCAAATGTCACAACTAGAACACTCAGAGTCAACACTCACTCACGTTCCACTTTCAGGACTTCATGAAATCCCGATCCATACATAAAAGACAAGGTGGGTTGAAAGCACCTTACAACAGAACACTGCATGCAGACTACCACAGACCCTGATAAATAGAAAAATGTGCAAAACATATGCTTTTTGCTGCCTCCACCAAGCTGGTCCTGGTGATGTAAAAATAAACAAAAATATGATGGCCAGGTCTTCTATAAACATCACCAGGAAATAAAAAGCATGCAATAACCTGCCATAATTCATTATTTATTGATTATATAACTTGACCAGATTAGAGAAATGATAGAAACGTAACTGGATTGAAATGCAAGAATATCAACATTGTTTTGGATGCCAGATTTGAGACACAAATAGGAGATGTTACACTTTTGTAAATCAGACTGGTGTTTTGTCTAAGCATTACGTGTGTTCTTCTTGACAGAGAAACGTAAACTGTGATGAGTGAGCTAAAACAAGGTTATTTATTTATTTCATTTAGTCATGGATATTACAGAGAAAGCAATGTATTTATGGCAGAGAAATGCTTACACAATTGTTAAAATTGATTTGCAGAGTTTAGGACCAGTGTCCTTAGCAATGAAGCCAAGGAAGTAGATACAAGATAAGATGATGAAGGATAGGTAGACACATGAGACAGTAAAGCATTCAATTGGAATGAGATAGTGGAGGAAGTGCTACGTTTTGGATGAAGGGGCGAGAGATAAGTGCTTTGCAGTTGTGGTAAAGGAGTAGTGGGAGATGAGAGCAGGGAAATGTGGTGGCATAGAATGCTATGAAAGTGGTTCAGCAGAAAGGAGGAGAGCTAGGAGGTTGGATTTAAATAGTGATAGAGTTGGAGTAATGCATAGAGGGAGAGTTGGATTTTAAGTTGCATCCCCTGTCGGAAATAACTTCTTTAGGGGAATCCTACACATACACAAGCCTATGAGGGTGTTAACCAGCACAGTGGTGTTGATGCTTCAGAAAAGTATATCATTGGCCTGATTGACTACTACCAATATGTATTGGTTCTCTGGGAATGTTTGAGGATCCAAAGTATCCATATCTGTTGTCTCGAATGGACTCCCAACTATTGATAGTGAAATTAAGAGGGCCTTTGTGGATCTGCCAGCATAGCCAGGTGCTTGTCAAATGTGGCAGGACCTGACAAACTGTCTTTAACTCCCATCTGGGGCCAGTAAAAATGGGCAGGAAGCATGTCAGCTGTCTTGGTCTTTTCTAAATGACCTGACAAAGGAATGTTGTGATCCAAGTACATTAGGAACCTTCTGTGATGACCAACCACTGGCTCGCCCCTGCCTCAGAATTCTTAGGTTCACTGTACAGGAGACCATTCTACCAGTACACACTGAACATCCAAGGGGCATCGAACAATAGCAGTTGAATTAATTGCACGCAATAAAGCGAAAACAGCTGAGCAAACATTTATTGCTGCATTTCCAAGTAAATCTTGTGAGTTTGGATTACTACGACTTTCAACATCAGGCATAACTGGCAATTACCAGCTCACCAACACCGAATGCGGCAAGGCACATGCTATCCCAAAGGCAAGATAGCTCAGCCTATATGTTGTTCACAAACTGGGGATATTCAGAGTTATCAATACCCTGATTCTCCTCATTTTCACTCTGATAAAGAAAGTGATCTCCAATTTCTTTTCTGACGCTGGCAGAATTACAGATCATAATTCCGCCCTGATGACGACCCACGAGGGTTGAAACACGTGTAGGCGGTCAAATTCCAAATCTGTTGTAAATTAGGTGGTCTATTACAGGCGGTCAATTCCTATTCTGTTGTAAATCAGGTTTGACATTTGTTTTTTGGAAGCAACTTGTTTGATTACCCATGGTAGGTTGACATATGAGGTATTTTCATTAACAATGTATTAGCAAATATTTGTGAAGATTACACTAGCACACTAACTTTTATATATCGACTTCACCACATATCACAAAATGAATAGGCCACACAATAATAAAACACACACTGGCTTTCACGATTATGCCCCTAGGCACTTTGCATTCATTCCACAAACCAGAATGCAAAAAACAATTGCAGGGAAAGACATCAGCATTACATTCAGATTGAACACTTGCAAGAAACAGGACAAAATGCATAAACATATCTTGGCAAAGACAAGCGTTATATATGTACATATATTCACAGGTATATTGGAATTAATACACTTAACATCGGCCACCCAGACCCATGAAGTCACTTTTGCCTTCAGCGAAACCAGCTACTCCTTAAAAAAACTTGGTTGACTACATGCATTGCTATCCACAGCATTGAAAGTAAAGTGACAAACAATAAACACCACTGCAAACATTCCCTTTCGAACAGATTTACTATTTGACACGGGCAAACACATTTGTTCTCGGGTACCTGAGGAATAAATGAGTTTTTTCCCTTTCATGACTTTTTAATTTGACACTACACTAATTAGATTGTAAGGTTACCCTAATTAATGTTTGTTCTTTTTTTAACGTATACTCACCAAGATTTTAGACTCAGTTTGTATGGACAAACACTCTTTTGTTTCACGGCCGCACTCTCTCACTCCTAAGGCCTATCTTCCGGAATACATTGAGCCTTTGTCTAGCACCCGTCTCCCTCCTCTGCACCAAGGCACATCCCGGCCCAGCTAAGCTCAGTCCGCACTCACCCCTTTCTTACTCCTTCCCACAGCTTTTAAACTCCCCTTCCTTCACCTCCCCTCTGCCTATCTCTTCGTAAATATCTTTTACTGTGTTTCCATCCATGTTCATGTATTTTATCATGATGTCATGAATGAGCTTCTGGTTGATCTCCACCCACTTTTTGGTGAACCCCCCCTGTATCTTTCCATCCTTTTCTGGCTTTTTGAACAATGACCTTTTGCCATCAAGCAAGTCCGGATGATATGTGAAACATAGCATCCTCCCAGCTACCCGGCTTTCCTGTTTGAACAAAGAAATAGTTCTTTTGAAGGCACAGTGTGCTGCCTCATTGTGCTCTGAAGCTAACATCCACAAAGCACACTGATGTTCCGCTTTCAATTTTCATATTTATTTTCTGAGGCCCATATTGCAGTGTGAATTCATGCACTTATAGCCTGCAGCATGGGCTATTGCCTAAGCAAACCTGCTCTGATCTAGTCGAATTACTGATGTCTGTAGGATTATAATTAGTTATTGTTAGTAGCGTTTGTAGTTAGTGGTTAAGGTTGTTAACATCCTACACTACACTATGCTAAGCTAAAGCCCAAATCAACACCCTCTTTAGTTTACCATCAATGCCACACATGAGTACTGATATTCTAACTCACACACGTTACCTATGCTGTCATTTTAGCATCATGTTAAACTGATGCACACCGTTTCTGTTGAAACCTGTGGCCCTACAGAAATTAGTGCATGGTTGAAATGTGTGCACTGCATTATTCCAACAGACCCAAGGTGAGTGTAAGATGCTGATCTATTTAACTGATTTTAGGCACCTTCCTCGGTGTCAAAATAGTCAGGTCTTCTTTCCTCAAGGTCAATGGAAAGTGATTACATGTTTGGATTGTACAAATGCCTTGAGATGGGGGATGGCCAGTCTTTACTGGAGCCATAAGAAGGATCACAGGATTTTCTATCAATTGTGGCTGGCTATATTCAGCAGAGGTAAGGTAGCAAGATAAGGTGGAGTTTGTTTCATCTGAATGCAAGAACCAGATGGGGGCATGGCTCCAAATTTAATGGACTCCCGTCCCTCAGATGGACATTCACCAGTAACTTCCATTTGAACATAATCTAGTTTTGAGTTACCTGGATCCTTATTCGCTGAAATCTCCTGAATGTCACTATAAAGTTGAAATAGTACACCTTTATGTGGCACAATCAGTGGATGTACTTGTTTAAGATTGGATCACTCTTTTATCAAACTGTGTTCTGCAACTAGGGACAACTGACTATATAAGCAAGCTTCCCATCCTGATTCTCTTTCAAATGTGTGTGCAAGACTTTTAAGGTACTTATTACTTATAATCAATGATGTGCTTGTGGTGTGGGATTTGCCCAGACTTTGAGAAGGGGTTGCGCTGTGTTGGGAGGGTATTGTGTTGAGTATTGTTAAATGAGTGAATTCACCTTGGAAATTTAGTCAAAACAAGGTATGTTCACATGTTTCCCTGATGTAAGGGAGTGTGAGTTTAGAGACCAGCAAACACATTCTTTCTGGGGACATTGTACCTTATATAGGGGTAGTTAGTGTGCACAACATTTATTTTAGATGGCTCTTATGTTATTACTATGGGCATTTTCCACTGTTGACAATTTATTGAAATATGTCCCAGTTTAGTGAGTACAAAGACTCCTTAATCCACATTTGAAATATGAAAATGCTGACCAGTCAATTAGATTATTTTATTTATATTTGGAAGCTTAAACATTTTTACATTTAATAGTATGTGTTTTTAATGTTAGTGTTCTCTTTTTACTCAGATCTAGCTGTCCACTGCCACCCGCTTCAGTGCTTCCTACTTTTATACGAATGAATGAAGCCAAGAGCCACAAGTGAATGGAAATGATAACATATCTTAACTGATGAACCCATATGCATGCATCATAGTAGGCCGAACCCCGACCCTCACCCGAAATGATTTGTCTCACAACATTTTGTCAAGTGTTGGCAATAAAAGGCCATAGGATTTTATTGTACAGATATGGTTATGCAGATAAACAAATAATCACATATCATAATAATATCATACTTTTGGGCACCGGGTCCTGAGGTTACCCCCTCTGGTCCGTGCTGCCTTCTCATGTCCCACGACTCGTTGTGGACACCATACAGTGCCCTGTACTTCTTTCCCTTTGTTCTTCTCCCTTATTTGTAGGGTGGGAGGGTTTTGTGGTAAAGAAGCAAAGTGTGGAAGACGCTGAGTGAACAGCGAACCTCCTGTCTGTTTGGGTCCCCGTTCAGGGTCCACAAACAGATTGTGTTCTATTAGAGCATTCTGCTCTTATTTATAAGACCCAGAGAAGCCCTGGGTATTTGATGTGCATAAAAGTGGGAGCTGTGTGCCAGCCCCCGGCCGGATAGCCGACATGTCTGGGCCCCCTGAGGAAAGGGCGGGTCTTTGAACCTGGGCCTTGCGTGCCTGTTGATTTTCCGTAGGTGCTTAATACCTTGTTGTTTAGAGGAATGGCGAGGCGCTTGTTCGCACCTCACCCTTCCTCGGCATTGTGTGACAGAGACTGCGCATCTCTGCGCTTGTGGGGGAGAGGAGCAGGCGTGGGGGCGGGAGCTGCCCCTCTCCTAGCCTGCCGGATGGTAACATCATTTACTCTGCTTCGCCTTGGGCGGCCCTGCAGCATTGACCATAACTGATGAACCCATATGCATGCATCATAGTAGGCCGAACTCCGACCCTCACCTGAAATGATTTGTCTCACAACATTTTGTCAAGTGTTGGCAATAAAAGGCTGTGGGATTTTATTGTACAGATATGGTTATGCAGATAAAGAAATAATCACATATTATAATAATATCATACTTTTGGGCACCAGGTCCTGAGGTTACCCCCTCTGGTCCATGCCGCCACACACGGGCAGGTTACCGGGTGGCCGTGTTCCCCCGAAAGTATCTCCTAATAACATCTTTTAGATGCGAGAGTTGCTGAGATTTCCGAAAGAAATGTTCCATGCCTTGGATTGATAAGTGGGTGCCGTCTTTGTGAAAAAGATCCGGATCACCCAGGGTAATGGCCGGGTGTTTTATGAAACCCAGCCCTATCGCTATACATAATTTCTCTAGTTCCTTTCTGAGTTTTCTTCTGGCAATGTCTACGGATTTCTAACAGTGGCCCCCTAGCCATTTCTTTCTGCGAAGGATGGCCGAAAAATATATTTCCGTTTCTCTCCAGTTGTGATAATTGCACGCCAAGGAGGAGCAGATTTCCTCAAATAGATTTCTCCTTCCCGAGTTCCCCAGGTCATTTCTCCCCAAGTGTATTATGAGGAATTCCGGCGTGTCTTTGTATGCGACCACCTCTGCTAATGCTTCATGGATGTCGGCCCACCGTAGGCCCCTGTAACCCCACCATGAAGCGATGGTATTTCTGAACAGCGGACATTCTTTGGTTTCTTCCGCCCATCGGCCTGTCCTGAAGACGAATGAGTGGCCGACAATCCATGCTGAGTTGAGCAAGGTTTTCCCGTCGCCTGTTGGTTCTGCAGGGGGGGGGGGGGGAAGAGAAAGAACGGGGATGGCTATATTAGCTGTGGTCTGATGTATCTTTTGTAGCAATTTGACTTCCACCCCCCTATGTTTTTTAGCTGTGTTGGTGCCAGGCCCCCCTGCCACGCCGAGGTGGTGGCACCTATTCTGAAGGAGTGGGTACAAAAGTCCCATCCCGCGTTGCTGATCGCTTTCATCAGCACCCCTTTAAATTGGTAGCGGCTTAGTGCCGAGGAATCTCGGTGGATTAAAAACCTCCCCGCAACCTTGGGTAATAAAGGTTGGTGATACATACTGGGCAGTTTGTTGCATCGTCGATACAACAAATGTTAATGGTTCTTTTGGCCCCAGTTTTTGTCTGTTGGATTTCTATGTTGACGCTGTCTTGTCTGACCCTGATTTCCATGACGCCTAAACCGTTTGTGGCCTTGGTGCTGGAGGCGATGAGCTCTCCCACCCGGAAGGCCCCGAAGTAAGCCAGAAAAAATGGTGTTTTGAATAGTACGATCTCATATGGGTGCCAGCATATGGCTTCCAACTGGTCTGCTATAATTTCCCAGTTTGTGGAAATCGAGGGGGCGGCGGGTGTCTACCTGGGGCCCTTCCACTCTGGCCCATCCCTTCATAGCATAGGAAATGAGAGCATTCAGGCTGGGATCTGAGTCACCCCGTAATTTTGAGAACTATGAGATTAGTACTTGGTGTTTTTTTGCCCAGTCCCTCTTAAAGACCCGCTCATGTGTCCATTTTAAGAATATTTCTATGTCTTTAATCATTATTAACTCAACATGGTTTAACCCTGTGGCTCTAAATACCGTTTGTAAGCACTTACTATACTGAGTTGCAGTAGTGCTTACCGGTGCTCTCACTGCCATCTCTATTAAGAAACCTGGGCCAGGATTCGTATTTCTATGGGCAGAGAGTTGTTAGCACCCGTTTTAAAGGTGCCTGTATCATGTTGGACATTCCGGCCTGGGCTCACTGGCGCTGGCGTTGATGTTGGTATTTTGTTGGCACCCGTTTTTGAGGTGCCTGTTTCTTGTTGAGCACCCCGGCCGCTGCTCTTTGGCACCGGCGTTGATGCCCTTATTTTGTTGGCACCCGTTTTTGAGGTGCCTGGTTTTTTTTGGGCAACCCGGCCATTGCTCTTTGGCGCTGGCGTTGATGCCGTTATTTTTTGGTTCCCATTATTGCCCAGCATTCTGCTGGTATTGGTGTCATCTGTTTGTGGGCGTGCAACACTAGCTCCCGGAATCTTAGCCACTGAAAGCGAGATAAAGCATCTGTAATATTATTGTCTGCTCCTGCAATGTGCTTTGCTTTGACCACAATGTGTTCTTGTAGTGTGACTGCTGTAATGGCTCATAGGACTTTCAGCACTGAAGAGCGTTTAGTGGATCTTCTGTTTATGGAGCCTACCATGGCCATGTGGTTGTACCGAATCAATAGTTCCGTGTTCGCTAGCTGCCTGCCCCAGATGTGTAAAGTAAGCCAGATGAGAAATATTTCTAGGAGGGTGATGTTTCTTGTCCACCCTGCAGCTTGCAGGGTAGACTGGGTAGATGTGGGGATGAGCTGTTGCCGCCCATTATTCTATCCCAGAACAAACTAAATCAATAGACTGGGTGGATGTGGGGATGAGCTATCGCCGCCCACATTCACGCCAGAATAGGAGAACTGCGCAGTTGGCACGAGACCACTCCAAAGATACAACCTTCTTGTGGGGGTTCCACATCACCACATCACCACTCTACTGTAAGGTTGCCATCAAAACAATGTTAAGCAAGGGTCCTATACTATCAAGCAAAAGACCACTCTATTGAAATGCAGTAAATCAAGACAACTCAAAAATGGATGCAGTACTGACAAATTCCCCAAGGTGGCGCTAGCGGTCTAAACTCTGACAGGGAAACTGTATTTAGGAGTTGCAAGAGGGGCAGGGACTTCAAAGCTTGTTGGTTAATTGAATATCTTAGCCACCTGCTGTTCCCAGAGGCCAAGAGGCTGAGAACTCTTAACACCTCAGAGATTCCCACACCAGGAGGCAGGATATCACATAACCCTGTTGATTGATTGAGGAGAGACTTCCAAGCAGCCTGCTGGAGCCCACACAAAAGGCTCTTTCTGTTGAATGGGGTATGTGAATTTTGAGTGTTTCCTGTCAACAGCCCTCTGCAGGCAAGGAGAGACATGTGATCACTGACCCACCCAGACTTCTGGAGGCGGACCCAAACACTTGGGGAGTTGAATTGCAACAAATATATAGTTTATAGAAACAGTGATAATTTATTGTAACCAAATGACAGGAATGTACAACTTTGAGAGTCTTAGTTTGAAAAATGCCCTCACGATTTGAGTCCAAACTCCAATTTGTACCATGTTCTGGGGCAAAACCCCGCTAATTATGAATATTGTAGACAATGTGTTTAAGCTAGAGACATGGAAAGTTACTGGGATATATGTGGAAGGGAAATGTACCTTTGTATAATTTTTGATGAAAATCCCATATTGCACAACCCACTAAAATCGAAAAAAGTTGCCATTTTTTAATGCAAGCTCCTAGAAACGCCAGAGGCGGAACAGAGACTACCGTAAGCAAGGTGCCATATGTACATGTAATGTCAACCACTTGTGTACCTGGGAAATATGTATTTGAATCAAATATAGATTTGTGGGCAAATAGACCAGGGGAGGATCCTCTGACCCATAAACAGACCTCATCACTCTGACTCACAACCCAATTCCCCCAATCATGGGAGAGGGGAGAATTGGGCCAATGACAGGCTCAGTTATGCCACGCACACACCCACTTCAAAACACATAAAAAGAGACTGCTGGGACAGGTAGAGACATTCAATTCCATTTTCTGAGGGACGCTCTGCCGGGAGACTCCAGACTTCACATCCATCAATCTCCAAAGACCAGAACTTTACTTCAGAACTAATGCAAGGGCCTAAACCCACAAACTGAGAACTCTTCTCAGCAGGCCTCCGCATCCTTAAAATCATTTGCAAACTATTCCACAGCCGGGCGAGCTGTTTGAATTCTTTGCCAAGAACAATTGCCAGAGACCAGACCAGAGATCCAGAGAGACCCAGACTGCTGTGAGCAGAACCGGTGCCTGATTGACCCGCCGAGCAGAGTGAACCGAAGTCCAGTCCAGTTGACCAGATCCGTGACGAGGCCCATTCATTTCAAAATTAGGAGTGAGTATTCGCCAGAACTGTGCAGAACCCAATCTCTTAGTTAAAATAATCTAATTCAAGCTATTTTAAACTAATTAGAACAGCCTCCTAGAAATCGTGTCATCTGTCATTGTTAAAGCTGCACAACTGTCACCTGTCAATTCTGCAGCTGCAAGCTGTCACCTGTCATTTTGAGTTTTACTTTAAATCCGAAAATCTACCTTTATTAAATCATCCGTATCTCCGGAACCTTTTGTGCTAGGAACGAGATTTAGCTTTCATCTGAAATCTTAGAATCTAGGCTTTCGAACGAACCGACTTCCTACTCCCTATATTTTTTCCGTAATCACGAGACACGCACTCGCGAAATTTACCGCGATTTGCAATTTGGCCCGATTTCTTCATCTGTAGAAATCAGCAGCTTTTTGCTTCTCTTTGCTAAAATTCGTTTGCAATCTGCTAATCATTCATAGAGTATTGTTAAAGTGAGCCTGAACTAATATAAAGTAGCCATCACCTACCCTGAACCCCTAGAGGGAATTAAAAGCAATTTTAGCACCTTTTCACTTCCTTGCAAACCACATTAAAGTAATTTGCCTGTGTTTAAAACTCATCCCTGTTTTCCCTAAGCTTGCTGGGAGAACGGGAACTGTGTTTTGCATTATAAAGTGTGATTTGTTGGGATTCTTGAAGACTGTGTGCTCTCCTTCCATTTCTTGTATTGCATAGGGGGGGAGTGAATTGTCAAAGGAAAAAGTGATCATATTACCTTTTGCTAAAATCATAACAAGTTATTTCTGTACTGAATTTTATTCCACCTTGTGTTTCCTTGAACCATATAAAGCATTCTTTCCCACCTTATTCTTCTGTTCCTATTCATAAGTTACCTCTTGCTGACTACTGCTCATATCCAGAAGTGTAATATCCATTATCAATTTATTTATAGAAGTGTGATATATATATTGTTTAAATGTCCAAATAAACCTTTTAAATTTGCAAAACAAACCTACTTCTTGGCTCAGTGGGGTCAGGGGGATTCTAAGAGGGTGGTGTTATACAAGGGTTGTCATCCAGATTACTGAACTGGACTTAAAAATACATCAATAAGGGTTTTCCTCAGCATCCCAGACTAGGCATTGACTTAGCTGTAGTGTTGATTGAATATCGCTTACATTGCCACGTTATGGGCCAGTGTCCAGCTACCCATTCTGTGTCTAGTATGGCTCCAAACCCCTTGCTCCTGGCTGCATCAGTGTAAAGACCCTTTTTGTCGAAGTGTTCAATGGCGTACGCCAAAGTGTTGTCCCGTTAAAATCTTTAAGGCAATTTCCCCAAATTTCCAGATCTTGTTTCACCTCTACGCCTAGTCGGATGTGTAGGTGGGGTTTGGTGTAAGATTTGATTTTTAGTTCCAGACTTCTGGAAAATACCCTCCCCTGAGGGATAATTCGGGCTGCGAAGTTGAGGCTTCCAGCTAGTGACTGGATTTCTTTCACTGTGCCTTTGTCTTTTGTTGTCAAGCTTTGTATTTTTTCCAGGAGTTCTGCTATTTTTGTATCTGGAATTTTGCATAGGCATTTTGTGGAGTCTATTTCAATTCCTAGAAAAATTATGTTGGTAGCTGGTTTGGTTGTTTTTTTGGCTATCAGGGGGATGCCCCATCATGCTGTCATTTCTTCTAACGTTGCCAGGGCTCTGCTGCATTCTTCAGAGTTTGCTGGCCGCATTACCATGAAATCATCGAGGTAGTGTACTATCCTGGACCCTGGTCTCTGTCTTTGAAAGGCCCATTGAAAAAAAGAACTGAATTGTTCAAATAGGGTGCAAGATACTGTGCATCCCATGGGGAGGCACCTGTCTACATAGAATTTGTTATTGAAAGTGAAACCTAGCCATTGCTGTGAGTCTGGGTGAACCGGCAGTAATCTGAAAACGGATTCAATGTCCAGTTTGGCCATCAGGGCATTTGTGCTGCTTTCCTATATGAGTCTTACCGCTTCTTGAAAGTGTGTGTATAATACCGCTGATTCCGTGTGTGGAATACCGTAATTTAGTGATTGGCCTTTGGGATAAGATAGGTGATGAATTAGCCTCATTTTCCCAGGTTCTTTTTTGGGGACCAGACCTAGAGGCAATATTACGAACTTTTTGAGAGGCATGCAGTCCCAAGGTCCTGCAATCCTGCCTAGTAGTAATTCCTTCTCAATTTTGCTTTCAACCATGTGTGGGTTATCCCTGGCTGACTTCAGGTTGTTTTGAACATTCAGGGACCCGATACCCTTGAACAGGATGACAAACCTGCCGGATTGTTTAGCTGGTTTCTCTGTCTGGATAATTCATGAGACCCTCTCTAAAATTGTCTGGATTGATGGGGGAGCAACCCGGGGTTAGACATGGGGTTGGCGAGATGCATCTGATGCTATTCTTTTGTATTTTTGGGTGGTAGTCTGGTGCAGTTACTTGCTGCATGGTCACCGTTGCAGTTTGTGCATGTGCGTTTGTACCAGCATTCTTTTCCCCATGTGCACTGTTTTTTCCCAATGTTTTTACAAGGGGTGTTGGCTTTGTGAGAATGTTTTTTTTTCTGCCTGTGGGTATTTGATTTAGCCCCCCATGGCTTTTTCTTCCAAAAGGGCTGCTCCCCTTTTATGTGGTTTTCATTGTCGGAGGGTCTGGGCCCTTGTGAGTTTTTGTTATTTTTGGGGGTTAATAGTGCTGTCTCTTCTTCTGAAGGAGGCTGTATATGTACATGTATATGTCGTTCTGGACCTCGTACCATTCTATGACTGGCCTCTCTGACATGCTTCTCCTGAATCTAATGTCATATGCTAGCCAGGTTTTCCCTTTTTGAGCATTTTATAATTAATCTCAGATTTTGTCCACGTATGCCCATAATTTTCTGCAATCGTGGGGGAGTTTTTCTTCATAAATCGTTGTCAAGATGGTGAACGCCTGTAACTGTTGTCCCAATTCTGTTCTACCTGGGCATTTCTGGCTATGGCTTTCTCCTCTATCTTTTGTGGATCTCTAAAAGCATCCTTTCCTTTGCATTGGGCTTCTATCAGCGAAAAGATTTCAATTAACTCTTTCGCCCATATGGCTTCTTTGAGTGTTACATCAATGTTCCATGCTAAACACCTTTTATATCTGTTCAATATTTCTGCTTGAAAAGATGTAAGTTTTTGGTCTAATTGGGAACTTCTTATTAGCGTGTCTGGTGGGTTGCTGTTGCTTGCTCCTGACTGTCCTGGGGTAATCGTATTGGGGACTGACCATGTTTTTAAAGCACCCATTGTGTGAGGAGCTGCCGTTATTGGCGTAGTTACAATTGTGATGGCTGATGTTGGTGTTTTTGGCACCTGTGTTATTGGTGTTGCTGGAACTGGTGCTGCTGTAGCTGTTGGTGTTGGGGGCGGTAACTGTGATGTCCAGTACTAGTGGTACGGTGCAGTCTGCATGCCTTGCCTTGGCTGTGGGAAGTGTTTGTTTGCCCCTAATTTCTACCAATAACTGCTGCATCTCACTCATGTTCTCGTACAATTCAGACAGTTTTTTGTTACCTTTTCCCATGCCTTCTGCAGACTTCCTTCTCTTTGCTGGTGTTGTCTCGTCCTCATGGCTGGTTGGTAGGGGGACCCCTTCCTTTGGTAATATGTACATATTCTCTCTGACCCAGGCCCAGCCATAGTGCTCCGCTGTCTCCATGGCTGCTAGCAAGTGGGGCGATTTCGGTTTCTGGGGCGGTGCTGGAGGTTCCTGTGATTTTTGCTTGGGACCCATGTCTTTTTAGGTCTGTCAAGTTGAAATAGACATGGCCGCTTGTTTCTGGGTGCTTTGTTTTTCCTCCACGCTCGTTCGTACCGGCCTTGAATCTTGCTTCTACATGCATTCTCCCCGGGGTGTCTTCTGTTTCAGCGCGGTTTCTCGCCGCTTGCCTGTAGCTAGAAGTTTTCTGAACAGTACAATGTTCAAAGGAGGGAAGAAAAGACGCTGCGTAAGCAGTGTACTTTTAAAGACTGCTAAAGAAGCAAAGTGTGGAAGATGCTGCGTGAACAGCGAACCTCCTGACAGTTTGAGTCCCCGTTCAGGGTCCAAAAACAGATTGTGTTCTCTCAGACCATTCTGCTCTTATTTATAAGACCCAGGGAAGCCCTGGGTCTTTGATGTGTATAGTAGTGGGGGCTGTGCGCCAGCCCCCGCAGGATAGCCGACATGTCTGGCCCCCTGAAGAGGGGGCAGGTCTTTGAACCTGGGCCCTGCGTGCCTGTTGGTTTTCCGTAGGTGCTTAGCACCTTGTTGTTTGGAGGAAGGGCGAGACGCTTGTTCACACCTCACCCTTCCTCGCCATTGTGTGACAGAGAATGTGATTCTCTGCACTTGTGGGGGAGAGGAGCAGGCGTGAGGGTGGAAGCTGCCCCTCTCCTAGCCTGCCGGATGGTAACATCATTTACTCTGCCTCACCTTGGGCGGCCCTGCAGCATTACCCATAACGTTATCAGCTATGACAAAGCCATTCTGTCTTCTGCTATTTCTATTGAGGGCATGTTTTCCATTGACATACTCCTGCATATGGTGTCCAAATGAAGGTCATATTTCTTGGAGATGTATTTCAACTGAAACTATGTTGCTTCCCTCTGCCCCCCTACCACCCCCCTCCCAACTGGTTTTGGGCTCTAGATACTTCATAACACAGTAAATCATAATTTTCCGATTTATTGAACATTGTATTAGGATACTGAGGAACTGAGGAAAGCTACTCTGGTTTTCTTCCAGCCTCAACTTTAACATTACATTTAGATTGGTTGAGAATTCCCCTACTTGTACACTCCACATTAATGACCCCAGAAATGCAATCTGTGAGTGAGCACAAGAATAGCTGGCTTCTTAATAGCTGGCTTCTTAAGTTTTTTTTTCTGTATCTAATTTGTAAAGGAGAGTCTCACTCTCTTTGATTAGATTGTTAGCCTCTGTGATGGGGGTCGAGATAGACACATTTTATGGCTCTTTTCTATGGAAATAAATCTGTGCTAGTCTTTCGTTTAGACATTATGAGATTTTGGGTACATAATGCACACAGGATGTGAGCAGCTGCTCCTAACACGCTTATCATCCCGTTATGGGTGGTTGTCTTTTTGCCTCATCTGCAGCATTTTGACGACAGCACAGGCAATTGCTACTGCCTGACGGTCTCTGATTGACGAGTCTTTCAGGTGAGCATATTTTCTCTCACTTGCGAGCTGGTGGCACGTGTGTGGAGGGGGCTCTCCCTTGACACTGCTGGTCTTTTGTTTCCCTTCCCCCTCTCCTACCAAACCCCCCCTGTGTCACCTGGTATTTTGGAGTGGTTGAATTACACACAAGCTACTCAGTCAGTAGCACTGCGTAGTTGATAGCCCCCCCGCCTAAGATACCTTTGCAATCCTAAACACCTCCCATGAAACCCTCACCACCTACACAATAGTGGTGTTTTCGGAGAGGGGTATTAATGGGGTACACTGACACCCTGTTTTGTTGTGTCTGTCTTTGTCTCCCTTGCAGGAGACAGAGCAGCCATCCCACCCTGTGCCCCTACTACCTGGGCATGGACGGAAGATGACTTACCGCTAAATTGATGAATCGGTCCTGAAGAAGATGGTTGGAATTACATTATCCCATCGAAACCGGTCGACCTTTCTGGTCATGGATCCATGACCTCTTTCAGATATCCTCAATAACTAGTGGTGATATCCTTCACAAAATGTACCAGTAATTGTTTGACTCACAAGCTGTGAGTTTTTTAGAGAACGCTACATTTAGTAGGCATCACCAATACCACACTTTGATGCCCCCCCTTTTTTAAGTTTTTATCTAGATCCACTACTCCACATGACATTTGACTAAATTGACTATGGGAGAATAAAACATGGTACAAAACTCTCATGGTCATTTAAGCACTCATGCAAGCTATCTTTAGCTGAGAACGACAGTGATCTAATACCTAGCTCTGTCACTCCTAGATATATAGGAGTAGTGTTTTTTTTTGCTTGGTTGCTCCCTTTAGACACTGTTCTTTCATTTTTTCAAAATAAAAACCAAGGCAGGTTGGAGGTTTCCATATATTTGGTTATTGGAGGGACGTTTTTTCTCCCACTCTATCCCTATTAGATAGGTGCTGCACCACACGCTGCCTAGGGATAGGCACCCTGTTGTAGGGACAGGGTGTTCTTCCAGCAGGGCCAGATAACTACACTCTGTTTGTTGGCTCCCCTTCCTGCATTCACCCTAACAACTGTGTGAGATGTGAGCTTCCCACTACAGAAAGTTCATTACGGTACACACCAGTCGGTCCATCAAAGTGTCAAGACAACATAGTCCAGAATTTCCATCTGTTATTTCACACCATGGTCAAGGAGCACCTAATAGCTTAAGGGGCTGCTACAGTCCCCTCAGATCGCCCTTTGGTAACTTGTTTATTTCATCAGATTTTGCAACTTTGACAATGCCTTAGTAATCCAGCAAACAGTTGTTACCATCCTTTAAAGTCCAATCTTGGGACTTCTGCACTCTACAGCAAATTGCTGCCATAACAAATAACCTTAAAAGTGTCTCTCTTTTAAAACGTTTTGATCTTAAAATCAGCCCGGGTGATATTGTGCATGTCAATATTTTGTCGGTGTATGCCGGTAGGCTGTTGCTGAGGTCCTAAGAGCCTCTATGATCTCCCCTAGGAAAACCCCTCTAGAAGTATAGAAAGAGCAATACACTTCAGTTCAACAAAAATCATAAAATCAATAAATCAATTCTGAAGCCAGAGACTGGTGATTTAATACATGAAGTGGAGGTGCACAATTCCAACTATTGCCATAACACCAAAGCACCATCAAACAGTAGTTGCAATGCTAGTACTTTCCTAAAACGCCTATCAGGTTTCCACAGTGCCACCAACATCACATCGAGGCCACAGCTACTGATCTGAGCTGGTCTACCTTGTTCCATCATAGTCTGTGACCAAACAAGTTACTGTGTGGTATCTGGGAGGTATCAGGCGAAAGCTGCTGTGTGATGATGAAAACCACAGAAATGACACTGCTCTTACCTGTATGGAATACATAGGGCCCGATTTACAATTGCATTTTACAATGGCACAATCGAATTGGGAAATGTTTTCTAGATAAGACCCATAGGGCCTGATTCACGGAAGCCTTTTATAATAGTGCAATCCCATAGGAAAACGCTCTGTGAATCAGGCCCATAGAGTTTAATGGTTTTACGTTGATACCCCATTCTCATTTTTAAAGTTTACATTTTGGTCAACTCAATTTGGTTGGCCTATTTTTGACTACTTTTGTTATGAGGCTCCTCCCTCATGTACCCCATCCACACCCCACCGTATCTCTGACCGCCCACCACTGCCACCCTTTTTCTAACCTACCCTACCCAGACACATTTTCGACCTGACCAAATTGAGTCATCCAAAATGTAACAATTTAAAAGGAGACTGTCCCAACAAATTAATTCCAACCTTAATATCCAAACAGCCAATCAAGTGCCTGAAGGTAAATACAAAGAGTAGCACTACAGGAAGTAGACCCACTAAACACAGTGGAAACGCACTGGAGATCTACAGGGAGCTGTGGAAACTCCCCACTATTTGTAATGATACACTGGCACTTGCATCTGCCTTCCTTATGAAGCATCATCTTCTGTGTTGGCTTCTCCTACTCTACCTCCAATTGGCTGGGCTAAAACCAATACTGTGGGAACTACCCACTAGCACTGCAGCACCAGCTTCTGTATTGGCCTCTCCTGCTCTTCCTGCAAGTGTATGGGGCTGAGAACAATAATGTGGGACATGTCCACTAACATTGCTGCTTCTATGATGCTTGCAGCTACCTTCCTTTAGCGCCATCAGAATATGCATAGGCTTCTCCTGCTTCTACTCCAAGCATGATGGGCTGAGACCAATTGTGTGGGAACTGCCCACTAATAGTCAAGATAGCACTCTTCCTGGAAAGTCCATCGTGTCTTCCACAGCTAAACCTCTGTCTTTCAGCACCACACACTCTTCGTCATCTTGCAGCCGTTACACCTCAACATCCCCATTGTTATGCCAAGGTGCAGCATAGCTCTTTTGAGACATCAACATCCCACCCTACACCTCTTCTGCTCCATGTTTCATCATGAAGAATTGCCTACAGTGTTGATTCATCACTCTGAGACTGAAGGCCTGGTTCCACGTCAAAACCCGATTATGTTGTGTCTGTTGGTGGCAGTGGAGGGGGGTTTCCATTTTGTACTGAGTTTAAAGAGTTTGAGGCCTGAGGGAGACAGCGGAGTACACCTCTGATCGAATTGAGAAGCAAATCTAGCACCTGCCCCAACCAAACCCTGATGAACCCTTGGCAAATGCCTTCTTGCCCTGACTAAGACATGTCTTGCCCTGGCAGGCAGAATTCCCAACAGGCCACTGGCCACAACACCAGAGCATGGTAGAGTGAACTTTGAGGCATCGTTCAGCCTGCCAACCAGCATGCTAAGGAAGGCAAACTGAGTGAATTTGAACCCACATTTCAAGAAGCCCTTTTTCCGAACTTAAGGTTTTTGCCTCCCATAACCCTCATCTGTAGCTTATGATAATTGATTAGATTTTACAGACTCTCCCTTCCCCCTCATCTGCTGAGATAAGTGTTATGTTAGACATGGGATACACTGTATTGAGGAAAGTGTGAGAGAGAGAGAGAGAGAGAGGGAGAGAGAGAGAGAGGTATTGACAGGGGCATTGTCAGCTATTGAAATTAGACCTGTTTGCAAGCAGCCAGTGGTGGGAGTGCAGGGTTGCAGGTTGTTTTGCCATGTAAAGCTGACTACCCAGTTGCCCTGCCTAACTGCCCCCCCCAAGATCTCCTACCACCTTACACTACACAAAGGAAACCCCCACAGATGCCAACCACAGGCCTAGCCATGAGCACATCAACACTAACTGAACCACGACTAATATCTCCAATTATGCCCTGTCGCACACTCCCAAATCAGTGGCTATCCAGACCTAAAGTGCTGCAGTTTATCAGATGTTGGGCTCTTCCTTATGATATGATATTGTATGATATATGATAGGTTATTTATAAAGCGCTTAATACCCATGGTTTCTAAGCGTGCACCCGGCGATCAGACCTGTGGTGCTCCGTGTCGTCATGCTTCCAAGGTGAGTACGTTACCCCTGAGCTATCCTTCCAAGAGAAAAATATGGATATCCTCCCATATGGATAACATACTCCCAAATATCACTGGCAAACCCGTATGAAGCAGCCTGCACCCACAGCACCTCAGGTTTTGACTCTGCCTTTCCTTCTATCCCATTACTGAACACCACCCCCTTTTTCTTACAGAGTCACCAATAGTGGCAGATTGGTACTATACAAGACCACTTACCAATACATTACATAATGCTAATACAAAAGCCAACATGTTTGCCTTTGTTAGTGCTTATTTCTAACAGGACTTAAGTGCAACAAACAGGCCTGCACAATTAAGGCATTACATCTCAGAGGATTGCATAGAAGTAACATTGGCAGGCCCTGTTCAACACACATTTTAATGTTAATACATGTTAGAAGTAGCTATGAGGAATAGACATTTCTAAAGGACTGACATCTATTACCTATACAAAAGCCTAAACTGTAGTTTGTGTTAGTATTTGAAAGGAACAGATTAAAGGGCACACACCTGTCTTACTTTCATTACAACAGGAACTCATTTACATGTACAATTAAGGCATACTTACTCAGAAGGCTGCTGAAAAATCACACTGGCAAGTCCTTTACAACACAAACCTATGATGTTATTACATGACACCCTATGCTTTTCACTGATGAGCTCTTCACCCATACATTCACATTTATATAATAGACTGATTTGTGTGTAAGTAGGAGATGGTTTTTATATTATATGTTTCAGAATAATATTTCAGTAGTAGCTGGCCTTGTCAGTGGTCTCCACGATCATCAATCTGGATTCCGAGCATCCAGAGGCACTGACACTGCTATTCTGAACACCTGTGAAGGACTGCTTGCATCCCTGGACTCCAACTCCCCAGCTGTCCTCATTCTACTTGATCTATCTCCTGCCTTTGACACTGTCAACCACTCCATCCTCATACAAAGGCTCTAAGATGCCCTTGCCCTTGCTATCTTGGAATGGGCACTGAAATGGCTGATTCACTCACACCTTCCTTCGTCCCTGACTGCCTGTCTGCCATCCAGGCTTGGTGCCCTTCCAATGATCTCTGCCTCAAGTGCAAATTTGTAACCCAGGTTTATGTCTATGTTCAGAGCTAGCTGACTAGATAGGATGTGCCACTCAGGTACTAATGTACCGTTAGTGCCCAAGTGTGAGGTAGCTAATGACCCTTAATTTCCTGCAACACACAATCAATGACCCGGTCATGATCATTAATGAACTGAAAGATCTAAACTTAGTTGGATTAACTGGTTGTGAACTTGAAGTGTGATGACTCATGACTTTAGGTTGAGAAATGGTACTTTACTTTTATTTTTGGGACTTTGTTTGCTATACTCAGATGTTGTTTATATTCTTGTATTGTATTGCTTCATGTTTTGTTTTTGTGTTTTTTTTTTCTTTTCCTCTCTTGATATTATTAGTATCCTTCACGACTGTTATTGTTTTTTTTTTTTTCCTTTTTTTCTTTCACGTTCTCTTTAGAAAGGACACTAATGGGTTTATGTATCTTGTTTTAGAATGTATTATAGTCATTTATTTCTGTAAATTGGATTGTTATTAACATGGTTGTGAAAAGTCTTTTTTTGGACTATTACACAACAAAAACATTAAATAAAAGAAGTGATATCGTAAAGTGGTTTGGAGAAAGAGCTCTAACAGTGCAAACAAAATCAAATACAAATAAAACATTTTTAAAATGCTAGGTTTACATATGTTTAGTCAAGAGGCTTGTCTTCTATTAATACCTTCATCCGGATGAAGAATGTCCTAGTGTGTGAGCTTAATATTGATTGTATTGAGCCAGAATCAGGCAATTGCAAACCGATACAACATTGAGAAAATGGGGGGGGGGGAACTGATTACATTTTGTAAGTGTAACAACCAACACTTGGAATCCCAGTGCATTGCTCCTTGTTGTCCACTGCCCAAGAACTGTAGAAAGCGGTTTTTAATATCAGACCTGAAAAGGGTTATTTTAGACATTGTCAGGCAATTAGTAGCACTATATAGATGGCACTGGTGCATTCGTATATGGTGCATTTCATATAAACGCAATAATTAAATAATACATGTGCTTAAGGAGATCAAGGAAAGTGTTTCACCACTGAGGAAACTATGAATGTAAACGTTTTAATGTGATGTTTATGGTCAATCTGTGAAGTAATTTGTGTGTGTGTTTGTGAGTGAGTGTGTGCATGTGTGCGTCTGTGTATGTGTCTGTGTGCCTATGCGCTCTCATTTTCTTTTATAGAGACATGTACATTATGTTCTCTGCTAATAATATCCTGCAACCATTCCCTCTTTTGAAATGCAAGCTGCATGTATTTGTAAAAGGTAACAATGTCTTGCTTTGGGAGATATGAAACCGTAGAGAACCGTCTCATATTCATACTGATCTTGCAGACACCTCTGCACGGGGTGCTACAGGCTGTATGGCGATGCCTGCTGTGTTGCTGGGTGCAAGAGATGAGGGGAAAGTAGCTGTAGACAGACGTTATATGGAACTGTGGAACATTTAGGAAGTAAACACATTATGCAAATCTGAAGCGTGCCTGTGAAATATTTACAAAGACTAGCACGGCTCGAATGAGCATCGATTAGTCACAGCAGGGTGACACTCAGATGCACAAAGCAGGGGCAAGTTCAAATGAGGCTCAACTAAAGTTGAAAATAGCACGTGATGTTTAATCCAACAAAGAGTGATAATTTGTTATTCAGCTTCATAGTAGTTAACTATTTCTCGAGTTTTGCCTGGGAACTTAAACCATTTTTATAGGGTGCATTATTGTAGCGTTCATGACCCTGGGCAAACCCGCCCCTGCCGAGGTCCTTAATGCTATTAGCGCCATGTGACTTCCAATCCAGGGTGCTAATAGCGGTTTTTCTTTTAAAAGAAATGGGGGTGTGGATTTTGCATGTGCCCTATTTCCTGTAAGATAAAAACAAAATGGCTGCCAGGGAAGACAGTAAAGTGGCTAAGTCCCGACAAGGAGGAATGGGCTGTACAGCGCACCATTTGCAGGTAAGTGGAAGGAAACGATGGGGGCTAAGGGCATGCTGACCTGGAGGGTGAGAGTTGGAGGCAAGGGAGATGACACGGGTATCGGAGCAGAGTCAAAAGGAGGCTTACTGTAGACCTGGGGAGATTCCGAGAGAGCAATGATGGAATGAGGTTTGGCACTGGCAGATCCAGCCTGCGTTTCAGGCCACCTGATTGGCTGCAGCCTCTTCTCTGGGTGTTAATGATCTAAATCAAAAGTTTCTTGGAAACAGATGGCCAGTCACAATCTGCCCAGGATTGTCATGCAATATAGACTACGGCCTTAGAAGATGCATACACTTCTACACAGAGGGATTGCACGTGTATCAATGTATAGACTGCGGAAGAGACGGTTGCAGAGGAAGTCCATGCAGACTAGATTGGGTGGATGTTCTCTCTGCCAGCCTATTATTTCTGGCTTAGGTGCTGTCATGCAGATTCTTCTCATTCCAGCAGGAGTTATCAATACGTTCATTGCAATTTCACTTAATTTCAATAGAGTGCAGTGTGTTTATTCTGCACATGGGAAAACCTGGTGCAGTCTGTTAAAATGTCATGTCAAGTGGTCAGATATAGGGAAAATGCTGTCATTTGTTAGTATTATTTGCACATTAAAATGCCTTATCTCAGGCACGTGGATTTGCTTCAAGGGGTATGAACCTAGATAGATCCCTCACATGTATTTGGTGAAGGACACATGAAAGTTGCCTGCCGCCATGTTCCCATGACCTTCACTGCATGCGAGCAGTACATCTCTGAAGTGTTTCTGTCTTAACAGGAGGAATGCTGCAAAGGAAAACGGAGTGCATGGAATCGTTTGTTGTGCTCTTTCCACTAATCATACCACTTAAATCAGGACAATACGTGGTACGTGCATATATGAATGAATGAAATTCTACATGGATGTGACAAAATGACCACTGCCGCACAGGTGAACAAGGATGAGTAGTGGCTAAACCGTCTACTCATCCCTCCCACTTCTACTTAACAAATAACAAATATACCTCGTTCATCTTATGTGGTAATGTTGGACGAGGGTACGATAAACTCTTAAGAGTGGTGTTAATGTGAGACAGTCACAATCCAAACAGCAACAGTACAACAGTCCAAAGTAAAGCAATGTCCAATCAAGATTCCACAGCTCAACCCTGTAAAGGAAGATAGATAAATGCAAAATGCAATGATGTAAGTACTCTGTATACTTATCAAGGAAGAAAGGTCATTGTATTGTTTCAATAATGGTAAAATGGACATGTCTCTCAGAAGAAAAAGGTGCAATAGAGGGCTTAACACATCTCTAGGGCTGCAACAAATAGACCAGGGGGACTGGCGCTTTCCAACAGTATCTTAATCTGTTCTTGGTGGTTCAATGGTGTTGAACACGGCTCAGAATCAGGTTTGGATGCAGAGAGTTGCAGTGATCCACATGGGGAGCAGACGTCGAGGTGGGTTAGTGGTGAAGCTTGCTGCAGTAATATGCAGCATTCGAAGCAATTTGCTCGATGTGGTCACCAGGGTCATTTTGGTGTTCAAACAGGCTTTGCTGTCAAAGATGCTGGTGGCTCAAGGAGTGGTACAAGATGTGGTAGTTTGAAGACTTCCACAGTGGCAAGCTTCTTGTTAATACCAGGGCAATCGGCTCACTCAGCTGGTGAAGTGTAGCGGCAAACTGCTTCTAAAAGCAGCAACAACAGATTGAATAGGTTTGAGGAAATGCGAAAGGCAGCACCATAGGTCATGTTGGTTGAAATGCTTTCAAATGTGCCCACAAAATTGTTATGCAGTTTGGCACAATAGAAATTAGGGTGGCCAGCTATTTTGGGCAATGCTGCATGGGCATCCCACAAGCAAGGCAGGGTAACTGCTGTTACCATCGGCAGCTGGGAGAGGGGCAGCCCCAACCCCCGTGCCTGCTCCTCTCCCCCCCCCCCCCTGGCTACGGAGACACGCAGTCTCGGCAGCACAAAAGCCACGGAAGGGTAAGGTGCGAACAGTCATCGCACCCTTCCTCCAAACAGCAAGGCGCTAAGCGCCATAAGGAAACAACCATCAGACAGGTTCAAAGATCTGCGCCCACCGGGGGGTCAGACAGTCGGCTATCCGGCCGGGGGCTGAGACAACAGCGGCCCCCACCACATACACAACAAAGACCCAGGGACTCCCTGGGTCCTATAAATGAGAGCAGCATGCTCAGAGTAAACACAATCTGTTTGTGGACCCCGAACTGGGACCCAAGCAAACAGGAGGTTCACTGTTTACTCAGTGTCTACCAAATCTTCTTGCTTCTTTAGCAATTCTTGAAGTTCGCTGTACATCGCAGTGTCTTCGTCCTTCCTGAACTTTGTACTGTTCAAACCAATTGCAATGCAGTTTTAACGAAGGAAGAAACGACAACCGAACGGCCAGCGCGGACGCTGTCAGCTTCAACAATTTTCGGCATAGATAGAAAAAGCAAGCGGCGAGCGTGTCCAATCCACAGCAAACAAAGACGCGTGCTGCAGAATTATCCACAAAACCAGTGCGAACGAAGGAGAAGCTGGGGCTACGAGGGAAGAAAAATAGACATTTATGACCAGGTGAGATACATTGAATTTACAGTGGACCGGAACCCCGCGTTATAAGGCAGACGGGGCAGGATAACACAACCCAATTTTAAATTTGGCAGAGTCACAAACCAGCTTGGGAGCTCGTCTTTGCTTGACAGCCACGCAGAGCTGGCGAACACATTGCCAAGCTCGGCGGGCCCAAAGACTGCAGATTTAAAATAATTTCTGTAATATTGCAGGGCGATCCCACAGCGAAACCAATTATTTAAATCCAGTAAATCAAGCCTGCGGGCTGCCCAATTTTCGGAAACCCGGGCAAGAAGGCACAGTCAACAGTTACCCAGCACGGGCAACAAATAGAACAAGCACAAATAACTCGCTGATAACAACGGTTTTAACTCCGTGATGAAACCCCTTTTTTCTTTTTCCTATAGCAGGCATAGAAAAGCATGGGCCCCAAACGGAAAGCACGGGCACCCCCAGCACCGGCGCAGAAGCCCAAATCACCTCAATTGCTAGCAGCCATTGAAGCAGCAGAGCACTACGGATGGGCATGGGTTAGAGAAAACATGTACGGCCTACCCAGGGAAGGAATTACCAGCCCACCCAGCCAGGAGGAGGTTTCTGCACCATTGAAAAAGAGAAAAATATCCAAAGATGCCAGAAAGGTACCAAAAAATTGTCAAAATTATGCGAGAATTTTGGCAGAATTGCAGCAACTAATGGTAGAAATAAGGGGGAAACCGACGCTGCCTGCAAGGGAACCAGGGGCCTCAAACCCCCCATCACAATAGAACCTACTATAACGGTTGTCAATCCACCCATAACACCACATATAGCAACTCCGCCACAACAAGTACAGCAGTTGCCAATAGCGACCACAGCTATAAATGCAACAGCCTCCACAACTCAAGCAACTGATCCAACAGGTGCCCTAAAAGCATGGACAAAGCCAGGTGCAGACAGCCCAGGCGCGACAGGGACACCCGGCAGCAATACAACTGACATTATATCAATCTGTAATGCGCAAGTAGAACAAAAAATTAAATCTTTCCAAACAGAGATATTAAATAGATACAAAAGATGCCTGGCATGGAACATTGATACCACAATCAAAGAAGCCATATGGGCCAAAGAGTTTATAGAAATCTTTTCCCTATTAGAAGCACAGCGCAAAGGGAAAGATGCTTTTAGAGATCCCTTAAAAAATAGAAGAGAAAGCCATTGCCAGGAACGCCCAGGTCGAGAAGAACTGGGACAACTGGTTACAGGCCTTTGCCATACTAGCAACAATATACGAAGAAAACATTCCCATGGATGGTAGGAAGATCTGAGTATATGTTGATAAAATAAGGGAAGTAAAAGTAACACAGAAGGGGAAGACATGGCTTGCATACATCAGATTTAGGAGGAGCATGTCAGAAAGACCGGCCATTGAGTGGGATGAAGTCCAGAACGATTTATACACCCTCAACGCCGAACCTCCCCAGGAAGAAGATACCATGCATTCTTCTTCCAAAAATAGCAAAAATTCGCAAGTAAGCAAATCCCATGACAATGATGAATCCAAAAAAGGGGAGCAGCCCTTTCGGAGGAACCAGCCTTGGGCGGCGAAAAATAATGCCCACAGACAGAACAAACAGCAGGCTGGCAAATGCAACATCCCATGCAGAAATTTTGGGAAAAACCAGTGTACATGGGGCAAAGAATGCTGGTACAAACACGCCTGCACAAACTGCAACGGTGACCATGCAACAAGCAACTGCACCAGACTCCCAGCCAAAAAAGAAGGATAGCCCAATTTTAGAACCAGGACGAACGCCCATCAACCCGGGCAATTTTAGGAACGCCCTAAACAGCTACCCAGACACAGAAACCAGCAGGATAATATCACAGGGGTTCACCAACGGGTTTTTTTATCCCATTTAAGGGCTCTGGGTCACAATACATACCAATGAACCTAAGGTCAGCCAGGGACAACCCCCAGGTAGTAGAAACCAAAATCAAGAAAGAACTGCAACTGGGCAGGGTAGCAGGTCCTTGGGATGCCATGCCTCTAAAGGACTATTTAATATCTCCACTAGGCCTGGTTCCCAAAAAAGAACCCGGAAAAATGAGACTAATCCATCACCTATCCTACCCCACAGGCCAGTCTTTAAACGATGGCATCCCACACACAGAATCTGCTGTAACTTACACGCATTTCCAAGCAGCGGTAAGGCTCAAACAAGAGTGCAGCAGAAAGGCCTTGATGGCGAAGCTGGACATCAAATCCGCTTTCAGACTTCTGCCAGTCCACCCAGAGTCACAGCAGTGGCTAGGTTTCACTTTTAACAACAAATTCTACGTAGATAGATGCCTTCCCATGGGGTGCGCAGTATCCTGTGCACTATTTGTGCAATTCAGTTCCTATTTTCAATGGGCTTTCCTAAAGCAGAGACCAGGACCAAAAATAGTACATTACCTAGATGATTTCATGGTCATAGGGCCACCAAAATCCGAGGAATGCGGCCAGGCTTTAGCAAACCTGGAGCACATGGCCGCACAGCGGGGAATTCCCCTAGCGAGGGAAAAAAACACCAAACCAGACACAAACATAATCTTCCTGGGCATCGAAATAGACTCAGCAAAGGGGCTCTGCAGAATCCCAAAAACAAAAATAACAGAACTCCGGGCTAAAATACAAAACCCGATAATGAGAGATAAGGGGACGGTAAAGGAAATACAATCCTTAGCAGGCAGCCTCAATTTCGCATCCAAAATAATACCTCAAGGGAGGATATTTTCCATAAGCCTGGAGTTCAAAATGAAATCACTCACCAAACCACACTTGCACATCCGGCTAGGCAGAGAGGTGAAAACATGGGGAAAATTCCTCAGAGATTTCAACGGGTCTTTACTTTGGCGAATGCCTTTAAACACCTGGTCTAACAGGGTCCTATACACCGACGCAGCTGGGAGCAAGGGGTTTGGAGCCATTCTAGACTCCGAATGGGCGGCAGGACACTGGCCCAATTCATGGCAAACAGCAGGGTGGACAAGAAACATCACCTTACTAGAAATATTACCCATCTGGCTAACATTACACATCTGGGGCAGGCGACTAGCAAATACGGAACTTTTGATTTGGTGCGACAACATGGCTGTAATGGGCTCCATAAACAGAAGGGCTACGAAATGCCCTTTAGTACTAAAAGTATTACGAGCCAATACAACAGTCACACTACAAGTAAACGTTGTACTCAAAGCGAAGCACATTTCAGGGGCAGATAATAACATTGCTGATGCCTTATCTCGTTTCCAGTGGACAAGATTCTGAGAGCTAGCGCTGCACGCCCAAGAACAGATGATGCCAATACCAGCAGAATGCTGGGCAATAATGGGAAAACAAGAGTACCGGCATCAACGCCAATGCCAGAGAGCGCAGGCCGGATGCCCAACGAAAACCAGGCACCTCTGAAACGGGTGCCAAAAATACATTGGCATCAACGCCAGCACCAGAGAGTGCAGGCCGGGATGACCAATACAAAGCAGGCACCTCTAAAAAGGGTGCCAGCAACACATTTGCATCAACACCAGTGCCAGAGAGCCCAGGCCGGGATGCCCAACAAGAATCAGGCACAACAACAACGGGTGCCAACAACCTCACAGGTTTCCTAACAGAGATGGCAGAGAGGGCGGTGGCAAGCACCACAGCAACACAGTACAGTAAGTGTTTGCAAACAGTACTCAAAGCTACAGGTTTAAACCACGTAGAACTAATAACGATTAAAGATATAGAAGTATTTTTAAAATGGGCCCGGGAACAAGGTTTCAAAAGGGATTGGGCCAAAAGACACCTGGTGGCAATCTCGTACTTTACGAAAATTCAAAGCGATACAGACCCCACCCAGAACACACTAATTTCTTATGCAATGAAGGGATGGGGCAGATTGGAGGGGCCGCAAGTGGACACCCGCCGACCCCTTGATTTCACCAAACTGGTACAGATAGCAAGCCATTTGGAAGCCACATGTTGGCACCATTACGAGATATTGCTATTTAAAACCGCCTTTTTCCTAGCCTACTTCGGGGCTTTCTGGGTAGGAGAACTCATCGCTTCCAGCACCAAGGCCACAAACGGCCTGGGCGTCATGGAAACCAGGGTGAGACAGGAGAGTGTTAATATAGAAATGCAGCAGTCGTAAACGGGTGCAAAAAGAACCATCAATATTTGTTGCATCGACGAGGCAACAAACTGCCCAGTGTGCATCACCAACCTCTATTACGCACAACGACCCAAAGTGGGGGGGAGTTTTTTAATCCACAAGGATGCATCGGCCCTAAGCCGTTACCAATTTAAAGGAGTGCTGATGAAAGCAATCAGCAGAGCAGGGTGGGATCCCAAACATTTCGGCACTCATTCCTTCAGGATAGGTGCCGCCACCGCTGCATGGCAAGGAGATTTAGCACCGCAACTACTTAGAAACATAGGGGGATGGAAGTCAGACTGTTATAAAAGATATATCAGACCGCAACCGATATAGCCATCCACCCGTATAATACTGTCTTCCTTTTCCCTCCCTCCCACCACCACAGAAACAACAGGCGAATTGAGGACCACACTCTGATCAGCATGGATAGTTGGCCACTCATTCGTTTTCAGGACAGGCAGATGGGCAGAAGAAACTAAGGATGGGCCACCTTTCAGAAACACCATTACCTCATGGTCGGGATACAGAGGCCTACGTTGGGCGGACGTCCACGAAACATTAGCGGAACTGGTGGCATACAGGGACCCACCAGAATTCCTGATCATACATCTAGGGGGCAAATACCGAGTCAACACAGCTAGAAGCACCCTATGCAAAGAAATGTGCTCCTGCCTAGCAGGCATTGCGCACAACTAGAGGGGTACCGAAATATATTTCTCAGCCATCTTACCAAGAAAGAATTGGCTAGGGGCTAACTGCTACAAATCTATAGACATATCCAGAAGAAAACTGAACAGTACCATAGAGAGATTCTGTATGACCAGAGGACTGGGTTTCATAAAACACCCAGCCATTACACTAGGCAACCCAGACCTTTTCCTCGACGACGGCACCCATCTGTTCAGCCAGGGCATGGAGCATTTTTACCGGGAAATCAATACAACTCTTGCTCACAGGGGCTGTCACTAGGGCATACTCTTGGGGGAACACGGCCAGCCGGGAACCTGCCCGTGTGTGGCGTCACGGGTCCGAGGGTATAACCTCAGGACCCGGTGCCCAAAAGTATGATACCATCATGATATGTGATATTGTTATTGTCATAACCCATATCTGTACAATAAAATCCTACGGCCTTTTATTGCCAACACTTGGAACAAGTTGTGAGCCTATCATTACGGGTGAGGGTTCGGGGTTTGGGCATTACTAATGCATGCATATGGGTTCAGCAGTTATGCTTCTTCAGTTGCTGTTAGTCCCAATCCAGGGGCTCAGGTACAAGAAGAGTACCTGTTCTCGTTCCCACAAACATCGATACAACCTGCAAGGGCCTTTCTCCTCCAGTAAAGTCCTAGGCAACAGTATAGTAGGTAGAGCGGAAGGTCTTGCTCCAGCAACAGTTCCCCCCTCAATATGCTGTAGTGATAGGTATTGAAGCAGAGCAAAGGTTACCTATACCTAGAAGCATTACTTCTTCACCTCAATGGCTGAGAACGTGGGAAAGATCAACTCTCCCAAACGAATCACAATGAATGAGGGGGAGACCCTTTCCTTATGAAGGAAGCAAGATTGCATTAAGGGGTTCAATCCTAGTTAACATAACAACTAATGTGTGCCTTCTTGCATGAAGTGTAGGAGGCAGGAGGGAAAGAAAACCCTGCAAAAAATCAAAATGGATGAATATTTTTTCCATCTGCTCTTCAATACCTGTCTTCCTGTAACTCACTCCCAACCCCAGCCCTAAACTTCAAAGGCCCTTAGGTGTGCAACTCCTTATTGTGAAAAGGTCATTATTATGGAATGGCATCTTCGAATGGAAGCTCTGAGGAGATCTTCAGTTGTAAGGTGCCAGGCTTGGCAGGGAGGAGTTACCCAACTTCCCAAAATGTCAGCAGTGGCAGGCATCCTGTATCTTGTCCCATTCACAGGAATGCAGACAGACTGGAAACCACATTGCCTCCCATAGCTATTCTAAGCTCTCAGTGTTGACACTTACATGCTACATATCAGATGTGGCGTTTAATAACTATGTGAACTATCAGCCACCATAGCAAAACCTGTGTATGGCTTATCTTTCCAGATTATCCTGCCACCAGTTACGTAGTTTATCATAATTACATGGTTCTGGAAAAGAGGTGCAGATGTAAATGCAGCCACTTCACTGCAGAAGCTGTGAAATAGGGCACCTGTAATCTCTTAAGCTGCTGTGTGCCCCGGGAGAGTAGGGGGACACAGATCAGGATACTGATGCAGTGGGGCAGACGATGCTTTTTGCACTTGGTTTGATGAATTTGGGGTCTGGTTAGCAGACAACCCTTTCTGAGATGGATTAGCCACATCAGTTTATTATTAATTTAAAAAGAAATACTTTGACCAAATGGCAATCCTACACAATGGAGCCGCTATTCCTTTACTACTGTCAATTCACAACATTGCCAGCATCAAAGTAAATTAACTATTTCCCACACATTGTGCTGGACAATAAGCATTATATATTGTTAATGTGTTGTTCAGTGCCCGGGAAATAGGATATAATGGGGACCAGGAGAATGTGTTTGCATTGTGCTGTTGTTCCAGATGAAGCTGTAGGTAGAAACAAGAAAAAGTGCCCATTTAATCAATATTTCTTAAATTGGATGTGTGCTAGAGAAAAACATTCTGGCCCAGCTAGTTAATATTGCATATTGGCTACATATGTTTCATTAACTTTCATAGGCTTGTACAGGGTCGCGAGGAGATTTTGGCGCCGTCACTACAGCACAACCAAGGGATTAACCCGGGATTGATACTGCTGAAAATTATCGTAACCATTTACGTGAGGCAAATGGACAACTTTCTGGGCTTATGCCTGGTTTTGAAAAAGCCTTTGAAAAAGCCCCTAAGGCCGAAACACCTGTAAGCCGAATGGCATAATCAACAACAAAACATGAATGCCACATTTTGAGAAGTGTCACTTGAATCATTACCTCATTAACTTTCATGAATTCGTTTTTTTTGTAAATGGCTTTTTGGAGTCACTTTTCTAAGATGCTCAAACACAGAAAGAAACAACTTCTTGAAAAAAGAATGTTCATTTGCGTCTCAAACTATTTTTTCTTGAAATTTTCCGTACATTTTTGCCGGTCATTAATATATTGAAATGATACCTTCTCATCTATAAGTGTCCTCATTTCTTGGTACAACAAGATGGTTGATTTTTAAGACCAAAAACAGCGTATGTGTCTGTGTGTGTAAACCCATTTGAAATCCAAGCTCCTTCAAGGCTGGCAGTGCAGCCACTGGACGTGAAGAGATTGACAGGCACATGAGAGAAGAGACTGAAACAATCTCGAGGTATAGAGATGTATGCACAACATCTTAGCTGCATTTAAAAACATAGCAGGCTAACTCCAGCTGGGCAGGTCCCGGCAATCTGGACAGGTCTCGGCAGATGTATTTTTAAGTGAAGATATGCTTTGCGGAATGGCTGCTCTTGACTTGAATTGTACCTTGAACTAGGTGGACACAAATCACTGGGGGCTATTTCAATTATAACATTTCCTACACAGGGAATTGATGTGATATGAGCTTTAACTCCCGATAAAAACACCAACTTGCAGGGGAGTGGGTCTTTTGTGAGAGTTTTCTTTTTTGTTGTTTTATGACTGCTTGGATGTATTTCAAAAGTTACAGGAAGCTGTTACACCATCTAATCAGAGATGAAAGGTCAAGGTGTATTTAGCATTAAAGCCACTGAGGGGTTGTTTTACCTGGGATCCTAGCTAGGTTTCAAGACGCTACCCAGAGGTATTTACAGTGAGCGACAGTTAATCAAATCCGAGTGATTGCCCTGAGGCTGCCTTGGTGGAAGTCAAGGAATAGCGGAAAAGTGATTGGTGAAACGTGGCTAGAATGCATCATGCTGGTATATGATGGGGTCTGGGAAATAGTTTTCTATAGCTGAAGTGTACATTGGTAGGAGGGGGAGTGATGCAGTGAGGTAAGCAACTGTATGCCCTAGCTTTGTGTTGAGTGTATTTTCATAAATGATATATTTAATTCCATGATGACCCATATTTCTGCCCAGCTAGACCAAACATTGGAAACATGTTTCCAATGCCCAGCTAGACCAAACATTGGAAAACTGGAGCTACAGGCAAAGCAGTGGATGAGAAGGCAGAAGAAGCCCCGCTTGGCAAAGCCTGGTCCCTTGGACCCACTGTTGCCTGCTCCTGTGGTCGAGGAATTAGTGATAGAACATTAGACCCTCATTTCTGACCGCTATACTGCCTGAGCTGGATTTATGGCAATCAGTAGGGGGATGGGCGAAGCAGTGCCAGTGGTTTTCCAACACTAAGGGCCTCCACGAAGAAGCAACAGTCCAATCAGGGGAAAGGGACTCAACTCCTATGTGGAGATCGACTTCCTACATAGTATATAGATACACAATTGAGATAGTGGCAGGACTTTGCAACTGGACCTGTCCCTCTAGATAACTTTAGATGATCTGCTGTGGAGACCAAGAGCAGGAGACCAAGAGCAGGATAGGTTGGCCAGTAACTCCATTACTTACACTGTTATTCACCTATGTGAGGGGATCCAGAATGCTTAGATGTAGAGGTTTCAGCATATAATGGGCTGGTGACGTCTCATTGTGAGTGATTTACTCCCTCTGTTTTTGACTGAAACGCCTGACGGTTTAATTGTTTGAACTTTAGCTTGGACCCCAGTTGCTCTTTGAGGCCTATACTTGTTGTGTCTCCCTCACCTATGCTTTTCTATAAGCAAATACACCACACGTCTATTTTTGATGTGCAGGAAAAACTACTAGCTGCATTCAGATATGAGGTTCTGTTGATGGTGGGCAGATGGCCTCTTGAAATATTACCACAAAGACATGAATGCATAGATCAGTGGTCTTCAAACATTTTTGGTCTAGGCCCTGCCCTGAGCAAAATGTGGGCAGGACAGGCCCCCAGAAAATGGAAAATAGACAGTAAATCCAAATGGCTTTGAACTATCGCTCGCTGTCACTGCACCTTGCCCCCTGTATAGACCCTGGGCTCCCCCACCTGCTCCCATCACAGTTTCCGGACTTTCTTCCCACTCCTAGTCCAGTGTCTGGGCTCTCCTCACCCCACCACAGACACTGGGCTCTCCCCAACCTGCTCCCACCAAAGTTCCTTTGCTCTCCGCACCTTGTTTACACCACTTTCCCATGGCTCCCCCATCCTGTTGCCCCCCATTCTGCTCCCACCAAAGTCCCTGTGGTCCCCACTTCCTACTCCTAGCACAGTGTCCGGGGCAGTGGCGGCTGGTGAACTTTTTAAGTGGAAGGGCATACATATTTCACCCACATATGTCATAGCGACCAAGCGTAGCGAGGGAGCCTGAACCAATCAAGAAGATTTTGGAGGGATCTCCCCCGGGAATATGTTTTAAATAATGGGTTAAAATGTTGCATTTTAGAGCACACTTTTAAAAAGAAAATTGGGTAAAAAGCCAAACAGTTTGCCATTTGTAATTGATGCTGGGGAGGAAAATGTTGAATATGTGTTGATCAGAGCAAACAACGCTTATTGGTACATTCCTGATTTTGTGAAAATTCAATTTAAACAACGTAAATTCAATGAGGAGAGCACCATTAGGACATGTGCCTGCAGTTTTGCATGATCAATATCTGTCCATCTTTGTTTCAATTAGGCATATTTCTCCTAAATATACAGGTGTGTAGCACAAAATTTAAACGCTTAAGTGGCAAGGACGAGTATACTCGTCCTTTTTGCATAGACTTGCATAATAGCCTGGCACTTTTTCTTTCATTTTCAAATATGTGTTGTGATAACAGAATCATTTTAAAAAATACTACATTCTGCAGGCTTTAATCTGACTTCCACCTTCACCCAATCCCTTTATGCACAATACTCACAAGCCCATAACATGACTTCAGACAATATTGGACCGCTGGTAGAGTACAGCAAAGTACAGTGTGTTAGTCCTTGAACTGTATAACCAATGCATGGCGCAATGGAGCTTAAGTTGCTTTCCTACAAAGTGCTAACAAACGTTTGCCTGTGAATCCCTGCTCAAGCAGATGGGTAGACGCATAATGCAAAGGCACAATATAAAGGCAATGCATTCTACCTTTCAATCATGCAGTGAACATGGCATGGAAAAGTCCACGCCGAGTTTACTTCATGAAATTAGCTCCTTACTGAAAGGCATAATGCAAAGGCAGTGCTTCTCACAACACAGCCAAAGGGTGTGTGGATGATCTGTTATTTCCCCACCCCTACACACTTCCTGCACACCCCTGTTCACCTTCACGCGCAAACCCTCCTCTTTATTGTTTAACCACATTCGATAATATTAACGAGTTGCATTTATTTTTTAATATTTTCTGAAAAATGCAATTTGCTAACGTTTTGTCGGTAAAAATGCATCCCAATGGAACATTACCTAGACTCACGTTGGCCGTATTTGGTTAGTACAAAATAGCAGTCTGTTTTAGAGGGATACCTCTTTTGAAAAGGCTTCATGGCAATGGCAAACATGATGAAGTTGAAGAAATCATTGAAAGTTCCTTTTGTTAAATGTGCATCTTGTGCTGTAGATATACAACCCCAATGGAGTTTGCAATGACCACAATGCGTTTTCTGTACTTGTGAATTCAAATAACGTAAAGTTGACAAGACTATTGCCCTCATTACAAGTCTGCTGGTCCTGAAAAAAGTGCTGGTAACAACGGTTACCGGTACCCTTTCCGGAGAGGCAAACTACAAGTCTGCTAGTAGGGGCTGTGAACTACCGGCAGGTTCCTCACTGAAGCACTGCCACCACTGCTAGCGGTTCGGGTGCTTCAGAGTTCCCATTCCTGCGGAGTCCTGTGGGACTCCGCAGGAATGGGAACTTACCGGCTTTCTGCTGCCTGTAATATCCAGTTATTACCGGGATATCGGGTGGTGGCAACGGTAAGGTGAGTCTACCAGTAACCCACCGGTGCTACCAATGGTTTACCGGCAGACTTGAGGGCCATGTACATTGTCTTAGCTAACAAGTGTTCACATTTTGTGATTGTGGTCCTGTGGTGTTCTATCTTGAGAGTAGAACAAAAACTTGGCTATAGGTCTTTGGACAGAAAAACACAATTGCCAGTGCTACAGGAAACTCCTGACAAGTGCACTGTTGAGGATGTCCTTAATCAGGGGACCTCAGACTTACATGGTCGTGACCGTGGAAAGGGGACCCGTCATGCATTTATTCAAATAGTAACTGACAGCAACCTTTTTTTGTTGTTCTTCCATCAAATTCTGCTGCGCAAACCAATACTCTGAAGTTGCTGGAAGACAATATGCCACACTGTGTAACACCACCGCACATATTATGTCTAGCCAAAGGAGCATGCAACCTTCTGTTTCATTTACTGCGCCTTTTGCAAAGTAGAGGAAAAGGTATATTCTTTGTGTGACTAAACTACTTGATTGTTGCTTCTATACTATTGTGTATGTTGTCGAAAGAATTGTAAAACGTTACTGGTGTCCGATATATGTCCACGCCATGCTCAGAGTGTCTCTGGACTGGTTAGCTCCTCACCTCAGAGCTCACAGACAGCAGAGCGACCAGACATGACTTTGAGATGATGTTGCACGCTTGTGACTGAAATGGAGGAATAGACACCGAAAGCCGATATCTAGGATGGAAACGGCACGAGTGCAGTGGTAGAAGTGCCCCAAAAAAAGCAGTGGAATTGTGACTCTGGCGGTGGACAGAGTAGGAAGGAAGGGAGCAACGTGCAACACATTTTTCAAGGGGTGCAGTCACGCTGGTTGACAGCCAATTGAGTTGAAACAGATTTCACTTTACCTGGAACTGATTTCTGGTGGTAAAGTGGAGAAGTGTGCTTTAATTTCACAAAGAACAGTTCCGAAATGGTGAAAATGGTTGCAAAAAGTAGTGGAGCTGTTAACAGTAAAACATACATGTAGTGGAACACCGCTCCTACCATTCCCGCTCACTTCGACCACTGCAGGAGTGAAATAACACAACAACGCAAAGTTTAAAATCAACATAATTATTGCACAACCAGACCATTAAAAAAAATCATGAGTCAGAGCCAAGACTCAAAAATGTCAATGGCAAAATTATGTTTTAAAATGTGTAATTGTGTATTAAAGCTTTTTTTTTTCGAAAACAGTTTCATGGGAGCAAGTGTTCTCTTGTCTTCTATTTTTACTCTGACATTTTAACTGGAACTAGCAGCAAGCTCTGCCTGCATCATAAGTATTTTCAGAATCATTCAGAAAATGTGCGTTGATGAAAACCTGATCTCATCAGAACGAAATGGAAAATAGTCCATTACGTTTTTCTTAGGTTACTCTCCGCCGCTCTGACACCTTCTCCTCCACACCTCATGCCCCATTTATTTAATCACTTGCTTTGGGTTGAGATCCTACTTCTCTGCAGGTAACACCCGAATACAGACTTGTGGGTGACCCACTTCTCATGTGTTTGCCTACTCAAACATCTCCCACTCGTGCCTGGATTATAGTTGTACATTGGAAGTCATAACGAGCATTGCATTTCTGAAACTGACCTTCTGGACTCCCCGCCTTGGTTGCACATTAACGCCTCCTCTCAAAATCAAGGACCATTGCTCCGCCGAAATGAGATGCTCAGGAAAGAACAGTGCATGTCTGATACCTAATCCTTTTCAAAGCCCCCTATGCGTGTGTTCATATGAAGAAGCTAATCCCGCATTGAAACCCCAAGTTATAGGAAAAGCATTGGGGCCTGACTTCAACCGACGCATTTATGTAAATAACAGATTAGTGCATGAACAATGCTCCTCTTGTGTTGGTTCATTAACATAATACACAAAGGTCAGACTGCTAGAAAAGCCATATTGTTTCCCATCTACAAAAGGTTTCCAAAGCTGGTCCAGCTGAATATTTCAACATTTGTTTTTACTTGGATCAAGTGCACACTATTGGCAGAATTATCCTGGGAAAAATGATGAGACGTTGTTACAAAAAAATGAATGCATTCAAAGGGACATACCGAGTCGCTTCTGGACTAGCAAATGCAATCAAAAGGTAGGTATTTGCAGTTGTAAAAGGTTTATGAGAAGAGGAATCAGTAGTACTTACACCTCATGGAGCAAAAAAAAAAAGCAATGTAGAGCCACCTTACAAGCTTTGGGAAGTGCTATGGACAGAATTCCTTAGGAAAAAGGGCCTTTTTCCCCATTGAAAAACGCGTGTGTAAATCAGAGTGTCTACATTTTGCCTTTAGTCAACACAGTAGGTCGTATGAATTAGTCACCAAATTGTGCTGCTTGTATGACAGGGAATGGAGCAAACAGGTTACAGCCCAATCTTTAATATCTAACAAAGTTTTTACTAGGGCCAACATGATGCATGCTTTTTCATTATTGTATTGAACACATGGATTTTTATCTAACAAAGCAGAAGAGTTCTGTAGACAGACATGAAAACACTGGCCCTGTAGGTTGCTTTTCCGATTTGATCATCACTTGATGTGATTTGCACCCTGAAGTAAACTGCACTGAGAATGGGCATGTGCGGCTTGCTGACATACCCTGCAGCAGACGTTGGGGGGAGGCGGGAGCGGGTGTGCTGCTACTTACTGGGACCTTCTGTGCTCTCTACCCACCTGTCGCCTCACCCTGGCATGGTGCAGTTTGTTGTGGTGCATTGCAGTGTATTTCTCGCGCCTTGAAACACTTGAAACGCTTGTGTATAGGCGCGTTACAAATGCCATATCATATCATATCAAATATCTTGGAAACCGTGCACCCTAGAGCCTGGACCTCGAGTTTTGCTCCTCGTGTCGGGACTGGTCCTTCTATGATCACATTGATGTTTGGCTGATTTCAGGCAACCATCTCATGTGTGAAGGTGCTGAAACCCGGGGAAAGGGGTGGGTGTCCAGATGTCATGTAGCCAGCAATGTCCGGAGGGTCCCAAAAGGTAACTATGAAAAATTTGGTGCAGATTGGTGAAACGGTAGGGAATTGTATAAGGAACAACACTTTGCTAAGCCACAAACCCACAAACAAATTTTGACTTGTGCTGAAATCCGGGGAACGAGTGGGATGTCCATATGTCATATAGCTAGTAATGTCTGGAGGGTCCTAACAGGTAACAATGCACAATTTGGTGCGGATTGGTAGAACGGTATGGAATTGTATAAGGAAAAACGATTTGGCACAAATCCTGCCACAAACAAACACATTTTGACTTTCTATATATATAGATAGCAAACATAGTAACCAAATATTCTGCTTCATGTTTTCCATAGTGAAACATTTTTAGATACTGCATATTGGAGAAAACCTGTTTGCCCCAATCCATGATTTCAAAGCAGTAAAACTGTTGCCAAATGCAGCTGCTGTATGTTTAGCACCAATGCTCATGTTACATTATCTGCCCACTGGACTTCCGTTTGATTTCACATATTAGACTAATTCGTCTAGAAACATCACAACAGGTCCACCTTGATAATGACAGAGGAACTTAGAATTGATTATTGATTTGGACAGGTGTGTACCTTGGTCCTGCATTGCCTAATCTTTATAAACATACCCATCTATGCAGCATCTTTTCAGAGATGCCAATGGTGGAGACTCCATTACTGTAATGCAATGATAATGCCACATTACCAAGAACGGAACTAGTGCCTGATACACTAGTGCAGGGTGTCTTGATATTCTGTAAGAATCAGGGTCTCCATTTAAATGCCGACACAGGTCTCTGCTGTTAGATGTGCACTGCTCCCCAATAGCCCGAGACATTATTTGTGAAAGAGGATTATTGTAACTTGCTGTCTGGCAGGCCTACTGAAAACGCCTTCTAGAGTCTACGCTGTCGTATTTCACCAGCGCTTAGAAGGATGCGTCGGCTTCATGTTAAGTGCAGAGTAGTCTTTACGCTTCACTTGCTCATGCACAAAGTGCTTTATGGCCAAGCCCCTTTATATTCGAAGCAGTATTTCAAATGGTACATCTGCCCCCTCCCCACAGAGGAAAAAGGCACACCACGCACTTATGTCATTCCACATTTGCAAGGGAGCACATGCTGTTTTGTGTTGTCCACAACACATTACAATGTGCTACCTGAGGACATTGCTGTATCCATGATCTAAATCATTTCATCATGAAAATAAAGACTCTTATTTTATCTCCTTTCTGGTCGTATTTCATCTTGTTTTCTCCCTAATGCTTTGATAGCGTCAATTCGTAGTGGTAAACTATATCAAATAAAAAATAACGCCAACACAAGGACAAAGATCCACGTGCAAGAACACACGTCCAAGAGTGGCGCAGCCACCCCTGTATGGGATGACAGGTTCTATGTGTTATTATCCGAATTGTATAAGCGCAATACAAAATAGACACATTTTTTTGGGCCGTTTTTGGGTGGCCTTTAAAATACTAAAATATCACATACTGTCCCTGTGTGAGCAGGAGAGGAAAGCCGCCTCAAGTGAGGTAAGTGTGTTTAATGTGTTGTGTGTGTGTGTTTGGGTAGTAGGGGTGTGTTGGGCTTGGAAGGGGATGTTGGGAGAGGAAATAGGGTGTTCAGGGGGGTGAAAACCCCCAATCAACATGACAAACAGCAGGAGAGGGTGGTGGTGGAGATGGTATCGTCAACTACTTAAGGGCTCTACTCCCCCTTAAGTAGTTGACGATACCATCTCCACCACCACCCTCTCCTGCTGTTTGTCATGTTGATTGGGGGTTTTCACCCCCCTGAACACCCTATTTCCTCTCCCAACATCCCCTTCCAAGCCCAACACACCCCTACTACCCAAACACACACACACAACACATTAAACACACTTACCTCACTTGAGGCGGCTTTCCTCTCCTGCTCGCACTTGTCAGCCCCTGTGCGCACTTGTATGCGGCAGGAGCATGACAGTTCAATTTAGAAAGACCGAATTGTGAGATCACAGAGCGAATTTCTCAAGCAATCTTTTTTTTTTTCTTCTTTTTTTTTTTAAATCTACTTTTTCACTTGAGACCGGTGGATAACTGCATTTAAACTAGTTGTTCACTTTTTCTTTTTTCTTTATATTTTTCATATGATAAGCCTAGACTGTGGTTTATTGATTTTGTCCTTATAGAACCCTATGTCACTGTACTGTTATCTGCCTATATATCCAGTTTCTGTATTTAATCGAACCTTTCAATGAAAAAACAATAATGCTATGGATATGTTTGGCACATCTTGCAGGGCACTTACAAATCAACACCCTTAGATTAAAAGATAAAATAGATGTCCTAACTCCGACCAAACTCTGCTTCTCTAACCAATAAATGCATGGTAGCATTAAAGTGAGTAGCAACATCATGCTATTATTATTGCTACCACCTCTTTATAGTGTCATCCATTTTGCAGACCCTATTTGCTGATGATGGTTGACATGAATACAGATTTCAGTTTGTGGCCACATCCAATATGTCAGAGAATGATGCCCATCTTTGCTTTCACGGGTGAGCTGCTTTAGCTCAGTTCTTGTCAGACAGTTGCGCTGTGAATGATAACCAATGCGCACAGCGGGCAAGGGATAATGCTGGAATCACTAACCGGCCGCCGTAGAGACAATTCACTAAACAAAAGCAAATGACATATAAATCTGCGCAGCAAAAGGTGACTTCCATTAGACATGACCAACTGTGACTATCAGGGTCGCGTCATGCGTTCAGCGTCGTGTATCGGGATTTAATGTGGGATTAGTGCTCATCTTGGATTTCCTTGTCCGCTCTCATGCACAGATGTGGGAAAGCAGATAAGGATTCAAGGACACCAGATCCAAGGTCCAACATTGAGGGATACTAGGCTCAGGCTAGCCTTTCTGTATTAACCGTGGGGATCCACAGACAACAACACTGCTTGTGAAATGACTAAAACCACAACCATTAATCGAGTAACACAAAGAGGCTCAAAAACAGGTAAGATGCACAGGAACTGAAAAGGAAGAAAAGAGAGCAACGAATAACAAAGTACACTTAATAAATGCTCAACACAAATGTGCTAAATTCACAGCATGCTCAGTTGGGGAACATTGACAACATCCACTCACCACACCTGCTGTGACATCCACTACCCATTAATGGCAGCAGGCAGACGAATAAAGATGACAGTTAGTGTATCCATTAGAATAACCAGTGAACTGCCAAAAATGTGCATCTCTAACAGTGCCACAAAATCTCCATCAGGTTCAAGGCACTCAGAACCTGAAAATAACACATCTCCTTGTATGCAGTCTTGTGCTGGTCAGCTCAAGTTCAATCAGCAACACTTACAGCACTAATAATGGGCAACACCTGGGCTTATCGACTAAGGTGCCAGCCATGCGACCGAAGCAACAGTACACAATGCAAGCAAGAAGGCGCTGTTCAGCATGCACTATCACAGAGAAGTCAAACGTGTGCCGCAAAGACATTGCACTGAGGACTTCCTGGCGTTGGGGACACAGCAACAGCACGTAGCTGCCAATCGCCAGACGAAAATCATTAACTTTGATTTACGTGTAACCTGAGGGTGTTGGCAATAGTGAACCAGTAGGAGGTATGCAGAGCCGTGTGCAGGTTGGTGCATGACGTATTCGCACGCAATGGGAAACGCTACATGGGCATGCTGGAGACGTTATGAAAGACTGAAAATTACGATATTTTAACATGGAGTAAAATGATAATATGCGACAGCAGATGTCCATCTGTAAGTGCTTGCCTTGCATGCATAGTTCACTGACCGAAAACTACAAAATGAGCAAGTCCCATTTACAAAACTGTCCACGGTCTGACGCAAACCCCTGATTAACAAACGCAGCAATCAGTGTTGCCTTAAGATCCATCTTTCGTAAAGGTGTCTCATTCACAAACGGTGCTGGGTGAATTGCATCGAGGCAATATTTGAATGTAATGTAATTGTCATCTGTATTGCGCCTTTCACCGTTGGTATAGTGCCAACACACTGTAGGTTCAAACGCCCTTGGAGAAGAAAGGTCCAGATGTGGGAAAATTCTTCTGAGACTTATAGAATGCGTCTGTGCGTTTTTGACAATATGAAGGTAAGTAGGAGTGGCCAGTTGCTGCTAGTCACCCATGTCGGGAAGACATGTGGATGGGTGTAGAATGGTAGGGTACATAACTTTATATCGAGGTAATGTATGACGAATGCCCATATATCGAAACATTTATCTTGAAAACCTCTATAGTAAATGCATTTTTTTTGTTACGTTTTGGGGGATCCCCCAAACCCCCGTATCCCCCCCTAAAAAACCATCCCGACCATTTTCCCCAAAAAATGTAACCCTTTACCCCACCCTAAATACATTCACTATAAAGGTTTTGGCGATAAAAGGTTAGATATACAGGATCAATATAAACACTGTATACCTGAGAGGTAGATTGGAGAGTATGTGAGAAGACATTATGGGGCCGAAACATGGAATATTTTCCGGGTTCAAAGTGACTTTGCACTAATGGCACAAACCCTGATTCTTGGAACGGCGCAAAAAGTCATTTTTGCAGTACAAAATGACTTTGCCCGGACTTTGCATGGCACAAATACATTGTGCACGGTTCCATAAATCAGCGGTTGTGTTGGCAGTGCAATGCCACTTTTCAGAAGTGCAAATTCAATTTGAACCAGGCAAATATTCCATGAATCAGGCCCTATGTGTACAGCTAGAACACATTTTTATTGTGGGGGTTAGCTGCATTCTAATGGCAGAAATGCTGTGCAATGTGTCTTAGGGCAGTGCATGTTGAGGGTGGGTGCTGACATGTGGTGTGGCAAGTATTCAAGAGCAGGAGAGACATTATGTGAGCAGTTAGGCTGCATTTTAAACATGGGGGAAAACTGCATTCTGAAGCCGGAGGTGTTGTGCACTGTATATTAGAGTACTGAATGTAGTGGAAGGGTGCTGAGAGGTAGTCTGGAGAGAATGTGAGAACAGGAGAAAACATTTTGGGCCCGTTCATGGAATTTTCTGCAGGGTTCAAAGTGACATTGCACTGCTGCAAAGTGATTTTGCACTGCAGACACAAACCCTGATTCATGGAACTGAATCAGTCAGTGCAAAGTCATTTGTGCAGTACAACATGACTTTGCACAGACTTTATGGCTTTATGTGTAGACACACTACACTTTTAAGCAGTGCAAAGTCACATTGTACCGTGCAATAAATTCCATGAAGCGGGTGCGGTGCTATGTTTGCAGCTAGAGCACATTTATTTTTATCGTGGGGCATAGCTGCATTCTAATGGCAGAGGAGTTGTGCAGTGTCTTAGAGTATCAGTGGGTATTTGTGCCTTTGGCTAGAACTCATAAGCAAAGAGTCTGTTACGTACCCATGTGTCCTGGCTGGTTCATCGGTTGCATAGATGTAGCTGGATTAAGGAGGTGGTGGAATCAGAACGTAGCTAAATTCTGGCCATTGCTTATATAGTCCTTTAGTGTAGTGCAGTATTGTTTACCTTCAGAGATTCATCCATATGCAAATATTGGGGCCACCCTATAAATTGTCTTAATGCCACCCATTAGCTTCTCTCGAGACTTATCTGAGTGCACTACCTTTACTACCCTCACATATCATAGAATGACAACCATAGGATGCTTTCAAATTCATCTAGATTCAATACATTGGCTACCTTCTTCAACCAAATACAATTGCAAGGAGTCTAACCTTTATTTTGGTGATTGCACTGGTGAGTCATTCCTGCTGCACTCCTCATGGAATTAAGTAGCTGGCTCAAAGGAGAGGCAGCATTAATCAGGGCGCCGAACGGAATAGCCATCTCTTGAAGGCCCTGCGGAAGACCAGAGGGTCCTCTATGAATCGGATGTTAAGCAGCATAGAGTTCCAGATGGCAGGGGCTTGGACAGAGAAAGTGGGGCCTCCAGTTCTGGTTGATTTGAAAGGGGGAATCACCATTAGTAGAGAGGTGCCTGATCACAGGTTTCTATTGGGATGGTAGTGGAGGATTTTCTGTTAAAGGTATTTAGGGCCTGTCGTGTGTAGGGCTCGGTGAGTGATGCACATGACTTTGAAAATGACCCATCATCCGATAGGGAGCCAGTGGAGAGTACGGTGGGCGGGATTGATGTACTCTCTTCAGCTGAGGGTGAGGAGCTTTTTTGAGTTGGTAGGCAGGGATCGTCCAGGTAGACAGTGTTAGCAGAGTCTAGTCAGGAGAGGAGAATGGACGAGATTGCTCTGTGGTAGGAGAGGTAAGGGAAAATGCATCTGAATAAGCAGAGGTATAGGTAGCAGGATTTTGACACAGTGTTAATTTGGTGTAATAAAGTTAGGTCAGTGTCCATTGTGCAGCCTTGGATTTTGACTCTGGTGGATGCAGCAAGGGGACGGAAGGCTTAGGGAGGGAGGCCAGGCAGTTGGTTGCTGGAAGAGGGCTGTCTTTCCACAGATTATGATCTCTGTTCTCCCTGGATTGAGCAGGAGGGGGTTGACCGTCATCCAGTGATCAACGTATGTGAAGCAGGATGCAGGTGTTCATGGGAGGTGAAGATTTGATTGATTTATTGATATTTTATTTATATCGCGCTCGTACACAAGTGTCCTACAATCCTACAAGTACGAATGTAGGATTCTGAAGATGAGTTGTGTGTCGTCTGTAAGAGGATTCAATTCAACACTACAGCTAAGTCAATGCCTAGTCTGGGATACTGAATGGAAACCCTTATTGATATATCTTTACGTCCAGTTTATGCGTTCTGGATGACTACCCCTATATAACACCCCTCTCTTGGAATCCCCCTCACCCCACTGAGCCACGAAGTAGTTCTGTTTGCAAGTTTAAACGGTTTATTTGATAATTTAAACAATATATATATATATATATATATACATATCACACTTTATAATAAATTAATAATTGAATATCACACTTAATCTGAGCAGTAATCAATAATGGAAAGTCTGGCACTAGCACACTTCTTTATAATCAATGATGAGTGGTTATAGGATGGATACGATAGCAACAATACTTTTATGGTTTCAAGTGGATGCAATGTGGAATGAAATGCAGTACAGAAATTAACTTGATAGGATTTCAGCAAAAGACAATGTAATCACTTTCTTGGACAATTCACCCCCCTTTTATGCACTGTAAGGAGCTGAAGATGACACAGTTCTTAGGAATGCAATCAAATAGAATTCAGTTCAATTCCCCCCCAGCAGCTTATACAACAGATAGGAGTTTTGAAACACAGGCAAAATGCTTTGAATATGGCGACAATGCAGTGAGAAATATGCTGAAAATGGTTTTAATTCCCTTTAGGAGGTTCAGGGTGAGTGAAATATACTTGGGATGAGTTCAGGCTCACTTTAGCAAGGATCTAGGAGTAACTAGCAGGTCAATCGAATTTTTGGCAAAGGAAAGCAATGAAGCTGCTGTTTTTACACATGGCTGGATTTTTAACCAAATCGCAAATCACAGTAAAATTCGCGAATGCGAGAATCGTGATTACGGCAAAAGTATACGGAGTCGGTTCTACGCTTATTGGAAAGCTGAGATTCTAAGCTTTCAGAGGAAAGTTAAACCAAGTTCCTAGCCCAAACGGTTACAGAGATACGGACGATTAAATAAAGGTAGTTTTTCGGATTTGAAATTTTAAAAGTTCAGAGCGACAGGTTACAGCTTGCAGCTAGAAAATGACAAGTGACAGCTTTGCAAATGACAGGTGACAGTTAGGAGGCAGTTCTGGTTAGATTAAAATAGATTGAATTATATTATTTTAACTAAGAGATTGGTTCTGCACAGTTCTGCTAGGTACTCACAATATATTTAGAAATAGGCCTCGCCACGGATCTGGTCAACAGGTTTTCTTCACTCGCCACGGACGGTTTCTGCGCACAGCGTCTGGGTCAGCTCTACTCTGCTGGTCTGGGTCTCTGGTTCTGATCAGGTCTGTGGGTCTGGATACAGCGGTCTCCGGTTCAGCTGGTCTCTCTCTGGATACAACACTGCTCCCTGGCAAATGGCCAGAGTTCTTGCAAAGAATTCAAACAGCTCGCCTGGCTGTGAATAGTAGCAATGATTTGAGGCCTGCTAAAGAGGGATTTAGCTTGTAGTTGATCTCTCTGCTACAAATTCTGAAGTAAAGTCTTGGTCTCTGAAGGTGGATAGATTGAAGTCTCTGTGTTGGCTCTCTGGAGGTTGATGGAGGTAAAGTATGGATTTTCCCGGCAGAGCGTCCCGCAGCAGATGGAATAGAATGTCCCTATCTGTCCTGACTGTCTGCTTTTATGTGTTTTGAAAGTGGGTGGAGAGGCTAGCTTTCTAGGCCCTACCCCTCTCCACTTGTCATTGGCCGCTTCCTCCTCTTCCCCTTGATTGGGGGAATGAAATGAAGTGTCATCATGATGAGGTCTGTTTATGATACAGAGAACCCACCCCTGTCAACTTTACACACAATCTATATTTGACCTAAAGACATATTTCATAGTTACATAGTGGTTTGAAATTACATGCACCCATCACATATCACATGAGGTAGCCCCTGTTCCAATTCAGCTCTTCCTGGGGGCTTGCATTCAGAAATGGCAACCTTTGGTGCTTTTTAGTGGGTTTTGCAACATCGGATTTTTCTCCAGATTTATACACATGTACACGGCCTGTCCATACATACTCCAGTAAATTACCATGTCTCTAGCTTAAACACAGAGTCTGTAGTATACATAAATAGCAGGATTTTGCCCCAGAACATCACACAAATTGGAGTTTGGGCTTGAATCGAAGGTACATTTTTTAAATGAAGGCTCTCACAGTTATACATTCCTGTCATTTGATTACAAAGAGTTATCAGTGTTTCTGTAAAATATATATTTTGCTTTCAATTCAGTTCTCAGAGTGTTGGAGTCCGCCTCCAAGACTTGGGTGGGTCAGTGATCACATGTGTCTTCTGGCAGGCAGGCCTTTGTTGACAGGAAACAGTCAAAATCAACATATTCTATTCAAGTGCAATAGCCTATTGTGTGGTCTCCAGAAGGTTGAGGTCAGCAGACCAGGGGGTCACTTTGCATTTGGTTATTATGACCATGTGATATCCTGGGCTGTGGTGTGAATCTCTTGAGGTGAGAGGGTTTCCCAGGCTTCTGGCCTCTGGGAACAGCAGGTGGCTAATTTTTAATTAAAATGCAGCCTTTGAAGTCAGCTGAGTCAAATCCCTTTGTCAGAAACTGCACTTAGTTCTCTTGTCAGAGTTTAGACCGCTAGCGCCGCCTTGAGGATTTTGTTGGTACTGCATCCATTTTTGGGATCTTTCTTGGATTAATGCATTCCAAACAGGAATGGTTCTTACATGGTAGTAAATAATCCTTGCTTAACATTGTTTTGATGGGGCTCCTTACAGTAAAATGGTTATGTGGAACCCCACAAAAGGGTTGAATCTTTAAAGTGGTCCGGTGAGCCACGATTTCAGCAACTTTTTGACATCAGTAATAGTGGATTTTGTTAACAAAGATCTTTCTTTACAATGGTGGGTGGCAAGTGAGGTAACCATTTTGGTGTGCGCACAAACTGTGTGGTTCTCCTGGATTCTGGCGCACTTGTGGGCTTTTTGGCCATCTTGGATTTTCTAAGCCCACAGCACCAAACGTTGCAGCATGATAGCTCAAACGTGGGTCAGGACACCCAACCAATCCCCCCACGTGACTGCCCTTTGAATTTGAGTCGATGGGGAGTCGGGTGCACAAGGGTTTTGACCCACACACTGGTCTGTCCGCATAATCTTCTTCCAATTCTGCAAATGGCACAGTTCAGCATCTTTTCCTCCATCCGGTACTGATCGATCGGTTCTCCTCGCTGGTCCTGATGGGAATATTGGGCGGTACCCTGGGCCCCTCGTGTCTCTGCTCCCGACCTCCGGATCGTCCTCCCTGGCCAGTCTCAAGGTTTTCTTTATCCTAGGACGACAAAGGAAGAGCGGCAATACCTATTCATAGACATTTTTACCCCACCATTGATATAGTGGGGTGGCATATACATTTATAGTCAAAACATATGAACATGCACATTTCTTTTCGCATTCAAAAACGAAAACACCCACATTGAGAAACTCAGAATTTGATAGGCGATATGTAGGATATTTTAAGTTAGAACTGAATTAATCTGAGACAGTACCCTCTATAATTCCAGAGGATTCCTCCAGTTGTTGCAGAGTGTGCCTGGGATGGCAACACTTTAGCTGATTTATATGTACCCACTTGTTTTCCCCCTCTGCCAAACCGCCTTTGGGGATGTGGATTTTGTAGGCCACAGGGGAGATCTTGTCTATAATCTCATAGGATCCCTTCCATGTAGGCAAAAATGTTCTCTGTTTGGCCTGGTTCCTTTGGAAATTGTATAGATAGACCCGGTCCCCCACCTGATATTCCTTCCTGGAAGTTTTCAGGTCATAGTGGGTCTTCATACTCTAAGCTGATCTTTCTAGATTCCGCTGAGCATAGGCAAAAGCATGTTGAAGGTGTTTCCTTAAATTCTCCACATACTCATGAGTTGTGGAGGCATTTATTAGTGTCTGCTCTTGGGTCCTGTAGAGCAAATGCTGCGGAAGCACCATCTTGCGTCCAGTCATCAACTCGAATGGTGACATTTTGGTTGCAGATGAAGGGGTAGATCCGATGGCCATTAGGACCAGAGGTAATCGGATATCCCAACTTGGCCCAGAATCTGCCACAAATTTTTTTAATATGCTCACAATTGTCCGGTTGTAGCGTTTCACTGCTCCAGAAGAAGCTGGCCTGTAAGCAATGTGTAGCTTTCTCTTGACCCCCAGTATCTCCCACATCTTTGTCATTACTTCACTGGTGAAGTGGCTACCTCTGTCTGACTCAATCCTTTGAGGTAGACCAAAACGGGAAAAGATGTGGTTAATCATCAGGGCAGCTGCTGTTTCTGCCTTGCAATTTGGGGCTGGGAGACATTCCACCCACTTGGTAAACAAGCATGTCACAGTCAACATGTACTTATTTCCTCTAGACGAGCGAATCACAGGGCCTACAAAGTCGATTTGTAAATCTGACCATGGCAGTGTCATCCCCCTCTTTTGGAGAGGCGCCCGGTGTGTGAGGGATGTTGTCTGAAATTGTGCACACACAAGACAACCCTTCAAGTATTGGTTGAGGTCCTTGCCCATGTGTGGCCAGTATGCAACCTCTCTTAAGATTTCCAGTGTTGTGTGAAACCCCCTATGACCGGCGGTGGCCGCATCATGGGCGTGACTTAACATCAGGCTTCGGAATGAGGTAGGAACCACCCACTGATCGTGGCCAGCTTTGGATTTCCTTACCAACAAACCGTCTTGGATCCGGAACATTTTTGGACATTTCATCAACACTCTAAGGTCCTCTTTCCCGTTGTAATCGGTATCCGTCAGGGGAAAGTTCTCAGGGTCCTCAATGTGTTGGTAAAATGTACCAATTATTGGATCCCCCTTCTGAGCGGTAATCAAATCAGCATCAGGGGTCTCCTTGCTCCATTGTGCAATTGAAAGGTCATTGTGAGCATTTGTCTGGGACCTAGTGATACCAGTGACCTGGATTTCCCCCAACAGGGACTCTATTTCTATTAGATCCCCTTGGATGGCCCCGGTTTTGGCCAGCTGATCAGCTAAGTCATTTCCAGTTTTGTCTGGTCCCTCTACTTTGGAATGACCCTTGATCTTTTTCCAATAGATGGTCATCTCATTCGAGGTGACCAGATCATCAATGTTTTGTATCAACTTCCCATGTTTCAAGGGTTTGTTATTAGCACATAACATGCCTCTGGTTTTCCAATTAACCAGGTGCTCCACGAACCCGTTCCATACATAATACGAATCTGTGATTATGACCAGTTCGTGGAGTTGATGCTGGACAGCAGTGAGGATGGCCTGATGCACAGCCATCTATTCTGCCACCTGACTACTTCGGGGACCAATTTTGTATCCAGAAGAGGGTTCTGGGGACTCATTCACCCATGCATTCCCTACGCCGGCCACCAGTTCTTTCTCCCCGTTGTTGTCAACATGGTAAGAGCATCCATCCAAATAGACAGTGGGCATTCCCTCAAACTTGTCCTCTTCAAAGACTTTGTGTGGGGAATTAAGGTATGCCTCCGTGTTGTCCTTGATTTTTAGACTTTCGTCCTCGAGACAGTTTTCTCTGGCACGATCATGCAAGTCAGCCAGACCTTGCGCAAGGGGACTCTTCTTGTTTTGGCCATATCGGACCTCCACCGGAAAGCCTTGCATTGACAGATTCAGGAAGTAATTTGGGAATTACTCACATTTCCGGCCCGGATTCTGTCACTTTGGAGATATTGCAGAGGCTGGTGTGGAGTCTCCACTATGATGTGTTCCCCATGGATAAACGGGCGGTAATTCTTCAATGCCCACACCGTTGCCAGGAGTGCCTTCTCACAATCGTTGAATTTTTCCTCCACAGAGGATAAAGTTCTGCTCGCATAGGAGATTACTTTATTGACCTTGTCATGCTTTTGGTATAATACTGCTGTCAAGCACGTATTAGAGAACCCTGTCTCCAGGAAGAACTCCTTGTTTCTGACAGGGTAAGCTAGGCAAGGCGCTTGTGAGAGGCTTCTCTTGAGTTGTTTTACCGCCTTGGCTTGTTCTGGACCCCATTCCCACTTGACCCCCCTCTTCAGGAGATGAATGAGGGGTCTGGTGATCTCTGCATAGCCCTCAATGAACTTTCTGCTGTAATTAGTCAGTCCAAGGAGGCTCCTTAGTTCCCGCAGAGTTGCGGGGTCTTTCAGTTTCTGAAGTGCTTCCACTTTCTTTTCCTGGGGACAGAGACCCTGAGGAGTAATCTCATGCCCCAAGAAATTAACACGGGTTCTACACCACTGTGCTTTCTGAAATGAAAGTTTTGCTCCGGCGGCCCTCAACTGGGTCAGAACATAACGGATCTCCGCTATGTGTTCCTCCACAGATGAACTTTTGATGAGGACATCATCTACATAAGCCAGGTTACCCCTCGCACCCAGGTCGGGCATGGCCTTATGTAGGAAAACGTTGAATTCATTGCCGGAGTTGAGGTATCCGAAGGGAGTCCGGGTCCATGTGTACTGCTGGCCCCCAAAGGTAAAAACCAGCTTGTATTGGTCCTCCCTACTGACCGGCACGGTCCAGTATCCATTGGTCAGGTCTATTGCAGTGAATACCTGTGACCCCTGAATCTGGGCCAGCCCTTGGTCAATGTGCCTGCTGCCTTTATGCCTGCTAACTTGTAACTAAGAGCCTCCGAATGTAATCTTATATCTGTGTTTCCTCTGTAACAGCGCCTCGATGCCTCATGGGCTGCAAGTGCGCTTAACAAATGCAAATAAATAAATAAATAAAAAATAAAAAATAAATGTAGGGAAGAGGCCATCGGGAAGTATGGACCCGTTTGTTGAGCTCCCTAAGGTCAGCGCAGAGTCTCCACTTGCCGTTTGGCTTTAATATTCCTAGCACTGGATTATTGAAGGTGCTGTGGACGGGACGGATCATTCCCCTGGACTCAAGGTCCTTAATTATTTCAGTAAGGGACTCCATTGATGCGAGAGTCAAGCGATATTGCTTCACAAACACTGGAGTCATGCCAGGGTCCGTGGGGATTGTTGTTGTGTGGATGTCGGTGCGACCACAGTCATATGAGTCTACCGCAAAGAGATCTTGGAAATCCACGAAGACTTGTTTCAACTCTTGCTTCTGTTCCAGAGTCACACAGGCATCAACTAGGTTGACTCTCTCTTCCACCATCTGCCTGAAGCCTGGAAAGACTTCTGGTTTGGCTATCTCAGCGGCCTCCTCCAGCTGGGTGGAGAAGTCCCTGGTCAGAGTGCTGATTTGGACTGGAGGATTCAGGTGGGAAAGGCAGCCCTCATGGACCTGGAAAATCACCTCATCCCTCCTGAAGTCACAAGTCACATCTTCCTTACCATAAGGGCAGGAAGTGTACACCAGGAAGTTCCCCCCATGCCGGGTAAAAATCCTGTCTGGTGTTGTATTGTCATCACTGTCACTGTCAAAACAGTCCTTGGGGATTGGTCCTAACAGTTAATTTCCTAAATCGATGGAAAAATGTCGGTCATCAACCGCCATTCCAATAATGGTGCCTGCGGTTAGAGTAATACTCTTTAATTCGCTGTTATCCACCTCTATTAGAATGGTGTCATGTTCTATGTTGACTAATGGAGTTGGGTTTACCCCCAACCCTTGCTGTTGGAGAGAAGCGTTTAGATGTATGTAAGCATCAGGGTTTTTCAAATGTTGTCCTCTTTTAGCTTTCACTTCCAGGGAGAATTGTCGGGTCCTTTCTGGGATGGTGACTTCCTCTTTGATCTGAATTTCAACTGCATAAGGTAGCAATTGAGCTGACCTAAATGCTTTTTCTGGATCATCAAAGCCATGGGATTATCCGCTAATCGGGACCAAGCTTTGAAGTTTATTAGGTCCAAACTAATGGCAAAGCGATTGAGAATGTCACTGCCTAAGTAAAAAGCGGCAGTGACGTCTCACACGACCCAACAATTATGGACTATGCTCTTGTTGCCAATGGAGATTTTGAGCATACACCTGCTTGGCAGGAGATGTTTGGAATTAGGCGCTTCCAGGTCCATTTCCCATTTGTCTATCAGTTTGAATGTGGGAATGGCTGGATCTTTTGGGAGTTGGCGGAACATGGCTTCGCTGATGAAGCTCTTACGGTTGCTCACACACACTCGGGCGAGAACAGAGTCCTTCCCATCATTTAACTGAACAGGGATGAACAACTGCTCTCCAATTTGCTGAATATCAGCCAGGCTCTGAGCTGATTTCACATCTTTCTGTACTATAGGAGTGGGAGTTTCTGATTGTGGATTAGTATAGAATTTCAGAGTGTTTCCTTCCAGCATGGAATACCACTTTAGACTGGAAGGAAGGTTGATTTTCAGAAATAGAGAGGACCCCCCATCACCAGTCTGTTGTCCTACTGCTATTACTGTCACGTCTGGAATTTGGTTATTCTGGAAGTGGAATTCTACTTGGTCAGAATTTTGTTCAACCATGTGGCATGTGCCGTTTAAACTAACATGGTTGACACTCTGTTTTAATTTTATGGGTCGGCTAGTCTGGGTCCAGAGGACCTTGTTTACGCAATCTATTAGGGGTGACAACCTTCTCAGGAGGTCATTCCCTAGTAAACAAGGGGTGCCCTCTGGAGTCACAACTATGACCGGGTGTTTCAACTTGTGTCGCCCAATTTTAATGTCCAAATCTGCCGTCCCCTCGACGGGAATTTCCTTCCCGTCAAAGTTCTGGAGTTGTCCAGGTAGTGAGGTGAGAGGAATTTGGTAATTCCCTCCCCTTCCAGCATTCAGTTCATCAAAGGCCCTTCTGGACAGAAGGGTAGCTTGAGATCCCGTGTCCACCAGCGCTGAAATCGTACCCTGCCCCTGTACTTGTACCGGGTCATAATATCTTCCCTCCTTCTCCTCAAGGGGGCATAGATAATGCACATTTTTGGACAACTGGTGGGCTAACTTTCTGGTTTTGGACATTGCTAGAGAAGAGATTTTGGGCAGAATTCTGTGGAGAGTCTTGGGAATCTGAAAGAAAAAGTTGGCAACTGGAGATCAGAGCCATTGTGGGTTCCCCTGGTTCCGGTTCTGGGCCGCCCCCCCCTTTTTGGAGGCAGTCACCAGGATGGGTTTGAACCAGGGGATTTTGGTATTGTGGGTTCTGGGATAAGATGATGGGCGGCGGTAGCTCAGTCTCCATATCTCCCCAGTCTGGATTGGAATCCCTTGGGACCCATTTTTCTTTGGGAGGAGTTCCCCCATCTCTGAAGGAGAAGATCCTTTTCCCAGGATCCTCTGGGGATCCCTCTCCTTCAAATTGGAAGATCTGTATTTCTTCCACAAAACGGGTCTGTTTGGGTCCTTTGTTTCTCCTACCCCCCTCTTTGCTCCTTGGGAGGCAGGCTTTCAGGGGCAGGAGATTTTGTTTCCGGTTCCTGGTTTTCCAGGGGCTGTTTACAAGTTGGGAAGGAAGCTTCCTCCAAGGCTTTACACCCCCCTTCCCCTTGTGCCTCCCACCCTGGGAACTGGTGGGTTGTCGGGGTGCTGCCCCCGCCATTGCTCTGGAGCACCAGGCCCAGAGTTTGGTGCATTCTGTGTCAGCATTCCCATCTGACGGTTCTGCTGAGCCCTTAGCACGCAACCCAGCTCCTGTGCCATGTTCTGAACCTGGCGCTCTAACTGGGAAACCCGCTCAGGCTGATACGGGGCCCTGTTTTCTCCCCTGGGCTGATCCCGGGAAGGGTAGCTATCCCTTCTCTGGTAATATCCCGGATTGTGAAGATTTGGGTACCCCTCCACCCTTGGCCTCCCCTCTCCCGGATTAGGTTGTCTGGGCTCAGGGAATTGGGAAAAGAAGGATGGATGATTTTGGGGCTGGAAATTGGGTGGATACCTGGGGAAAAAGTTCTGCCCAGGATTTGGAGAATTTCTGCCCTCCTGGGGGAAGTTAGGAGGGAAGTTCCCCGGGTCAGGTGCTTGGCTGGATCCCCCCCCTTGGGCCGGAGGAGTCCACACATAACCCAGGATTGGTCGGTTTCCCTTGTAGCGGGGACTTGCATAGTCAGGGGAGCGTGGGACCCCATTTGTGGGACTACCTCCTCGACTCCCTGTCTGTGACTGGCCCGAGGGATTTCTGGGCTTAGGATTATTAGGTGCAGGTAGGTTTTTATGCCCCCCCATCTCCAAGTCTAAAACGGGGGCAACCTTTACCTCTGCCACCTTGGCAGCAGCAAGGGTGCTGTTGGTTTTGGGGTTTTTGGGCGCATTATTTTTATTTTCTATGGGTTTATGCACCTCATAGATCCGGGTAGCCTGTTCAATGACCCAGTCTAAAGATCTTTTCTCGTGAAAATCTCTCACGAGCTGGGTCATGATGTATTTGGGCAAGGCATGGAAAAATGTATTGACAAATTCTCTGCTGTCTGTGCGCACCCTTCTGGTGGTCTGCGCAAAGGCACGTTTCAGTTCTTGCACGAATTCTTGTGGGGCCTGATCCTCCCCACATTGCAAATTGTAGGCTGCCTTGCGAGCCTCTTGGGGATTTCTGTGAACAGAAAAATGTTTTAATATGGCCGCCCTATAGGTGGACCACCTTGAATGATTTTGGTCTTCTAGCCCCGCAAAGAAACTGGAGTACTCTGGGGAGAATGTCCACTTTACATATTGGATACAGCTTTGGCTGTCCTTCAAATGAAAAGTCTCCATCGTTTGCTCATAGAGCTCCAAGTGTTCCCAAACAGAGTACTTGGCGTTCTTATGATAAGGCGTGATGACACTCCTGATTGCCTTAATCTGTTTCAATGGGTCCTTAAGCAAGGCCCTTTTTACCTTATTGGCCTTTTTGGTTCGGGTAACCCTGGTCCATTCATCCTCTGACTCAGAGGCACTGCTCCCAGAGGTTCCTGTCTGATCTTCCAGGTTTTCCCGGATTCTGCGAGCCTGGGAATGGTTGGCAGAATGTGGGGACCTGGTCTCCTGTGTCCTGCGTCGTTCAGAGGTGTCTTCAGATTCCTCTTTGCTGCCAGGATTTGATGGGTACCCCCCCCCCCCACTGACCTAACTGGGCAGAGGTTTTCAGGATGCCCTTAATGGGCCTACTCTCCTGGGGTTCCCCACTAAATTGCACTGTGCTTGGGTGCCCATACCCGGGTGCCCGCCCATCCATTCCTGGGAGGTACTGGCCTATGAGCCCCATGCTTCTGGCTGGATAGTAATCTGCCATCCCTGTGGCCCGGTGCTCATGTGCGCCAGGAGACAGGGGGGTGGCAGAGTCCAGGGACTGAGAGAGATAAATGCCTCTGGTACTAGGGCTCCCGAGGTTATGCTCAGGAGTTTCCCTTTCCCAGCGAACCTGGTCTCTATCCGCCCCTGCTCCCTGTTGCAATGCAAGAGCCTGTGCCTTCAGTTCCTCAGTTAAGGCCTTACTAGACTCTATCAGTCTCTCCTGCATCGCTACCTGTTGTTGGAGCCTATCATTGTGCTGGCAGAGAGCCTCATTCTCTCTCTGCGTTTCCTGATTGGTCCTGGAGCACTGGGCCAGTCTTTGCTGCAGGAGGGTTACCTCCTGAGCTGTGTCCCTATTGGCCTGCTCCTTTCTTGCCAGAGCATCCTCCACCTGCCTGGTGTGCTCCAACAAGTTATGGTTTTCTTTTTGGAGGTCACCCAGTCCCTGGAGGGCCAGGTGATTTCCTTCCATTTTCCTTTTTAAGTGGCAGACTTCCTGGCCTAAGGTATCCCTTTCCTGACTAAGAGCCTGCATCTGTGCCACCAGGTCGTCCCTTTGCCTTTGGAAGGCACCAGTTTTCTGGCGCTCCTGGTCAAACTCTGCCTGGGTATCCAGGTCTTTCAAAATCAGTTTATTGCTCTCTGCCTTCTCCCTATCTAGGTGGCTTTGTAGGGTGACTACCTGCTCAGCACATGCCCTATTGAAGTCTAACTGTTGCTCCAGCTTTTTCTGGCTCTGCAGAAGGGAGTCCAAACCTTCTTGGTGCTCCTTCTGCAAGGCCAGAAATCTGGTATCCTGGTCTGACTTTTCCTGTTGCAGCACATCCATATCCTCCTTTATTTTAGTGATGTACCGTCTGCTGTCATTTTCTGACTCCTGGCCCCTGAGCAGCCTCTGCTCAGAAGAGTCCAGATCAGATTGGGCCTTCTGTAGTGCCAGCAGTTGCCTACTCGCCAGATCTTGGCCTTCAGCACATTTGTCCTGCATGGCTCCCATATGTAAATATAAATATGCCGCTACCCTGGCAATCTTGTGGTGCTCATCCTTGGCCTTCGGGCCATGTATAGTTCACTCAGGGCCACATGTAGGGGACACTGATCTCCCCATATATCTGACCCTGTTTCAGTGACCTGTTGCGCGATTGCCTGCAACCAGACCGTTTGGTCCTGATGATTCCACTCACCTCTCACAAATAGCTTATGTAAGAAGTGTTCTCTGGCTATTTTCATATCTACCAAGGTCGTCATTCTGGAATTTAAGTTCCTTCCTGACTTACAGAAGTTTATATTTTATCTTTGCAAAACAGACCTTTTCCTTAGAGCGTTCCTTTGAGGAGTGCTTTACAGCGTAACACAGCGTGGTGATCCAACCGGATATGTGTATCTGGTCAGCTGGCACACTGTATTAATCTGCACAAGTGATAGATCTAACCCAAACATCCCGGACGAGCCCCCAATTTGTAAGAGGATTCAATTCAACACTACAGCTAAATCAATGCCTAGTCTGGGATACTGAATGGAAACCCTTATTGATATATCTTTATGTCCAGTTCATGCGTTCAGGGTGACTACCCCTATATAACACCCCTCTCTTGGAATCCCCCTGACCCCACAGAGCCACGAAATAGTTCTGTTTTGCAAGTTTAAACGGTTTATTTGATCATTTAAACAATATATATATATATCACACTTTATAATAAATTAATAATTGAATATCACACTTAATCTGAGCAGTAATCAATAATGGATAGTCCGGCACTAGCACACTTCTTTATAATCAATGATGAGTGGTTATAGGATGGATACGATAGCAACAATACTTTTATGGTTTCAAATGGATGCAATGTGGAATGAAATGCAGTACAGAAATTAACTTGATAGGATTTCAGCAAAAGACAATGTAATCACTTTCTTGGACAATTCACCCCCTTTTTATGCACTGTAAGGAGATGAAGATGACACAGTTCTTAGGAATGCAATCAAATAGAATTCAGTTCAATTCCCCCCCAGCAGCTTATACAACAGATAGGAGTTTTGAAACACAGGCAAAATGCTTTGAATATGGTGACAATGCAGTGAGAAATATGCTGAAAATTGTTTTAATTCCCTTTAGGAGGTTCAGGGTGAGTGAAATATACTTGGGATGAGTTCAGGCTCACTTTAGCAAGGATCTAGGAGTAACTAGCAGGTTAAACGAATTTTTGGCAAAGGAAAGCAATGAAGCAGCTGTTTTTACACGTGGCTGGATTTTTAACCAAATCGCAAATCGCGGTAAAATTCGCGAATGCGAGAATCGTGATTACGTCAAAAGTATATAGCAAGTCGGTTCGAGGCCTGTTGAAAATCTGAGATTCTAAGCTTTCAGAGGAAAGTTAAACCAAGTTCCTAGCCCAAACGGTTCCAGAGATACGGACGATTAAATAAAGGTAGTTTTTCGGATTTGAAATTTTAAAAGTTCAGAGCGACAGGTTACAGCTTGCAGCTAGAAAATGACAAGTGACAGCTTTGCAAATGACAGGTGACAGTTAGGAGGCAGTTCTGGTTAGATTAAAATAGATTGAATATATTATTTTAACTAAGAGATTGGTTCTGCACAGTTCTGCTAGGTACTCACAATATATTTAGAAATAGGCCTCGCCACGGATCTGGTCAACAGGTTTTCTTCACTCGCCACGGACGGTTTCTGCGCACAGCATCTGGGACAGCATCTGGGTCAGCTCTACTCTGCTGGTCTGGGTCTCTGGTTCTAATCAGGTCTGTGGGTCCGGATACAGCGGTCTCCGGTTCAGCTGGTCTCTCTCTGGATACAACACTGCTCCCTGGCAAATGGCCAGAGTTCTTGCAAAGAATTCAAACAGCTCGCCTGGCTGTGAATAGTGGCAATGATTTGAGGCCTGCTAAAGAGGGATTTAGCTTGTAGTTGACCTCTCTGCTACAAATTCTGAAGTAAAGTCTTGGTCTCTGAAGGTGGATAGATTGAAGTCTCTGTGTTGGCTCTCTGGAGGTTGATGGAGGTAAAGTATGGATTTTCCCGGCAGAGCGTCCCGCAGCAGATGGAATAGAATGTCCCTATCTGTCCTGACTGTCTGCTTTTATGTGTTTTGAAAGTGGGTGGAGAGGCTAGCTTTCTAGGCCCTACCCCTCTCCACTTGTCATTGGCCACTTCCTCCTCTTCCTCCTCTTCCCCTTGATTGATATTTGACCTAAAGACATATTTCATAGATACACAGTGGTTTGAAATTACATGCACCCATCACATATCACATGAGGTAGCCCCTGTTCCAATTCTGCTCTTCCTGGGGGCTTGCATTCAGAAAGGGCAACCTTTGGTGCTTTTTAGTGGATTTTGCAACATCAGATTTTTCTCCAGATTTATACACATGTACACGGCCTGTCCATACATACTCCAGTAAATTACCATGTCTCTAGCTTAAACACAAAGTCTGTAGTATACATAAATAGCAGGGTTTTGCCCCAGAACATCACACAAATTGGAGTTTGGGCTTGAATCGAAGGTACATTTTTTAAATGAAGGCTCTCAAAGTTATACATTCCTGTCATTTGATTACAAAGAGTTATCAGTGTTTCTGTAAAATATATATTTTGCTTTCAATTCAGTTCTCAGAGTGTTGGAGTCCGCCTCCAAGACTTGGGTGGGTCAGTGATCACATGTGTCTTCTGGCAGGCAGGCCTTTGTTGACAGGAAACAGTCAAAATCAACATATTCTATTCAAGTGCAATAGCCTATTGTGTGGTCTCCAGGAGGTTGAGGTCAGCAGACCAGGGGGTCACTTTGCATTTGGTTATTATGACCATGTGATATCCTGGGCTGTGGTGTGAATCTCTTGAGGTGAGAGGGTTTCCCAGGCTTCTGGCCTCTGGGAACAGCAGGTGGCTAATTTTTAATTAAAATGCAGCCTTTGAAGTCAGCTGAGTCAAATCCCTTTGTCAGCAACTGCACTTAGTTCTCCTGTCAGAGTTTAGACCGCTAGCGCCGCCTTGAGGATTTTGTTGGTACTGCATCCATTTTTGGGATCTTTCTTGGATTAATGCATTCCAAACAGGAATGGTTCTTACATGGTAGTAAATAATCCTTGCTTAACATTGTTTTGATGGGGCTCCTTACAGTAAAATGGTTATGTGGAACCCCACAAAAGGGTTGAATCTTTAAAGTGGTCCGGTGAGCCACGATTTCAGCAACTTTTTGACATCAGTAACAGTGGATTTTGTTAACAAAGATCTTTCTTTACACTGGTGGGTGGCAAGTGAGGTAACCATTTTGGTGTGCGCACAAACTGCGTGGTTCTCCTGGATTCTCGTGCACTTGTGGGCTTTTTGGCCATCTTGGATTTTCTAAGCCCACAGCACCAAATGTTGCAGCATGATAGCTTAAACGTGGGTCAGGATACCCAACACGTCGGCATAGTTGTAGCAGGTGAGGTTGTGTGAGTGGATAAGTTTGGGGATAGGGCTCATGTAGAGATTGAAGGTGAAAGGGAATAGGCAGGTGCCTTGGGGGACTCTGTTACTGACGGGTCAAGCGGAGGAGGTGAAAGGAGGGCGGAGGAAGTGAAGTGAGGTAGAAAAGGGATTTGGTGTCAATTTGCAAGGAATGAGGAGATCCACTTTAGTGATGTCTCTATAATGCCAAGGGTGTGCTGCCTGTCAATGAGGATGCTGTGCATGATGGTGTCGAAGGAAGCTGAGAGGTCAAGTAGTATGAGTGTGGCACAGCCCTCCATCCATGTCTGTGGTGTTCTTGTAGTCATACCATATGGAGACTAGGGATGATTCAGTTCTGTGAAAGGACCTGAAACCGTACAGACTGGGGTCGAGGAGGTGGCTTGTTTCCATGAAAGTATTGAGCTGGGAGTAGACTTTGTTGTCAGTGAGGTTGGCTAGGAAACGGGTGTTAGAGATTGGCCTTTAGTTTGTGGACTGGATGGGAATAATTGAAGGTTTTTTCCGGAGGGGTTTGACGTGGGATGTTTTGAACCAGGGTTGGATTGACCCCTCGGCCTTTCGGCCCGTGGCCGGCCCGAAATCGTTCCTGGGGAGTGGGTGCCAGTTTCTGGGCATGCTTGGGCCGGTTTTGGAAAAAATAAAACATTGAAAACAATTTTGGGGGAAAAATATATATATATTTTTGAAAAAGAAAATACCTGCAACGGCATAATTCATCAAAGCAAGGTAACCCATGTTACCTTGCTTTGATGATTTATTTGCATTCATGATGTGTGCATCATAACTTATGATGCATGCATCATTCACATGCTGCTGCAGCATGCAAAGTTGAGGGGCCGTGGCTGCCGCCGGGCCGGCGGCTTTCACTGCGCTGCCACTCCAGGGGGCATGGGACCTCCTGGAGTTGCTGTGCTGTTGTATTAGTGATAAATATGTATTAGTGATATTAGTGATAAACAACCAATTTTAGAGTAGAATAAGCATCCATTTCGGACTATGTATTTTGCCTTTCGCAAGTTGCAGTAATAGCATGTTTTTTTTTTTTTTTCTGGCGTTGTTTCTGTTACGACCATCACAAGACATTCCATCTAGGTGTCCACGGTCACTTGACAACATCCTTGTGCCTAAAAGCTTCTGTACAGTGTAGAAATATTTGACCATAGCCCATCAAGTGGCCATTGACTTCATTGTGCCACAATTAACGCTTTGTTTTAATGTGTCTTTCTTTCCCATCTCACTGGTATGCTGTTCAGGATGTTTGTGTGCATGTATGAGGTAACGAGTGCTCAGAGTATGGGATGTCCTTTGAGTGCACTGATTTCCCTATTTGCCAACCTCTGAATCCTGAAGGTTGATGCATGCAGGCTTAACATGTGGCCAACTTTGCACCAGACCTGCACATGAACTTAACTGGTCTGCTGTTAAATCTCAGTTACCAGTTTAATGGTATCCACTACAGAATAATTGCTAATTTTACTATACCTGATTTGATAGCTCAGTGGGTTGAGCGCTCGCTGCTGCGATGTGTGTTTGATCTGCAGGTTCGAATCCCAGCAAGGCCATCTCAGCCTTTCATCCTTCTTAGGTCAATAAATGAGTACCAACACAGGCTGGGCGATATTGTATGCATTTATATAAAAAAAGAGCTTAAGCGTAAGTGTTATACAATAACATTGTCAACATTGTCATTTGGCCTTGGACAGCTGCTTGCATTCACATTAATTTGACAATATGGATCTTTACACACAGATATTAATTATACATATGGGATCCATTCTTGTATGAAATGTATATCACATTAGTTAAATCATAACCATATTTTTCGTAGTTTATTTAGGAGCAATGCTATTTGATGCCACTTCCTGTTTTGTCAAGGGGAGAGGGTCGTGTTTCATCGCTTCCCAGGATGTCACTTAGTGTTGGGGTCAAATGACATCACTTCCAGTGATGTCATCAGAGGTCAAAGGTCGTGAGTCGATGGTTGGCCCACTTTTTTAAGGCGAGGGGTGGGCACTTTTGATGGGGTGTCCGGGCCTATTTCTTGTCCCAGTCCGACCCTGTAACACTGTTGAGAAGATGCCTGAGGTGAAGGAGGAATTAAAGATGGATGCTTGCTGGATGGAACATGTGCCGGATGTTGCCTGCACAGGTTGATGTGAAGATTTCTTTGAGGAGGGAAGGGGTCATGTGTCACTCGGGTATCCAGATGAATGGCTGTAAGTCAGTAGTTTAAGTAATTCATGTCTAGAGATGTGAGCAAAATAGGAGAAGACACGGGTGGGTGGGGTGGGCTGGTGGGTGGGTGGGTTCATTAGCAGAAGGGTGAGAGTGCTGTCAGTTTTGTGTTGACAGTGCATTTTCTTTCTAGTGCTGTGTTGTGGAAGTGGTTGGAGAGGGTGTCGCAGAGAGATCTGGAGATGTGAGTTGGGGGAGAAGTGCAAGGAGGCCATACATTATGTGATGATCCTATGAAGCGCCTTGCAAGTGCTACAAGCATTGACAATTGTGGATTTCAGCTTTGTAGCTGTGATGTTGATGGGCGTAGGCAGTTTCATTTTGGGGGTTTGGGTTGGTCTGTCATTTACGCTCCAGGGAGTGGTTCTGTGTTTTGAAGAATTTGAGGTGGGGAATAACAACTTGGACAAGGGACCTTGTACTAAGGGGTTAGATGTTGAGGGCATGAGAGGTAGCAGAGCATTGATGAGCCATGGGTCAAATTGACCAATGGATGGTGGTTCTCCTTTGGCTGGGAGGGAGGCGAGGGAGGTGGGTTGGTGGTCTTGGTTTTAGTACTTCGTAGAGGAATAGCTTGTGACAATGGTTTTGACTACTCATGTTATTTTGTTCTGTTTCAATATGTGGATATCAGCCTGGAAGAAGACCTGTGGTTAAAACAAGTGTCGGCTGTTTCAATAATATTAAATTTGATCAAAATTCTATCAATTGTATTTGCCCAGTGTGGTTGTGTAATTCTTGAATGGTTAGTCTTTTTTGGATTCCTTGGGAGAGGATGCAGTTTTGACACAACCACCTGCTGCATGTAGACTTCACGTTTACCCCAGTAGCAATAAAACATGCATATTCAATCAATTCATAATAAGATCCATGGACCTGACTAGCGCTTAGGGTTCCAGTCTTATCCCCACACGTTTTTGTTTAGTTTTACTTCTTCCCCACCTTCCTTTAATGCACCTTTGCAAACATCGACACTTGCTCTCTTATTACATATGCTGTTTTCAAATGTGCATGTTCCCACTTATCTTTCATCAGACTGTAGCTTTGACCATAATGCTTTCATCAGTTCCTTATTTAATATTATCTTAACATCTCATTCTCAAGTATTCTTTACTTGCTTGGCTTTAAATTGTATTTCCACAAGGTGATCATTGGGATTCATTCAGTATTCAAAAGTGTTTCAAACATGATTCATGACTATGTCCAATTACTTTTAGATCATTAAGCATTCACAAATTACTTTTCTCAGTTCACTCAGCATTCTCAGAAATGTGGCAGTATTAGCAGGGGACCCCCGCCAGAGTGTTCCCTGAACGACACTCACCAATAGTGCGCAACTGCTTTCTACCACTTTGCCGGTTCTCTGTTCGATCCTCCTGGAACCATGAGCTTCTCCTCTCTTGCGGCTGTCAATGAGAGCTTCCCTTGCTGCGCGCTTGCCACGGAGGCTGTGGGCTTCGGGTGGAGCACAGCTTCCCACTGTAGTTTCGGCATCTGGAGCTCAGCTAGACAATCAGATCACTTTGTGGCCCACACTCGGCCTGGATGTCTCTCCCGTTGTCCCCTTGTCTGGACTCAAACAGCTCCCTCTGGTTTCTCCCACATGCTTCTCTCCAGACTGTTCCATTCCCTGCTCTCCTTCTCAATGTGCAGGCCTACCTCTTATACTTCCTAGAATCATTAAAGGTCCACAGGTGTGGATCAGCATGTTCAATTGCCTGACATCTAGACAGCCTATTTGTTGGACATGCCTGACTTCCCCAATGGTGCTCCTTCTTAGTCTTCTTCTTCATCTCAGTACTAACGTGGTGAAAAAACATATTGGTATTCACTACTCTTAGTCACCTCTCCCTCGTCCCAGTACTTTAGTAGGTTGAATGGTGAAAATTAGGGGCGCTAATTCACAGTAGACCATAATGGCTGGGTGAGGGTTAGGTTGTTTCTCAGAAGGAAAAGGAGGATACAATGTCTCACATGGGGTTACCCTTTTCCCAATCCCCAAGGACCCTCCGCCCAGGTGATGCTCCTTCGCTTCTCTACTCCCAGGGTCGGGATCCAAAAGTGATAGCCTTTCTCTGGCCATCTGAGCAGAGGATCCAGGGGGAGTAGGAGTGAGGATACCTTCAGGTTTCCGACAACACGTAGTGCTTATAAATTGAGTGGATAAAGGAAGACCTTGGTAAGACATTTCTATTACACAATTAGCAGGCTTACAGCTTCAATGAAGTTATTAAATCTCAGAAAACTACTTTGAAAAAAACGCAGGCAGGCACTTTGAGTGCAACGTTTGATGGTAAGGTTGATTAAAGCAAGCTCAAAGAGTTCCCCTCAGGAGTTGTTTTGGGGGGGGGGGGAGAAACAGGAACTGGGTGGTAATGTTCATAGGGATTAGCATGGCCATGGACAGTCAATGGGTGGCAAAAAAACAAAACATATAAGCTTTTTGTCCCTGTCCGCTCATGCCATTTCTCCCTATCTGTACTGTGCACAAATGCCACCTAATAGCCCAACGAAAAAAAAAGTGTTAACCTTTCTTTGGCAGCAAATTGCTAATGTATTCAAAACCTGAAACTATAGGGCAATGAGATGTCATGAGGTATCACGCTGCTGGATACTGCAAGGCCAGGGGAGAGCACAGTCTGAGGGTGCCAGCCGGTCACATGTGTGCTGCTGCACTAAAATGCATACGACGAAAGGGGTGGCAAAGGTATATATATATATATCTGAATGTATTGTGGAATGGCAGGTTGATACTGATTATTTACATACATTTCGACTTGTTTTCTCAAACGTGTATGGACTTTGTGTTTGCTTTAAGTGAGGTTAATTCAGAGCTCAGCCACACAGGCCAATTCAGGTTTAGCCCTAAACAAGCCCTGGTGTACATCCAAACCTCACCCAACATGAGCTCAGAACACAATATAAAATCCAATGGGAGCCGCATGGGCCAACTTGAAAAACATGTTTTCATTAGGTTTATTGGGTATAACCGTTTACCCAATTTCATGGAAAAACATCAAAATAATAAGCAAAATTCAACATTATTTAAAATCATTTAGCAAAAATATCCTTATTTAAAAACCTATACAACACATTTTTTTAAAACCTCTTAGTATTAAATAAAGAATACATCCAAATTATATTCACCATGAAATCTTCATAATTTTTATCTAAATTTGCCGATGTTAACTTGTATATAAAACCCTACAAAGGAAAACAACAATTCAGTTTTAGAGTGCCCCCTTCAATAACATTTAAATCATAATTTCATTAGTTGTGAATTACGGTTGCATAAACTTTCAAGATCTTTTGCCATACATGGTAAGTAGCAAATGTTTGTTTTTGGTGATGTCCTGAGAAAATATACGAGGAACTTGAACAATGGAAATACATTTCACTATCTTTATAATAATAATAATAATAGTAATAATAATAATAATAATAATAATAATAATAATAATAATAATAATTTGCATTTATATAGAGCTATGAACCCTCAGGCATCTGAGCACTGCTTAACCCACGGTGTGTGGTGCTCATATATCGACCTCGGAAGGATGAAACACTGAGTTTGGCCCTGTCAGATACGAACCTGCCTTGCCAGGCTCTGCAGAGATATCAAAGCTACTCTCTGTGCTATCTGACCGGCTGATGCATGGAGTGGCAGATCGAATTGGGTAATGCCGCCGGGCTGCCCAAGGGGAGGCCTGGTAACTGTTGTTACATGGCAGCAGGGTCAGGAGAGGGGCAGCAGCCCTCCTCCAGGGTCAGTGCCCCTCTCCGCCCCACAGATAAGGGAGACAGTCAGCAGGGTCTGGCGCATCAAAGCGCAGGAAGGGTGAGGTAATAAAAATACCTCACCCTTCATGAGAATATATGGGTGCATTGCACCCAGGAGACCCAAGATACCCAGGCAGGGTAGTACAAAGGGAAGCCGCCCCGGGGGCGGAGGGCACCCCAATTAGTCATCTGCAGGCTGGCCTGGGGGGCTTGGTGTACAGCCCCCCACACACATACTACAAAGACCCAGGGCCTTCCCTGGGCCCTATACAATGAGCTGCTTGCAGCTCAAAAAACACAAACGGTCGACCCTGCACGGTGTCCCAAACAGCATAGGGAAGTTTGCTGTATACTCAACATCTTCCTGCTCTTTTTCTTTTCCACAAAAACCCTCCCACCCTAGGAAAAAGAGAGAAGAACAATGGAAAGAAACTCAGGACACCGTACAGTGACCACAACAATTCGTGGGACAAGAAAGGTGGCACGGGCCAGAGGGGGTGACCTCTGGACCCTGTGCCCAAAAGGATGATATAATTATGATATGCGAGTATTGTTTATGTTCCCATAGCCATATCTGTATCAATAAAAACCTACGTCCTTTTATTGCCAACACTTGACCAAACTGTTGTGGTGTAATATTTAATGGGAAGGGCACACACCCCACAACAACAAATGAAAGTCTTCTGCATATGGGTTCAACAGTTATGGGAGGTAACTGCCCAGAGCCCATGGTAACAGGCCTGAGCGTAGCAATGGTCATTAATGTGGGATGCGAGCTGTTATCGCCTGGTACAGTCCATCACTTCCTTTAAATTGACATCACTACCACTGCATAACATTCAGGTCGCTAAAGGTTTCTTTTTTATTAATACAAATCAAAAAATGTTGACCACTGCTGCATAAAGCTATATTTTTAACAAAATAAATACTGCAACCAAGATGATCACTGGGAAAATAGGAAAGGCAGCTCTCAGAAGAGTACATTGTGATTTTGCGGTGGCCAATTTGTGAAAAGCACTGCACGTACGGTGTTGGCAGGTAAATTGCAACACTGGTCCGTTTTCATTTTTAAGGGTCAGAAGTGAACAGGGAGGTGGGGCTGGGGGTAGGTCGGAGCAGCCAACAGCTTGCTCCGAATGTGAGCAGTGACCATTGCACTCATGCTATGTTCGAAGCAACCTGATTGGCTGCTCACCCCCAGCTGAGTGCTAATGCACACCAGAAGCCCACCTCTCCTGTGCTATGAAACAAAGACAATTCTCTTCAAACAGCACCTGGCTGTCATTGACCACCTGATGGCGCTCTCCCCCTTTTGCCCTTCTCGCCTCTGGCTCCCCCTCCCCTTCTTTCTTTGCATCCCATCCTTTATTGTGCAGTGCTCTATTGCTTCAGGGCTAGGTTCATGCTATGCAAATCCCTTTTAAACACATACATGCATAGTTACACCTTCCTTATGCATTTGTCTTTGTAGGACCAGATCTCAGAATCTTTTGACCTGTCAAAGTGCAATCTTACATTGCATAAGCGCCAGCAAACATTGCAGTAGTGCACCACAAACATGAATCTTTCAATGCACCCAGGCAAAGTTTGTTGGAGTGCCGACACAAAATGGCATTGGCAGAAACATCATTGAAAGCACGTGCTTTTTTGCACTAAAACGATCTTTGACCTAGTGCTAATCTGTGCAAACTTGCACTTGCATCAGTGCAACATTTCCCTGTTGTGCCCTCCATGGGACGTGAGTTTCAATCATTATTCTTGGAAACGTTTTGATTTCATAGTATACACATTCCTGGACTTTTCCTTTTTGAAAGCAAGTGGTACAGGGTGTACAGGAATGTACTCACAGGGACTGCTCTTGTTCACACCGCTATCTATACCAGGCATCTTAAAGTGGTGTCATAGCTGCTCTGCACCTGGAGCAGCAGTTCCCAAACCATTGTTACAGTGCTTGATTTATGAGCAAATTATATTTTCTCCAAATTAATTGGAAACAAGCCTAATCTTTTTACTATACATTGCAGCATACAAGTAGGAAACGTAATTATGAATTTGAACGATACCCCTGATGAAAATAAGTAGCTCTCTGCAATAATTCATTGCTCGATTCAATGTTCTCTAGTTTCATAATGCAATGCATATTTTACAGCGCCGGGTCTTTTGTGCATAGAAATGAATGTAGCTGTGCTCCATCATTGAAAATACTGATTAAATGAGCATTGCATGGTTTCAAATACCATTGGCAACAATTGATGCAGAGTCACCCTGCACTGTTCTGCTTGGTGTGTGGCTGTGTATGGTGCCAACAGCAGCATAGCACGAAGGGTACTTTTAAAGGCAAGTCTTACCACTCTGCAACGCAGACATGCAAAGTAACAAACTAGGAAGAATCCGTCTTGGGAACCAGTGCAATTGGTTTTAATATATGCAATGGAAATAATGATTTAATACACGACCACAAGAATCTGCAATTACAATGGTCTGAAAATGGCAGGGCTGTCTTCTGCAGAGTAAATATGCCATATTTCATCATATCCCTTTTCAAGTTTCTTTTTTTCTTTACATGAGGTGATTGCTTCTTGAAAGTGGAGGGTACGTGTAAGCACAACAATGGTCTATACATCATTAAAAAAAAGAATAACTCAGTACGGGTGCTGGCTATTGGACAGCAGGTAATGATCTCCGTATGTAATGCTTCACATGTGTCACAAAATGCTTTTCTATGTCAGTGTGCAATGTATTATTATTTATTTATTGTTTGCTTGTTAGGCACTTATACAGTAAGTGAAATACTGTTTCAAAGCGCCCACGGGGCAAAGGGAGGGAACAAGGGAGTGAAACACATAATAAACACAACATGAAAAGCAGTGGAGGAAAAAGGAAAGAAGGACAAACCTACAATTCCTTGTGAGTATTCAGAACGTGCAAGTGAGCAAGGGGGAGGGAAGAGGGGTAAGTGCTGGGTTGTCCGAGCTCATGGGTGAACAATGTTCTTCATTAAAGCATTCTCTCTTCTCTTTAGATAATCACAACATTTGGTATGCAGTCTCTAACCACCAAAAGTTGCCTGTCTCTCATGCTTCTCTTTTGTTCTTTTCACTGTGTCCAGCTCTTTGGCGAATTAACACAAGCCGCCAGTTAAAGGCTGCACTCCAAGCTTCCCTTTTTGATCTGTGTCCACTGACACCCAGAGAAGCTCTGTAACAGGAAGCTCTAGTTAAGGCGCCCATTGTTTCCTCCTGTACAAGTTCTAATAGCATTTGAGCTCTTACCACTAGGCTTGATGGTGGGCTAGTTGACCTTCCAACTCGTTTGAGGCCTTCCCCTTCAGCTCTAGACCACTAACGTGGGCAGCAGTCAGATTAATCTGGAGTGGGCTGTGAAGCTTCATTAGCTCCCTTAGAATGCCCACTGCACTCCCGTTGAAGAATCTGGGGGCTACAGGAAAGGGCATAGACCTCAGTATGTTCCTTGCATCATAGTGCCCACAAGTTTTCTATCTGTCCCTCAGGCCCCATTGCTTCCTGTGAACTTCCATGACTGCGTGACATTGCTCGAATTGTGACTTCTGTCATTTGTCTCTCTCCCGGTTGCCGTTGGCCACCTTGTCCCTTTGAGCAGCTGCACTCCCTCATCTGAAGCTCCATTGTTTTCTCACAACCTAGATCTGCCTCCACACCCAAGTGTTACCAGCTCCCTGATTGCCTCCCCACTTCACCTCCAGCAAGCAATCTTATCCTGAGAGTTCATTTAAAACAAAAAATGTTTAAAAAAGTACGATCGAAATCTTGATTTAAATGTTATTGCTAATATATTAACCAACATAGTTGTTAAATAGTTATGCTTGTCTGTTGCTAATTCCTCTACTTCCATACCAAAATCCCCCCATTTGCAAAGTGAATGGATTAGATCAACTTTCTGCGGTTATGGTGCTCTGAGGTTCGTTGTTCCAAAATACCATTTAAGGAGATTTTATTCCACATTGTAATTAATAGGTTATTCACTCGGTGCCTACCTTTGAAGAAAAGCTTTGTTGCTTAGAGCTCAACAATACCGATTACCAGTCCTAGGGAGTGTGGGATATTAACACTATTTAAGTCCTGAACCTCAGGTCATAGGGGGTCTGACGGGCTTGTAAACCTTGTGTAGTGCTCTTGCTCTGCTTTTGCCTTTAACTCGGCCTTCTGGGTCCATAACGTGTCGGCCTCAATCTATAGACCTTAATAAAAAATTAAATAAAAGAATGTCCTATCAAAGACAAGGAAAGCTAAGCTTGAGCTGTTTAAGGTGTCACTCGAAATCCTACAGCAGACAACAACCTTCTAGTAATTGGTAACCAGGCATCATTTTAAAACGTGCTTGTCCCTGCACTCATTGGCCCAATGGGGCCTCAGTGATGAGAGTGAAGAAGCAAAGCAAAGCCAACATGAACTAAACAAGAACCTACAGTCCTGCGAGCCCTACTGCCTTATCATATGATAGGTTATGTATAACGCACTTAATACCCAGAGGTTTCTGAGTGCGGACCCGGGTATCGAACCTGTATTGCTCCGTGTCGTCTTGCTTCCTAGGTGAGCACGTTGCCCTTGAGCTATCCTCCTGAGACACTCGTGTGTCTCGCGTACACCAGCGCCAACAACAACAGCACACCTGTCCTCCTCTCATCTCCTCACATGTCATTTAACCCTCACCCCCAAAATAAAAATGAGCCTTGAGACCTGGCCCCCAGATACTGTCACTCTGCTTCTACGCGTATTCAAGTCCCTCCTGTCTACCCTCTGCATCCCTCAGCTTTCCCTCCCTCTCTTTCCCGGCACCGCATTTCTCATAATAGCGATGGGGCGTTGGAGTTGCCACTATGACAGGCCCGCCTGAGACTCCTGCTCTGTCAAGCAGCAGACCTGCCTCTGCAGTAAACTGATAACATGATTGGCCACCTGTGTAATGCCGCGCGGCTCTCTGACAGACTAGCAGGCACGGATCTGTTGCATTGACAGCCCCATGCCCCCACTGTGCCTGTCAGTGTCAAGCCCCCTAGTGCACAACGTTTCACTTGGGTATATGGCATTAAAACATCATTATTTTTGGTATTGAATTGCTATGTAAGTGATGCCCAACAAAATAGGGTTCTCTGGTCAGATTATCAATGCCACCATCTTAAGCTATGCATCTTCCCCATAGAAGTGCAACTTCATCGAATGCATTTTCTGAAAATCAACTCATCAGATGTTAGCGGCAGCGCTCACTGTCTTCTCAGGAAATACGAGTTTTCGATCCACGTCACTTACAGCATCTGTGAAGCTACTTACAGATCGGTAGGACTACCTCTCACTTCTGAAATGGCGATAGCTTGGTGGATATATGTAAACTGAAACGTAACTGCCTCTTAATCTTAAGTATGTGAGAATTAGGCTGGCGATCTCGCGATGGCCTGCACCGGGGCATGTTTTCCCTCAGAAGTGAACTGTACAGAGACGGTGGGGTCTGTGTTCATGTGGAGTATGGACTCATGCGTCCAGCATTCTCTCTATCGTGAGCCTCAAGGAGTCCACGTGCTGGTGGATGTCCTTCCACCAGCAGCAATTCCAGGAAGTAAAGAAGATTTTTTGCTGACATTTATTTTGCAATGTCCATGCAATTCACTGTGTTTTTTTCCGCTTCATAGGAATTGTGCAATGTGACTGTGGGGGTTTTATTCTGCATTTAGAACCATTCTGAGTTGATGGGTGGTCCAAGGTGCATAACACATAAGGCCAGAGGCAACTGAACGGATTCCTCGCATATGCGCCCATTCAGATGTCCTTTGCCCTTTCTCATCCCCTTTGCACATGTGTGCAAAGGGGCGTTTCTGTGCATTTCAATGCACTTCCCACATTCACAGATGGGATGTGATATGAAATGCGCAGAAATGGGGGACATTCCCCTGCAGCTGCTGGGATCAGGTACATGGGATGTGCAGAGCATGACAGGGTTATTCCTGACCATGGTCATGCATGTACCTTTAAATGTGACGGCACACTTACATCTCTGTCCCCCAAATAGAGAAAGCTATGCTTTTTAGTGTACGTTTCACAGTGACGCGGGCCCTTAAGCACACTCATGACAATACTATGTTCAAGGGGATCGGCCAGCACATATTTTGCACAGCCGCACAGCCCCCAAGAAATGCTTATATCACCTTTCAGAAGCCTTTGCACTTTTCGCATTTGCGTTAGTTTTGGAGAATCTACCCCATAATGTTTCAATGCCAGCCAATGAAAGGTCTTGCTGGGCTGCTGATCACGCATTTGTGAAGGGACCACATAAATAGCCTGTGTGCTAACAGCTTGTCAGCATGATTGCTCAAATTATAGTTTTCAGAAAGGACACTGAGACTGTGCATTAACACAAAAGGCTCCGTCTTGAGTTTATTTCATCAAAGATCATTTGCAGATTCATAAATACCCCAAAACGGCATTATACAAAAAAGTTTACAGACACCCATATCTTAGTTTCTAATATAGTTGTGTCCCAGCTACAACAATTCCTTTAAAATGGATGCATGTGTCTCACCAATGCCAGCAAGACACAGCAGCATGGCAGGGCGCCTCATTTCAGATGTGTGGGGACCAGGCCAAGGGAGAGAGAGTAAGGAGGATCCAGCGCCTAGAGTGGCGTCCTCCATAAACACGACCACTCAGCGCCGGAATCAGTCAAGTAGGCAGTCTTGTGGGCCTATAAGAGGGGAGGAAGCAGTGCCCCTCTTCTTTGTTTCAGCACTACCGAGGGCCTGCTTTGTCGTGGGCTGTGTCACAGCTCTCTGCGTTTTCACGTCCACTCACCGCTAGTTATGTTACAGGACAGGTGCGGATAGGTCCAGTGATGGAGCTGTAACAATTACTTTAAACTGGATACATGTGTCTCACCAACTGATTCTAGCCACATTCAGCTACCAAAACAAGCATAGCTGGGAGGATAGCTCAAGTGCAACACATCTGCTGTGGAGACTAGACACTACCATTTGCCATGGGTTCAATACCCCCCCCCCCCGCCAGGCCAACTCACCCATGTACCACACCAACTCCCCTCCTGGATTGACACTTTCAGTTCTCTTCGGTCTTCTAGCGCTAACTCTCTGCAAGTCAGACGCTTCTCAAAGAAGAGAGTGGGGGATAGATCTCATTGCTCGGGAGGAGCCTCTGGCTGGAATGGCCTTACTGCCCCTCTCTGTCTTGAGCCGGATCTCCTTAAATTTGAGAAGCTTCTCAGGACTTTCCTTTTCTCCTCCTCCTTCCCCCACCTACTCCCTCCCTTACCCCTTACCAGCACTTGCCCTTGGGCACCCTTCCCCGACTAGCCTACTGGGTTTGGACCACCTCTCTTCCTTCGCACGAGTTGACCCCTATCCCCTTGCCTGAGCATTTGCCCTCCTGGGCCTACCTTAGCACTTGCCCAGCCCCTTGCCCTCCCCATGCACTTCTCCCTTCCCCTGTCCTTGCACTTCCTTTTATTGCACGTGCATGATCTGAATATCACAAGCCCAAGTTGGACCATTATTTTTATTCCTCCCCTGTCTCTCCCCCCCTTGTCTTGTGACGACTCGGAATACCTTCTGAACCATAGGCACCATACAAATGCTCAATAAATAAAAAAATAATAAAATAGTGCCTACACTGTGAAATGACCCTTCCCTAAACATGTTAAAATGTTCAGCCCCTCATTCTCAAGCTATATCATTTCATCATATATGTTATAATGAGCATTGATATATTGCACACCACAACCATTTGTTTCTTTGTTCTCGATTGGCAACATTACTTGAAAACCATGGCCATTTTATCTCAATCTATCTGCATGCAATGCCAGTTGTGTTTTTTATTCTGATTACTGTCTGAAAAGGGTAAGGAAACTAACTGTAAGGGAGCACCTATGCTTATTTTGATCGCTGCGGGGGAAGCAAACCAAGCTATAGGTTGCGATTTTGACGAGGCGGGGTGCCACCAGATTTTCTGGACCCCATCACTATCACTAGTTTAGTTCAGTGCAGGGGGGCCTCAAAGGGTTCTGTACCCAGGGCCCCAGCATTGCTTAAGATGACCCTGGGCCCAGTTGTTTGCTCTATGTAGATAGCACACTAGAGGTGTGTTGTTTACTCCAGGTGTTATGTTTTTTTTTGTCAAACATGATATTTATGACTGAACAAACATTCAGACCCTAAATACAACTGTGGAGTGTTTTATTGTCCACCCCTTTATCTTCCCGCTGTGCAGTGAAGCTGACCTACATTTTTTTCATTTTTCCACTTATTTGTGGTTATATAGCGCTTATCGCCAAAGCGCTGGAGAAGGTTCTGAAGAGGTGTGCGGAAATGCCTGTCTTTCTGGGAAACAGTGACTTCAAGAGAAAGCTGAAATTCCAAAATATATACTCTGGACATTAATGAGCTGTTAAGAGAGTGGCCATTGCCTCATGTTATGGCCTTTGGCATAACAAGCGCTACACCAGCAGGGTCTATGTTTCAGGTAGCCTTTTAAATGGTGTGCAGTCCAATTAGAGCAGATGATCAAATGGCTGCCGCGGACCAGGACCTACGTAGTGGGAGCAGGTTTGTAACGGTTAACGAAGCAGCCATTGTTTGTTGGCTCGCGTGCGCGCACGGCCCTCTCACGGATTCCCTGGTGGTGTAAACGCAGTAGACAGCTCGGCACTTTCAGGCAGTCTGTCTGCAAAAAAGACTTTTCCTTTCACTGAGAAGTATAATTGTGGTGTTAGTCTGGCAGGCACAGTGTACCACCTGCAGCGCTCGGGGAGCACACACAACAGGCCGGTTTCCCTCCAATTTTACAGCATTTAGCATCAGTGGAAATCATTAACATTAAAATGTGATCCTCTTTGATATGAACCAACCCCTGAGTTCCAGAGAAAGCAATTAGCTCACCCCAAGCTCATAATATTATCTCGTTTAATGCTGTTTGGAAATGTTGGTGCAGAGCTACTGTGTTTAATTTGCTTTGGCTTATTCAGATTTGCATTGTACATTGTAAAGGTTTAAGTACAATTCTATAGCAGTGAGTAAGGGGATAATTGGCACTATTTGTTATGCGGCGCACACAGTACAACTAATTGAAAAACCGACTGTGTTGTCATATTTATATTTGCACTTTTCTAGACAGTAAGTTTGGTGAAAGTAGAAAGATGGATTAGGCTGAGCATGATTAATGTGTTAAGTTATTAGTTGGCTTTTCCACAGGGGATTTGCTATGTTGGTACATTGCCTCATATTAGCTCATGGGGTGCTGGAAATGGGAAAATAAATACTGGCGGAACTCCCTCATGCCTGCCCCCTCCTCCACCCCCCCAAAACCTCCCTTAGCATGGTGTTGAATAATGTGTGTGCTCCTAATATAGGCTGATGGCTGCTATGCATAAAAACAAAGTGCATTTTGCGAACATAAGAATGACCACCAATGTATCAAACATGTCTGTAATAGTAACATGCATTGTTTCTGAGCAGGCAATTCACACTGGGTATGCTGCTCATTACATCTGTCAGATTAGTCACGATGACAGTAACATTTGTGCAAAGCATGATACATACATACAGCTTTGGACCATTTCATTGCATAAGTTTGGACTGTCCTGGTGAGCAGAGTACAACTTCATTATGCAGTTGATTGCACAGCAGATTCCAAACGCGCTTGTTCCGGCCCAATTCCTTCCATGATCTGTTGGGACATTACACGCAGAACTGAAGAAAGTTGGAGGATAATCCAAAGATAACAGATTGCATATTCCTCCACTAATCCAGCTGCAAACATGTTCTTAGAGCTGTTAGGTAAGAATTAGTGCAGTCCAACTGGTGTGGGACTACACAAGACTTATCTCTTGGTATTAGGTAACCCGCCTTTTAATATAGGGCTGTACTGCACAAGTTGGTAGTGTTACTGAGCAGCCAGGTCTATCTTAAGAGGGGCAATGTGAGCTGAAGAGATGTACAATGAAATCAGTAAATACAAGTATCCAATTAAACACGTAAACACTTAAAGTTATATAATAAAAGATGCATTTGTTTATACACAAGGATATTTAAAGCATCCTTTAAGAAAAAAAAACTGTAATTAGCTGTAACATGAAACCCAAGTTAGGATTCAATTCAAAAAGTGAACAATAATGCAGGTGAGTAATTCCTTCATATGTTACACATGTTCCAACACCTGGAGGTGATGTCATTTGGGGTCAGTATAGCATTTATACAGTATCATCTTTGCAATATTGAGTTTTCAAGGAAGGAAAGGTTAGGGTTATATCAGAACAGACTGATAGGTTATAACAACAGTTAGATTCTCCCAAAGGGATGCAGGCAGTCTGTTATTCCAGCATTAAAGTGTTCAACATTTAACACCTTTAAGGGAACAATCACTGCCAAAGCCAATCGGTTCAGAAGGAGGCCTTTAGGGAACCATGGCACCCAAAATCAAATGTCAAAGTCAAAGTTCTGATGCTCTTCTTCTTAAAAGTATGTTCTTAAATAGTATTCAAAAGAGAAATTACAGCCACTCAAGAGGAGTCACCTTTGGAAAACACAAGCTGTAAGGCCAATGCAGATAAGTTGAGATCAACTTAGTGTAGGATTAAATTGCACTCCCAAAGATAGGTAGCACCCCAAATAGCAAAAGAAAAAAATATCCCAAACCCCACAGTACCTTAGAAATGAAGAAGTTGTTCCAGCTGGATGCCTTTACGATGCAATGCAGTAGATATTTCATCCTGGTTCTTGGTTGTGGTGATGAAAGGGAGGACATCTGGTGGGCTTCTGTGGCAGCACTCAAGAGAGGGACTCGGGAGCAATGGATTTCCATCAATTCAGCGGCTCTTTGTGGTTTTGGTGCCTTTATCTCAGCGCCAACGAAGAACGAAAAGCTCTGGTTAGGATGTCCTTGGTCCCTCAGTCCTAGACTCTGGTGCGGGGAATCTGGATGTGGATTTCTTGCTTCTATAGGGACCTCTGGATGCCCACGAAGATCTGGCCGGATTTGGACTTCGGAAGACAATGTACTCATAGGTGGTTGAGGTACCCCAGGTATTGGGCTTCTACAGCCTTGGAAAGTCACAGCAAGTCAGGGGTTGTGCCAAAATAGAGTTGTTGGCCTCAAGGCTAGTTGGTCCCACCAGCCTAAGGGAGAAATGCATCCTTTACGGGTCTTCCCTGTCGATTCAAATACAGGGTCTGCACAGCTGCAGGGGATTCACTGGGCACTTAGCGGTCCATGAGCATTCTGCTGGCATCTTCTCTCATCTTTGACTTTAGATGTTGTCATCCAGTGGTCAACTCTGCTCTTAGTCACAAAAACCTTGCTTTTTATGCACGTTCCCATTCATTCACAGCCCTAGGCTGTCAATCACTCAGCATGGTGGCTGTCCTCCATGGCATCAAGCTGGTCAATTGGAACTGGTTTCACTCAGGCACACTTAGAGGCAAAGGACAGGGAAGTTTTGGGACCCTACCTCACTTCCAGCCTTTCCAGATTCACTGGAGCCTGGGAGGGCTTAAGGGCTGAAGCTCGCCAAAGACAAAACACACAAAGGACTCAAACCTGATGAAAACAACTGAGTAAAAGCCTAGAAAAAATGAACTAACAAGAAATGGAGAAAAAAGAAGACAGGGATCATTTTGAGAAAATAGTCACCCTTTGGTGCAGCACTGCAGCTGACGTGTCAACCTGCAGATACATGTCACTAGGTAGTAAAACAGAAACCACTGCCACCAGCCATTCAAGTGAGTTAGTGTAACAAAATGTCACATAAGGAATGGGTTAAAGGAATTACTATGTAACCCCCCCAGCACTCCCCATAGGGTGGTGTGTGCTGGTCCCATAAAGTAAGGTAGATAAGACAGGGGTCATTTTACTATTCTTGGGAGGAGTAGTTAATCAAAGAAAATGTAGTTAAAATTCAAGAGAAGTCCAAGGTTGTTCTCATTGGCACTACACAGAAGGTGCTGTGTGTCACAATGCCAAAGCAGGTGCCTATGGCGTTTACCAGACTCCATAAAACAGTGAGGAACATAGAAAATCATAGACAGGAAAACACATGAGTGCGAGAGACAAACGTCAAACTCACCCAGGAATAAAAATTAAAATACCTGAGTCCAGCAAAAGTGCTGGGGTCTCTAAGGTTAAAGGGAATTGGCTCAGAAATGGAAATTCTCCACAACAAGCGCAAGCTTGTCTCAGGAGGATAGCTCAGTGGCAACGTGCTCGCCTCGGAAACGAGACGACACGAAGCAACACAGGTTTGATTCCCGGGTCCGCACTTAGAAACCACTGGGTATTAAATGTGTTATAAAACCTATCATATCATATCAAGCATTCCCAGAATGCAGATTAGTTTGCTGGCACATAATTTCACATTTCTGTGCAGGTGTGGTATGCCCAAGTGGAGCAAAATATGCTCTGTGCATGCTGCATTTAGAAAAACATCTAGCGTTGTTTTCTCATTGCCCCGGCTAAAAACCTTATGGAATTGAACCGTAGGGCATATAGTGCTGAATTCCATATATTTCTGCCTGTGTTAAAAATAGAGAGTGCCATGAATGAACTCCCAGTCTCAGATCAACGGGGGTGGATATCTTAGTTGCTGATCACTCCAAGCCACTCTACTTCTCCCTCTTCAGAGCTCACCCCATCCTCCCTACCCATCCCAGCTGCCTATCCTACACCTGCCCACTACCTGTAACCCCTCGGGTATAGCCCTTATATAGCCCTTATGTACAGAACTCTGTTTCTTCCCAGCTCGGTTCCTGTTTTATGGAGTCCCTACACACAAACGTACACATCTCCTTAGGCTTGGTTCTTGAAGTTAAAAAAAGAATGTGCTTTGTTTTTCACAAAACACACAAATAGACAATCATCTTTGCAAAATGGAATGTCCTCCCTGAGGCTCATCATTGGACTGTAACATGAAATGCTTTTCCAGACATTCAGCAAAAGACACAATGCGCCATTGTGTGGAGTGGACACAGCGCAACAGCTCAGTGGAAGTTCGCTCATTCCCAAAGCAATGCTGTCCGAGTGTAATTGATTCATGGGGCCCCGGAAATTGCTGCCTGGCACCTTCTGTTATGGATTTCCTAAAGCAGCTACAGTAACAAAGGGAAGAGTTCAGACTACTCGACTCCACAGCAAATGATGGATGTGGTGATAAGCAAAATAGGAACTGGGCTGATCAGCCAATCAGGATCCAAATGAAGGAGCCGGAGAGCAGAGTGGAACATTACCATTAGCCCAATTCAAGGATGGTCTTGCTTCATTTAAGAAGCAGGAGTTCACACTTATTGCAAAAGCCAAGAATACTTAACTGTGCTGCAAACACCCACGAGTCGGAGCGTTGCTATTGAAATGCAGTGGATCGGGAGAATTGCTAGCAGTTGCCAAATGTATGCATCAATGGCTTAACAACAGGGATTCCTGCGAAAGGGAAAGCATCATTGACTTATCCATCTGTCCCACCATGAAAAGGGGAGGGAAAACACTGAAATCTGGGTTTGTAGCTTTCTGTTGGCAATGAAGGGATGTGGGCCACAGGACACTGAGCTCCACCACACAAGCCAATACTTCCCGGGAATTGCACTTCTGCTGTGTTAAAGGTGAATGCAATTTGCTAGCAAGGTTGGACTGGGGCATAACATTGTCTCGGGCACCAATGAAAAAGTGCCCCACGGTTGCAAATGGCAATTCTTTCCTTTTGTGACAGACTGTTTGATTAGTAATCAAGGGGGACTTTTTGATAAAATGTGATACATATTGTGCATTTTAAAGAATATGTATTCTGTAACACTGGTCAAAACTACTAGCCACGTTGTGAAGTAATTCATCAAAATGGCCCTCATTGGCCAAACAAGTGGCCCACATTGACCCAAAAAACTCGCCCACATTTGCATTTTGCATGTTTAGTTCGGCCATTGCCCTATTGTCCGATAGGCCGGTCCGAGTCTGCTTGCTAGATATTTGAAGGCACTTTCTATTTCCCTGCTACTCCTGCCATTGAACTGCAGAATTGAGGTGAATCTACACTAATGAAACAGTTGCAAGTCACACGTCTCACAATGGTGACTGCCTTGTCATAAGACAACAGCCAAATGCCATATTTAATAGAGCTTGTAAGAACAAATGAGGGCGATGCTTGTTAATCAGCAAGCAATCGCGATGGCAGAGAAAACACGTTTGGGGTTTGCAGTGAATGAACATATTTACGTTGTTCATGCACACAATGTTAGTCAGCCAGAGCACATGAATGCAGCCCCGGTAGGTAGAAAGATGGAAAAAGAAGATGGGCACCATCCAATTGAACACTCCTCCTATAAAGTGACGCCCTCTGTCTTTCAGGATTCCGGTTTGTGGTGCTTTCACATCCTGGCATCCTCACAGAAATGAAAATGTTGCCAGATACAGGTTATCTATGACTCTGTGTGTATCAACAACATTTCGTCCTTGAGTTGTGGATGTGCGTTCTACTTTGAAGCACAGTTGCAGCACTCATGCTTTCCAGTCGCACTTGTACGCATGGTGTTTTCACTTCCGATCTTCTCCTTTTACCACGTGGCAACTGTTACTGGCTTGCCTGTGTGCCGAGCAGGATTTGGGACCAATGCTTTGTCTGCACACACACGACCCAAATGTTCACAAGGCCTAGTAAGACCGATTTTCTGTATTTGCATTTTTCATTGTCTTGCTGTTTCCCTAGTTCCCTTCCCTTTGCCCTGTGGGAGCTTTGAAACACAATTCTCTTGATGTTTAAGTGCCTTACAAATGCCCAATGAATGAAATAAAAACATCAATGTACATCTCAGTTCAGAGAGGCACCAGCCATGTTGGCAGGCCACCGATGAGGACACAAGCTGCAATGGATCTTTCCAAACACCGAAAGCTGAGGGTGATGTAGCATCTTTCAACCATGATCCCACATAAGAATAGCTGGACCCATGGCGCTGCAGGTTTGTGCCACTGTGCATTAGTGATCTGCAGCGATGCAGAGCTCACGCCATAGCCCTTACCCTACCTATTCTAGCAGTGGCCGATAGGAGCAAGTGAAGGAGAGGAAGTGGAAGGGACATGTTGACAGTGGACATGTTAAATACAAATATGATTGTGACTGGTTAAGGTTGGCGGTGGGAGCTTAATGGAACTGTGGATCTCTGCACCAACATATCCCCTTTAATTCATCCATGTATTGTTGGTATTATTAGGCTTCCTGTATGTGGGGTTCCAAGGGACAGAGCTCTTGTTTGGAGGAGTCAGTTTATTTTTGGGGGGTTGGAACAATATTGTGCCCTGGTGCTGGATTCGGTGTTCACCAGTTTCAATTTTAGAATACTCTAGTTTCATTCATCAAAGATATTTGACACCGTTCTTTGGTTTTTTAGAAAACACAACACGTATAAAAGTACAAACGACACCCAGCCGGGCACGGATGCTATTTTTGGAACCAATATAGGACCTTCACCAGAACAAGACCCACACGGGACAACTTACAAACTCATTCAGGCCTTGAGAAAAACCGAATGGTTGAAACACTGTCGGCACAGATAGTACAAGCAATCAGCTCAAAAACAAGTCTGATAATCTGTACAATATGATGCATGCTACAACGTCACAAATACTACCTGACAAAACGTGCATTTTACCTTCAGGCAAAATAAACACAAAATTATTGTGACTGATTGCCATTTGGCAAGGGTGCAAAGTTCTAGCTTTCTTTGATTTTGTATTAAATTATACAATTATGTGGGTAAGTCCATCTCTGAAAGGGTAATCTGCTAATCAGATTCTCTTTTCATAAACTCCATGGTAAAATCATAGGTGTGTCTGGGTCCTGCTGCATCAGTATCTTGATTTGCAGGACCTGGTCTACAAGTGGCACAAAAACAGGTTCAGAGGTCACAGTTGACCATTTGACTGCTGCAGTGACAGACAAGTCTCTGCAGCGCAGGGTCTGTATTGAAGATATGCACCCCTGTACCAAAAGTATGATGATCAAAAGTAGTCCATGATGGTGGCAGATTCAATTTTAAAATAAAACTATTCCTGAGTTAAGGCATGGTGCATGGCCCTACTTATAAACATTGCAGCCACATTCAATTTGATGTCACACGTGTGTCAACTCTGCAAGCCAGCTCAAGGTATGGAAGGTGGCGTGTATTTAGGCCAGACAGGATGAGCCTGCCAAATGATGGGACAGGAACCTTAATGGTCATGCCTCGTTGTTTATCTCTTTGTGAGGGTAGGTAATGCCCTATGCCAAAGCCAGTCACCCTCCAGGCAGTTGCTCTGGTACAAGGCATCAAAGGAGCACACCCATTCAAAGGGAGTAGCCTCACACCAGGGTGCTGTATTTCTAAAGGCCTTTAAACTTACTGAGAACGGATGGGGTGAGGTTAGAGTAGTCAGAAGAGCTATGTACAGTGGAGGAAGACTTCCACAATGTTGTTTCTCTCTGCTTCTCTCTCTTCTTCCCTCCCCTTCCACTTCCTTTGGTGCAAATCACTTTTGGTGTGATGTCCGAATGGCAAAGTCCACTTCTTTCAAGAGCCAAATTATCACCACTAAGGCAGGCTAGCTTTAGTCCAATAACCTGTGGATCTTTACATTTAAAAGAAGGTGTGTCCCACCACATCTTTGATTCATTCTGCAACTACACCTGAGAAGGTTTCACTGGACCACATTTGGGAGAGTTGTACTTTACAAAGTTCTCAAACACTGAGGTGAAGATGGAGCAGCCCAAGGCAGAGGACATTTCTCCCCCTCCCAGGGCACATTGGGGGTGACTCTTGCTGTGGACCAGGACCTGATTCTCTGCATTAGACTCTCCCAATGCTGGGAGAGGGGGCCCTGAAAGAACCCATCTTGTCCTAGTGCCCCTGAAGTGGGCCTCAGAGCATCTGTTGGAACAGATCAGCTAAGGCTCCCTGTTCTGTTGCAACAAATGGATTAAACTGTTGCCAACTGCGTTTTTGCACATCGAACCATTGGGATCCTGCCTGGGCTGCCTTTGGCATGCCTCTGGCCATTCAAACTGCATTGCCTGAATCTCAAACTAGCTTGACGCTGCATCTGGCTTGCTAAGGCCATCATCAGCTAGGCTTCAATCAACCGCTCATCACCATGACCCGACTTGTACTGCTGAAGAGTCACTTGTCGACTCAAACCAGGTGTTATACCGCAATTTGACTTGCCTTTGAACTGCTGCAGTATCACTAATTCAAATCATCACTATTCACCCTCTCAAACCACTGTAATGTCACCCGTCAACCCTTCCTGGCAGTTCCAGTCAGATCCCACCTAACTTTACTTCGAACAAATCTCCTGTTGAGCACTGCAAACTGTGTCACTGAACGCTGCCTCACGAACCATGCAGCGCTCCAGCATGTGAACCTGCTTGAAGCTCGCTTTATTCTTGGGCACACACACACAACCCAACGTATCTAAACTGAGCTTGCACTTCTTGCTTCACTACTTGAAGCTAAGTTTAACCCCCTTGAACCGCCAAGAACAGCAAAATGGTACTCTTAACTACTAAATGCCCCCTTCGTCCAGTTCTGGGCCCTATAGACTGGTCAGGTAACACATTCCTTGTTTGCATGCAAGACATTTATCCTTTTTATATACATGATTGCGTTGGCTCTTGGTTTGTAGAAGTGTGAGGGCTGAGTGGGCATGTTCACCCCTATTTATCCATGTACTCCTGCAGAACAGAATCCAATGTGTCACAATACCTGTCACTGGGCAAGTCTAATCTGGATTTCTATGTGAACAATCTGAATAGTAAATGTTGGAAATTGAAACCCTTGGATGAACATACTTCATCTCAAATGTGGAACACCTGCCTTTTGTGCTAACAACACATTTAAAAATAAATTAGCAAATGGTAGGACCAAATAAAGGAACAAGCAAACATTCATTATAAAAACATGAAGTAGAGCATGTCACCAGTTCACAGTAAATGCTAAATGTTTTCTAAACTCTAAGCTTTAAAATTAGGGGGAACATCCTCATGACGGGGTGGGGCAGTCCCGCCAGTGCCTACTTACCTTCTCCAAACCCTTACCGTGCTATACTAAATTATTTGGCACTTTCACCTCAAACACCCCACAAAGCCTTTAAAAAACGTAATTCCCTTAATAACACTTCCCTTGCATAATTTGATATGCTTTGCTCCATTTTAGTTACGTGTCTGACTTTTCATTCATGTGTTTTATTTTTAAGAAGTCTTTACTGTTAATTCAGCATTTCAAAATTTAAATTCTTGCTTGCCTGATTTCAAAATTATATTTTCAGTAGGTCAGTACTTTTTGTTGTAAGTGTTGCATAGTTATCATTTCCTGGCCATACCGTTCACTAGGCGTGTGCATTGCGTACAAATGTTACTGTGCATTTTGTTTATTCTATTGATTGATTTGTATTTGTTTCTTGTTAAAACTCAATTAAAACACATTAAGCATGTTCAGGTTGCTCAAATAGAGCAATCAGTACATTTAATTCATACTATATTTCAAATGATGCCCAAAATGCCTTTTAATTATCTATAAAGTTAATCTCATTTATATCTGAACATTATTTAATTTAAAAATGTGCCTTAAATAGCCTAGCTCATTAACCAGGCCCACATTTTAAGCTAGGCTTGTGAAACTGGCCGAGCTCGTTAGCGAAGCAAAACAAAAGAGGTGATGGCAGGAAGGTTTAGAATTATTCTTAATCTCTGTCATCGCTTCGGGCAACCTTCTAGATCATCGTACTTCACCTGCCAAGCCATGACATAAAGGGGAAAGACCATATGCAAATCAGGCTTGGTCCTAACCAAATGGGGCAGTCCAACCCGAACTGATAGGTTACACCCATTCTGCACGAGACCACAGTCATCCACAGACATGTTTCGGTCTCATTGGGCTTCATCAGTGAGGAGTAGCTTCGGTCTCTAGGCCAAGCAGGCACAGGACCCAAGTCTGGGCATACCCGTCCCACTCAGGTTGACTAAAGAAAAAAAAAGAGGTGATGGTTGGAAAGTTTTGAATTCATTTTAGCCTCTGGCATCGCTCTGGGCAAACCTCCAGATTTGTTCTTTGCCTGCCAAGGCATTACAGAAAGGGGAACGACCATATGCAAATCAGGCTTGGTGACATCCCAAAAAGGGCAGTCCAGCACAAACTGCTGGGTCACACTCCTTCTGCACGAGACCACAAACAACCCCAGGCATGTTTCAGCCTTATTGGGCATCATCAGTGAGGAGTAGTTTGGGTGTCTAGGCCCAGCAAGCACAGGACCCACGTGGGCTTCTTTCCCATTGTCATGGAGTTAAATGTTGTTGCCACAACAAAAAGAGACACCTGTCATAAAGAAAACAGTATGCCCTCCTTTATTATAACGATATTATTTTGATGTTTTCTCCTTCCACGACCATTACTAGGCGGCAGTGTGCCTTGGTCCTAGTGAAAGAGCCTGGTCTAAAGGCCCATAACCATTGAGCAAAGGGCCCTAGAAGGAGGACATGTTACTGTCAACAGTGTATGTATGTACAATGTCTATTGTGCTGTTCAGAACATTGCGTATTGGCCTCTATTCCGTGTCATCCTACAGGTTGAGAGGAAGAATCACAGAAACAAGAGGCCGAACAGTCAACAAGGAAGCACCGGCCATGGTTGCCACCAAACAAAGTGCCAAGGAGGCATCAGCACCAGAAGAGGAAGAGAACGTGGCTGCTGGTGCTTCTCAGGAGGAGGAAATGCTTGTCCTGTATATGCCTTTGTATAAGGAGGTCATTGTGTCAACCAGAATGTACATTAGGCACTTGTTAACCTTGGAAATGGCCAGGTGAGCTTTCCTAATTCAGCAGAGAAACAATATGACTAGATAACAGCACTCAGTAAACAAGTGTGAGGGACGTCCTTGTTTCCATGAAGGTTGGATGCTCATTGAGGATAGGAAGGCTACAAAATTGACTCACTGCACTGCAGTAGAAGCAGCATATAAGGACAATGACACACTCAGTGCTTCACTCAGTGAGTGCTACCAAACAAAAGCACACGCAGTGTTGTCCTACAACGCAGCATTGCCTAAACTGAGCAGTGAAGGTGTGAATTCTCTTGCCACCACCTACTACTCCTCAATAGGCCGAATAGTGCAAGATGTGACATCGTCAACTATCCACTCACTGCACAGATTGCAACAGTTAGCAAAGCAATAAACAGTTCAATAGTAACAGAGCCATAAACATGAAAGTACAAATATTTCTCTACATTCAAAAGTTGTCATTCATGGTCAACATAATACAGGACACTGTGTTGGTTTTATTTTATCAAGAGTCCCTACCTCACGCATTGTCCTTCTTTGTCCATTTGTACCGTTACACCATTAGCATTTTGTAAACCACCATCCTCATTCTCAAGTGAAAAGTCATTGTTAGGCACAGGGATTTTCAAGGGAGTGGAAATGTTGAGGAAGATACAGCATAAAACAAGTATGCAGCACACCTTCTGTGGGTTCTATGTCAATGTTCCCCTCTCTTAAGTTCGCACACAAACAAGACTGATTTATTTCAGCCTATTTTGTACGGCCCTCAGAAAGCAGGACATGGGCAAGGTTTTTTAAAATGTTTTAGTTTGGGGGGTTTCATCCCCGAACACCCATTTGTTCCTCATCACCCTGCTCCCCGAAGCCCCACTGCATACACACACCATTTCTTATAAACACACACATGCTCACAGACATGCACACAGGGAAACACACACTTACCTGAAACTCCCGTGTCTCCTCTTCCGGGTCTCGCCGTGCCTGTCAGCCCATGCGTGCACCCGTGTGCATCGCAGGAGCTGACAGATCAATTTAGAAAGACTGCTGTGTGCAGTCACAGAGAGGTCTTTCTAAATCGATCTTTTTTTCACTCTGGATTTTAAAACTATTATTTGTCTCGGAACCCTTGTGTGACATGGTCTCCACCACTGGCATATAGGCATCAAGATGTACTGTTGAGTAGGTGAAATGCTCTCTCAGAAGTAAACGGGGTCTCTATGAGGGGCATGCCATGCCTCTGTTCACTTGTATTCTGTGGCTGCAGAATGAGGCTCATTAACTTGGGCTAGAGAGGAGTAGTCACTCTCACCTGTCAAACATGCAAGTGAAGAAAATACTTTCTATCAGTAAGGAAAGGTCAAAAAGCAGTTTTGGTATTTTGAATAATGCATTCTGTGTTTAAGGTTAATTATGCAGGGTTAAGCTTGTACAACCGTATCGAATGTAGCTCGCACTGAGAGTGTGGAAGGATGCCGTATGGAAGGATGTCAGCATGCCATTGGACATCATCGAGGGCTGAATGAAATCTGACGAGGGCAGTGTGATGGCATTGAAAAGATGTATGAAGCCATGCTGAAACATTTTGAAAATACTGAAGAGTGACAATGTAACTGAAGCGATAAAAGAAACATGTACAAAACGATAAAGTAATCATTAATGAAAAAGAAGATAAAGTAACTCGGTGACCAATTAGTGTAAATATGCAGTAACGCATGGTAAAAGCGATATATAGAAGTTTGCTATAGAGGAATATATAACATGGCAAGGACAGCCATTACTGGAAAATGGAGGCTGACTCGTGTAAAAAAGTAATTCAGCTACCTCAGGAGCCGATCAGGGTTGCAGAAGTTAGGAGATGATGAAAGAACAGCTTCATGTGCAAAGTAAAGAGGAGTCAATGTTGGCTGGGGATCAAGGATGCTATTTTTTATAGAATAGCTCCCAAGGACGAAGAGAAGCAGATGGATAAGCCATGAACGAGACATATTTCTCTTAGATTAAAAGAGAAGGAAACATTTGCAAGAGCTAGGAATTTGGTCAATTAAAAGTGTATAAAGTCTATACAAGGTAGACTGTGCCTGTCTCTAGAGGCCAGGAGGAGCAACAACACCCAGCATGATTGAATCAAGTAGCAGTAAATAAGAGGGTGAAATGGACAAATGTGTGGTCTCTTCACATGTGACTCAGAAGTCGAAAACAAGGGCTATTCATTAAGCACCTGGGTTTCGGTTTTCTTACATGCTGCTAGTCGAGTTCAAAGTCCTAGGTTGGATGAGAATGCCAAACTATCAGTGGGTCTATGGGGCAACCTGCTATACAATGTTGCATAAACAAATCCGCTACCATTTTGTTGGCTATAATCAGTATTATAAGTATTTAGAGGTAGTTCGAGGGTTGTCTTAGAAATAAGAGAAAGCCAATGAAGTACTAACCCACATATCTTCAATAAGTGGATATGTTCCCCTAATCAAATCCATCCCACTAATACGTTTCATGGTTTGCCATGTAGGATAACGTCTTCGATGATGCATGTTGGGGTATACGTTTATGTGTGAGTTTGCACACATCCGTTTGATGTTTGTCAGTTGACCCTGCTTTATTTAACCCGACGATAAAGTAGTGCTTTGCCATATTCCTTGGGTCCGTCCAGTTATTTGGTCTGAGATCTTTATTGGTAATTCCATCTAGCACAAGAGATGCTTTAAGGTAGTAAAGCACAGAATCCTGACATGTAATAATGCTAATAAGTTTGAGAAGTAGTGGGTCTCATAAGAGTTGGATCTGATTCTGCTGAATGGGCAGGTGAAAGGGGATTGTCATGGTGGAGTAACATGGACAAATGGACGCAGCTGGGCTACACTAGATGATTTGTTCAGAACCAACACTCTTTACGAGACAGTGGGCCTCATTACGAGTTTGGAGGTAGCCATGGTGCTATTAGCCATCCTTACCGGTCCCATTAACCCCTTACCGCCGGCCTCGTAATGAGGCCCAGTGTTGGAGATGACTATTGTTCCAAATGAATATAGTGACCACGCAATAGTTTCTTTACTTTTAAGTAGGGGAAATTAAACCCCCGCTTATCCGTTTATTGGAGGGCTGGAAGTTAACCGTGCAGGAAATCGTATAAACTGGTCTCAAAGAAATATAGACAAAGCTATAACTGCCCTGGCACACACTCTTAAGGATGAATTTCATGCACTTGTTGAACATAAGGCAAGCAAACTTGAGGACCGGCTGGAAGAGCTGGCTAGTAAGACTGGAATAATCAAGGGTAAAAGTTTGGCAGTGCAAAGAAAAGTGCCTGCTGATAATTTTGATGCAGCAATAAGAAATGCAAAAAGGGGCCTGAGACAAGTTCTCAGGAACCTTAGTAAAAACTCCTGTACCGCACATCAAAAATTAGAGAGAGGTAAAATAGCAAACAATGGTTATTTAAATCGGGTAACCCGATGGAAGCTGCAATTAAAAATGTAAAATGGCAGCATATGCTGGGTGTACAAGTAGGAATAATCATTCTATTTGGCAGCATCTCTCTACGGCAAGGGGAATAAAATCTAAAAGCTATTGTAAACCCTATCATGGAACAGGAGTTGGTCTGGTATGTAGAGAAGACTTTGACACATATTTTACTAACTACACCTTTGGATATATGTACTTCAGTGCATTGGCCCCTGATGTTGACCTAGGAGATGATTGTATCAGCCATGGAAACATTGAAGAGTTCAAAGGCCATGGGGCCAAATGACACATCACATGCTATTTTGAAAAAAGAAGCCTATATGATGGGCTAAGATCCTTCGGTTATCATTTTCAAGGGTCTGTAATGAGCATAGTATACCATCATCTTGGCAACAGTCTATACTGGTACTGGTTTACAAGAAGGGTGACAGGAAGGTGCTAGATAATTATAGACTGTTTGCAATGTTGACATCCTGCACCAATTCCGGACAGGATTTTTTGCCAGGGTCCTCTATTGTCCATAACATTTGTCTTCTAGATAGTCTGGTAGGTGGGTCAATGGAAAAGGGCAGACCCTTATTATATGTACTTTTGTTGATTTTCGATTGGCTTTTTACCAAGTGGATCATAACATGTTAAGGGAGAAGTGGCAACTTTGGGATGCCGCCCCTAGCTGCTGTATGTAATAAAACTCCTTCATTATGATACTACAGTACGAGTCTGTCCACAAAATGAGAGTCTTGTGTCAAACTGGATAACTGTGAACAGGGAGTCAAGCAAGGATGTGTGCTGGGTCCCCTGCTATTTAACCTTTATCTGGTAAACCTTCCATCACGTTTGGGGGGAAGTACTCTTTGCACCGCCAAAAATGGCACACACCAGATCGCCAACATAATATACACTGACGATCTTGTATTGTTTGACCATGCATATAGTAGAATGAAGAATGTATTGAATTAACTAGCCTTGTTCTCTAAAGAAAATACATTGGAAGTGAACTTGAACAAAACAAAGTGCACGTTGTTGATGGGTGGAAAGATATAGCAGAAATGAAAGTAACACTGGAATATTGAATGCGTAATGATGCGGCATACATTTGGGGTTGTAAATGGGCTTAGTGGCCGATTACTTTCACATAAAGGAGGCCGCCAACTTTCCCTCATCACCAAAACTTGCCAGGAAGACTGCAGGATATACCATGTAGGTTATTTTGAAGCTTTATAGACAGTGTACATGTCCAATGGTGCTATGTGGCCTGGAGGCTTTAACTATGATCGAGATGTTAAGGCTGGATCACATGGAAGGCTTTTTGGCATACCATCTTGAAATCACCACCTTTCACGCCAATGCAATACTTAAGAGTAGAGTTGCGACTGACCTCACTCTGTGCCGAGTTGCTGAAAAAGAGGGGAGGATTATAGATGAAATCTAAATCCTCCCCTATATGCCTGTTGCTGCAGTCTATGTGGGAAAGTGATGGCAAAGAGTACAGAAACCGAGGGAAACATTTTGTGGATCTAAACCTCGACTTCATTAAGAGTTTTAGTTGGATGCCACAATTTAAAAACAATCGTAGCTATGAGGACTGCAAAAAACCCTTCCAGCGGAAGGTGGATTTATGGGACTGGAATAAAAACATTACCCACAGGGCAAAATTGTGGAACTATCCAAACATCTCAAATATGATACATAGTTAGCAGAAAATCCAGCCATATCTCCTCCTTCATTGTCCAAGTCCAGCAATTCTATGTATGGTGATGCAGTTGTGGACTAACCAACTTCCGCTGCTCACTATTCGTTGTGCGCAGTTAAAGATACCATCAGAATTAAAATATGTAGGCCTATGTAAAACCTTGGATACACCTGAGATTGCAAGACTTGTGATCACAGAGTCTCAGATGTTGGTAGCATTTTACATGCGTACATTGGTGAGGTTTGTCCACAACTATGCCAGTAGGAAAACCTTGGATCTCTTTAACTATTGTTTAAATTTGGGGATGCACTATATGCACATTGCATTTTTTCAAACTTGAACATATATAGAAAAACAGCTGAAGACTGGGATTTACTCACATACAGTTATACAATAAAATGGTTAGTAAAGTATGACCTGTAAAGCTCTTAAGAGAACAACTATAAGAGTCAATGGTAGTAGCACTGTCCTATGGTTACTGTTTCCCTATGTACTGTAATATTGTATTGTGTGCATTTTGCTTCATGAAATAGAAATTGGTGGCTTACCTGATTTTATTATTTTGTGTTTTTAGTATCGAGTTTTGCATCTGCATTGTTTAATGATATTATAATACAGGAATGGTTTTAGATGTTTTTAGTACTATAAATTAGTTGTTAGTGTTGTTGGCCTTTAGTTTTGGTGTTTGGTAGAAGTGATTTAGTGATTTGTGATTTAGTGATGGAATTGGGGTAAAAAGATTAAAATGAAAATGTAATGAAAGAGACAGGGGCACACGTGTGACAAGAGGGAATGCATAAATTTGTGAAGAATTGTGTGGTGTGTGAAATTAGGAAGTAATGAAGTAATAACATTTTTGGAATGTTGAAATGTTGTAGTCATTGTTGTTTATATGTGTCATATTGTTTGTCTATATGATCTTAAAGTTTCTTAAAAATATTTTGTAAAAGTGTGTAAGAACTAAATACAAATAATAATAAATACATAAGTATTCAGCATTGGTATCGTATAAAGGCATTTCAAGATAGTAATTTGTATAGAGAGATGGCCATGGTCCACTTTCCTTAACCTTAGCAGGCAAGGCATTTTTGGATCCAGTTGAATAACCTATAGAAGTAACATTATTACAAATAACAAAGATCGGATGTAAAGAGAAATTGTCAAAACTGTTAGGAAAGATTTATCTTTCAATAACTTTGCCTCCATAGTTCTATGGACCTCCACCCTGTTTGTTTTTGTTTTTTATCCTCTGCTGAATTTGCACAGGGAAATTAAGTCTTCGGCTTCACTCACCTAGTCTTTTACTCATTTTGTTATGGGGAAAATTATCAGACCTCAGACTATCAGTACTGGGAAACTATGTTTCCCTTTTGACTTTTTAAAATCTGTAACCTTTTAACATTGCACACAGCATCTTACAATGCAGTGCAATGGGGATACTTGTGTATCCCCTTAGTCTTCTAAACTAGGGATTTTTTGGAGACTTTCATGTGTGCCTAATGACAAGCTGGTGGCAGTAATTATATTTTGTTACCATGTTTGTGTTATTTCGAGCGCACACAGCATTTGCCACGTATGGATACTAAACGTGGCTAGTGCCCTAAAATGGCTATGCCATAGGATTGTCACTTGTTCTTTGACCATGGTGTTGTTTGGACTTCTTCCTGCCTTGCCACTTCCAGATTCATTTTAAGCATTGGCTACTTTGTAACAAACCAATCACAATGTGACTTACTTTAGTTCCTTATTTTTCTGTGATTTTGTTGAAGTCCCCATAGGGGTGGTGTGTGATGATATTGAATTCCACACTGTGAAGACAACACATTATGTGCACTGATGTCATCTTGTCCACACTGTGAAGACAGACAACACATTATGTGCACTGATGTCATCTTGTCTATAGTCTAATATGTGAATTAATTGAATGTTGGCATCACATTTTGTCTGATTACACAAACATATTCACAGGGTTAATGTTTAATTGATACGAATTTGGTTTCATTACAAGTTCATCTCTAAGGGTCAAAGTGGCAGTAGTGGAATTGCCGCCAGTTTGATCAGTCTGCTGATATACGGGTTATTGAAAATGGACGCTAATTCCTCTGGTGGAATTAACCCTGAAGAAATTAGCACTGGAGGAATAAGCAATGAAAACCAGTGATAATTCCCCCGGGGATACATCCTCCAGTGGAATTGGAGCTGGAAATAAAAATGCTACTTCCATCCTATCTTCAGGTTAAAATACTGAACGAAACACAGCCAAAAATAGTGTCCGATTTTAACCAAAAATACCCAAAAGGCGAAGGAAAATGCATTCAGGTGATGCAAATGAAGCCACAGATGCACCCAATTGGCCATACAAGGGTATGTGAATACGAATAGTATGGCATGATGCTGAAGTCCCCATAGAGCTGATATGATGGTACTGAGTCCACCAAAAGGATGGTGCGTGGTCATGTTCAGGTCCCCACTGGGATGTTGTTTGATGACAAAGAGGTCCTCACAGGGATGGTGTGTCATGGCATATTAGGCCCCATAAGAATAGTATGTATTTATGCTCAAGGTCCCATAGAGATGGAATGCAATGATATTGAATCCTCCAACTGGATGGTGTGTGCTGATGTTGAGGTCCCACAGGGTTGATATGTGATCATATTTAAGTCCTCAAATGGATGGTGTGTGCTAATGTTGAGGTTCCCACAGGGTTCATATGTGATGATATTTAAGTCCTCACATGGATGGTGTGTGCTGATGGTGAGGTCCCCACGGGGATGATCTGTGATGATATTTAAGTCCTCACATGGATGGTGTGTGCTGATGTTGAGGTCCCCACAGCATTGATATGTGATGATATTTAAGTCCTCACATGGATGGTGTGTATGTTGTTGTTGAGGTCCACACAGGGTTTATATGTGATGATATTTAAGTCCTCACATGGATGGTGTGTGCTGATGGTGAGGTCCCCACAGGGATGATATATGATGATATTGAAGTCCTCACATGGATAGTGTGTATTGATGTTGAAGTCTCCTTAATGAAGATGTATAATGATATTAACATTTTCATATGGGGGCTCTTTGACATTACATGTCTTACAGATATATAATGCTTCAAGGAAGTAAAAGAGAATTTTTGTGAAGATGTTGAAATAATTTAAGAAAGTATTTATAGGCCCGAGTGTGTTTTATGTTAACTTGAACTCATGTAATGGTAACGTTACATCAAGCTCTGCTTAGTACATGACCAAACCAGAAATCGAACGAAATCTCACCTGACAATGGGGGTCATTACGAGTTGGGTGGTATTCTGTCTGTAAATCCATTGGACTTACCATTATTGCCACTTGGTCTGACAGATTTACCGCTGGATTACACGTGGTGGTGGCAGAGTATGCTCCCATTTTTTCATAGTTCATTGGAATCTATGGGGCATTTTTGGCAGAATTACTGCAGCAGTAACTCTGCTGCAGTAGTTTTGTGGAAAATGGGTAGAAAGTCAGTAGATTTACCTCCAGTTCATAGCTGGAGGTGAATCCTTTACATTTCTGCCCAACGTCTGTCACATTTCACCTACTTCACTGTGCCCATTTATTTAGCATGAAATTAACAACTGTCCTTCTTTACCAGCATGTTGAAGCTGTCCCTTACCTCTCCATTTAGGAGATTTGTTGTTGCTTCAGAGACCACAGCCCAAAATTCAAAAGATAACTTGGACAAGGTGCAGGATGCATTTAGTGCTTTCAGAGCAAGGATGCTCGTAGTTAATATCTTGTTCCCGTAAGCATCAAGTCCCTTGCTCCCCCTGTCAGGAGACAAAAGGGGGAAATCTGGTTTGCAAGCTAGCCATCATGACCTTCACCACCAAACATTATGGGGATGCATGGGTGGAGCGCGGCAAGACCAACTTCCTTACATTTCTTGGAGGCACTGCTGAGCTCACCTCTGGTGTGCCTATACCTATCCTACCCTACCTACTGACCTAGCCATGCATACCCTTTCTCTTCTCGGGGTTAGTGTACATATTTCTAGTGTAAGTCCTTGCATAGATGGTGTGTGCTGATGGTGAGGTCCCCACAGGGATGATATGTGATGATATTGAATTCCTCACATGGATAGTGTGTGATGATGTTGAAGTCTCCTTAATGAAGATGTATAATTATATTAAAGTTTTCATATGTGGACTCTTTGACATTACATGCCTCACAGATATATAATGCTTCAAGGAGGTAAAATAGAGGTTTTGTGAAGTTGTTGAAATAATTTAAAAAAATATTTATATGCCCGAGTGTGTTTTATGTTAACTTGAACTCATGTAATGGTAACGTTACATCAAAAAAAAGTCAAACTTCCTACTGCACCTCCTCAGAGGTACTTTGCCTTTCCTCTCCTTCCCTCAGAAGCTCACTGTCTCTCAAGCTCTGGTTCTCTCTTAGTTGGACTTTTGTAACAGCCTCTTTCTAAATCTACCTACCTCTACTCTCCGCCCTCTGCAACTTATCCAGAACAGGACTGCAAGACTTGTCCTTGGCCTCAAGCCCTGGGATCGTATCTCTCCAGCTCTGAAATCTCTCCATTGGCTACCGGTGGATGCAAGGATTAAATTCAAAACCCTCTGCATTGTCCACAATGCTTTCTGGGGCCTGGGACCAAAATATCTTCAGCTATCCCTCCGCAAATACCTCCCCTCTCGAGCTCTTTGCTCCTCTACCTCTAACTCCCTCTGGGTTAATCGTCTTTCACAGAAACAAGCTGAGGGTGGATCTCTATCTTCGGCTGGGGCCTCCCTCTGGAACAGCCTCCCTGCCACTCTAAAACTTGAGGAGAACCATCTCCGGTTCTGGAAGCACCTAAAGACCTACCTCTTTGTTTCTGCCTTCTCTCCCCCTCTCCCCTGCTGACCCGCTCTCTCTTGGCACTGTGCACCTGGCAATCCTCTTTCCTCTGGGTCCAGGTACCTGCTCACCCTGCCGCTCTCCTGCACTGCCTCCCGGCCACTCCTTGCACTGGATGGACTGTATCTGTACCCATACAGCCCTCCCACCCCATTTTCTTCTTTTCTGCACTTATCAGACTTACCCAGTCTTTCGCCATAAACACAGCACTTGCCACATGCTGGCTCACTGTTTATTGCCTCCTTTCTATTTTTTTTAAATTAATTATTTATTTATCTACTCTCCTCTGCTGTGCACTTTCCACTCCCCCCCTTCCATGCACTTTCTCCCTTTTCCCCATCCCATGCACTTGCGCGTTCTCAATGTCACTGGGCCTTGTAAGATCATTGTTGTTTTTGTGTTCTCCCTTGTTTCCCGTCCCTTGCCTAGTCGCGCTCTGAAACACCTGTGTAAGAGCGCGATACAAATAAAATATATCATATCATATCAAGCTCTGCTTAGTACATGACCAAATCAGAAATCGAACGAAATCTCACCTGACAATGGGGGTCATTACGAGTTGGGTGGTATTCTGTCTGTAAATCCACTGGACTTACCGTTACTGCCACTTGGTCTTGCAGATTTACCACTGGATTACAAGTGGTGGTGGCGGAGTATGTTCCCATTTTTTCAGAGTCCATTGGACTCTATGGGGCATTTTTGGCAGAATTACTGCATCAGTAATTCCGCCGCAGTAATTTCACTGAAAATGGGTAGAAAGTCAGCAGATTTACCTCCAGTTGTTAGCTAGAGGTGAATCCTTTACATTTCTGCCAAACTTCTGCCACATTTCACCTACTTCTTGTGCCATATATTTAGCATGAAATTCACATCTGTCCTTTACCGGCTGTTGAAGCTGTCCTTCAACTCTCCATTTAGGAGATTTGTTGTTGCTTCAGAGACCACAGCCTAAAATTCAAAATATAACTTGGCCAAGGTGCAGGATGCATTTAGTGCTTTCAGAGCAAGGATGCCCGTAGTTAATATCTTGTTCCCGTAAGCATCCAGTCCCTTGCTCCCCCTATCAGGAGACAAAAGGGGGAAAATTTGGTTTGGAAGCTAGCCATTATGACCTTCACCACCAAACCTTATGGGGATACATGGGTGGAGCGCAGCAAGATCAGCCCCCTTACATTTCTTGGGGGCACTGCTGAGGCATACCTACCCTTTCTCTTCTCGGGGTTAGTGTACATATTTCTAGTGTACGTTTCCATTTTTCTTTTGTGCATATAGTTTTTTGTGCACATTTGTGGATAGGGGTTTGCTTATATTGTTGTAATAATTGTGATTCGCCACCACAGCAGGTAGACAGGCACTATCTTCAGAAATCAGGTTCCACTAGCCAGCTGGGCTGAGCGTGAGGGGTTTAAGACTGACCATTAATTCATTATAGGTGATGTTGCATGCAGCACACCCCTACAACAGGTGCTCAAAATGACGGTGTCCCTAGAGTCCCTTGAGTCCCTCACAGGCTAGGTCAAGTGCCTGGGTAAAGACCTTGGCCTAGCAGGGACCATTATCCTGGTCTGCCATGGCCCTAAGAAAGTTGACCCTGAGACATTGCCCCTTACCTTCCACAGGTGTGACTCAATAGTGTCCTATCCTCTTTGGGCATTAAACATCTGGCCAGTGATAAAGGCTAGCCTATCATCCACAACAGCTATGCCTAGCTCAAGCTCTGCCCTGCCTTGACCAACACTGCATGCATTCACCCTGCAGTGACCACTGTAGGTGCCATCATAGCTGCACCCACAAGCAACCTTAGAACACCTGGGTGTAGCATGCACCAGTTCTACACCAGAGGATAGAGGCACTATACTGAACTCTTTGTCCATGGCGAATGTTTTCAAGCATATGTTGAATGAGGTTATCATGATACCAGCAGAACATGGACACTATATCTGCCTGAGACCCTTCTCAGGTGAGAAACCGACCCCGAGATGTGAAGAGAAATATCGGTTAAGGGTGAACCAGACCAACCAGATAATCCATGACTGGTGAGCTCCTGACAGGGAGACAAGGCATTGCGCTCTTGAGAGTCTCTGATGTCTTGCCACACACCCAAACCCCACATCAAAGGACATTTTACATGCTGGATGGAGTCTTTGGAGCCACTGAGTCTGATGCAGAGCTGACATTTAAGTATTATACCAACCACCTCCAACACAGTGAGAGTCTCTCAGAATATCTGGCCAGAACTGAACCGATTCTGCGGCTGGCTTTCAAGCAGAAGGAGGTTGAGCCAAACAACCTGAAACTGGTCAGGCTGCAACACGTAATGTGTGTAGCAAGATCAGTGTTGCTGCTGCTTCTGCAGCTACGACTCTGAGAACGGATCCCGAAACCACCTTTCTTTGATGAACTGGCCCGGAAGGAGAGATCAAGGACACAGTGTATAGTCTACCTAGTCAACTAGTGTCTCCTTACACAGCCCCAGGATATGACCGGAGACATCAAGTGGTGAAATTGCATCGACCAGCTTGGTGATGCAGCTGCAGAGGGCACCAGCCAGGATACTGCCTTTAGGGTCACCCATGCTACCAGAGCTTGGAAGAGACTCTATACTATCCTCCCAGGAGAGGAAATGCCAGCTCTTCAAGCTCAAGAGCCACGGCTGCCCCAAAAGTACCAACAGTGAACAGCACCGCTGCAGTCCGGGCAGTTCTGCCAAAGGTGTGGACAGCAGGGCAGCACTTTCTGTATGTGCTCAAACCCACCAGATTACATCCAAGTTGCAGAGAAGTTCCAGGCCTTGAACATTCCAACATGTGCAATGGTGGGAACCGCCAGTGAAGAACAGAAGGGGGAGCAACTGAATCCTCACAATTATTATGCACTGACAGTGTAAAGACAGATAACTGCAAGTCTGTGCCACCAGACAGGTCCAAATCTGCAGTGGCACCACTGGTGGGCAGGTCATCTGAGAACCAGCATCCACCCAGACTGGCTAGCCCACCTGAGAGGTAGATCACCTGTAATCTAACTACCATCAAAAGCAGCACTGGAACACTTTGGGGAGTACCTAAAGGGCTCACATGACCACCAGCCACTGTGACAGTTACCACTGATGGCTAGCAGGCACAAACGCTACTGCAAAGTGGCTCACATATGACCATTGTGTATGAATGGTTCTATAGAAAACCCCTAACTGATATCCAATTGGATCCCTTGACTGGACTGATCCTTCTCTGCAAGAGAGACCACCCCTGCAAATATCTGGCGAACCTCTGATGCAGGCAACAATGTCCATGCAATGTAGCTGGAGTCAGCACCTCCACCGTCTCCATGGCCTTGTTGTACAGCAACCAGAGTGAGGAACCCACTCACTGGTGGTGATTAGAACCAATTCCTCGATGTTCAATGCATTGGCTGCACTATGCCGGGAGATGGCTGAACCACGACATGTCAGCACATTGTCCATGCACCCTATGTGCCAGTAGGCATGCTTGCAGATAGATATTCAGTCTAGAACTCTACCTGATGGACCCGTTGGAGATGTTGGCAACAACTGGTCCGGGTAGATCACAATCCTGGCACATATCACAGTGTGGGGTTCCTGCCAGAGTGTGACTCAGCGGGAAGAAACGCCCAAGATGTCGGCTGATGGAGGCACTGGAATGTGGGGAGATCCCAGTGGGTTTACTAGTACAGGAGACCCTGGTGACAATGGATAGCATGGACCTGTAGACCATCAAGGTATTGGTCATTAATATGGCCATTAGGACCATTTGATTACCAGGGTGCACCATCATCATACAGTTACACCTGACCCCTTCCGTAGCCCCAGCAGGTGTTGCTACCAGCCCATTTGACACGGTACTGGATTTGAATACCTTGGACTTTAGATACTCCCTGATCTCAGAAAAGGACCAGGACCACCTGAAAGAACAGCTTGACATGAGCTTCAAGGCTTTCTCCACCAAGGGACATCGGCAAGGTCCAAACAGTGGAACACCGGATGAGTGTGAGTGACGAGACACCGTTCAGGGAGCGATCATGATGCCTGGCACCAGGAGATGTGGAGGATGTACCTCACCACCTGGACGATTGTCTGAAGGCAGGGATCATCCCACAAGTAGAGCACAGTATTATAATACAAAAGACAAGAGTGTAGATACAGAGCATGGAGATAGCATTTCAATTGGGGTTTTGCCGGTTCTGGCTCTGAGTCAGGATTAGAAATATTTAGCCTTTTGGCTACAATCCTTTTTTGGAGGGTGTCTATTTTGTTTGACAGAGCATTTTGAATGTCGGTGCACCATATTTATCTTTGGTACAAGGATCTGTAAGGATATTTGGCGTGTTACAGCACAGAGTACAGCACTACTGCACAGGTAGCATTTTTTTTTGTTGATGCAGCACCACCACATGGGTGTGGTGCATTGCTATATGTGTTGCCAGAGTAACATGGACATATAAGTAAAGACAGGCTATTCAGTCAAAAACGATTTTTACATATAAGATGCAAATCTATTTTTACAGTTAAAAGCACACATGTGCACATTCAAAATGCACACTATTTTTCACCTGAAATGCCTATGTTGCAAGAGACACATTTGAAAATTAATAACTAACCTTATTAATAACTAACCTGACTAATAAAACTTCATTTAACATAACCCACTAATAAAAATGTGTCTCCACTGCAGAATTAGGCCTACTCTGAAAGTGAACTTTTAAACGCACATTCATTTTTTTTCTCTGCTGCTCTGTCCACATAACTACAGGAAGCAAAGAGCTCGAAGGAACAGGAAATCAGTTTGTTACAATTTTTACTGTAGAAATGAGCCATTGTGTAGTGAGGGAGGAGATGACATGATTGATTCTGATTGGAGCAGCGTCATAGCAAGTATCATGCTAGAGGCTGTGATTAGAGTTTTGCTGGGGAAGCTTGAGGAGAGGGGGAGAGGTATCGAGATCTTGCAGAGCTGGGAGAAGGACCTGTTTCCTGGCTGAAGCATTCCTGCTGCAAAAGCTGAGAATTCCAGGCAATAACCCCGGTTTGAGAACGGCAGACGCTTGTTTTCACTGGGGTTAATCTTCAAGGGAGCCAAATTCAGAAAGAGAATAGCCGGAGAAAACTCATGCTGAACAGATAAGGTAATTACAGAAGTGTGGGAGCTGTGCGAAAGTGTGCAAAACTGTTCAGTCAGTGTATTCGAGGGAGTCCCAGTCCCTTATCAGCATATTTAATGTTACCAATTGAATATATTCTCACAGCTCTCTGCTCATTTTATCACAAATAATGTTGTACCATTTCATTTATTTCTGTAAAAAAAGGTTAAACTGTGTTTAAAGGAAATTTCTATAATACAAAAATATCTGAAAACAGATAGCTAGTGTGTATTATTTCTCTCGTTCATTTTGCATGGGAAAAGGTTTAAACGTGGGTAGATTTTTAAACAGTGCAATTGTCATTTTAAAACAGATGTGTGCATGATTATATTCAGTATGGACAGTTGTGAGTGACTGTTTGTAGCATAGCTTGTTGGAGGTACATGAGCCAACGGGAAGAGAGACTCTCTGGACATAGTTCCATACCGTATATAAGGTAGTGGAAATTACCACAATAGCCCATGGTGGCACACAACACTAACACTGAAAATGTGGTATCCTTAAAATGTAGGCCTGAGGTCTCTCTAGTGATCAAGAACAATCTAGATAAAAAACAAGTGATGTTGGATATTGGGGCCACAAATAAACCAACCACTATACAAACCAACCACACAAATTATCACGCACATTATCTAAATAGGTCTGAATTCTGAAATAATGCAATGTATTATTGTTATGTGTGACCCAATATGAATACAGAGAGTGATTATTGCTAAAGGTATTTTGGCGGTAAGAAAATACCGCAAAGCCCCAAATATCCACAAAATACCCAACATATTTATGGTGCGTTGCAGGCCGGTAAAGTGATCATAGAGTACCTACTGGGCGTGGCAAGCGTGTCTCACACTGCCATTTGCACATTAAAGGGAACCCATTTTATAATAGCAGTGTGCCACTAAAAACGAATTTCAGAATGTCACAAAGGGAAACCACATTTTCAGACCTAGTGCAATATTTAGAGGCAAAGTTGTTTGCACATGGGACGTGGTCATCGAAAAACACCTTAGAATGGCGTGACCGCATTCAGGGTGAGGTGCAGAAAGAAAAACTAGACAATATTTTTGCAGAAGGCAGCATAATTCAGGTCTGCCTTACAAGATTATTGAATGCAGCCGATAAAAGTGCAGAGAAAGACTGTTTAATACGGCTATGCGGCAAAATATGGTTTATTTTGAATAAGTCCCTGCGAATGCAGGAGAATGATACCCAGCTAATTAACAGGTTAAACACTGAATTAGATGGGGCAAGTAAAAATCAGGAAATGTTAAGAGCAGAATTGGATGTATGCCAAAAAGACACGCAATTAAAATGCAGAGACTTTGATGCTCAGTTATCCAAAAGCAAGAAACAATTTGAGGATAGTGAGCAAGAATTGGTACACTTAAAAGCCTTAGTGGACCACATTAGACAGGATAAAGAAGAGGTTGTTTCAGAAATGCAGATTTTACAAAAAGAACATTGTGAAAAAGAATGTGATCTCCAGAGTGCAGAACAAGAAATGATTAAAATGATTCAAGAAAGAGACAAGAGAAATAAAGAGTTCAATGAATGCCAAATGCAAATGTGCGACATGCAGGAGGTGATTAATAAGATGAGTGATGAAAACAACTATTTGCAAAATGAAGCAAACAGACTCCTTAAAAAGTGTAAGGACTTAGAACAGCAAATGTGCATTCCCAGGTCCCAGGAGAGGCGGTAGGGTACCACTTTCAATGGAGTGGAGGTGAATTCTAGCTCTGCCCAAACAGCTAGTGCTCCAGTGACTGGCCCGGTGACTGAACTTGGTTGCAGCGCCCTTGGGGGATTTGATACTCCCATTGGGGGCAGCCACCAGTCTCATACACCTGAAAACAGGATTGAATCACAAAATAGTGCAATTCCATGCATTGCAACAAGTAGCCCCATAAAAATAATGAAATCCTTTAAAGCCCTGATCAAACCATTTAAAAAGGGAGGTGAATGCTGCATTGAGGATCACTTAGAAGCGGTGCATGACATTTTTAAAGCACTCCAGATACCTAAGGAACAGTACAGACAATATTTTCATTTAACTTTAGATGCCCCGACGGCCAGCATCATAAGGGGATTAAATGAACAGCAGAATATGACATGGGTGGAGTTTGAAAAAGAAATTAGGCGTCATTTTTCTCCTTTTCAGTCATTGCAGGAGGCAAAGAAAGTCGCTTACACGATTACTGCTGGACCTAATACATCCCCTCGCCAATTTTTACAAGACTTAAAAAGAGCATTTTCTCGCTTTGATGTATCTTTTGACCCAATTTCCAATGAGTTTAAAACTGCATACTTCTATGGGCTACAGAAAGACATCATATCCCAATTGGTCCGTGAATTTGACCGTGACAAGTCCCTTGAATGGATTTTACATCAAAGCACAAAACTATATGAGGTACTCTATTGTCAGGGTAGAGAAAGTGATAAAATGAAAGATACTAGACCTAAATCTAAAGAACCCTCAGCCACAGTAATGGAAATCAGGCCAGCCAAAATCTTCCTTGAGTCTGCTCAAAGCCAAGATAAAAATAATGTGACACCTGAACAAAGGGGTAATCAACAAAGATCGCCATTTCCTGTACCAATGTTCCAATCACATGATCCTAGTAATAGAGAGAGCTACATCAGCCCTAGGTATTTAGGGGACAGACCCCGGGTCGGATATCGGCCTGATATGGCAGGTATGAACAATAACCATAGGCAAAATCAAGATCAAAGAAATGATGGTCCCTCCCAGTCATTGGGGACACAGAGCAGATTTGATCCCAACACCATGATATATGCTAATCAGGATAGACCCCGATATGTGGATCGATTTACTGATAATGGAAATCAACATAGGGGCCAGTACCCACAATCTGAGAGACAGGACATGAGACAAAACGTGAACTACAATCCACGTCAGTACAATGATTCCCCACCAGGGGACTATAATCAAAGGATGGGTGCAACCCGCTCCCCTCCACAAATGAATCAAGAGTTCAGAAACCATCCCAACCGACATGAATCACCTGAGAGGTATCAGAATAGATCCAATCAGGGGGAAAACAACCAATATCGACCTAGGCCACAGAAAGAGGATTCTAGAGAGATGGAAAGGTTCCAGTGCCTTGAGGCCCAAGTGAAAATGTTAGCTGAGCAAATAGGAAAGCTCTATACAGCGCAAAAACAACCTTCCAAAGAGGGGGCTGATGGCCATAGCAATGACCGGGGGGCTTCCGAAAAGTGACTAAGTACTCATGATAACTGCAGTTGCAAAATTACAGATTGCTCTGATATAATTTTGCATAACGACTCTGAGATGCCTAATGGATTAAAAATGAAAGTGCCAGTAAATGAACTTGTGACAGAAAGTGCAAACACTTCTAAAAAAGAGGTACGGTTTAACCTAGAGCTAAATAAAACAGTAAAGATTTGCACAAATGAAAAAGAAACATTAGGAATTCCAAAAGAACAAAGGGACAGATTTAAGAAAAATGACTCATGCATGGGGAATACCAGTGAACAGGGAGTAAGTGGGGATGCTATAGCTCCTTCCCTGGGCAAGCAAAACAATGACCAAACACAGGCAGAAAAAGGAAATACTCAAAAGGAGGGTACAAGTCAATCACCTGAAGAATTCTTTGAGCCACATATTTTTGAAGAGGCTGAATGGGCTGGTATCACACTAAATGATCACAAATGCACAGAATTAAAAAATGACAAATTGCTGAATGATGTTGTTACACATGTTCAGTTGGAAGGTTGTAATGTGGTCTCTGATGTTACCCAGATGGATGGGCGAACAGTGGCCACACTCCAAAAAACCACTGATCATGGAGAAATGAATAAAGTCTCTTGCGCAGAAATGGGTAAAAAGGAGGGAAAAATGTCTTTCCATTTACCAATGTGCTTAGCCAAAAGTGAAAAAGACCTGAGAAAGGTGAGCCCTGAAATCAGTAAGAATTCACACTTCTTATGTGTATTAGAGGAAGTTGAGGACAGATATTATGCACCCATCACTGTAGAAGAAAAATGCCACACCTTTGCTATGATTGACACTGGTGCACAGGCCACAATTATGTCCAAGGAGCTGGTAAAGAGTATCAATGAAGGGAGACCCCCACAGAGTCAGATCACAGTGAGGGAAAATCAAGGTCCAGTGCATAACTTTAATGGGGAGGAAGTGCCCATCATAGGTGTAACTGAGGTTGACATAAAAATAGGAAAGCACAGAATGAAACAAGAGGTATTGATCACATCTATTTGTGAAATTCCATTTCTGATGGGGACAGATTGCCTGAAAAGATTGTCTCCTCTCATAGATGGGGTGAATGGAGTGCTGTGGTCCTTAACCAAAAAACCATTGAGGCCTAAGAAACTAAAATCACAAAATAGCAATATAAATGAATGTCACACCGTTGTCAAAACAAATGATGCTGTGGAGGTATATCTCCAGAATAGCTGCATACCTAGTGTTACTGTTATATTAATGTGTCAAGACAAAATGCAGAGCGACAATGACAAACTACCTGTACAAATATACTTGGACCCAAGGAAAAAATGGCAGACTGCCATAGATGAGCACACATTACGTTTTTATTTAAAAGAGAAAACATGCAAACAGAATATTGCTCCTAAAACAGATTCAGAAAAACACATTACCACTCTGGCAGAAATACACATGGAAGATGAGCAACCATGGGTTCATGTTGGTATAAATGACTATTTTAAAACAATAAAAGCCACTTTAGCGCTTGGACATGAAAGGAGTTTCATTAATGAGAAATTGTTGCACAAAATAATGGAGAGGGAAGAAATCCCGAAATTTAGGATTAAAAACCAATATTTTTCTGGGTTGGACAGTCCAGACTTTGAAAACCGAATTGCAGGCAGATGCATGCTTAAAGTTAGCATTGGGCAGAAAACAATTTACCATAATGTATGGATAGTGAGTGGAGCACAAAATGAATTTTACATGGGCAATAACATCATGCACAGAATGTGTATGGTGTTAGATTTCCTTAATCAAAAAATATGGTCACGCCTAGGTGGTCCGGCACCTGAATTTGAAGACAAAAGAAGGGCTTATCATTGTGCACAACTGGTTCCTTATGCAATCGAATTACAAATGAGGAAAGGTACTATTATTCCTGCATTTACAAAACAGTTTGCAATAACACTGAAATGCAAAAATGGACAGCAGATGATAGGCTCTGATGCATTTGTATGCCTGAATGAATCCATAAAACAGCAAGGCCTGTATTATGAATACATTCCATTGGTAGACATTGGTGAAGGATCTGTACAAATTATGGTAAATAATATAGGTTGTCAGGATATTCATTTAGAGGAAAACTCCCCATTAGGAATGACCATACAAAAATCACATTATACGGCAGATTTAAATAACATGGTGATTGGAAATATCCCTGAAAAGTATGTTGATGCCAAGGGTGAGTTGCCAGAACACCTGGATTCTCAGCCCAAAGGAATATTTAAAATTCATTCTGTGTATCCTTATGATTCAAATGAGACAGTGTGCTGCCATCAAGAGGATTGCATAATATTTAATTTAAATGAAAATGAAACAGAAAATCAGCCCATTGAAGTGGAAGCTGATATGCCAACATATTGAAAAGTGGCAGCTTTACAAAAAGACACAGCCACACAGTTAGAGGAAAGCGCCGAGATTCCCTTACCAGAAGATTTTCCAGAATTGTCCAAAATGGTAGAAGAGCAGATCTCCTTAGCGGATGCGTGTGAAAGCAATGAGGATAGGGACAATCTGAGGGAGATATTTATGGAGTTTAAGGATGTATTTGCAAAAGATGCTTATGATTGTGGTTTAACTGATTTACATGTGGCCACACTACCAGAAGGGTGTAGCAGAAATCCAGTGTTTGTACACCAGTATAGACTACCGCTGGCATGTTTAGAATCATTGGCAGAGATTATTCAAAATTTGGAATCGCGGGGAATCATCAGGCCCATTCATAGCACATCCAATACACCTATTTTAGGTGTGTTAAAGCCAAATGGTCAATGGCGGCTATGTGCAGACTTGAGAGAGTTAAATAAAAGAGTACCAGTATCTAGATGGCCACTGCCATTCATTGATCAGGGCCTAGCTCAGGTACATGGTTCAAATGTATTTACCACATTAGATCTCACCTCTGGATATTGGTGCGTGCCATTACAGAGGAGATACAACATTTATTTTCCTTTACATTTGACGGACTCAATACGCCTGGCTTAGAGCTCCGTTCGGGTACATCAATAGTGGGAGTGAATTTGGCATATTTTTGAGAAAGGCCATGCCGGATGCAGCGGAAAGAGGAACAATAGTTTACGTGGACGATGTCCTGATAAAAAATGAAAGCCTGAAAAGCCATTTTGATGAAATAAGACATGTACTTGGCCAATTGCAGAAAGCAGGCGCCAAAGTATCTTTGCAAAAAGCACAATGGTGCAAGAAAAAAGTGAACTTTCTAGGGCATGAAGTGACTGAACATGGGCTAAATCCACAAAAGAAGAAAATAGAGGCCATACACAGATTAAAAGATCCTAAAAATGTGAAAGGAGTAAACAGTTTTTTAGGGACGACGGGCTATAACAGAAAGTTCATTGAAAATTATGCAGAAATCACTCAACCATTGACTAAACTGCTTAAACTGAATACTCCCTGGAAATGGGAAAAAGAACAGTCTGATGCAGTGGCTAAATTAAAGGAATGTCTTGTAAAGGCACCAGGTTTAGCATATCCCATAAAGGACAGGGATTTCTTTATAGAAATAGGTTTTTCTGAACATTGTATATCAGCAGTGTTATCACAAAAACACGATTTGAATCACAAAACCATTGCCTATGCAAGTCAGGCATTTTCCCAAGTTGAAATGAAATTTAATGAATGTGAAAAGGCCCTATTAACCACTGTGTGGGTGCTACAACATTTCTGCCCCATTATTCAGGGAGAAAAGGTGATTATTGAAACAAATCATCAACCTTTGCAATTTTTAGAGAGTAAAAGAATTAGATCAGGTAATCTAGCGCAGTCCAGAATCACTTCATGGACGCTGGCATTACAAGGTTTTCCTGTAGAAGTGAGATATGGACAAAATAAAAAGAACCCAATTGCTCAAGGGTTAGCTGACTTACATGACTGCGCAGCTGAACAAATACCAAATGAAATGGAAGTGGAAACTAGTTTGCAGGAATTTGATTCAATCACCATACAAAGCTTTTGATGAAAAAACATGCAAGGATTTGCCAACTGTATATGTGGATGGTTGTGCTTTTCACATTGAAAATGACAGTAATAAACAATTAGTGGCAGGAATAGGAAATGTCTGGTTGAAATGTGAAGGCATCCCCAGTATAGGGATGTGGATTGGAGCTAGGAGCAGTCAGGTGGCGGAATTGGCAGCCATTTATAAAGCAATTGCTACTGCAGTTGATAAAAAGTTCAGTGAAATTGTCCTGGTGACTGATTCTGACTATGCACGGAATAGCTTTGTGGAGTATTTGCCTGGTTGGAAAGCAAGAGGCATGGTTACATACAACAAAAAGCCACTTAAACATGGAAACATGATACAAGCCATAGACACATTGGTGTCAGAGAATAATTTAACAATATACTGGAGAAAAATTTGTGGGCATTTAAAAACACCAGGAGAGGATAAGGAGGGAAATGATAAGGCAGACCACCTGGGTAAGATTGGGGCTGTGATGGGAGAATTGCTACCTATTGATTATTTAATGGGTGAAATACAAATTGATGCAGTAACACGTTCTAAAGCACCAAAGGAGGTAGATCAACCAGTGGTACAGTGGAGTCATGACACGCCAGACCAAGATTTGATTGAGGCACAAAAGAATGATCGAATTTTGGGAATCTATTATAATCATTTGATAGATCCTGAACAGAATCCATTAACAGAAAATGATTGTATGGGAAAAGAAGAGTTGAGGGTGCTATTAAAGAACAAAACATGAATTAGATTACAGGATGGACTCATGATTAGAGAGTCCATAACAGGACAAATACAGTGGGTGGTACCCATTTCATTCAGAGGGCTAATGCTACACCATGCACATGATGCCATAACTGCAGGCCATAGAGGTTCACAAAAAACATTAGAAATACTAAAAGATTATGCTTACTGGCCACATATGTCCCAAGATGTGGAATTATATACTAGAGGATGTCTAGTATGCGCCCAATTTAAACCTGCTTCACCAATGCATAGACCACCATTGATGAAAAGAGGCCTAACTCTCCCATGGTCAGATTTGCAAATAGACTATGTAGGTCCTTTAAAAAGGTCGAGCAGGGGGAATCGTTATATTTTAAGTGTGTTATGTTTGATGTCGATGTGGATTGAATGCATTCCTGCACCAGATTGTAGTGCGCAAACAGCAGCCACATTGCTGGTGAACCATGTGTTCTCAAGGTTTGGGTTGCCACAAAGAATTGAGTCAGACAGAGGAAGTAATTTCACAAGTACTCTAATGAGTAAGGTATGGCAAATACTAGGTGTGAAAAGGAAACTACATATCGCATATCGGGCAGCGTCTTCAGGTACAGTTGAAAGGAGCAATAGGTCTGTTGTAGATATTTTAAAGAAATTTGTGGCAGAAGCAGGTTCCAGCTGGGATTTACGTTTACCGTTGGTTTTGATGGCAATCAGATCAACTCCTGCCAAAGCAACCGGTGTTAGCCTCCATGAGGTCTTGACAGGTAGGAAAATGCTGTTACCACAACACCTACTATACAGAACACATGAGCAGACACTTGTGAGTGCATCCACAGTTCATGAGTACATTGATGAACTGAGGAAGTATTTGCAACATGCTTTTGCTTTTGTGCAGAGAAATCTGGAAAGGGCTGCTGACAGTGCTAAAACATACTATGATAAAAGAACATCAGTGAGAGAATACAGTGTTGGGGATCAGGTGTACAAATTTCATTTTGGAAAAAGTAAACAGAAAAATTCTAAATTTCTAGCAGCCTGGCAGGGGCCATTTCGAATTATAGATAAGGTCTCTCCTGTAGTTTATAAAATTTTGAAAAATGAAGGTGAAACGGCAATAGAGCAGTTCGTCCATGTAAATCAAATCAAACCATGCCATCCCAGACATGAGATCAGGCAGCTTGAGCATGTAGAAACAGATAAAGTCCCTTGAACACAAAAAGAGAAAATAAATGGGTACAATCAGGAGGCAGTGACAGAGAAGTTAAAAAGTTTTTTGTTATAATGGCACATAAACACTGTAATATATGTAAAAATATATAATATAAAATAAGTAAATAAATAAATAAATATATAATGGAAGCTCATGGTTGGTGTGCAGAGAGAAAATGTATTAAATATTGAATGCTGTTTTATATATGCTTGTTTTCTTTTTAACTTGTGTTTAATTTCAGAAAAAAAAAAAAAAATGTTTTTACCAGGCATGTTTTATTTTTGGCAAAAGGGTGAAGTTAGTATTGTGCTATGTACTTAATTTGTTTCTTTTCTATTTGATTTAGAAAATTAACATTATTTGGTCGGAGGTCCCGGGATCAGAGGCTACGGGAGACGATGAAGTCCTGGAGTCCCCTGGATGAAGACCAAAAGATGCCTGCCTCCAGGTGGAGGTGAAGACAAGATAACCAGAATGCCAAAAAAGATTACTCCTATGGATCCAAGATTGCCAAGATGAAAGTGTACTCGAATGAACCAAATAACATCGCTGGTCGGGACATATCAGAGGCAGACAAGAGTCCTGACATATGGAGTTCCACGTATTTATTATTTTAATTATTTATTTTAATTTGTTCTATTAATTATTTGTTTTAGTTAGTTGTTTTATTTTATTGTTTTTAATTGACTTGTAAAATCGAAACTTAGAGTAATGCCACTTCCAATGAGAAGGCAAATGTAGAACATTTTGTAAACTAATGAACTCAGATGAATACTGTGTTGATTGCAACTTTTTCATTGATGCACATAAATATTCATTTTGTTGGATTGCTATGTTGTGAAAAGAAGAAAAAGAACAAGTTGTTTTTAGGAATTGGCTTGGATCATAGCCAAGTTCTAAAAACAAAAGGAGGGTATGTAAGGATATTTGGCGTGTTACAGCACAGAGTACAGCACTACTGCACAGGTAGCATTTTTTTTTGATACAGCACCACCACATGGGTGTGGTGCATTGCTATATGTGTTGCCAGAGTAACATGGACATATAAGTAAAGACAGGCTATTCAGTTAAAAACGATTTTTACATATAAGATGCAAATCTATTTTTACAGTTAAAAGCACATATGTGCACATTCAAAATGCACACTATTTTTCACCTGAAATGCCTATGTTGCAAGAGACACATTTGAAAATTAATAACTAACCTTATTAATAGCTAACCTGACTAATAAAACTTAATTTAACATAACCCACTAATAAAAATGTGTCTCCACTGCAAAATTAGGCCTACTCTGAATGTGAACTTTTAAACGCACATTCATTTTTTTTCTCTGCTGCTCTGTCCACATAACTACAGGAAGCAAAGAGCTCGAAGGAACAGGAAATCAGTTTGTTACAATTTTTACTGTAGAAATGAGCCATTGTGTAGTGAGGGAGGAGATGACATGATTGATTCTGATTGGAGCAGCGTCATAGCAAGTATCATGCTAGAGGCTGTGATTAGAGTTTTGCTGGGGAAGCTTGAGGAGAGGGGGAGAGGAATCGAGATCTTGCAGAGCTGGGAGAAGGACCTGTTTCCTGGCTGAAGCATTCCTGCTGCAAAAGCTGAGAATTCCAGGCAATAACCCCGGTTTGAGAACGGCAGACGCTTGTTTTCACTGGGATTAATCTTCAAGGGAGCCAAATTCAGAAAGAGAATAGCCGGAGAAAACTCATGCTGAACAGATAAGGTAATTACAGAAGTGTGGGAGCTGTGCGAAAGTGTGCGAAACTGTTCAGTCAGTGTATTCGAGGGAGTCCCAGTCCCTTATCAGCATATTTAATGTTACCAATTGAATATATTCTCGCAGCTCTCTGTTCATTTTATCACAAATAATGTTGTACCATTTCATTTATTTCTGTAAAAAAAGGTTAAACTGTGTTTAAAGGAAATTTCTATAATACAAAAATATCTGAAAACAGATAGCTAGTGTGTATTATTTCTCGCTTTCATTTTGCATGGGAAAAGGTTTAAACGTGGGTAGATTTTTAAACAGTGCAATTGTCATTTTAAAACCGATGTGTGCATGATTATATTCAGTATGGACAGTTGTGAGTGACTGTTTGTAGCATAGCTTGTTGGAGGTACATGAGCCAACGGGAAGAGAGACTCTCTGGACATAGTTCCATACCGTATATAAGGTAGTGGAAATTACCACAAAAATACCACAATAGCCCATGGTGGCACACAAAACTAACACTGAAAATGTGGTATCCTTAAAATATAGGCCTGAGGTCTCTCTAGTGATCAAGAACAATCTAGATAAAAAACAAGGGATGTTGGATAGTGGGGCCACAAATAAACCAACCACTATACCAACCAACCACGCAAATTATCGCGCACATTATCTAAATAGGTCTGAATTCTGAAATAATGCAATGTATTATTGCTATGTGTGACCCAATATGAATACAGAGAGTGATTATTGCTAAAGGTATTTTGGCGGTAAGAAAATACAGCAAAGTCCCATATATCCACAAAATACCCAACAGCCTTTTGATAAACAATCCTTTTTTGGAGGGTGTCTATTTTGTTTGACAGAGCATTTTGAATGTCGGTGCACCATATTTATCTTTGGTACAAGGATCTTCAGTGGCTATGGGGTATTCCAGTTCCCTTAGGTTCGTGAAAAGATCCTTGGTTTGAAACTGGCTTTGCTGGTCCGGTTGTTGTTAGTTTCTCTTTTAGTTTGAAAGATTTCAGTTTTGTATTTACTTGCTGATTCGAATAAATTGAGTTTATTTTCTTTGGATGGGAGATTTCTCCATAAAACTTCGAGTTTTCTTTTTTCTGTGTGTATGATTTTTAACTGGGGGGTGGACCAGGTGTTGAGATGGGGTTTGGGTTTGCTTTTTCGCAGTTTGAGAGGCGCAATGGCATCTAGCGCAGAGGTCATGGTGGCGTTGTACATTTCAACTAGTTCGGCTGGGTCTGCTGATTCTGAAGTATCCTTCACTACTTTTATTTTATTTATTTATTTTATTGCATTTGTTGTATGCCCAAACCCTAGGGTATCACGGCGTAGTTACAGACATCTTTCAGTTGATTCGGAGGCATTTGCAGTACATGCATAAACAAGGCAATGAAGCAGAAGATTACATAATGTTGAATATTGGTATTAGATATTTAAGTCATATCTACTTATTTACATGGTTATCGTTAAAACAGGACATATTTACTTATTTACATCAAAGGGTAATGGTCTTCATTACGTTGGCATCTATATAGAGGGGAGGCTGGAGGAATTGTGTTGGCTATGTATCTGCAGGCTAATATTGGTTAAATAGCCACGTTTTTAGTGACTTTTTGAAACACTTCAAGTAATCTTCATTTTTAATGTATGACGGGAGTGTGTTCGAGTGTTTAGGGGCCATAACTGGGAAGCTGCTTCCCACTGCTCTGCAGCTTTTGAAACACGGACCTGAAGGAGCGAGTTTTGGTTGGATCTAAGCGTTCTATTAGATTATTTAACTGTTGAATTATTGATGTATATGGGTGCTTTGTTTGCAAGGCATTTATGTGTAACACACAGTGCTTTGAAAATAATTCTAGCCTTGATGGGTAGCCAGTGGTTCTCTCTCCTGATGTTGGAGATGTGGTCTGACTTGTTTAGTCCTAAAGCTGAACGTAATGTTTTGTTTTGCATTAGTTGCAGTTTGGCCAGATTGGAGTTGGAGGTACCTAGTAAAGGCACATTACAGTAATCTAGCTTGGAAAATATCAGTGCCCTGGCTAAGGTAGTCCAGTTTTTGGGCGTGAGGAACTGGAGACTTAGTGCAATTAGTTTGGAGGTGAATGAGGTCGCTGAGGATAAGGCACTTTGTTTCATCATAGTTAGACTAGTGTCTAAACACCTGGGGTTTTTACCTGTTTAAGTACTGGAATAGAAGTACCATCAATGTTGATTGATGTGTAATCCGAGTGGAGGGTGTTAATTCTGGTTGGGGAGCCCACGATGAGGATCTCAGTTTTCCCATCGCTGAGGCATAGGCTGTTTATAGCCATCCAATTTTGTATTATTGCATACATTTTATTGATGAATAAGGTGTCCTGGTCGTAGTTCCCTGAGATTGGGATGAGTCTCTGGGTGCCAACCGCAAAGTTAGTGTAGATGATACCCATGCCATCTAGTGCTGCAAATAGGAGCTTGGTATAAGCATTGTAAAGGGTAGGCGAGAGACCAGACCGGTGAGGTACCCCTGTAGGGACTGAAATGGGGTCTGCGGTCTCCTTACCAATGGATACTCTGGAGGGGCGCTCAGCTAAGAAGGATTTCACCGAGAGGGTGGCTTCCCTTGAGAATCTGAAATCATTCACTAGTGTAGCACAGAGTTTGTCATGATCCACTAAATCGAATGTGGCAAATAGATCAAGTCAAAGAGTGCTGTTTCGGTACTGTGGTTGGGCCAAAAACCTGATTGTCTAGCTCCCAGGAGCTGGTTTTGTTTGAGATGGTACTGAATTTGGGTGTAGGCTATTTTGTCTATAATCTTCAGTAAGAATGGGACCGTTGTTATAGGTCGGTAGTTTGTAGGTACTGTCGCGTCCAGGGATGTGGTTTTTTTTTTTAGAAGTGGGGTCACCCAATCTTCTTTTATACTGACTGGGACCGTATTTGTGTTGAATGAGACATTAACAAAGTAAGTAAAGTTAGTAATGATGGGAGTGAGTGTGGGGGCACATCATTTAACTAGGTGTGCTGGGAAATTGTCACCTTTGCAATTAGAGGCAATTAGAGGCTTTTAGTTTTGCTATGGTGGCTAAAACTAGATCTTGGGTCACCGGAGTAAAATGGAATAGCACTTTGGTAATGTCGTTGGTTGTGTTGAAGGTGGAGGATGGAGTGTTTTTGTCAGCTAATATCTTTCTTTTTGTGATGATCATTTTTTGTAATAGTTCAATTTTGGAGGCTAGCGTGTTTTGGATGGTGGAACACCATGCTTTACTAGAATTAGTCGGAGTGGATGCTGGGATTGGATTTTCCAATTCTCTAAGAATGGTAAAGAGCTCCTTGGAGTTCGAAGCGGCGTTGCTAATGCGAGAGTTAAATGCTTTTTCTTATTGAGGTATGATGGCTGCTTTGTAAATTTGGTTGGCAGCTATGAATGCATTGGCTAAGTCTATTGTAAGGGTTTTCTTGTGGATATTTTTAAGGGATCTTTTAGTACCTCTGAGTGATACTAATTCTTCGCTGTAACCAGAAACTCGTACGTTTGTCAGCATGTCATGTTTTATTTATGATGGGTAGAACAGAGTCAATAGAAGTTGTGAGACACTTATGGTAGACATCTGTGAGGTAACTGGGGTTGTCACTTGTTAAAGTGTTGGTTGAGAGGGCTTCACTTAGGATGGGGGAGAGGTTGTCTGCTGTTAGCTTCCGGATGTTTCTTGTTTCATGTGTCCACTATCTTAGACATAGGAGGGCATTTCTCATTGCTGATTAGTGTAAAATTGACAACGTGGTGATCAAATATTCTACACTTATTGTGGGTGGGTGCATTCACTAGTTGTGTGAAGTTCATATCTTTAAGTGCAGCATGGAGGGCGTCTGTTTTATGATATAGTTTATCATTGAATCCTAAATTAATGTCACCAATGATAATGAATCTGGTGTTAGGTTTGATGTAGGGGGCTAGTAGGAGAGGGATATCTAGATCCGGGTGGGTGTTATTATTGGGTGACCAAAATGTTGGTGGTAGTTTTTAGGTTAGATGAGATTTTGGCTATAAGAAGTTTGTATCCTTCTATTTCTTCGAGGGGGCAAGACCTAATTTGCACGTTGGTTTTGGCTATTATAGCCACGCCACCTCCCTGTGCATTAGGTCTATCAGTCCTGAGGATATTAAAACCTGATGGGATGGCAAGAGCTAGTACTGGGCCAGATGCTTGGTGCAGCCAAGTTTCTGTGAGGACTAAAAGGTGCAGTTGTCGGTCAATGATGAGATCATGTATCTTGATGGCATGGGCTCCAAGTGACTGTGCACTAATGAGCGTGCCTTTAAAGTTAGGTAAGAGTTCTGGCGGAGGCAGGAGAGGTAGGGTTGTGGTCTGTGCTACTTTAGTACTGAAGGGTTGTTTGGCCGCAGCTGTAGGTGGTAACTTATTTTGTTGGGTGTCAATGAGACGGTTGGGTCTGTACTGTTTTTGCATGGCCGGAGGAAGGTTAGTTCTTAGATGGAGGTATTCGGTAGGTGACCTTAATCTACTCCATCTAACATTCCCCTGAATGGGATTAGTGGCACAGGTGTCCATGTTGGTAGGTTTCTGTTCTCGTGTCGTCATCATAGTAGTGGTGATTGGCTCTAGATTATTGATGATCTCTATAGATTTTGAATGCTTTTAAAGGTCCTGGATGGGTGGGAAGGGTGGGGTAGAGGGTAGGAATGGGGGGGAAACAAGGGATGGGATGGTTGCAGTAACAGCCCATTCTGGCGAGGCTATTTGCTTGGGTAATAAAGGAGCTACCTGTGCAGAGTAAGTAGTCTGTTACTATGCAGAATGGAAACATGATGGCAATAAGAAAACTTAGCATGATAATATAGTAGGAAGGAGTGGAGGTGTACCAAGGTGGGTCTCGTAAGTCAGAGAGGGCCTCTGGTTAAGGTGTACAATACACATGCATCATTATATCAGGCTAACACTGGGAATTTCATATTGAGGAATAGGATGAGAAATTAGTACAGTACATAGCAAGTTGAAAATAAAATCAGGCTAGCACAATGCTTTCACTATTGATGAGTAGAATAAAATTATTTTTTAATTTTCTATGACTTGGCCTATTTCCTCCCTGGTGCTGATGATTTAAGTCATGTACATTTCTTTTTAAGTTTGGTTTCTAGTTCTGTGTGACCCTTTCCTTCCTGGGTTGTTCTTTTTGACTGTTTTCTTCCCCGGGTCCACGTTGTAGGGGTTGCCCATTCTTGGTTACTTAAAATTATCACAACACATTTCTCGTTAGTATAAAGATCAGATTGATGTTGGATGATGTGTCCACAGCTTGGGTCTGTATATTGATCCAGTGGTCTGTACACCACAAGGTTTCAGCTTAGAATAAATCACATTGAGTGATTAATGGGATAGGTGCTGGAGACTGAGCAAAGCTCTGAGTAAGGCACTGGTAGGATCCTAGATAGCGATCCAGCCGACTATGCTGGGAACACTAATTACACTATCCAGGTGATGCAAATGGTACAATGGGTTGCGCACTACAGCGTGTTAGGGAGAGTGACTGGAATCATACAATATCTCTAAATATAATACATCACGAGAGTAAGGAATGCGTTATTTGGTTTGGACAGTTTCAGCCGACGGGCAACACGCTAGTGAAGTGGTACAATGGTGCAACAAAGCTAATACTATTGGCCATAATGCCCTTCACTTAATCAAAGGCAGCGACATACATAGCCAAGTCATGTAAGCAGGCAGTGTGAATAGTGCAAGCTACGACGTACAAAATGGCAGAGCGAAGTACCATGGGCAGCGTGGCACTCTGCTTACGTCACAGCAATACAGATATGAATCGATCCAAGCACGGAAGTCTGTGTGCTATGTTAAACAGCTATGCTCGTTATTAACGCATGCATTATAGGGTGCTGTTCAATACAGAATAGGGCTGAGCAAAGAGACGTGTGATTCGACAAAGTTCAGTAGATCATGGCAATGCATTCGGTGGCTGGGTTGGCTTCGGAACTATTGGTCTTTTCGTAGCGCACTAGTGCAAATTAGAATAGTATGGGGGTGTGAGATAATACAGTGGGCTCGGTGCGGGTCCACACGGTCGGGGGCAATGCACTCACAGTTTATAGAAGCAAGAGGAAAATGGCAGCATGTCTGGCCGACGGACCATCACGGACAGGCACAGACCGAAAGGGGCCTTGGGCTCTGTGGGCCTTAGGCAAGGGGGGCCAGCTTCCGCCTCTGGCTCACCCTATGGCCTTAAGGCTTGTTAAGGGATAGGTTGCTAGACAACCAGAATACATAAAAACAGCTGTGCACGGTGGCAGCCATCTTAGGGATTGGATCCCCAGAGCAACAGCTCCACAAGGAGGGAATTGGGGCTGGGTGCACAGTGCTGCCTTATAGACAGGGCAGGGGGCCTTATCAGGAATGCTGGCTGTGCGGGTTGCAGTCAGGCACTGGATCCGATGGATCGTGCTGCTCGCTGCTGCTACAGCTGGTTGAACCAAAGTCTAGCTGCTCCTGCAGCATGGGGACTTCGCTGGCGAGCAGCTAGGCAGCTACTTGGTGTTGCAGCTCCTGCCCTGGTGTGGGGTGTGCGGAGGGCACAAACAGGAAGGGGCCTTGTGCTCTGTGGGCATTAGGCAAGGGGGGCCTGCTTCCTCCTCCGGCTCACTCTATCGCCTTAAGGCTCGTTGACGGAGAGGTTGCTATGTAACCAGAATACATATAATCAGCTGTGCACAGCAGCAGTCATTTAAGGGATCAGCTCCCAGAGCAACAGTTCCACGAGGAGGGGATTGGGGCAGGGTGCACAGTGCTGCCTTATAGACAGGGCAGGGGGCCTTATCAGGAATGCTGGCAGTGTGGGTTGCAGTCAGGTGCTGGATCTGCTAGATCTGCTGGATCGTTGCCGCTCAGTGCTGCTCAGTGCTCAGTGCTGCTACGGCTGGTTGAACCAAGGTCAAGCAAACATGAGTATATTCCTAAATGCCAATATTGGCATGTATAGGTGCAGCCAGCATGGAAATGTATGGGCGCAGCAAGTGTGAACATGCTTTTTGTGGCAACATATATTATGGGGACAGGCATCATGAAAATGCATTGGAAAATCCTCTTGTGTACTGTTTGTGACTTGCATCTATTGGATTTTTTCATGTGTTGGCCTATAAAAAATGATTGCAAACTGGCTTTTCACACAATTATTTAAAGAAAGTGTGCGGTTTAATTCACTACTTTAAACTATTATTCAAAAAAAGATTCAAAGGGGAGGGCCTCCCCACCAAACTCTATTGCTTGATTTGGGCTTCCTCCCTATGCTCGGTGGCTCATGCTTATTTGTGAAAAATATGTACACCCCTCAAAATAAAAAATTCACTAGCAGCAACTGGCCATAATTAGAATTATGTTCAGTTGCTCTGAAATAGAATGTAACTACCATTTTGTGCAATTCACTTCCTTTGTTACTACATAATCAGACCAATCATATGGCGTTCAACAGGAGCTTACAAATGCGGAGTGCCAAATATTTTAAAAATCACAAAGCAACCTGCCCAGTTCTGTGATTCAATATGCACAGTAAAACATTTTTTCAAAATAACCTAACAGAATATGGTTGACTTTCAATAGGACTGTATGAATTTTGAGATTGTGTTGAACAAGCTGTCCACTTAGTTGCTTACATTTAACCACCATCATGTCACAAAAAGATGTCTAGATTTTGCTTTCAGACTTGACCTTGCCAACTGCTTTTTCCTTCTAACTTGACTTAGTTTGGCTCGAAATAGGTTTGCCTTAGCATGCCCCTGGTATGAGCAGATCTGTTCAGTGAAAAAGAAACTCCTGCACTAATAAGACGCAAACACACTTTCCTCTTTCATTTTCTCTACAAATTGCTTAGGTTGCTAAGCACACACATTTGTCAGCATAAAACAGCGTTCTTTTAAGCTAACACTCGGCCCGCCTCAGGGCCCTCCGCATGGAATTCTCCGCCCTGACCATCGTGAGCCGTGCCTCTTCCGCCAGCTGCCGCTCAGCATCTATGGCGTGGCCCAACCGCTGCCACACGGAAGACACTTCCCGTCCTGGGTCCTCCTGCCCTCCGGCCGATGCCTGCCCCGCCGATGTCGAAGGCCCCGAGCCATCATGGCTCCCTCCTTGTTGCTGCTGCTGCTGCTGCTGTGCCTGTGCCTGTGCCCTGGCTCCTGCTGCCTGCCCATCCTCCTCCAGCTGGGGTGCAGTTGTTGAGGTGGCCACCCCTGCTGGACGTCCGACTCCAGACTGTGGCAGGGATCTTTCCTCGACCAGTCTGGCCGCACGGTCAGAGGCAGCTCCACAGGGCACGCAGGTGATACATGGGTGGGAAGATGGCACGGAGGACGACTGGCGCATAGGGGGTTCAGGTGAGGAAGGGGTCGAAACAAGTTCCAGTAAACGGAGGAATCCGGCCTGGGTGACCTGTCCCAGTAGGCTGACGTGGTCAACGAGCCATTCGAGATGACGTGCAGTCTCCCCATGAAAAGACTGCAGGTCACCTTGCATAGCCCATTGACGCATCGCCACCCCACCCAGGACAGGCTTAACCCGGTCCCAGATAGCCATGTCCACAGAGAGAGGAAGGCCAGTTGTTGTAAGCTCATCCCCTCCCTGAAAACGGGTCTGGACGGAGGCATCCCTGCTGGTGCGGGATGATGCAGTCACAGGATCGGGGACAGGATTACACACAGGCACCTCTGCGGCGGCCTGTGCTGCCTCCTGTCCCTGCGCTCCACCACTAGCACCAGTGGAATCCCCACCTCCAGACCCCGTCTCTGTCCCTTGCATGGCCTCCTCCTCCACCAAACCAAAAGAAAGACGAAGAGTGCTCGTCCAGTACAGGCTGATGCCCCAGACACGGCTACGCAGTCCGGCACGCCAAAGAAGCCTAGCTTCAATGATGCCGAACGTGATGCACTTGTGAGGTATGTGTCCGCACATGACAGTGAAATGTTGATAACTGCACGGTGCAAGACCACACCTGCTCGATGCCAGGCACACTGGCAGACCGTCACGGACATCATAAGTGCCCTTGGATTTGTGAGGCGCACAGCTGGTGAGTGCTACAAGCGCTGGAATGACCTTAAGCGCAGGGCAAAGAAAAAGCTGGCCTCAAGTCATGCCGCTACTCTGGTGACTGGATGTGGGTCTCCACAAGAGGACATTGAACTCACTGTACATGAGTATGTTGATGGGACCTACATCACAGAGGAACAGATCCAAGGTGTGGGAGAACTTCCAGATTACGAGGCATTGTCTTGTGAGTGCACATGCATGTGTGTGTGTGATCCATGTTTATGTTGTGTGTGTGAGGGGTTCTGATTGAGTGCCAGGTGAGGGTGTGTGCGCCTGGGTGGTTAGGGTCACCCATGTGCTGCATCCAAAACATTATGCGCCCCTGGATTTGGGTATTACGGTATCCCTTCTGCCCACAGTAGACATTTTGTGAAACATCACGCCAGTTGACCTTGAAGTGGCATCTTGCAACAGCATTGTTCCGTATTCACCAGTGTTCATTCAGGCTGATTGTTTCAATTCCCCCACTTTCAGTACACATTTCTCAGCCCTATTGTCACATATGTGACATGCCTATGGTACACGCCATCTGTGTGATGGCATGTGTCATGTATGTGGATTGGACATGCCGCTCACAGGCCAATGTGTGATGGCACTGCTAGCCAGCATGCAGCTAACGTGTTGCTCTTCCATCTTGGTGTCATCAGTCTCTGACATTTTCCTCACCTTCAAACTCAGTGACAGTGCATGCATGGGAGGGTTATAGTCATGTGAGACATGTGCCAATCAAGTACTGGTTCTGTAGCTTGTCAGGCTTAATTGTGTGCCATGGTGCTAATGCCTGTTTCCATTTTTTGTCTTTCATGTTTTTGCAGGGGATGACGCACTTGATGCTGTTGAGGGTGAGGAGATGGTGCAGAGCCTGGAGGGATCTCAGGCACGGCTGGGCACCAGTGGGGGACGGGGTGTGGTGGTGGGTGAGAACCCACTCTTGCTGCAGACCGTTCTCTCAAGGGGTGTTGCTGTGTGCACCTCCCCAGACCTCTATTCAGGTGTTGATTCGGATGATGAGACCTATGTGGCTTCGCAGGTAGGTGTTTCTGTAAGGGATTCTGTTCTGTCCGACTCACCTGCACCAGGGGTACAGCCCACTATGGGGATGTCAGTGTTGGTAGGTCCGCCTTTGGTGGTTACGGATGCAGGGCCACACTCCACAACATCTGATCCTGTTCCTGGGCCAGCAGATCAGAGGGGGAATGCAGTCCTGCAGCCTCAGGCTGTGCCGACACAGCAATTCGCAGTTTGCCTTGCCCCAGACAGGTGTGGTGCTCGCCAACATGGTGGCCGTACGCCACCAGGCAATACCGCATGGGAGCAATCAATATACGGTATGGCAAACCAACAGGCAGCATCATCTGAGATGATGGCTCAGGCAATGGAGAGGGTGGCCACTTCCATTGTCCCCACAGAAAGGCAGTTTGAGCAACTACAGCAGGCAACAGACTCCATTTGCCAATCACTCAGGGAGGACATGTTGGCGTCCAACAGGGACAGAAGGGGCGGCACTGGAGACTCTACGCCAATCGATATCATTAGAGTCCCAGGGCCACAGGGAAGCCCTGAGGGTAGAAGTCCATCACCTCAGGGAGACTCTTGTTGACCTTGAGGCTTCCACTAACACAAGGACAGAACAGCTGCTGGAGCTTGTCACACTGGCGCTCTCAGCAGAGATGCAGGCAACCCGGGAGGAGGTCTGGGCATCACGTTAGGTGGTGCATGGGGATCTCTGCACCATATTGATCCAGAATGAGACCTTCCACACCCACATGCTTGCTGCCATGGAGGACCAGACTAGGGCTTTGCGTGGGCTGCCTCCCATAGCACCACCACCTCCTGTGGCAGCAGCAGCAAAGGGTGATGAGAGCGACCACAGTGATTCTGATTCTCTCACGATAGCGTAGCCGTGCAGGCCATGAGCTCATGGAGGTGTTTTTTTTTTGCAACATCCACACAGGTGGCTGTTGGTGTGCATCCTGTGCTCAGACCTCCTGGGTGGCCTCCCCCACCTCCCCTGGCTCCCACATGGCCATTTTTGATTTTTGATTTTTGGTACAGTGTGTTACCTCGTGTGGCTCCCGTGGGCATCCACTGTATTCCGGCTGGGCACATGCAGGCTTGTCCTGAGTTTGGGTTAGATGCTTGGGTTCGTGAGACACGCACCCTTCCTGCTTCCCGTTTCCATGGGCTTGCAAAGGGTGTGCCCAAGTGACAGTGACTTACACAGTGACGTTGGACTCCCATGACATGTGTGGGCAGTCTGTAGTCAATACTGTGTATACATTCCTAGTGCTTATTGTTGTTGTATTGTACACTGCATGATGTATTGATGTGTGCTTGTGCATCCATGTCTCCCTCCTAATTTGCAGGTTCATTCCTCATGTCTTCACAAGGCCGTCTACTTTGGAGATGGAGTTCATGTTGTAAGCAGTGCACTTCCAGATTTGCGTGGCACCAACACTGTACAGTTGGAAGTGGTCGATGTGCTTGCATCACCAGGTTGTAAGACTACGTATCCTTTACCTTAGTACTGTCATGTTTATGCTATGTTTGGGGTTGGCTAGCTGCATTGTATTGTGGTAAGTATTTTGTCATGTGTGTTGTTAGTTATGCATTAATGGGAGCATATTGTGTGTGGCCAGTTTCCATTAGGGACACTCTACTTTGTGACACTTGTGTCATGTTTTGGGGATTACTTTGTTTGCTCTCACATAGCATGACATTCCATGGTGTGTTGGGTGGCGGTGCTGGGGAGGGGTTGGGTGACATGGCACTGTTGCCATGTTGTATCTTGCAAGGGGGTAATGATTTGGCTCCCCACTTTAGCAGCATAGAAGTGTGTCTTTTGATGACACAGCATTGGTGGTGTTTGTGTAGGTAGGGATGCAAACAATGGAACACTGCCAGGTGAACAATCTCAGGCTGATATGGTTGTGACAGTTGGCTGTCACTTGATTCATCATCATTGATTGTCAGCTGGTATGTGCCAGGGCTGTGTGCACTCCACAGGGGTGTGATTTTAGGTGAAGTAATTAGCCACCAGCTGCGTACAGGCTGCCTCCCCCCGTGCTCTTTCCCCTCCCATACGCAGCGGGCGTGCATGTGGTTGGGGATGTGGGGGCACCACCATGTCCACGGCCAGGCCCCGGCCTGTTGCAACGTTGTGCAGGAGACATGCTGCCACTATGATCCTGTACACTACTGGGGAGCATATAACAGCTGCCCGCCAGAACGGTGAAGGGAGCGAAAGCGTGACTTGAGCACTCTGAATGTGCGCTCCACTATGCCCCGGATTGCAATGTGGGCTGTGTTGTATCTTACCTGGGGTGGCGTGGTGGGGTTCTGAATTGGCGTCATCATGTGGGTGCTCAGAGGGTAGGCACTCTCCCCTGGGGAGGTGGTGATGGGTATCATTAGTGGTGTTGTGACATTACTCAGTATCTGACATGCATGCATGTGCAGTGGCATTTATACTCACCAAGCAGCCATGTATCGCCATGCCGCCCAGCTTCTAGGTCCCGGTTTAGGGTTGACATTCTGTAAATGAAACTGTCGTGGGTGGACCCTGGAGAGTTGGCATATACTGAGGTGATGATTCCCTTGGCATCACATACTACCTGGACGTTGATGGAATGCCAGTGCTTGCGGTTTCTATAGATGTGCTCAGATGCCCTGGGGGACATAGAGCCACATGGGTGTAATCAATGCCACCTAGCACTTTGGGGAATTGTGCCACCCCGTAGAAATCCTGGGCGGCAGCCTGCCTTTCTGCAGGTGTTCTGGGCAGGTATATGTGCCTGCGGACTGATGGGCGTGTAGTGATGATGGCCAAGACCTGGTGTAGGCAGCATGACTGCGTGGCCTGTGACACCCCCCCACTATGGCACTTGTTCGCTGAAATTATCCAGTGGCCAAGAAGTGCAGTACATTAAGGACCTTCTCCAGGGGGCTGAGTGCTTGGGAGCACAGGGTGGGTGATGTGAGGTCATCCTCCCACTTACTGACCAGGTCGAGTATTATGTGAGGTGGAAACCTGTACCTCCCATACACGTGGCCATCAGGCATCCCAAAAAGGCTGGTTCTGGGTGTAAAAATTCTGGCCCAGACTATCCTCCTCCTCCTCCTGCGGTATCCAACGGCCACTGCTACTAGGAACGGTATCTGGCGTCTGAGCTTGTTTGTTGTTTGCGCGCACTTTTATGCTGCGCGGGTCGACGTACGCCTGCGTCCTGCTGGCGTACGTGTTTCCGGATTGGGCCGTCTTTTTTGGCGCATGCCTTAGCCACGTTTGATTCCATGAAAACGTGTTGTAGGCGAGCGTGTGAATCTTCCCGCGCACCCCTGAAATACACGTACCCCGCTCCCCCAGGCCCGATCTCGTGTAAAACTTCCCGCACACCCCTGCAATACACGTAGCCAGGCCAATCGCGTGTGAAACTTCACCCGAACCCCTCAAATACACATACCCCACTCCCCCAGACCCGATTGAGTGTAAGACTTCACAAGCACCCCTGAAATACACGTACCCCGCTCCCCAAGGCCCGATCGCGTGTAAAACTTTCCGCGCACCCCTGAAATACACGTACGCAGGCCAATCGCGTGTGAAATTTCACGCGAACCCCTGAAATACACGTACCCCGCTCCCCCAGGCCCGACCGTGTGTAAAACTTCCCGCGCACCCCTGAAATACACGTACCCCGCCCCCCCAGGCCCGATCGCATGTAAAACTTCCCGCTCACCCCCGAAATACACGCACACGCTATTTTTCACACAGCGGGTGTCCGTGTTTGTCGCGTACCCCTTTGCACGTCATTTGTCCAAGGGGGCTACAGTATGGGACATTCATCAGAGCTGTATATTCGTGCTTTTTGTTAGCGCACATTTTGGCGCACATTTTTCTCCTTTGCAGGGCCGCTACCGCCTGCCTTCGTGTGGCGGACAGGTTTGGGTCTGTGCGCGTCTTTGCCCGTGCGCTGGTTTGCCCTATTCGATTCCATGAATACGTGTTGTAGGCGACCGTGTGGGCGTTCCGCGCACTTGCCTCCTGTACTTCCCCCATGACGCCCACATTTTCACGAGTTGTTCCCCATTCCGAGTGTTGCGCCCCGTGTTCCGCCTACTTTTGTTATGTGCGCCGCGCTATGTGCGCTTTCGCTGTGGCCTTAGCGCACGCCGTTAGATGACCTGTGCGCTGGCATGCGCCGCGCACTTTTTCAGCGCACATCCCAGATTTTGCTCGCGCACAGACTTCCATGAATAGATGTGCGCTGGTTTCCCTGCGATATTCGCACTTGCACTGTGATTTTCGCTCTTTCACTGAGAATCGCACGTTTTCGCACGCTTGCGCCGTAATTTTCAGCGCACATTAATTCCATGAATCGGCCTGTCTATGTTCGGGCTGTGCCTGTTTCCCTTTAATGAATAGGGTCACTGCTGGCATAGTAGTAGTGTGGGGCTGAGTAGAAGCTTAGCCATTCATCATCCCTGTACTCCTGCAGAGCAGTAGTCATTTCATCACACGTATGACACTCCTAATGTTTTCTGTGATGTCACTTCTGATGATGTCAATATATATGGTTCAGAGCTTTCAAAACCTCAGACAGTCCTGAAGAATAATCCAACAGGCTAGTGCCCCATATGCATAACAGTCCTACAGTGTTATTTTTGAGTTGAGTGTATGTGTTTGCCATTAATATTACCATGAAAGCGGATGGCGGGAGAAGGGGCAATAACATTGCCATACCTAACCATGCAAGCCACAAACAGTGTCTTCCTTATCTGCTAGTGCTGGTGATATCAGATCAGAATTATGCTACTTATTTAGGCTATTGTCTGATAATATTGTCATGCTATGTGTAACTATGGTTCAATGAAATGTGTATGTATGAAACTTGTACGTAATGCTTTCCTCACCAGGCTGTATCATTTTGCTTTGTAAAATCAATTAAATGTAAGTTACAAAAAAGAATGATGCTCAGCATGTCTGGGGTACCCAACCGCCAAAGAGGATATCAATCCCAAATACAAAGAAAGGTGCTCCACAGCACTATTCTGCACCTGATGCTGATTGTCACCACACCAGGTACAACACCTGTAAGCACTGGTGATCATGAACTAAGTACCAACTACTGCCAGGCTGTTACCAATGCCACAGGCCACTAAGGTGATCACTGTGCATAATACTCTTGTATTCCTAATTTACTCAAAGCCCTAGAAACATCAGTATCAGTTGAGACACAGCACTGAAGCTTGGCAGTGAGAAGCTGAGGCTAGCACTTTGAGAATGACAAGCTGATTCCACTGTGGCAAAATGCCAAGCTGTTCCCTGATACCCACACGGTCCTGCAGCATCAGACAACTTTGTCACAATGATCCCATTGATTAGCGTTGCTATGCTAGATATGTGTGAAATCTGGGATCCAAAATATAGGAATAACGAAAGGCCAAATGATCAGCCTAATTTTGTTAAAAATGTAAATTGCACCATCAACATAAGCATTTATGTGCTGTGGGGTCCCCAGCATGCAATTTAAAAAAAATCACCAGCCGGAGGGAAGATGAAAAAATAAAAATGGAGGCAAACTCGGTTTTACTGGTTACATCTCGTGAAAAAGTATATTCTGATTGCAAATATGCTTTGCAGGTGGTGTTTACCAATGGATTCCTATGGAATCTGCCTGTTTACTTCTAGGTGCAGAACCAGGGTGGATCTTGTAGGAATCTCTTTGTTTTGTGCCTGCATGAAAATGTCATACAGGCATAAAGCTAAGTGCTCACATAAGATGGAGGTGGTGAGCATGGCGAATATCTTATCTCCACTCTGTGCCCCTTCTGTGGTTGTCTCAGAAGGTGAATGGGATAGAGCGGAAAGTGGAGGTGTAAATGTATTATGCCTCGTATTTACGTCTCCATTTCCCGTTCCAGCCCATTTAAAATGAGGGTGTATTTCTTCAAGTCTGATTACTGCTATTTTATATATCATGTTTTGACTCATCAACTGCACCACAGCATTTTGGGATGCACAAGTGCATAAAATAATGACACCCTGTTTGGAAACTCTGAAACAACAACATTTACAGAATGCACATAATATTATACTCCATAATTGAAATATACTGACAATCTATTTTTAAAAATGTCCAGTTAAGAGATTGCTAAGTCAAGGAATTCAAAATAAAACAGGAATAAGCATGGTTTTCAAACCAAACCCTGTGCTTGCTGATGATGGCAATTGTGGGTCTGCTTGCTTTCATTCATTAAGCTGTGATACAAACTTTCATATGGATAATGTACCAAAGTTCTAAAACTATACTAACTTATGCATATACACCCAGCACTCAAAACTGTGAAGATGCAAAATAGTTTTGACTTTCCCATTGTATTGCTGATTGTTGTTTTACCAGTATATCTCAATTGGGATGGCACATTGGCCTAGACTACCACTTACTAAACAAACATGCTGTTGCAAGGTATGTTTTAACATAGCTTTCAACTCAAATGCTTTTGACGGGTGTCACCCACCATTCAATCAGTTCACTTACCTGCCAAGCCACTTCAATGGGCTCTCAGGCACCAAAAACACTTGTGTGTAGGCGCGTTGTAAATGCCATATCATATCATAAGTGTTTTCACCTGCCAAGGATACTAAAAAGCTTGAGAGCTATGGCTTTCGTTTAAAAAACATGCCTTTCTTAAGGAACGTGTGAAGTGTGGGATTGCAAATTCAGAGTGTGGGCCTCATCACGAGCTGGGCGGTATCCCACATGGAATACCGCCCAACTGTATTTGTGTTACCGCCCAACCCTCTGTCTGTAATACTCCCGGATCACGGGTTGGGCGGTAACTGTAATTCCCAATTTTCCGCGCAAATAGCGCAGCGCTAAATGTGCCTGAAATAGGAATTTTTTGGGCGCATTTACCCCCAGCTTATAGCTGGGGGTAAAAGCTGCCAGACTCATGTTTGGGCAGACCCTTAAATGCAGCGGTAATAGCGTTACCGCAGCATTTAAGGGCTACCCCCAACTCATGATGTTTATGCCTAGTTATTTATTTATCATTTCACCACTGGATTGGATTACAACTTTAATGCTGCTGCTGGGAGATGATTATCTCTGAAAGATGCAAAAAGATCAATTTCTTTTGCGTACCATAATGTATGTTATGTGGAATGTGGTTTTGTTTTGAATACTTTAAATACTGTACTTGACTTTTAATTAAATAATTGTTTTTAAACTCATGCCGTACATCGCAATCGTTTTACATCCTTTTCATGAAGTTCATTCACGGCGCTTTCTGGCTTGCAGAATCAGGAGAAGCTGAGGGTGGGTGATGGGGCCGTGATATGCGCAAAGCTCAAAGCCTTTGTCATGTAGAACTTGACCCGCTACCATTCGCACCTCTCTGCCTGGTAACCATGACAATTTGAGTTTGTCTGCTGCCAAGGAGGCACACCCAGCAGATCAATCAAGGGCAGGCAGGGTCACTCTGAAGTGGCCTGCCAGTTTCAGTACTTGCAGATTTTACTGGACGTGAGGCATCTTGCTTTTGTTTGAAAACGGCCAATGTTTTCATTTGGTTTTCCGAAGTTTCAGAAGAGCATTTCTGAAATCTGACCTGCTTCAAAGGAAAAGCACAGAATCGTAATGACATGCCTTTAGTTGCAGGGAGTAATCACACACAACTTTTTAGTTGTCATTTTTGTTTGTCTATTTGAAAACATTATACAAATGTATCTGGCATAGACTCCTTTCAGCATGCGTGGGATATCAGAAAGGGGAACACTGTATGACGAGCAGCGTGCGTTGTTAGAGCTGTGTTTGTGTGTGCTCTCAGTGTCAAAATGTACAGATGCTGCAGGTAACAAACAGGACAAGTAGAAAAGATATGTTTTCAGAGAATTAGATGGCAAAGCTTTTCAAGGTTGAGGTGCATTGAAAGAGATGTGTGTGGTCCAAGCAATGGAATACATGAGTGCTGCCTGTCGGAACAGAGCTACATTGTCACATTGGTGTGTGCATTTGTTGACTGCTTTGGTTACTTTGCCTTGTGACGATTGGACACATAGTGCAAGGGTAAGGCTCATGCCGGGCGCTAAGCGGCACCACAACGAGGCTGAACCTCGTTTTGGTCCGAAAACATCCGCCGGCAGGCGGAGTCACCGGCGGACAGCCCAAAGGCCATACAAAGGCCCTGTTTGCGCCGCAGGTCCCCCACTTCAGCCATCCTCATAGAGGGGTGAGGGCAGGAGCCCCCCCAGCACAGAAGAGGATCCGTGCACCGAGCGTGCTGCAAGGCAAGTTGCTGACTCGACGAGTAGGGCCTGCCTGACTGTCCCCATACTGTGCCTGACTTGCTCATGCCGGGCGCTGAGCGGCACCACAACGAGGCTGAACCTCGTTTTGATCCGAAAACATCTGCCGGCAGGTGCAGTCGCCGACGGCCAGCCCGAAGGCCATACAAAGGCCCTGTTTAGCGCCCTGTTCGGCACATGGGAGGCGCAGCGTGGCCTGCTCCCTTGATCCTGCTCCCTGAAGTTTGCTGCAAGGTCCCTGCCCGCTGCCATGATGGACTCACATAACCACGCTCCGGCCCGTCGACCAATTTCACTGGCAAGAAATCTGTGAGTACACTACCGTGTTCCGAACCCTTCCTCCTGAAGCTACGATTACGCATTTAGCGCTGTACGCGCACCCTCATGCTGCACCAGCCCTCACCCGCTGCAAAAAAAATATAACACTCACTAATCTTCTCCCCCTGCTCCAACCCATCACTAATCACTCTAGCCAGTCCTCTTACCCTAACAATCTAGTCGACCTGTACAACAACACCATCAACTCGGCGATCGACGCCATTGCACCGCTGAAACCCACTAGATCAAAACCTATTGTCCATCTGAACACCTGGTTCACCCCAGCCCTAAAAGCCTTACGCAAAGAGAAACGACATGCAGAAGCCTGTTGGAGAAAAAAACCCTCTCCCCATAACAAAGACCTTCTCACTGCCCTCACTAACAGCTACAAAAAACAAATCATTCAGGCTAAAAAAGAGACCTTTAATGACAGAATCAAAAAAAGCTAATTCGAATACCAGAGAAATCGTCTCCATTCTGAGAGAATTAGAATCCCCAATTGCACCCATAGATTCTTGCACCAAAGACAAAGCCTGGTGCACTAACATTCAAAAGCCCTATGCAACAAAATCATAATGCTACAAGACAAAATACGAGCCAAAAAATCCGCCCTCCACAACGTTTCCCTCTCTACGCAAGAAACCATCCTCCAGGAACTTGCCACCAACCAAACTAAACCCCCTAACTAATTTAGCTTTAGAGCCATCTCTACTGTAGAAACTAAGAACATCATCCTGTCCTTGAAACCGTCCCGATGCCTTGGGGACACCTGTCCAGCCCCAATTATTAAAGAGGCTGCACATGAACTAGCCCCCTTCGTCACGTCATTCATCAACTCCTCATTTAGATCATGCTCTGTGCCAACAAACCTTAAAGACGCATGGATACTACCTCTACTAAAAAAAGTTAATTTGGACCCCAACGTCCCAACGAACTATAGACCCATAACAACTGTCCCGTTCCTCCTTAAAATCTTAGATAAAGCTGCATATCTTCAGATCCAAGATTATCTGGAGATCAACAATCTACTAGGGACAAGACAATCAGGATTTAGGCCAAGGCATGGAACCGAAACGGCTCTCCTTGATCTTAAAAACCAGCTAGACGAGCGCAAAGACAGAGGAGATGTATCTGTTCTCCTACTCCTAGACCTATCAGCTGCCTTCGACCTGGTAGATCACAAGGTACTGTGCAATCACCTCAAATTGGCAGGCAACTTCTCTACAAAAGCCACGGCATGGATAAACTCATTGTTGGACCAGAGAACCATAAGGGTCTTCTCACCCTCATCAGCAGCGGATCCAGTCCCCATCACCTGTGGAGTCCCTCAAGGGTCATGTGTTTCCCCCACGTTATACAATATTTTTACAAAGCCTCTCTTTGATATATTGGACAAACTAGGGGTCTCATATTCCAATTATGCCGATGATACACAGATCCTGATCCCAATCCAAGGGGATTATGAAAAAGATACCAGACTCATAAACAAAATTTACCAAATCATCCAAACCTGGATGGCCACACATGGCCTATGTCTTAACGACGATAAGACTGAGCTCTTAATCATTGGCTCCACCAATAAACTGAACAAACTACCCCAGCTTTACAACTCCATCACGATCGATGGCATTAAAATCAAGGTAGCTAAGGAAGTTAAAACCTTAGGTTTCTACTTAGACTCAGCTCTCACCCTCGACAAGCAAGTAAATGCTACAGCCTCAGCAACCAGTTATACCTGCAAACTCATCCACGCCTGCAAACCATACCTTTCTACAGACAGCTGCACCACCATAGCGCGAGCCCTCATCCTCTCCAAATTAGACTACTGCAATGCACTGTACTTAGGCACCAGTAAACATAATATCAACAAACTCCAAACCCTGCAGAACAATGCCCTCAGAACAGCCCTAGGCATACCCAAAGGACAACACATATCTACCCATAGAAGAGCCGTCAACCGGCTGGCCATCAATGACCGTATCAAATTCAAAACTCTGAACATTATACACAATTGTCTGAACAACAAAGCTCCCGCATACCTGACAGAAAAATTCACTAAGCACACCTCTGAACGCCCCATCAGAAAGGCCCTCTCAAACAGCATCAAAGTCCCCAACTTCAAACTGAAAAGAACCGGTGGGTCCAGCTTCCCGGTTCTAGCAGCGCAGCTCTGGAACTCCATCCCAGATGCACTTAGAGCCAACCCCTCCTTCCATGTGTTCAAAGCCAACGCTAAACTCTGGCTTAAAACTAACGACTGCTAAATGCCCCAACTATACCAAATACTATGTATATTTACTGTAAACACTGTAACTGTAACTTATCCTTATTGTAAATCATCCGACAGTGCAACACAAAAAGATTTTGATATATGTAACATATCTATTTTGTAAGTAAGAATTGCCCGATGTATGAGCCTGCAATATATGATCCTGTAACTTAAGAAATGTAACGCACTCATGTACCTGTAACACAAGATTTATTTTCTGCAAGCGCACAGTTGCTCAACGGCCAGGTGCGCTCTATAAATAAATAAACAATACAATACAAGGCAGGGGAATATGATATATGATATGGCATTTATAACGAGCCTATACACAAGCGTGTCAAGGCGCGACGAGGCAAGGGAGGGGGAACAGAGGGAAAAGAGACAGCGATCTTACTAGGACAGGTGACATTGAGATCGTGTAAGTGCAGGGTAGGGGGAGGAGAAAAGTGCAAAGGAAGGGGAAACAGGGAGAGTGCAATACAAAGGATAAAAACAAGTAGTGCAGCCAAGCAGGAGGCAAGTGCTAGGGTTAAGTGCAGACATCAGATGTCAAATAAGTGCAGGTAAGGGGATTGTAGAGTTACAGATACAGACCCAAAGTGCAGGGGTTGCCAGGAGGCAGTGGAGGTGTGCAACTTGGTGGGCAGGGACCGGTGCCCGAATTCAGATGGTAGCCAGGTGACCAGTGCAGAGTCGGACAGAAGATCAGCAGGAGAGAAAGCAAAAGTGAAGAGGATAGTTTTGAGGTGCTTCCGGAACTGGAGATGTTTCTCCTCACATTTGAGAGAGGTGGGGAGGCTGTTCAAGAGGGAGGCGCCAGCCGAAGAAAGAGATCTACCCCCAACTCATTGTTTAAAAGAAGTGACTGACCCTCAAGGAGTTGGCGGAGCGAAGAGCTCGAGTAGGAAAATATTTCCGAAGAGAGAATTGGAGGCACTGTGGTCCCAGGCCCCAGAACCCCTTGTGGACAATGCAGAGGTCTTTAACTTGATCCTTGCAGCCACTGGGAGCCAATGGAGAGATTTCAGAGTGGACAGATACAATTCCCAGGCTTGAGGCCAAGGACAAGTCTTGCAGTCCGGTTCTGGATGAGTTCCAGAGGGCGGAGAGTAGAGGCAAGCAGATTTAAAAGGAAGCTGTTGCAATAGTCCAGCCTAGAGAGAACCAGAGCTCTGGAGACAGTGAGGTTTTGGGGGAAGGTGAGGAAAGGAAGAATACCTCTCAGGAGGTGCAGCTAGTAGTTATACTTCTTAGAGAACAAAAGGAGTGTGGTGTTGTAGATGACCCCGAGGTTCTTAGCATCACAGGTGGGAGCAGGAAAAGGGCCAAGGGAGGCCGGCCAGAGAGTGACAGGAAAGTAAGGTACAGGTGAGCGGATGAGGAGGATCTCCGTCTTGCTGGAGATCATTGGCGGCACACCACTCCTGGATTGCAGATAGGCAATCGGAGATGAGAGAAGGAGAAGAGGTGGCATAGGGGAGCCTGACAATGAGCTGAGTTTCATCCGCATAGCACTGAAAGTTGGAGCGAGAGCAGCAATGGGGTGGGTGAGAGGTGCCAGGTATTGGTTGAAGAGCCAGGGAGAATGGTTAGACCCCTGGGGAACACCACATGTAGTGAGAGAGATGGAAGAGAGAGAGGACCCAAGTTGTACCTGGGAGGGTCGGTCTGAGAGGAAAGAGGTCAGCTAGGCCAGGGCCTGATCAGTTATACCCAGGTTATCACAGAGCCGGTTGAGCAGGATGACATGGTTGACTGTATCAAAAGCAGATGAGAGATAGAGTAAGATGATGACAGAAATGATTATCATCAAGGTTAGAGAGCAGGTCTTCATGAATGTTCAGGAGAGCAGTTTCCGTGCTTCTGGCTGCTACGAAGACAGATTGATGGTCATGGAGAGAACCAACAGATTCAGTATGAAGATTAAGCAGGGAGATGGCTAGCTTTTCCAAGAGTTTGCCCTGGAAAGGAGTGATGGAGATTGTGTGATAGTTAGCCAGAAAGGGGAGGTTAGCTGAGGGTTTCTTGAGAAGAGGGTGCATAAGAGAGTGCTTCAGCAGGGAAGAGAAGGTTCCAGTGGCGAAAGAGTGATAGCAGAAGTCGGCCAAGGCTGGAGCAAGGGTGTCAATGTGGTCCTTGATTGTTTTGGAAGAACAGGGAAGAACCTGTTTTGACGAGACTTTCATAGATCGGACTTGTCCAGAAACCTTGTCAGGGGTGAACAGAGGAAAGGCAGAGAACGGAGGAGGAGAAGTGGCCACAGGAAGGCCAGAGATAGAGGAGAGAATAGAGGGAGAAGGAGGAGAGGACAAGCGGGTGGACAGGATGTCCTGGGTTTTAGAGATGAAATGAGAGGCCAGGGTCACGCAAAGGGCCTGGGAGGGAACAGGAAAGGTAAACAATGCAGCAGGATTGGCCAGCTCCTTGCAGATTTTAAAGAGTTTGGCCAAGTTGTTAGATGCCGCAGAGATGCAGGCTTGGATGTGAGCTCTTTTCTTAGTGAGGACAGAGTCGGTATTGTCTTTGGAGCAGGCGGCAGACCATTTCGTCAGTTGATGCACATGATGTCAGCCATTTCCTCTCGGCCACCCCACACTTGTGTTTAAGGGTGACGAGGTCTGATTTTTACCAAGAGTTGCACTTGGCTTTGAGCTTCAAGCGGATTCTCATGACAGGGGCAAGTACATCAAGAGTATCAGAGATAGAGGAGTGGAGCATGAAAGGGGCTGTGTCAGGGTGTGAGTCAGCCAGAGGTGGAGGAGGGGAAGAGAAATCAAAAGCCTCAACTGGCACGCTTCATGGGTTGGATGACCGAGAAGGTTGGTGGCAGAGTGTGTGTTGGCTCGGCCTGAAGGGTAGAGAGAGATGAGAGGAGAGAAGAAAGTGATCAATCCAGGAGAGAGGAGTGGGGAGAGGATTAGAGATGGGGAGGTCTGAGGGGATCAGAATATCCCGAGTGTGCCCTTTAAAGTGAGTCGGGCCAGAGGGAATAATATAAAGAGAGAGAGAGTTGCAGAGGTCGTGAAAGAGTCCAGAGGAGGGACAGGAAGCATCCAGGCAGATATTGAAGTCTCCAAGGAGGAGGAGTTGAGTGGTCGAGGCCAGGAGGGAGCAGGAGAGGTCTGCCCACTCGGAGAAGAAGGAGGTGGTCTGGCCAGGTGGCCGGTAGTTAGTAGCCACAGTGAGAGAATCGCCAGGAGAGAGAGAAAGCCTGCAGACAAGGCATTCCAAAGAGGAGTAGGCCTGCATAGGAATGATAGAGGCAAGAATCCACTCAGGGAAGATCAAGACTACACCCCTACTGAAACGGTTGGATTTGGGCATGGAGAGGATCTTGTAGTCATCAGGGAGGTGAGTGTCAAAGCTTGTGACAGAGCTGGCCGTGAACCATGTCTCAGTGAGACCAAGGACATGAAGGTTGCGTTCTTCAAGGAGACGGCAGATGTCAGAGGAGTGTTTGACAGCTGAGCGTGAGTTAAGAATGGTGAGGTGGAGAAAGTTGCCACCCTTGAAAGACTTCCAGGGGGGGGCACATCAGAGGTATTCCCTGCGGAGGTGTAGAAGGAGCCTGAGGGAGGGCAGAGGAGGTAGGAGGAGAGCAAAAGGTAGCCGAGGAGGAAGAAGAGGGTTCCAGAGAAGTGGCAGAGGATGGAGGCAAGGAAGCCGAAGCAGGGAGTGAAGGGACAGCGGGAGAGGAGAGGAAATGGATAAGGCGCGGAAAGCATCTATCAAAGAGGAGGAGGTTGGCCTGAGGGCCTTGGACCAGGGTGGTGCCATTAAGGTAAACATTAATGAATAGAAGTAGGACTGTAACGTTGCCAGGTTGATGGTCGTCTGCTTGGATGAATTGTATTTCATAGCCCCATCATATCAGAACCACCTTAGTAAAGTAAATTATTATAAGGTTTACTTTGTTTATCAATGGAAATGCCAGCAGCTCTCAAAGGCCCTGTTATATCTTTAACGTGATGGTGGCAACACGTCTCAAAGGCAATGCTATACCTTTATTTTGACAGTGCATGTACTTCTCAGTAGGCCTGACATACTTTAAATGTGGCAGTACAAGTACTTCTCAGCAGGTGTGTAGTACTTTTGATGGGGGCTAACAACAGGTCTCTGAAAAGCTGTATTACTTTTGATTGGACAGTACTAGCAATGTTAGAGTAAAGGGTTAGTGCACTTCAGGGACAGAGCTATGCGATTCGTACTAGAATAAATACTAGAAAAACACATCAGGTTGAAGGTGCATTGGCATATGCCAGGTTTTACCATAATGTGTTGCCTAGTGTTGTTGAGTGGGGAGACAGGCTTGAGCTAAGCCCCTGGAGTCAGTCAGATACGCCACTAACATAGACTGGTGGAGTAACTACATTGCCTAGCTCCCTTCTGTCCTTCATTGATAAATACACATAGCCAAACGCAAAGCCAGCATTTTAGAAGTGCTAAATGCAACATCTACAAAGAGGCTGTGGCATCAGCAAAATCCATCTCACAAGCTACAGTACTCATCGTTGGAGCCTGAAACTTTGCTTACAGATTTCATGAACTCTGAACCAATTTTGACCTCAAACCTGGCAGTACATAATGACAACTTAACAATATCCAGTGCGGATATCCAACAAACAAATCCACCTGAATCTGGGATTTATTGAAACTTCCTTTGTACATCACTCATGAGGGCATAACCCCCAATATGAAAGAAGTTCCATGTGCCCATGGACAAGAAGGAGGCCATAACTTTAAAGTGGCTGCTATAACCCACAGTACTGTCCATCCAGATATACCCAGCTCACATTGATTTTCTATTCTACAAAAGAATTAACAAAACATACGCTAAAATGATGCAACATCCATAACACATATCATAGTTGCTCCTACTGAGCAACCCAATCTTGCTAATTCTGTAAACTACCCATATGTATTAACTCTTGTTCTATTCCCTCTATTGAAAGTTGTACTCATTGCTATTTACTAAATGGTAAAATTGATGCTTTGATAAGTGATGTATCTATTCTCAAAACATACTTAGTAAATGCCGTAGCAAAATGAAATACCCTTATGGATTTCAGCGTGGATGCACCAGCACTATATGATTACAATCTAACAATCATAAGGTTCGAAACATTAGTGCACAACACCTTTTTCCTGCCCCTGAACTCGTCAGAGCAAAGGGAAGTATATGACCGAACAATCTGACTTCAAATACTCTAGGAATGTGAAATGACACCAGAACCAAGACTACCATGTGCACCAGACGTTTAATTAAACATTGATCCAAATACCAAGGCCTCCATGGTTTATCCACACCTTTCCTTAACATTCAGTACAAAATCTCCAATATTCCCATCTATATAAATATCTTCCACTGCCCATGTTCCCTAGAAACTATAGATTTCACTACCTCCCTACAGACTTTTGCTCTCTCGCTTTCTCCTTCTGATTCTCCGCAAGTTCTCTCATCCCCTCCTGCTGTTCCCACCAGCACCTCCATTGTCTCCAAGTTCTCATGCTTCAACACCACTCTTGTTCTATAACCTTGCTTGCTTCACATTCACCTGTTCACATCCACCATCTCCTGCACCTCTGATCTGTTCCTTTCCCTCCTGATCACTGCTCTGCTTCTCCAAACTCCCACACTTGCCTGTGACTGCTCCCACCTTTCAAACGGTCTTTCCAGAAACCGTGGATTTGGTCCAGAATTAAGGTTTTGCAACTGTATCCTATAATGTGATAGCAGCATTGGCTACAAACTAACTGCCAATAATCCTAATTGAAATCCGTTGAGGGAATACTCACGCTCTGTGAAGGGCAGACAGACTCTAGCAAAGGTTGGCCCAAAATGTTATTTTCCTCATTTGTATACAAGCATTAAGACATGCACACAGGGAAGAGTTGGGAATGCGCTGCTTGTGTGGAGCCCACTTCACGCTCCCTGTTGACTCTTCATTTGCTTGGGAAGCCACATGCGCTTTATGGAATTTTACAAGGGTAGGTTAGGGTCCACGTGGTCCGGGACAGTTTTCTTAGAAGACATGATACTGTTTTTTCCTTAAAATCTGATCACCGGCCGGCAGCCACATGTGACAAGCCCCTTACCCATTCAGTACTGTGTTGTGGGGAGCAGGGAAACCTCCCCATACAACACCCATTCACCTCACCACATAGCGGGAGGTTGTTCCCAGACCTTTTAGTCAGCCCCCCCCCACACCCACACACACACACACACACAAAGATCGGCAGGGGATATCATCACACACCTCCCCCTTTTCCTTTGGTGCCAATGTTGGTGTGTATAAAGGGTAACAACTAAGGTAGTCTATATTGGCCTGCATACAACCATCCTGGTGTGCCACTGTCAATGTTTATAGGAGGGAAGAAGCAGTGCATAACTCCAGTGTTGGTTTCATTATTGCAGGAAGCACTTGAGATTGCTAGTCATCTATATGCACCTTTTGAAAAAGTGGCTGGTAATTAGTTTTGGAAAACTAAGATTGACCAATTTTGACACTGAAGAATGAAGGCTCTCTTGCCCATTAAAGATGAAAAGATTACATTTGTTAAATCATATACTTACCTGCACCTGACAGTTACCAGCTCTCTTTGTTAGGAACCAACATAAATAGAGCTCTACTTTCTGCAACATTTGCAGCACGGATATGGTAAGAATCTACTTTAATTATACAGGTAAAGCTGAAATGGGCTCCCATAAAGTTTCAATCAAAAGGTGCTTCCCATCTTTTTGTATTGCAGTCTGTTGGAGGGGCATGCTGCAGTGCCAGGATCTGCAACCTGCAGCCATCCAATTGCTTTGCGCTATCGTTCCCGTGATCACTCACCATTGAATATACTGGTTAGGGCTGATGAGATTTGTAGACCAAAACACCTGGAGAGTCAAAGGTTGCAGACCCCTGCTCTAGTGGGTGAATGCATGCAGAATACATTTCTGTGCAAAAGCATAGATATCAGTCTCTTGTGTTGTTCAATTTCTGGTGTTATTTCGAATTGATTGTAGTCATTCTATATAAATAGGCATTCTCCACTCCACACTGGCTCCATTAAAAGTGGGCTTTCATGCTGCGGCTCGTCTGGTTTCCAGAGCCCAGAAATTTGACCATATTACTCCTATTTTAAAATCCCTTCACTGGGTTCCTTTAGACTCAAGGATTACTTTTAAACCTTTATCTATTGTTTATAGAGCGATTCATTTGCAGACCCCATCTTAGTTAGTTAGCAAGTAAACTCAAGATTTCAGGAGGTTTGAGAGGTCTCCAGAGCCATTACTCTCTTTGGCTCGAAGTAGGCACATACCATGTTTTCTCCATGAAAAGCCCTTTTTCCGGAGCTGCTGGTTCACATTGGAATGCTCTGCCAATTTATATATGTAAGAACCCTAATTATCTGAGGTTTAGGAAACTTTTAAAAACATGGATATGGAAGTCTGTTTTTTACACCTTTTGCAAATTGGATTTTACTCATCTTTCATCCACTGCATTGATTCTCTGTTTTTATGTGCATTGTATTTGTATTATTGTGATTATTAAATTTGGAGTTTTGTGAAGTGTTTTGATACATTTGTGCCTGGTTTGTGCTATATAAAAATGTAAGATAAAATATAAATCATGCACAGCACAGCTGCATGTTCTCTAAGAAAGGAGACACATTTGCTTTTTGATAAACATCATGGCAAAGCTGTCCCAAAAAGTTTTGTATTATGCCTTGGCTGAAATTCCATTCAGTAAGGATATTCAGGGCATGGAAGAGTGCATATTTAATTTTGCCAGCATCTGGGATGTCATATCTTCAGCAGACGGCAATCCTGAAAGGAACTGTCAGTAGACTTGCAATTGATTTACTAGAAATCGCTGGAATCTGCTGCCACTATGCACATCATGTTAAAGGAGGGGTGCACTCAATATTTTATATAGGTGTAAACTGTGCACACACCTTAAAAAATAATAATTCTATGTGTTTGTATGATTCAGTGCCCTGGCAGCAATATTCAAATGCCAGACCCATCCTAATTGCTTTCAGGCACTCTTTAGTTAGAGGGAGCTTGTGTTTGTTTACTGTTGTCAGTGCAGAGAATGCTAAAGACTCACTGTAGTGTTATTACTTTCGTAAGACTGGCGTGTCATGTTTGCCATCTCTTTATAGTTAAACGTTTCTTTAGAATTCAAATGTTAAGGCACGTCAAACGAGCAGTCCTTTGGCTGGGCAATTTATGCTTTCTATGCGCGATCTGGAGTTCTTCCAGCTGGTTAATTACCCTATGCACCAGCATGGTAATACCCTTGATTTTATTTTTGCTCCTTCAACTTTGCTGGTTACGCCTGCATTTCCTATCATTTGGTCAGACCATCTGATGGTCCCTTTCTCCTTCCTTTGATGACAGCTACCACTCATGGTTCTCAACAGTTTGCTTTTAAGCGAAGCTGGCATACTGTCTCCCTTCCCAATCTTACATCCTTGAGGATTGTAGTAAGGGTATTGCGAGCACTCTGGCATCGAGCTCCCAGACATTTACGTCTGTGGCTGACGATCTTGCTCACTGCAAATGCTGTCGTATCAGATCTCACCGGTCTGAGCCTTGGTTCACTGCTGAACTTAAGAATCTCAGACTTCGTTGTAGACAGGCAGAGAGGAAATGGAGGTGCACCTATTTGTTGGCTGACCATCTCTCCTATCGGCTAGCCATTCTTGATTATCAAAAATCTATTAGAGCAGCTAAACAATCTTATTTTAGCAGAAAGATCGAACAGGCCATAAATAAGCCTAGAGCTTTATTTGCAGTGGTTCAGTCTCTGTTCAGACTAAGTCCCAACCGGCCCGTCTGCCATCTCAGGATCTGTGTGACTCTCTGTCTCTGTGTTTTGATGAGAAGATAGCCAACAATCGCAATGGTATTGCTGGGTCCCACCATCGGGAGGCACAGCCAGAGCCGACTCCTCCCTCTGGCTCCATTCTGAGATTTGCTCAGTGGTCTTCCTTCCCAGTGTTTACTGAGAAGGAAGTATCTGTTGCTCTTAATGGTCAAGTCTGCATCCCCGCAGGACTCGGTCCCACTTTGCATTCTAAAAAAATATCTCCACTGATATCATTCCTCGACTCAATGAGGCTGTGAATTACTCTTTTCTTTCAGGGATCATTCCTGATATGCTTAAGCATGCTTTTGTCATCCCGCTGCTAAAAAAGCCAGGTTTGGACCCTACTGTTCTCTTTAAATTTCGACCCATCTCTCTACTCCACTGTTTTATGAAACTGCTTGAAGCTCTGGTATTCCCGCTTTCAAGTTTATGGAGTCATCAGGCTCTTTTGACCCATTTCAAGCTGGCTTTCGCACAGGGTCGGTCCTTATCTCTGTGGTGGATGACCTGACCTGCCTACCTGGGGGGTGCCTTGATTCTGTTTGATTTATAAGCAGAATTTGACACCATCGACCACCCCACCCTGATCCCCTGGCCTATCTCTGCAGGTCTTTCTGGCCAAGTTTTAGCCTGGTTCTCTCCATTTCTGATGGGTTGCTCACAATCTGTGTCTCTTCTTCCATTCTATTCCCAGCTGATCTCTTTACTCTGTGGTGTGCCCCCCTTCCCCCCAGGGTTCTTCGCTATCTCCCACTCTGTTCAATCTCTACATCCAACCTCATTTGGGTATTATCCATGCGTTTGGCTTTTTATGTTACGCCTACGCCGATGATACTCAAATCATTGTGCGGCTGGATCTTAAACAACGTGAGTCAGTGGGCGGTCTTAGGAACTGCCTGCAAGCTGTTGGAGACTGGATGGGCTAAAATTGGCTTAAGCCCAACGGCAAAACAACAGAGGTGCTGGTGGTGGGTACTCCAATGCCCTTGCTGTTTTGGACCCCTGAATTTCCTAAGAGCCTCGGCTCATTTTCCCTGCCAGTCAACTCTGTGAAAGACTTAGCGGTCAAAATGTCAGCCTCTTTGTCAATGGCTGGTCAGGTTTCTTCTGCCTGCCAAAAAGCAAATTTTAAACTTTGGCCCCTTCGCAAGGTCCTGCCCTGTATTTCCTCACAGTAACATGCTCCGGTAGTCATTAGCAAAATTGATTATTGCCATGGCCTCTACCTGGCTCTTCCCAAACATTTGCTCAGACGCCTTCAATTATTACAAAATGCAGCTGTGAGGGCTGTTCTTCGCCCCACCTTTGGTGCTCATATGACTCCCTTGCTGCTTCATCTCCACTGGCTCCCTGTTGAGCAGCGGATTAAATTTAAGGCTTTGTGTGTGGTCCATAAAGCTTTTTTACAAATGGGATGCAGAGTTCCTCCAGCAGAAATTCTGCATGCATGGACCTACTAGGCCACTGCGCTCTCAAGAATTGAGAATATACAGCCGCCAAGAGCGAACCGTGCCCGGATGGGTGAGCTTGCTTTCTCTGTGGCGGCTGTATAGGAAGGTATGGAACCAACTACCCTTTTTCCTTCGCAGCATTGAGGCCCACCTGCCATTTCATCAGGCCCTGAAGATCTTTTTTGTTCAAGATCTTCTGCTCCAGCTCTCTCTTAGACGGTTCCACCTCTTTAGCTTAGCGCCAAGATGCCTTTGGGCCTATGATGCGCTCTATAAGTACCTTTAAAATAAGTAAAATGCCCTGTATTGTTGCATTTCTACTCGTATTCAGTTAAACAGGACATGTTTGGTGTGTTGCTTTTGATTTGAACTCTTAAGAAACAGAGCACTGTTATAAATTTCATAAGACGTGGGAATATCTTGCATGCCTGTCTAATGAAAGTTATAGCACAGAATTTCTTGGCAAGGAACTCATGTGGTCTTGTTTTTAAGTGCTTGTCCTCACAGCCATGTGACCTGCGTTTGAGTCCTGGCCACGGGGCCCTTTAATTCTATGGTACAGCAAATATTGTTTTGTTTTAAATAGTCAATTAAAAAAAATAATGGCGATTCTCTAGGAAGATCCCCTCTTGGTCCTCTTGATAGACCCAGCTACTTACACCATGTCCTCTTTATGATTATAGACATGTTTGGGTCCATTTCAAATTATAAAGTGAATAGAACAAAGACTGAAATGTTCCCTTTCTCCCAGGTTTACTTGAGAGGATTCTTTGGAGGCTTCAAATTCAGATGGGGCAAATACTTGTTTCAATATTTGGGTGTCTTGATATGCAGCTCCAAGAATCTTTATGTTTGTAAAGGTATATAAAGGTAGAGTAAATAGCTATTACCAGTAGTAAATGGGAAAAACTAACCTTCGTTCATCTTTCTCCTTTCCGTCCTGAAAGACAACGCAGCTACAAAGAATTGTAAAATTAATTTGGCTAATGTTGACTTAGCAAAGGCATTTGACAGTATCAACGGACATCGCTTATGGCTCAAACTGTCAAACTGGAGATGTCCAGATTACCAGCTTGACCAGCTGAAAGCACTTGACACAGATACATCCTTGACAGTACGCATGAACCTTGGGCGTCTGTTGACGCAGGAGATAACTACAGGTCGGGGTCTCAAACAAGGATGCGCCTGCACTTTTGAATCTCTATTTATCTGATTTGGGTGCCTACATGGAGGGAGCCAGATGTTTTCCACCTAAAAATGGAGGGGTTATGGTGGGTCGTCTTTTATACGCTGACATCCTAGTTCTGTTAGACAGTACTGCAATAGGACTTCAGAGGCAGATAAATAGACTGGATGAATAACCCTAAGAAAATGATTTGGTAATTTAACAAGGGGAAAACTACCCTTGAAAATTCTCAATGTAGAAAGAAACAATCGTTTAAATGGCATATGGGAGCATCAGTAATTGAGCAGGTGGAATATTTTATGTATTTTGGTATACTAATTAGCAGGAGTAAGGCAGAAGTTCATAACATCTGTGCCCTAAAAGGAAAAGTATTGATGCTAGCTATTCAAGTCTCAATACTGAACAGAAAATTCTGCAGATATACTTTGCTGCCAATACTTGAATTATACCGGGCAAAAGTCGTGGCTACCTTGACATATGGATTGGATGCTCTGTTGTTTCTCCCAAAGAATTTCTGGTCGATTTTAGATGGCACCCTCTAGAAGAAGGTTTTGTGCCTTCCATGATCTATGCCTATTCGGGTCACCAGAAGAGAATTAGGCTTTCCTTGATGAAGGTAATGGTAGACTGTAAATCTTTGCGCTTCTATTGGAAATGCATTGAAGAGTCTCCTGCTCCTATCCTCGTCTTAATAAAACGGGTGTTGAAAGCTGTTCATTTCACCTTTGTGAAACTGTGGGGTCTGCCTGTAGAGATCTGTTGGAACAACCCAGCCGGCCATAACCCAGTTATGGTTAAGCGAAAACTGTTGGAATCCAATTGGATTCTAACTCACGCTGAGGCGAATAAATACTAACTGTTTGTGAATGTATCCAAGGAAATTTGCCCACTGGGGAACACCCCTGAATATGTAAAGACATTCCCCAACCCTTTTTACAGAACCCATTTCATGAGGATCAGACTCAACCTGTATGAAACAAACAAAGTGCTGGCAGCTAGAAGGTTGACTCGGCCAGGGGACACAACATGTAGATTCAGTAAAGTAAAAGGGACACTGGAAAACCTGCAGCACATCTTTTTGTTCTGTACCGCAGTAACCATATCAAGGACACATTGTTGTAAACCCTTTTTGGAGAGCACAAGGACCTTATCAGCAGAAGAATGGTGGTCATTACTGTTAAGGGGGGAAAATACTTCCTTATCTATAGCAGCAGTCAAATTCTTAAATCATTTGTTAGAGAAAACTATCTAACTAGGAAAGGCTGCAGCATAGGAGGTTGGAATATTTTAATTGTTTAAAGTGATTGGTATGGACTGTTCACTGAATAAACTGAAATTGCAATAAACAAATTAAAATATTTAAAAAACAAACTCTCTCATTCTGGGGAAAGATTGAATCCATAAAAATACCCACCTTACCCAAATTGGTGTACTTATTTAGCATGCTCCCACTCTATCTTCCTGTGAAGTTCCTCAAGAAGGTTCATAGAGTATTTGCAGGTGTTTTTTGGGAAAGGGGGAAGGAAGCTAAATTCTCAAAATCTGTTCTCCAAATTGCAGTACAAGGTGGCTCATGTGCCTTCCCCAATTTCGAGCCCTAGTGCAGTGCTTTGGTACTGAAGGTACATCAAAATGAATTGTTGAGGTTGATGTTTCATTCCCAAACTGGGCATTTATTGAATGCACATATGTCTTTCTGAGACAATTCTTTTGCCTGCTTTTATTTCTTTTATTCTTTTATTTTTGGATTTATTAAGCACGCTAAACCCTGTGGCATCAAGGTACTGACAACGCAAATTTCAGTTCATGATATAGTACGACAAGCAGTTTTTGTCCAAGGATTCAGGTTAGAAGTTCATATTAAAGGTAAGCAGGGTGGTTCCAGTCAAATAGACAAAACCTGAGCATGTAGCACTAGGTCAAAGTTGTGCTTGGGGGAGGGGGGTTTTAAGCAGTTTTTTGAAGGTCCAATACGATTGTTCCGCGCTTAGTGAGGTGGGTAGAGTGTTACATTTCTTGGCAGCAATGACAGGGAAGCTCAGCCCTCCAACTCTCTTCCACCAAAAATTTGAATGTTGAGACTATAGGAGTAATGGGATCATGTGAGTCTCACTGATATGGGTCTCACTGATATAGTGCTTTTTTGTAGTTCTTGTTAGAGGTATCTGGGGACCCTTTCCACCAAACATTTAAGCGATAGCTAGAGTTTTGAAGATGATTCTCTCACGAATCGGTAGTCAGTGTGCATTTTATCTGGCAGCAGAGATATGATCACATCTTGGGATATTCAGGGCAGCTCTTAGCACATTGTTTTGGATCACCTGTAGTTTATTAATGATATGAGAGGGTAATCCTGTGAAAAGGGCATTGCAATTATCGAGCCTGGAGCCAACTAGTGCATGGGCTAAGGTTAGGCAGCTGTCTTTGGAGAGAAATGGTCTGCAAGTATTGATCAAGCTTTCGATGGAATCTCTTCTTCCCTCCCCCATGCTTCATAAGACGATACACCCACTCCTAAAATCCTAGAAAAAAAGTTATTTGCTTCAAAGCTCAAACAGTCTAATAATAGTGGACTCCTCAATCTGGAGAAAGCAAGCTGTGAAAATGAATTTGAAAAATATGATAAGACCTGATCTGGGAATTCAAGAATTTGGTGCGGAGTTACACCCTTGGTGACTTTGGACACTTAAAATTCAAATGCAAGCTAGACAACCTTGAAAGGTGTAGATTTGAGATTCTTCCAAGCTGGTCCTGTGGCTTAGGAAACATGACCCCTCACTCAGTTCCATCACAATTTTGCTCTTAATCATCTTTCCAAATCAGTCCCTCTTTCAGTCTTTATAATGTATCAACCACTGGCGAGACCTGAGGTTGGGCTGGCAGGTCCTCCAAGTAAAATCAGGCAGATGACCTGGCAGTGGATTAATGGTTCAACGGTGGTTGAAAATATGTAGCTATGGTTTCAAGATGAAATCAGATCTGAACTGTTATGTGCAGCAATGCATAATACACAATTTGTACTGGTCAGATATAGAAGTCCAAGGTACTTCCTGAGAACAAGGGCTGGTCATGCAAATAATTAGGTGTATCAATATTACACATGTTTTTGAAATGTGAGAAAGTTCAGATCTCTCCAAGGAAGTGCATAGAATTGAGATGATCTCAGGTTTATCCTTTCTGACATACTCCGAACACTGTGTTCTGGGACTTATACTACCTGGGTTGCAATGGCATAGGAAGATGCAGCCGACTAGAGCCTTAGTTTTTGAGATAAGCAGATCTTTAAAGTATGGAAGTTGAATTTCAAACCCAACATCGAAAACAGAATTCAAGATCTCTTTCACCTGGCAGCAATAGAAAATGTCTCTTTCCAGTGTAAGAGCAAGTTCGAAAACTATAAATTGACCTGGGGCCAGATTACAGAATGTATGAACTGGTGCAAGTGCAAAGTTTCACTGTATTAGCACTAGTGCAAAGTTTGCCCTTCTTCAAAAACATTGGGGCCATATCCAAATACATTTTCACTGTGACAAGTGTAATTTTTCATGGTATAAGCACTAGGGCAAAAATTGCCATACTGAAAAAAAACATGCACATTCAATGCAACAGGGCAAAGTTTGCCTTAGTGCTAATACATTCCTGTTGCAAAAAACATTGAAAGTGCATGATTTTTGCACTACAAACATGTTATGTTGCAAATGTTTTTGAATATTTTCTTTGCACTAGGGCAAACAGGATGGGTGAAGATGGTGCGGGGAACACTTACGCCCACGACTGAATAATGAGACTCTGATTTGTCATCATGTTGTTTCCTTCATCTTTAAATTATGTAGTCAAACTTGGTTCCACACATGTTCTGTATGCTGCCTTTGTTACCCTTGGCTACCCGACAGACAATCAAAATTCATAAGCCAGTGAACCTGTGAACACCTGTGACATGATTCCATTCAATCATAAGCCAGTGAGCCAGTGAACGCCTGTGACATGATTGCTATTACTTTCCTTCTTAATTTTTATTTGAGCAATAATAATGATGATGATTTAAACACCTATATGCATAACACACAAACCTTTTTATTTGCCTAGTTTCTGCTTTAACCAATATTTCCAAATGGTGATAACATTATGGTCCAGATGTATAGCAGTTTGATGCCCTCCTAACACATCTTGATTGTCTAGCACACAACACATATTTCGCACTACTGATCATGTTTTCAAAGCTTCAAAAACACACATATTACATTATGATACAGACAAAAGAGGGAAACAAACACAGTTAAAGCAGTATTAATTGACTGAGTTTACATTAGATCATTATGAAATGTCAGTATTATAAACAACCCCATTTACATTTTAAATACAAAACATGTATTAAATATTAGACAGTCAATTACCACTTAACAAAAGGTCCTTACTGCCCACTATTTATATAGATTTGTTTCCAACTCAAGAATGTAAAAGGAGACTCTACCTTTATATTATTCACAATATACATTATCATAAGTCACCATTGTCACAGAAATTGTTTCGAGGACATTAACATAATTATAATCACACACACCACCTCTGTGAGGACTTCATTATTATCACATTATTATTATAGGGACATTAACTTAATTATCACACACCACCTCTGTGAGGACCTGAACACCCATATCATGACACACAATCTCTTTTGGGACTTAAACACAATACGCTATCTGTATGGGGGATAATCACATGCCATCTCTGTGGAGACTTCAACATCACTATGTCCAAACAACATCTCTGTGGATTCTTTACCATCATCATCATCATCACACCATCTCCATCATAATTATCACAAACTATCCCTGTGAGAGACATTTGCATCACCATTATCACACTGTCTTTATGAGGACTTGGCATCTTTATGAACACACACCAACCCTATGGGTACTTATAAAATAGTATTAACACACAATTGTTGTGGAGACTTTCCATTTACAATAATCATGACCCCCTCCTGCAGGGAAATTAACTTTAATATTATCACAGACAGTCCCAAAGTGGACCATAGCATCATTATAAAGCCAGTGCTCAAGAAGAGGTGTTTCAAATCATTGTTATCACACACATTTGATCTGAGGACTTCATTCTTATCACACACAATCTCTGTGGGGCTATAACCCTAATTATCACACACAGCCTTTGTGAGGACCTGAACATCTGTATCATGACACGCAATCTTTTTTGGGATCTCAACACAATATATCATCTGTTGGTGACTTTACTATCCTGATGATCACACGCCATATCTTTGCAGACTTCAAAATCGGTATTACCATACACCATCTCTGTGGATTCTGTATCATCATCATCACCCACCATCTCCATCTAAGATGTAACATCATTATTAACATACACTATTGCTTTGAGGGACTTTTACATCACCGTTTTCACACATCAGCTCTATGAGGACTTATCTTTATGAACGCACACTGACCCTATGGGTACTTCAATAATATTATTAACACACAATCTTTGTGGGGACTTTCCTCTTGCAATAATCATGCACCCACCCCAGAGGGTAATTAACTTCACCAATATCACACACAGTCCCAAAGAGTGTGTGTGAGAGTGAGTGTGAGTGTGAGTGTGTGTGTGTGTGTGTGTGTTTTTTTTTATTCCAGCCAGAATGCTGGATAAACAGAGGACTTCTGCAGTTATGTCTTCAGATCATCATTGGAGCCAAGAATCCTGTGTGGAAGAACAGCTGCCTGAAGATCTGAAGAAAACTCCTGAAGAGGCCCAGCATCTCATCCTGCATATGGCAGGGGAAGCACTGTTGGACTACCTGATCTGTAAAGGTCATGTGTTGTACTTCAACCCCTGGACTGGTGGGACCAACCATTCTTGACATGTTCTTGAAGATCCATCCACCCTGAGGATTCAGAAGTGTCCCTGGACCACCTTGTAGACTGACCGGCTCTCCAGTGGACTACCTGGCTATACTGTCACCATTCCGCATTTGCATCCAGAACGTTGATGTTTGCCAGCTTTTGGTGTAAGTCACCTTCCCGACAAATTTCAGCCTCTCAGATTCAAAGAATCCTGCCCTGGAAGGTCTTCTTCAACTGCGATTGCAAGGGCGCCTGCTGTCACTGGAAATTGCCTTCCCCCATTATGTGAAGTGTCCCAAGTCTGCCTTGGTGCTTTCTGCCTTTCTCCATCGCCAACAGTTATGCTCTGCTCCTGGACCTGACCAGAAGAATCCTTGTACTTGCAGCTCCTCAGCACCTCTGAATGGAACCAACAGCGGGAAAACCAATCTACAGCAACCTCGAGCTGATCCATCCATTCATCTGGGAAACATTGAGTCAGAGGGATAAGTAAACCCAAAGCATTTGACTCCACCATGTCTCCCTAATGATATCATTGAGAACAAGTTTCTTTGTATCCTTCCATTGCACTACTTTTTTACATTTCACTGCAACCATAATACCGAAAAATACGAAAATATATAGGGTAGTGGGGTAAGGGGTTAAAATGGGTCCGGATGGGGTTGAGGTGGGCTTATAAGGATAGAAAAATGGGGGACGGGGGGCTTGGGGAGGACCCCCCTCAAATAAAGAAAAAAGAAGAATATTCAGCATTTTTCTGGTATTTTGGTTGTGGTGAAATGTACCACTCTGAAGTTTGCTTTGGATTGGTTAGGTGGGACACTGGGACATTTCCTAGTAGGCCTCTGTGACAATGATAATGGTATAATGATACATGAATATACATAGCACATGCATTGTGTCATCACCATACCTCAAGCTTCCTTTTTTTGGCAGGCACGAAAATGGAGAACATGGTGGGGGCGGGGGGCATGGTGTGGTTCTGCCCACACCTACGCATTGCGTTGGGAGACTGGTACACACGTGCCCTGGCAGTTCTTTAAAATGCACAGGGTTGGACCTTGCTAATCGAGAAGAAGAAGTGGTGCCATTAATCCTGCAAGAGTCCTGCTGCCCTGTGCTTGTAAAAAACAGACCTGCGCACACCGACGAGGTTCATTGGCTGTTGAAGTCCTCCTTTGTAATGTAATAGTGCAGGCATGGGTACCAACTTCTCACATCTAATGGTGGGGCCCAGGCAGTGACGTGAAATAATCAAAATGGATGGGGTTTCAAAAGTAATGTCTTGTGACCGTTGACTACGATGACTTCATAGGAAGTGACATCACTGAAAAAATTACAATAAATTTCGAAAAAAGATATGCCTTAGTAAGACAGATACAATGTACTTTAGGAAATATACATATTGTTTATTCCAAAAAGACAACAGGAGGATGCCTCTATTAGGCTAACAAAGTCATGTATTTGCAAGATTTTCCTAATCTTCAATTTACTTCATCGGGCATAAGAAGAATTATTCTCTTGAAATAGTAGCAATAATTATAAAAACACACATATATATATATATATATATATATTGTTCAGCTCAGTTTCTTAAACATACTAAGTCATTGCCTACTTATGTCAACAAAGAAACAAAAACATGCCCGGGCACTCGTAGATAGGGCTTGGCAATAGAATGTCTTTATTTAAATAAGGTGCATCACGAGGGTTGAAAGATAACAGAATGTCCCTCACCCATCCCGGTTAAAAACGCCACGCGTTCCGCTCTCTACTCGAACTTCATCAGGCTTAATACTCTTACAGATGTTCTTTCGTTTGCTCGTTTTTAAAACCAAACTTTGCGCAACTTTTGGCCCCTCCTCCATGAACCTGATGGTGTTCCAGGACTAATATATGTCAACAGTGCAGCCATTTTGTAGTGAATGAAATCCTTTAATCGTCTAATCACTATGTATTTAGTCTGTCAAATGATCACCATCGTTCTTGTAATTTATGTTTTATCACAAATAAACAATGCGGGCATTGTGTGGCGCAGTTTCTCTAATATCATTTGTAAGTAAGGCATAGATATTGCGCAAGTGCTGGATTTCTATGCATATATTTCAGTGCCTGCTAGGTTAAATACCTAAAGCTGTCACTGCCTGGAGCTTCATAGGCAAGTGTGGAGCGCGAGCACAGCAGCATTGTCCTCACAGTGCCTGCTTGTAAACAGCACAATCGCCGTAGCTGCGAGGTGAGCGGCCGATTCGCCTCACGGTTTTGCTATGGACCAATACAATTCGGTCCTTCTACTGTGTCTTTTTTGCACAGATTGCTAAGTCAGCACGCTAAGGATTCTGGTAAATGTAGTTCCCTAGTCGCTAAACCTACATACCAATGATGTTATATCTTTGCTGAATTGACCTGGCTTAAACGTAACACAACCAGCCAATATTCAACATTAATATGAGTATTAGTGAGGATATAAATGTCACAGTTAGAGAGGTAAAAGTGCCAGGGCGTGTACATGAATGGATCTCTGATTACTTTGCTGTGAGACTCCTTTATTAGGGGAGTGGGACAGAGAAGTCTCTAAGTCGCGTAAGCATTTTTTAATAGAACAGTGATAGTGCTGGCATATATGTAAAGTACCTGGCTCGTGCATATTAAAGTGCTAGTGTCTATATCTCAGTGCATTTCTGCCAAGTTAAATGGACTTGCCAGATAGTATGAATAGAGCCTAAGGATAATACCATTTCTGACTAAAAGTTCATGCTTTTTATATGGCTAAGTTTGTGCAAATATTGCTATTACAAATTAGGTTAAACTGAACTAAGTATGATGACTTCGGCTTTATGAGTCTGTCCACATTCCAATCTCGTTGGCACAAAAGTAAGCAAAATTAATTCAAGAATACATACAGTTCAGAACCTACATTCAAGCCTCTGGGTCTAAACGTGTTACATTTGCAAATAAGCCTCGCTTCTAGCTGCCTCATTCTGGTTCTCTGTTCCTTTTAAAAATAAAAAATATTAGTAATAATTTAAAAATAATATATATATATATATAGAGAGAGAGAGAGAGAGAGTGAGAGAGAGAGAGAGGAGATTTATTTATTTTGATACTGCTTCCTGTAAGGCACTGTTGTATTATTATTATTATAATAATAATTATTAGTAGTAGTAGTAGTAGTAGTAGTAGTAGTAGTAGTAGTAGTAGTAGTAGTAGTAGTAGTAGTACCAATAATAATAATACAGTTATATTGAAAACATGTTTGTCATATGGAAGGGCATGGAGTCAGATTGGCTCAACTTTGTAAAATGCGTTAATGAAAACAAAGTTAATCTAGTGTTCACTGAGAGTCATACTACTGTTTTAAAAAAACCTACCAGTTCAGGATTTCCCCTTCACACCACCAGTGGTCACCCGGTGAGTTTGAAAAGGAGCATACCCTTTGGTGAACTTGTACGCTATCGTAGAAATTGTTCCTATACTGTGCAATTAGATGACTGCTGTGACTGTGCTTCACGTGATTTTTTGAATCTGGGTTACACCAATGGTGTCATTGAGAATGCCTATGTTAAGGCTAGATCACTTGAATGCAAGGATTTATTAGCCATTAAGAGAAGAGAAAGGTCGGGTGCAGCAATAATGAGGATCCCTGTATTGTTATCACCTATGGCAGTTCTTATCACAGCGTGAGGAAAATTGTGCAGAGATACTGGCGTGTCCTTAAGATGGACAAGGATTTGTCAACATCATTAGCCTGACATCCCACCCTGTCCTTTAGGAGAGGACAAACTTGAGTTTTTTGCATCCTAAGTTACCAACGGTCACCGATTCCTCCTGATTGACCCGACCACCCATGGGGTTTTTCATATGTCAGAAGTGCAAGGTTTGCATTCATGCCACTGTGCAGAAATGCTTCACACATCCTGTTACAGCCACTCTTTGCATCATCAAAGATCATATTACATGTGACACAAATTTTGTGGTGTATGTGCTTAGTTGCCCCTGAAATAAGTGGTACATTGGCAGCACCACCTGCAAACTTAAAATTTGGATTCTTCAACATCTAAGTGCCATTAAAACGTCTGACCCCATGGCGGAACATTTCAAAGTATATCATGCCAACAACGCACCATTGTTTACTTTCTTTGGGTTTGCGCATGTCACTATAAATCCTATAGGTGGTGATCGAGTCCTACGGCTCTGTCAGTTAGAGAACAAATATATATTGGATCTGGACACTAAGGTCCCATTGGGACATAACATCGATGAAGAACTTTACACTTTCATAGGTGTTTAATTTGGGTTTTTGAATTTATCAGTTGGCGTCGCCTGTTCCTGCTCAAGAGCTTTGTTTAGTTTTTTCTCTCTGTACTTATTTTATGAGTTTGGTTCTTTCGGGGTGCTATTGTGCAAGTCATAATAGGATTTTGTTACCCTTTTTTAATATGTTCTCTCTTGCTGTTCTATTTTTTATTTAATTTGATTACGTTTGTTCCTTGGCACCACTGTGGATATTCCACTGATGAATCACAGACACAACATTGTTTCTTCCTCGTTTGACTCTTTATTCATTTTGCTATTTAATGTTTTTCTTGGCAGTGTTTTATAATTTCACATTGTCTCATTATTATTTTTCTGAGTTATTTTCCTTTCCTTATTTTGTATTGACAGTTCACCCACTTGGGCTGAGTTTCTTGGTTTGCTCAGCACATTTCCAGTCATAAGTTATGTTACACCTTTGCATTCCTAACAGGGCATAGTTGCTCCAGGGCTTTGAAATATGATGCCCATCTGTCGGGTTTGTCGAGTCAGTCGTTTGGTTTGCCTATGCACGTTGCGTGCCATATAAAGCACGCATCATGCATTAGCACGTTATGGTTTTTCCATCAGCATATATTCTGCACTTTTATGGTCACATAGCACTTTATTTTCCACCCAGCCATCGGGGGAGGTGGCGTTCACAAGACATCCTGTTGGATTCCCTGAGGGATGTATTGTGTTATTTGCATGTGCATTTTATTGCCATTGGGGCATATATAATTGCATATGCTGACATTTGCACTTTAGTGTCATCTCCCGTGATTGTTTTCTATGGCTGTGTTTTCTATGGCTGTGTGTGCTTATACTTTTACATTATGTGTATGAAATCTGTTTGAATTGATTGATTTTATTCCATGTTTTTGTACTTTACATTCTGCACAGGTCATTCATATGTGCATTTAACATGCTTTAAGTATGATTTTCATAAAAAGACGCCCATCTATGTTTGGGAATGCATTGCTCTTTCAAGTACATACGAGCATGGGTGATGTTTATACTGGTTTGAATTAATTTAAAGATGTCTGTCACTGAGCTCCATTCATGAACTCTAACATTATGCTGTGTCAAAGACATGGTGGAAGGGCTAAGTACTCTATTTTAATGTATATGTTTTGCTGCTGCCATTGTATGAACAGGCGCTCTGTGAGCACGAAACATGTAACCCTTTCTCCCGTGCATCCCTGCATGCTGTGTTTGATCGATAAACAGGTTACTAGCCATTTCGATTTGGGCATGTTTTTTATCCTCTATGTTATTGCGGGACCCGGAGTGTGGTTCGCCTGCTTCTGTGTTTTTTTTGTTGTCTTCTTATATATATATTTATTTTGAATAATAATACTGTTTAAAAGTAGCATCACTTTATTCCGTTAAACCAAATGTGAGTGAGTCTTTTTTGTGCAATGCACACATAAAACTCACTTCGGTCAGAGCCTAATTTCAGCACTGAGGAAAGTAACACACAATGATGAATTTGACAAGCAAGACAGTTTGGTTAAGTCTGGAAGCCAAGATTATTTCGTGGTTCTATAGTTTGGAATGTAGCCAGTAGAATACAGCTACATCATCCTCTCATGAGTCATTGCTTTCTGCTCAGTTGTCTTCCAAAGCTAAAGTAGTGATGTGATTGATAAAGCTGACTTGAAAAGTACCAAACTGCAGAGTAAATGAATCTGACAAAAGTAAAATCCTTATACAGCCATGTTACACAATAAAAGCTGTATTCACTCTAGGAGGACACAGGAGAACCACCAAGAATGGAATGGGCACATGTAGGGTGATGACAAGACAACCCAAAACAGTAGTTGGACTAAAAATCCATCTTGGTCATTTTCCATTGTACATTATCCAATGCAAAGAAGGAATACCAGTTGTGTTTTTGTTAAAATCCATGAGCTACTCTGATTTATCATAATTAACTATTTGACATATGTCTATTCATAATTTAAAATTGATTAGTTCTGTGTGTTCAGATATGTACAAAAGTATATACATTAACATGAAAGACAACGCGTGATACATAGCTAAATAGGCTGCACGCCTGCTGTATGGAAGATTGTGAACTATAGAACACAAGTTTACATTTGGTAGGTCTGACATGGTACCTCAATCTTTCAAGGGCAAACAAACAAGTCCCAGTGTTTATAAAACCCATTTGCACATAGGTTTCCATTATAGGCCTCCTCTCAGACTATCAGAATGTTCAAAATACAGCGACAAAGTCTGTTCTAGACCATATTCCAAACATTGGGCCTCATTACGACCCTGGCGTTAACCATGGCGCTATTACCGCCATGGTTGACACCGGTAAATTACCAACTCCGCCATGGTGAATGGCGGAATTACCGCCCCTTTCCAAGGTTGGCGGGGCGGTAGTTCCCCATTCACCATGGGCCCTTCCCCATTCCCATTTTTGCCCCCATAGGGCTCAATGGGAATGGGGAAGGCGCTAATTACGGCACCGTAAATTACGGTGCCGTAATTAGCTCCTAGGTCCCTTTGCGGGTTGGTTTTTTAACGCCTGCTAGAAGAAGGCATTAAAGTGCAACCCGCAAAGGGACCTCGTAATCAGGCGTTAAGGGTTTAACGGCGCCGACACCTTTTACGGCGCTGTTAACCCCTTAACGCCTGGGTTGTAATGAGGCCCATTATGTTTTCAGCAGCAACCAAAAATCATTCACTTTATTTTTTTATTTGCACAGTTAATTGTGCCAACAGATTTGCAGACCACGGGGGGATCATGATCATGGGTTATTGACCATCCCAACTTGCAGCCCTTGATTTCACCTCGGACACTAACTTGGGAGTGGTGATTATTCAATGACCATGCCCCCCCCATCAGTTTTCATGTCTTAATGAATTAACTGTAGAGACAATGAAGACTTGGGGCATTTTTTGTGATGAGAGCACAACGCCCACTTCCCAAAGTACTATTCACTCTTTTTAGATGTAATCCCCTATCCTCAGGGTGATACAAATGCAAATGTCATTCTGTGTGTTAAATTGCCACAAGCATATCTGAGCCAGAAACCTTGGATATATACTCACCATGCGATTTCACATCTAGCAATGATGTGTGCAGGCAAAAGAACAATTTCAAGGGCAATACAAATATTAAAGACAACAGTATACTGCCACTATTCCCATCACCCCTTCATGTACACTCTTATTCTCACAACTATGCAGAAATAGAGCTGATGTGTTGTCTAGCCTAGATGTGAGATGTTCTGATGGTCGTGCTGCTTACATCACTTGTATGCAATATTAGAGTTTAATTTTGCCTTTATACATGCAGATGTGTAGGGTGGTATGGGCCCAGCCTCCATTGCTAGTGCAGTATTGCACACATACTCAAAACTGAAGGGTGAGGTGTCGAAGGTTTTCACTTAATCATAAACACAGGCATTGCTGTGGGGACCGTCCAGACCATCCTTGTTGTACCTGACAGGTGGATACAGAAGGAGAACGACCATATGCACACCAGACTTGATCCCACATCAAAAGGGGTAGCCCAGACCAAACTGCTAGGTGACATCTTTTCTGCATGAGACAACAAGCAACCTCAGACATTTTTCGGCTCCATTGGGTATCATCAGTGCGGTTTAGCTTGAGTCGCTAGGCCCAACCGGCTGGAGGTTATGACATTCCTGTCCCACTTGGGGTGACACAGGCAAAGGGAAGGGTGATGGCTGGAAGGGTTTGAATTAGACATAGCTTCAGGCATTTCTCCGTGCAAGCCTCCAGAAAATAGTTTTTCAGCCTGAAATCCACTGCAGGGGGAGAAAGATCATATGCAAATGAGGCTTTGTCCCATCTCAAACAGTAATTGCGGTGTCCATTCTTATTTCATGAGACCTCGAGGATCATCAGCCATGTTTTGTCCTCAATTGTGGGTCGTTTTCTCGCTGCACCATAGAAAACCTAGCTTCACCTTTTTGATGAGGCCCAACAAGACTCAAGTATGAATTGGTTTGCGTGTGTTTCCATGCAGAAGGGACACAGCCTAGCAGTCAGGGCTTATCTTCTCCCACTGGTGGCAGCTCCAATTCTGATTTGTATATGGCTGGCCCCCTTCTGCAATGCACAAGCAGGCTTAAAAACAGTAGCGTGGAAGGATGCACAGATCAATGCCAGTCGTTATGATTAACTCACAACCTTCAAAGCGTCACATTTTAGGGTTATATTTCATGCTTGATATGAAACAGGCAGAAGACTCTGGGGAGTGAATGTAAATCTAACACAGCTTTAAGTTTCACTAACAGTCTGCTTACATGTCTGTTTGATGATTTCGAAGGCACCACACAAGTGAACACAGTCACTTCAAAGCACCGTCTATCTATTTAATTCAGATCTGGCATTTGTCAACTGCGGTTTGCATTGTGTGACTTGTGGTTTTGCTTTCTCCTTGTGTACGGCCCAACAAATTACTAAGTGGAAGGTGTTGTTGCCTTAAAAGTAAAAACAGCCTCATATTAGCTGTTTCCTTCCACTACCCACTTGCTATGCACGATTGTGGGGAAGCAGAGAGACATATCTCCCACTCCATGTCAGGTGTGCATGGTTCATCCTGCTGTACTTTGTGTTCTTCCATCCACACTTTTATGTTATTCTACCTGCAGTGCAGAACTAGGCTACCATAGTTCCAAGGATAAAGAACCTGGACTGGATAGACTGCTCACATCTAACATCAGACAGCTTGAGTTGTATTTGGAATGTGAGGTCATGGTGCAAGTTATTGTGCAGTATGTTGATAACCTGATTATCCCCAGTCCGAGTAGTGCAACCTGTGCTGCTTGCTTCTCTGCATTTTGGTGCATTGTTTTGCATTTCCATTGGAAATGCAGGTCTAAAAGTGCCAGTAAGTAAAGGTGGACATTCTGGATGTTCTGTTGACATTGCCATGGGAAACAAGACACGCCACCATGATCTCCTGTGGTGTGTTGATTAAGCATCTGCAATGCATGCATATTGCCATGATGCATGATGCGAATTAAGTGATTGGTTTGCACCCAAAAAAATATACAAATAAGCAAATCGCTTGTAACATTTTTATTCCACTCCTATGGCCAATCAGAGGCTAGATTATCAAAGATTTGCATTTGTGCAAAAAAAGGAGCTTATGATTTTGGCACCAATGTTGCTACTTTGTTAATAGAGAATGGTGCAAAAAGGTTCAGCCCCAATCGGTAGTATCTAAAATATTTTCACTGGGGGAACATTGGAGCAGGCTGTTTTATTTATGATGTGTGCTGCGCAGTGGTCAAAGTGTACGAAAAAAAGTAGTGGAACTATGTTTTCTGCTGGCCTGTGCCCGCTCCCCACAAACCCCACCGCCACGCCCGTCCCAAGCGCAATCCAAATTCCCAAGCACATGTGACTGCTGTTTAAGGGAACTTTCAGTGTTGTGCACTGAAAGTGCAAGTTTCAACTTCTTCAAACACTGATTTTAAAACTAAACCATCCCAGAATGGTTGATTTGTAAAATAAAAGTATAGGAACAGTCAAACGCAATTTAAAAAAGTAGAGGAGCACCATTCCGAACCGTTCCCGCCCACTTTGACCACTGGTGCTGCGTAACAGAAAAAGAAATGTAGTAGACAACTTTTGTTGTATGTCATGCAGCAAACATTGTACAGAAAACATTTTTGCGTGCAAATGTTTTTAGATAATATGGATTGAGACAAAAGGGCTGATTCATGGAAATATTTACGCCGAAAAATAGGGATTTGTACGCCATTCTGCCCACAAATCCCCATTTGTTAAACAGGGATTTGCGGGCAGAATGGCGCACAAATCCCTGTTTTTAGGCGCAAATAATTCCATGAATCAGCCCAAAATCTCTTTGCCCCATTTTGTATTATCAAATCATTTGCTCACATTTTAGCGCCTAATCTGGCCCCTTGAGCTGTGCTTGAAATTTTGCTTTGCAATGCAATTGAACGTAAGCACTTTTCCTGGGTACTTACACACAGAAAGGTCATTGCAGATGAACTCGCCTTCACACCTCTTTACCCAATTGCTGGCCATTACCTAACAAAAGGGGTTTAAATGACAGTGAGAACAGCAGGAATCTTTCATAAAAATCCATTGAATTGTGTTATTTTGTTGTTGGAGCTATTGTACCACGCACTGCTGCATTTGGTGCTCGGTCATGGTTAAAGGGTACTGGCAAATCATGTAATGCACTCAGCTCCTCTGTGTGATGTTCACCGAATTATTCATTTATTTTATTTATTTATTTATTGCATTTGTTATACGCCCAAACGCTTGGGTATCACAGTGTAGGTTACAGGCGGCTTTGCATTTCTGGTTACAGTGGAAGAAAGGTTACACAATAAAAGCAGGTGAATGAGACAAATATAAAAACAGTGAATGTTTGGGCTACAACAAAAAAGTATTTAAAGCAGGTTGTTTGTACAGTAAAGAACAGTTTTTTCCTAGTCTTTGTTAAAGAACCAATGGATTTCAATATTGACCACAGATGTTTTAAAGGAAACCGGTTCTCCCTTTACTACAGGTTCTTAAAAACATGACACTTTCGAATTACCAAAGGTCGATATTCACATGCAGTCATAGCACTGAGGCTCACATGAAACATGAAACTGATTGAAGATGATTCACAACTATTTTGTAAAAAAAGTGTCATATGGGGGAGATACAGATTTAAGCATCTGTGATGATGGACACAAAATGCGCAACCTGTCAAAATCCCTAAAAAAGAAACAAATAGGGACGACTCAGGTTGTGGGTCGGGTTGTGGGCTAGCATAATATTCCCTCAGCATGTGAGTTCAAATATTCTCTTAATAGCGTGTCGCTACAGGAGCGAGGGATTGCTTATTGACATTGTGTTTACATATCCTAGCTATGGAAAGGTTTAAGCTATGCAAAGAAAACAAAGCAAAATACTGCAGTATGAAAGAGGGGACACAACATGTAAGTAATAGGGAATGAAATGTGGCCAGTTGGTGGGAGGGGTCTATGAAGGAGGCAGTGCGAAGACTGTGAGAGGACTAGAAGGGAAGGCTATCCTGGAGAGATAGAGAAGTGGAGGGAGGTATACTATAGACATTAGAATATTGGTCAGGGAAGGGAAGGGCTGGGAGAAGCGGTCAAGATGATTAGGGAGAAACATTGGCTGGAAGATGAGAGGTGAAGGCTGTGTAAGAGAGACTGGTGAAGGTATAGTCAGGTGAGTATGAGGTGGTGGGGCAGGTAAGCGAGGCAGGGAAATGTACTGAGGGGGAAGAAGAGAAGAGAAACGCAGGGTATAGGAGAAATTGGGAAACAGCTACAGAGACAAGGGTGTAAGTAGGGAGAAGTGGAGATGGAGAGATGATGGCCCAATTCATCGAATATTTGCCTGGTTCAAGGCGAATTAGCACTGCTGAAAAGTAACTTTGCACTGCTTGCAAAAACCCTGATTCATGGAACCGTGCGAAGTGTATTTTTGCAGTGCAACATCCGGGCAAAGTCAGTGCATAGTAATTTTTGCAGTTCAAAATGACTGCCTGGACTTTGCACAGCAAAAATACACTTTTCACAGTTCCATGAATCAGGGTTTGTGTCGGCAATGCAAAGTCACTTTTCAGCAGTGCAAATTCTCTTAGAACCGGGCAAATATTCCATGAATCGGTCTCACAGTCTTTATTCATCTTACAGTTTCCTCCATTGGCAATTGCTTGTTTTTAGCTGTATATAAAAAATAAAGAAACTAATTGGTTGACAACAACATTGAACACAAGACAGGTACAAAACATGGAAAAGAGGTTGCTCTCCCGGTAATTTGAGATGACCTAATAATATGCTTTATAAGTAACTAACATAACATACAAATTGGACAATACATGGGTCACGATAGATGCAGGGGAGTACACTTACAAGTCCAAATCGAAGGAAGTGGATCTTAAGTGTATGAGTTAGAGATAAACGGAGAGAAATGGTCATTTCAGATTTCTACAATCTCTTGCATTTTAGTTAACCCTACCATCACTTACTGTAAAGACAAATGGTCCGCATGTTCTCAGATTTGCAAGGTTGTTTTTTTTTTTTAAAACTGTGGACCAAGTTTACAAACGACACAATAACCAAATAACAGACTTTGGATAGTAAGCAAGGGTAAACATGACATGAAACCGACTCTGTCCAAAGTCCATAAGGCATTTTTGTCATTGGGCTGTTGGAAAAATGCCTGATTTGCCAACAAGCTGAACCTCCTGAGTGCTGGTTCTCTGACTCATGCAGCCACTGTCATTCAGTATCTGGGTCTCTAGTGCATTGGGAGGGTCACCTACTGCTTCAGTGGCTGGGCATTGCTTTTGGCCTCTTCCATTAGGTTGGTACATGTCTCCTGTAGTACCAGGGTCTACTTGATTCATCCTGCAGCAGGGTATCTGACGTCTCAAGCAGCTGAGTCTCTGGCTCCACTGGTATTTAGGTATTTGACTCCTCTGGTGGCTTGGTTATCAAAATCCTGCTGTGGCTGGGTTTTTTGACCCAGCTATGGCTGGGTTTTCTGACTTCTGATTTGGCTGGATATTTGGACTCTTGCTGTTCCTAGGTTCTCAGAATCCTTAGGTGGCTGGATTGTCTGACTCATTTCCGGGGCTGAATTCTCAGACTTCTTAGGTATCTGGGTCTCTGACCTCTTTCATAGCTGTTTCTATGTCCCATTCAATAGCTACTTTGAGGACTGCCATTTTGCCAGGGTGTAGAGGCCCTGACTCTTTTGATTGTTATTAAATCAACACAACTATAAGGGCAATTCTTATTGCCAATGTCTATAGTCTATGAACCAACCCTGGTGGCCCTCTCAATCTGCACTTCTTCAAGTATCACCTTCGAAACGCTGCAAACTCCTATGTGACCCCTGCTCAACTCCATTACCCATCTTAGACAATGTGACTGCTGCACTCAAACTACGTCGAACTGCACGAACAGCACCAAGAAGCTTGGCTCGACACTGCCAAACCATCAAAAACTGCAGAAGGTATTATTCACTGTTAACTGCCAACCTGGTCCACCTTTGGGCCCTAGAGACTAGTTAGGTCACTGATAATCCCCTTTTGCAGCAGAACTTAATCTAACCTTTTACAAACAATGCAATTTGTAGTCACCTTGCGCTCTTGATTCTTGAATCAGAGTGCTGCATCTTTCTCTCTGTGCATATTCTGTGCTCTTCCCTCAGGGTTTGGGGGGGTTATATAGTGTGCTACTATTTTGCTATTTTTACAGGTGATGCGCTTCATGAAAGTATATCTATTTTCATAAAACCTTGATTGGACATTGTGCCTCATTACACGGATGGCGGTAAGGATTTACCGGTACCGGTAAAATACCGGTACCGGTAAAATACCGGTACCGGTAAATCCTTACCGCCTTACTACGAGGTCCCATTGCGGGTTGGGGGATTTAACGCCTGCTTTTTGCAGGCGTTAAAAACCAACCCGCAAAGGGACCCAGGGAGCTAATTACGGTACCGCAATTTGCGGTACCGTAATTAGTGCCTTCCCCATTCCCATTGAGCCCTATGGGCCAAAAATGGGAATGGGGAAGGGCAATGGTGGAAGGGGGAATTACCGCCCCGCCAACCTTGGAATGGGGCGGTAATTCCCCTTTCCGCCAAGGTGGTGGCGGTATTTTACCGGCATGAACCATGGCGCTAATAGCGCCATGGTTCTCCGCCATCTGTGTAATGCCTTTATTTTGGATGTGGTACTATTGCTGTTTGGTTTGCTACTGCATTTCATTCTCACCCCTCTTACGAGTATAGTCTTCGCTTGGCTCATGCTATCAGAAAGGGAAAAGGAGGTATACATTTCCCAACTGTGCCTCCTGTACCTTTATGATTGGTATTACTTCTGGTTTCTTGCAGTTTGAGGGCAAATTATGCGCATTAGCCACCACTCGCCCATTTACTTCTGCAGTCGTCATTTTGTCACAGCTATGTCTCTGATTCCTCTAGTTGGTAGGTGTTTCTCACTACTCTGGCGGACAGGTTTTGGATGGTTCCAGCAGCTGGGTTCCAAACTACCCTGGAAGCTGGCTGGACCCTGGATAATTGCAGGTACTGCCTTTTTGACCCATGAGTAGCCTGGCCTCAGACACCCAGAAGAACTGAGTCTGTAACTCATGTGGTAGATGGGTCTGCGACTCCTCTGGTAGTGGCGCTCCCATTTTCTTCCAATATCTGTATCTCTGGATTCACCAAGTTTTTCTATCTAATCTTTCAAGACAATGATGGATGAACAATAAGCTATAGGAACCATGCATGGCATATTCCTGGGCACACATACACATATCATACAAAGCACAGGATGAGCCACGGCCTTACAAGTGCAAGATTTATCTGAGCATAAGAGCAAGTGCATTGTGGGCAACAGAAGGGTGAGCATTCACTAAGACATTGGCATCTTCACTCAAACATTCAGTAGGTGTAGCTGGGCAGCAGAAGTGCAATCTTCAGCTTGTACACCAGGTAACACTGGAAATTGGAAGTGCACGTGTCCTTCACACATGAAGGAGGTACACAGTGTGCGTTTACCTCAAATGAATGACTTGACTTGCATCTGATTTGCAATCTGAATGACACAAGGCCTAGTAAGATTGTTGTTTTGTCTTCCTTCTGTTCCCTCCTCCTTGTTCTTGTCGCGCCTAGAAACACTTTTTTACAGGCATGTTATAAATTACATATATCATATCATACATAGAGCAGGCACTGTATGTGTAACATTACAAACGCTTCCCGATACTTCCACTCATCAGAAGTGAGCACAGAAAATAAGAGTGCAGGCCCTTAACCCCCCACCCCCACCGAGATTCCCATGCCCCTTTTTTAAAAAATGTTTTAAATGACGTAGTTTGGTTTACAAACTTTTTCTTTTATAGAGAATTAGGATTTCTTAATGGATCTGATTCTCGAGATCAAGGATGTTTTGAAGGAATAGAGCGATTGTATAGATGTATTTGTTGCTTTGTCCATTTAATATCGCAGTACATCTTTCTCTTGGTTCCATTTATTTCGATGAGAGGTTGAAAAAGATGCCAAAGCATTCTCTTTCGTTAGAGAGATGGCTGCATTCCATCACGAGGTGGTATAAGGTTTCTGGTGTGCCTTGAGCTTTACAGAATCGACAGTGTTCGTCTGTGAAGGGTATCAGTCTTGAGATGGCCAGGTTGGCTATTGTTGGTATGGTGTTTAATCATATTTTCATGAACACTGCTCTGATGTTGCAGTCTGTGAACTTTGTCAAATATTTTGTTAGTTCATGAATTGCTCGGATGTCCGCCGTACACTGTATATTTTGTTGATATTTTTTTTGTTCATTCGTTTTGATCCAGTTGTTGCGCATCAGTGTGATTTTTGTGTGTTGAGGTCGGAGTGTTAATAGTTCCTCTAAAATGTCTTCACTGGCCATTTCTTTCAGTAGTTTGTGTTTCCAAGCTTGTAGTGTTGCGTTATTAAAGGTGTTCGGCTTGAGTCTCAAGATTTGTATGGCTGGAGTTTTGTGGTCGGATAGTATCTTGCGTAGTATGTCCAGTCGCTTCCAGAGTACAATGCAGCCTAATGATTGTGTTGCCATCTCGTGTCTAATTCTTTGCATGGGATAAAATGGGGGGAGATGTAGTATTTTCTGCCAGAATATAGCCTCAAACTGTGTCCAGTTTATGGAGCTTGCGTTCATCGCTGCTTCCGTGCCGTAGGTAATGATAGGTATGAATTTGTGCCTGTAGTAGTCGATGATGGGTCTGAAGGAACATTTTCCATATTTTCGGTGGATAACACAACCATGCCTGGCCAAGGTGTGGGAGTTCTGTTTGATTTTTTCAAGCCATTGGGCCTCTGCCTTGGACTGGTTTATCGGGATTCCAAGGTATTTGAAGGTTATAACAGCTTCTAGTGGTTCCCCATCGAGCATAATAGTGGGTTGTTTTCCTTTTTTAAAGGGAATCTTAGCTAGTGTCATAACCTTCGTTTTTTATGTTAATAGTCAACCTATTTTGATTCATATATTCAGTTAGTAAGGTTAGGCTGGTTTGTAGTCCTGCAGTGGTCGTGTCTGGGAGAATAATGTTGTCTGCGTAAAGCATCACCGGGTCCGCAATAGAGTTGATCTTGGGGGGGTTTGTTGCAGGACTGAGTATATGTTCTCCAATATCAGCCGTAAATAGGTTGTATAAGGTTGCTGCGAGGGGACATCCTTGTTTTAGGCCATTAGACTTGTGGATAGGTGGTGTCGTTAGGCCTGCCTTCGAGAGTCTGACTTTAATTGTTGTTTCGGCATACAGGAGTTTGATTGGTTCTATGATATATGATGGACATTTCCAAGATTCCAATTTGGCCCAGAGTTTTTCCCTTGATATGGCATCAAATGCCATGTGTAAGTCAATGAAGGCCACGTAAACTCTGGTATGGTTTTTGATGGCTTCATGTTTGATTAGGTTGATCATGAGAAGGTTGATGTTGGTTCCAACATTCTGCGTGAATCCTGTTTGCCTGGTGGAAAATCTGCCAGTCTCTGTTGCCAGGTAGTTAGTTGTTTCAGGAGGATTGTGCCAAAAAGTTTTCCAAGGGGATCGAGGAGGGCAATGGGGCGGAAGTTTGCCGGATCGGCTCAAGGACCTTGTTTATGTATAGGGACTATTGTGGCAGTCTGCCAGGAGTTCGGGATTTGGTTTAGTGTGTTGATCAAGTGCAAAAGGTTACACATGATTCATGCCCACATTGGGGGGTCTTGTTTTATGGTTGCATTGGAGGTTCCGTCTGGACCGGGAGCTCGCAAGGTGTTTAGCCTCTGGATCATTCACATGATATCTTCATAATCTGCATTCACTTTCCACTTTTTGGGTTTGATCGAGTCTGTCTTGCCTATATCCCCAGGCTGCGCCTTTCAGAGAAGTGAAGAATCCATTTTTCCTGGGTTACATTTGCCGTGAGTTTATGTTGATTTTCAGAGTTGTTGTTTAGTAAGTTCCAGAGGTCTCTCGTGTTGTGGGCTTTATATGTTTGCATGATATCTTCCGCATCAAGTTGTTGAAGGATTCGTTGCTGAGACTTCCTCCAGTTCGTATAGTGTTGTTTTAGTTTTTTGGCTTTGGCTGCGTTTTCTGCAGTTTTGGATTTTCTTAGTAAGCATAGGTTTTTCCGCAAGAGTTTTTTTTGTATTGCTGAGTCGTCATTGTATGTGTGTCTATGTTGTTTCCTGACAAAGGGACAGCTCTTTTTTTGGAAGGGGATCAGGATCCATTGATAGTTTAACTTGTCTAAGTCTTTCATATTTGCTTGTTCGAAAGCAATCGGGAGGGGTGTCTTCTCATTTTGTGGTATTCGTAACCTGGTTGTTGAACAGTTCAAGTGGGACCTGGGGTGATGTCTGCCGTTTTCGAGTAAAACCCCTACCGTGAATTACCAAGTGGTTGTGGTTGTTGTTATCTGATGTTAGCGTTTGTGTTTTCATTAATGATGAATATAGGGATTCTGATAAGAATATGAAGTCGATTATCGCAGTTGAGTTTCTTCTGGACCAGGTTGGGATTGTTTTGTGATTGTAATCCTTTGCATGTTCAGTTAAGAGGAGGTTACCTATGGTTGTTTCTTTCATCCACTTTTGAGCATGGATAGGAAGGTTATTCTGGGTTATGAGTGTCCCATCTGGAGTTCGGAGGTGGATGTTTAAGTCTCCACAGATTATTAATGCAATTGTTCAGTATTTACTCCTTAAGTTATCATTTGTTAGGAATACTCCATCAATGAATGTTTCAGTCGATATAGCTGCTGGGTTCCAGTAGAGGTTCAGGAGTCCAATTAGTCTGTCAGTTTCTTTTCGCGTGTTGGTCTCTCAAGTGGTCAAAGATGGTAGGGTTATTCTTAGTATAGTAATCTGAGTCCAGGGATTTATGTTTTCTGTTTTGATTATAGTCCATTCTGCATTGATTTTAAACAGGGTCAGCAGTCCAGAGGGGGGTTTTCCCTTAGGTTTTGCATTCGCTGGGTTAAGAAACGTTAGGAATCCATCGCAGCATGGAGTATCAGTGAGCCAGGTCTCTTGTAAGCATATCATTTGATAAGTGTTAAGGTCTTGTTCTGCTTCGGTGAATAAGTGGAAGTTGCCCCTTGTATTCCAGGAACAGAATGGCCAGCTATCATCTATTTCAATTAATGGTTATGAATTGGTTATTGAAGTGGTAGTTGTGTGTGAGATTCTCATGCCCCTTTACCTTTCCAACCCCATTAAGATTTCCATCAAAAATGCATTGCATGGGGAAATTATGGGTTTCTGGATTCTATTTTGCCCCTTTCAAGCACTCTACTACAAGCCCATGTGCAGGAAGGACTCAATCCTCAGACTGAAGCATCTGGTTCCATGACACCAGCATCACTATTAGACCAAGTGTATGCAAACTGAATAGAGGTGGTCCTGGTTTTAGCTGAGGGCTTATCATGGATCAATTGATTTGTCCATCATTATATAATAATAATAATAATTTTGCATTTATATAGCGCTCTTGCATCTGAGCGCTGCTTATTATTACCCACAGTGTATGGTGCTCATTTATCGACCTCAGAAGGGTGAAAGGCTGAGTTTGGCCCTGACGGGATTCGAACCTGCGCCAGCAGGCGCTACACACAGATGTCAAAGCAAGCACTTTACATGCTGGATAGCTCAGCGGCAATGTCCTTGCTAGCAAGATGACACTGAGCAACACAGGTTCGATACCCGGGTCCGCGCTTAGAAACCGATGGGTATTAAGCGTGTTATAAATAACCTATCATACTGTGCTATCTGACTGGCTAATATCATGAGGATATACGTGATATTCTCAACTCATGCCACCTGAGTACAAGTCCTTGCATTATTGTTGGATATTTTGATGCCCAGTTTTAAAATGTTTCTTATGAATATGACTGTGGTTATGATTACCACCCAGGGACCCCTTAATGTCTTCTTATAAGTGGAGAATGTTAAGTTTATTTACTCATGTGAGTCTGGCAGGTGTGTTGACCTTTGCCTGTGAGCAGTGTGACCATAGCACCAGGGACGTCATTTAGGGGTTGCCAGTGGTCGCAACTGCGACCCCTGAGGTATCCCTTGCTACCCATGTGGTCTTCCTTGCTACCCCTAAAAAAATGTGTCTCTTTGCTTCTGGAATGGCTGACTGTTCTTGTTCAGGCCTCTTAAAAATAAACAGGGTGTCCACAAGTCTAGCACTTTAAGCAGTGACTCTAAATAAGAGCGAATAGGAATACCAAATACTTTGTCTTTCTGGAATTCTATACAATAATTGCCAGACTCATTAAAGGTTTATTCTCAAGCACACTTCAGGGGGTGAGTCACTGATTAGTCTGTTCTTAAACACCTCAACTCAGCCTTTCATTCTTCTGAGGTCGGTAAATAAATGATTACCAACACAGGTTGGGTGATATTGTATGGATATTTGTTCTGTATAAAGCGCTTAAGCGTAAGTGCTATATAATAACACATCATTATCATTTGGCCATGGACGTCTGCTTGCATTCACAGTAATTTGGTAATATGGGCCTATAAACACTGATCTTAAAGATACGTATGGCGATACATTCTTGTATGAAATATATATCACATTATAGTGACATTGCAACAATATTTCCGTAGTGTACTTAGTAACAATGCTATTTGATGCCTGTTTTGTCAAGGAGTGAAAGGTTGTGTTCCATCGCTTCCCATGATATCACTTCTGGTAGGGTCAAAAAACATCACTTCCTTTGATGTCATCAGAGGTCATGAGTCGTGTGATGCCACTTCCGCTACCCTTGGCATTTTGGTGAAATGACATCCCTGCATAGCAGCGGCCTATGGGCTGCAGTGCTCTTGTGCTTCGTTCTGTGAAACATGGGGCAACTTTCAAAACATGTTGCAGGGACACCTTTGGTTTCTAGTCCAGTCCTGTGAATTGCACGCTACAACACATACAGGCCGATTCATGGAACCAATGTGTGCCGAAAAAACGGCGCACGTGTGCGAAAACGTGCGATTCGCAGAGAAACAGCGAAAATCGCAGTGCAAGTGCGATTATCGCACAGAAAACATCGCACATCAAGTCATGGAAGTCCATGCACGCGCGAAATGTGTGATGTGCGCTGAGAAAGTGCGCGGCGCACGCTGGCGCACGCTGGCGCAGAGGTCATCGAACACCGTGCGATAAGGTCACAGCGAATTTGCACATAGCGCGGCGCACATAACAAAAGTAGGCGTAACACGGGGCGTCACACGCATAATGGGGAACAACTCGTGAAAATGTGGGCGTCACGGGGGAAGTACAGGAGGCAAGTGCGCAGAACGCCCACACGCTCGCCTACAACACGTATTCATGGAATCGAATAGGGAAAAAAGCGCACGGCCAAAGATGCGCAGAGGCCCATACATGTCCGCCACATGAAAGCAGGCGGTAGCGTCCCTGCGCAGGAAAAAAGTGTGCGCCAAAGACCTACACGCGCAAGAAGGCCCACACGCGATCGGGCCTGGGGGAGCGTGTGCGTGTATATCAGGGGTGCGCGAGAAGTTTCTCACACGCGATTGGGCTGCATGCGGGCATTTCAGGGGTGCGCGTGGAGTTACACACGCGATTGGGCTGTGTGCGGGTATTTCAGGGGTGTGTGAGAAGTTTTACACACAATCTGGCCTGGGGGAGCGTGTTCGTGTATTACAGGGGTGCGCGTGAAGTTCCACACGCCATTGGCCTGGGCGTGTGTATTTCAGGGGTGCGCGAGAAGTTACTCACACGCGATTGGCCTGGGCACGTGTATTTCAGGGGTGCGCGCAAAGTTTTAGACGCAATCTGGCCTGGGGGAGCGTGTGCGGGTATTTCAGGGGTGCGCGAGAAGTTTTACACGCGATCTGGCCTGGGGGAGCATGTGCGTGAATCACAGGGGTGCGCGTGAAGTTGCACACACGATTGGCCTGGGCGCGTGTATTTCAGGGGTTCGCGAGAAGTTTCTCATACGCGATTGGCCTGGGCACGTGTATTTCAGGGGTGCGCGAGAAGTTTCTCACACGCGATTGGCCTGGGCGCGTGTATTTCAGGGGTGCGCGAGAAGTTACTCACACGCGATTGGCCTGGGCGCGTGTATTTCAGGGGTGCGCGTGAAGTTTTACATGCGATCTGGCCTGGGGGAGCGTGTGCGTGTATTTCAGGGGTGCGCATGAAGTACCACACGCGATTGGCCTGGGCGCGTGTATTTCAGGGGAGCGCGAGAAGTTTCTCACACGCGATTGGCCTGGGCGCGTGTATTTCAGAGGTGCGCGAGAAGTTACTCACACGCGATTGGCCTGGGCGCGTGTATTTCAGGGGTGCGCGTGAAGTTTTACATGCGATCTGGCCTGGGGGAGCGTGTGCGTGTATTTCAGGGGTGCGCATGAAGTACCACACGCGATTGGCCTGGGCGCGTGTATTTCAGGGGTGCGCGAGAAGTTTCTCACACGCGATTGGCCTGGGCGCGTGTATTTCAGGGGTGCGCGAGAAGTTACTCACACGCGATTGGCCTGGGCGCGTGTATTTCAGGGGTGCACGTGAAGTTTTACATGCGATCTGGCCTGGGAGAGCGTGTGCGTGTATTTCAAGGGTGCGCGTGAAGTTCCACACGCGATTGGCCTGGGCGCGTGTATTTCAGGGGTGCGCGAGAAGTTTCTCACACGCGATTGGCCTGGGCGCGTGTATTTCAGGGGTGCGCGAGAAATTACTCACACGCAATTGGCCTGGGCGCGTGTATTTCAGGGGTGCGCGTGAAGTTTTACATGCGATCTGGCCTGGGGGAGCGTGTGCGTGTATTTCAGGGGTGCGCGTGAAGTTCCACACGTGATTGGCCTGGGCGTGTGTATTTCAGGGGTGCGCGAGAAGTTACTCACACGCGATTGGCCTGGGCGCGTGTATTTCAGGGGTGCGCGAGAAGTTTCTCACACGCGATTGGCCTGGGCACGTGTATTTCAGGGGTGCGCGAGAAATTACTCACACGCAATTGGCCTGGGCGCGTGTATTTCAGGGGTGCGCGTGAAGTTTTACATGCAATCTGGCCTGGGGGAGCGTGTGCGTGTATTTCAGGGGTGCACGTGAAGTTCCACACGTGATTGGCCTGGGCGTGTGTATTTCAGGGGTGCGCGAGAAGTTTCTCACACGCGATTGGCCTGGGCGCGTGTATTTCAGGGGTGCGCGAGAAATTACTCACACGCAATTGGCCTGGGCGCTTGTATTTCAGGGGTGCGCGAGAAATTACTCACACGCGATTGGCCTGGGCGCGTGTATTTCAGGGGTGCGCGTGAAGTTTTACATGCGATCTGGCCTGGGGGAGCGTGTGCATGTATTTCAGGGGTGCGCATGAAGTACCACACGCGATTGGCCTGGGCGCGTGTATTTCAGGGGTGCGCGAGAAGTTACTCACACACGATTGGCCTGGGCGCGTGTATTTCAGGGGTGCGCGTGAAGTTTTACATGCGATCTGGCCTGGGGGAGCGTGTGCGTGTATTTCAGGGGTGCGCATGAAGTACCACACGCGATTGGCCTGGGCTCGTGTATTTCAGGGGTGCGCGAGAAGTTTCTCACACGCGATTGGCCTGGGCGCGTGTATTTCAGGGGTGCGCGAGAAGTTACTCACACGCGATTGGCCTGGGCGCGTGTATTTCAGGGGTGCACGTGAAGTTTTACATGCGATCTGGCCTGGGAGAGCGTGTGCGTGTATTTCAAGGGTGCGCGTGAAGTTCCACACGCGATTGGCCTGGGCACGTGTATTTCAGGGGTGCGCGAGAAGTTTCTCACACGCGATTGGCCTGGGCGCGTGTATTTCAGGGGTGCACGAGAAATTACTCACACGCAATTGGCCTGGGCGCGTGTATTTCAGGGGTGCACGTGAAGTTTTACATGCGATCTGGCCTGGGGGAGCGTGTGCGTGTATTTCAGGGGTGCGCGTGAAGTTCCACACGTGATTGGCCTGGGCGTGTGTATTTCAGGGGTGCGCGAGAAGTTATTCACACGCGATTGGCCTGGGCGCGTGTATTTCAGGGTGCGCGAGAAGTTTCTCACACGTGATTGGCCTGGGCGAGTGTATTTCAGGGGTGCGCGAGAAATTACTCACACGCAATTGGCCTGGGCGCGTGTATTTCAGGGGTGCACGTGAAGTTTTACATGCGATCTGGCCTGAGGGAGCGTGTGCGTGTATTTCAGGGGTGCGCGTGAAGTTCCACACGTGATTGGCCTGGGCGTGTGTATTTCAGGGGTGCGCGAGAAGTTACTCACACACGATTGGCCTGGGCGCATGTATTTCAGGGGTGCGCGAGAAGTTTCTCACACGCGATTGGCCTGGGTGCATGTATTTCAGGGGCTCGCGGATGTTTTCACACGCGATCGGGCCTGGGGGAGCGGGGTACGTGTATTTCAGGGGCTCACAGGTGTTTACACACGCGATCGGGCCTGGGGGAGCGTGTGCGTGTATTTCAGAGGTGCGCGAGAAGTTCCACACGCGATTGGGCTGCGTGCGGGCATTTCAGGGGTGCGCGTGAAGTTACACACGCGATTGGGCTGCGTGCGGGTATTTCAGAGGTGCGCGTGAAGTTTTACATGCGATCTGGCCTGGGGGGGAGCGGGGTCCCACTCACCGTCTGCCTTGCGTGTAGAAGAACGCGTAGCCAACACCCGCTGTGAAGTAATAGCGTGTGAACCCCAACGGATGGAAAACACACGCACCGCACGAAAAGCACCTACAGAGCAGTGTAAAGGCACGCGGGATCTCCAAGCCCTGCCAGGGCAACGCCCATGCGTGAAACGCCACAGACGCGCTTACGCTGTAAGGGCCTTTGGTCCAATGAAATCGCGTACGCCTGCTGACGCGCTTACGCGCTAAGGCCCTTTCCTCGAATTTCACGCTGACGTGCAGGATTTTCACGTGCCAAATCACTCCGTATCAAGCTGGCCACGCGAAAACACACGGAAGACCACGCTCCTGCCCAGAAGGCCGAATTACTGCCCCCCAGTGCCCCGAGCAGCCTCCCACGTGCCATCTGCTGCTGCCTGCCTGCCTGCCTGCTGCCACCGTGCCCTGCCATTTGGTGCCTGCACATCAGCCATCTGCAGGGGTCCAGTTGCTGTGTCCACCCCTGCTGAAACAGAAGACTCCCGACTCGGATAACATCGCTCCACAGCCCAGCCCCAGGACCCAGTTGCCCACCCACTCCTGCCCCTGGGGTTGCCATGTCGGGCACATCAACATCTGGCACCAGTGGCAACCCCCGGCCAGAGGGGCAGAGGGGCACCAGCTTTACTGCCACCGAAGTTGGTGTCCTGGTGGAGCAAGTCCTGGGGCAGTATGATGCTCTCTTCGGATCGTCCCGCGCCAACAAGGAAGGACGGGAGAGGATCTGGACCGACTGTGTGGTTGGCATCAACGCGGAGGGGGTGGCAACCTGCACCATCCAGAAGGTCAAGAAGCGCTGGGAGGACTTGAGGTCCAGGACCCTCATAAAGGCCCGGCGCCTCGTGGAGGGGGGCCGGGGCCGCATGAGTTCCATCAAGATGAGGGTCCTGGAACGTGTACACCCAGCGCTCCACGCCCAGGTCCTTGAGAGGGAGACCCGTCTGGAGTTGAGCGGTAAGTGGCCAAACATTGCTGTGTGAGACAGGGAATGTTGCAGTGTGCTGGTTGTCTGATACTTGCCTGTATGTGTGACATAGGCCATGTACGCATGTATGTGTGCAGGGACATCATGGTAATGCATGTGCGACCAGTAATGTGTGAACCGCACGGTTGTTGCATGTGTTTAAATGTGACATGGGGAGCCCTATGCAGATTGCACACACGACAGCATGGCAGTCTCTGTTCCTGGAAATGGGTGGGGGTGAGGGGTGGGTGCTGATGCCAGGTACATATATGGTATCCATGTCTGTGGGCCTGACCTGCGTGTCTGTGATTTGTGAATGCCATGGATGCATGACACATGTCTGTGACAATTTACAGATTCACTGATGCAGCCTAGTCATCCTTGTATCCACTGTGATTGGGGTGTACGGGGCCAGATGGATGTGACTGAGGTGAAGTGTGTGCATGTGATAGGCATGACCCATGATGCATGTGAGTACCATTACATTGTATGTTTCGAGAGTCCATTGGACATGTATGGAAATGTCCATGGCATGCACCATGACTGTCACTGTGTGTGTATTGCCTGGACTGACACATGTGTTGTGGAGGGACATGATGGAAGTGTACTTTGACAGTGGCACTCATCTGCTATTGCTTCCTGTCTAGGGGACCATTGTACAGTACCCTGATGCTTGTGTTCTATGTCTCCCTCTACGCAGCGGCTAGTGAAGAAGAGGGCGGAGACGGCACTGTGGAGCAAGGCATCGGGGATGCCCCCACGGCTGCAGCGGAAGGGGTGGGTGAGCCCCCACAGGGGCCTGCTATGGCGGAAGACGGTGAGGAGCCATCCAGGTTGGTGGTTCCCACAGAGGAGGAGGAGGCCACCACTGAGGCGCACATGGGGCCTGGTGGGGGCATCCCTGCTGGTGCAAGTGGTGCAGTCCAGGGGCAGGGGCAGGAGGCAGCACAGGTCACCGTGGAGGGGCCTGTGCATGTCGTTGTCCCTGACCCTGTGGGTGCACCACCATGCACCAGCAGGGATGCACTGTCCCAGGCCCGTCCGCAGGTAGAGGGGATGTCCATGTCATCTGACTCCCCTCCACCTGCGGATGAGGGGACCCCTGGCCGTATGGAGAAGGTCCTGATTGGGGTCGCGATGTGCACGGCTGTGATTCGTGATGCCATGCGTGCTTCCCAGGAGGAGCACGCAGGTCATCACGAAGAGCACCGTGCCGACGTGGCCCAATTGGGATCGTCCATGTTCGGGGGTTTCCTGCATGTGTCGGCCAATCTGGCGGCCCTCTCCTCCTCTGTGGAGACTATACACCAGTCGTTCTCCTTGCCGTCTTCCGGCCCAGATGCCACCAGGGCCCCCTGTGGACCAGCCCTGACCAATGCAGCCAGCTCGGTGGGGATCCCATCCCTGCCACATTCGGGAGTCAGAGTTCCAGCAGGGGTGGACACCACAGCAACTGTACCCCAGCAGATGGAGGATGTGCCGGCATCATCAGGCAGGGCACGTGCACGACGGCGTCGGTGGATTCCATCAGCCTGGATGCCATCGTGCTGGCACAGGCAGTGGCGTCGGAGGCAGCAGCGGAGTCAACGTGGGAGGCATCATGGCTCGGGGCCATCAACATCGGAGGGGCAGGCATCGGCCGGAGGGCAGGAGGACCCAGGACGGGAAGTGTCTTCCGTGTGGCAGCGGTTGGGCCAGCATATAGGTGCGGAGCGACGGCAGGCGGAAGAGGCGCGGCTCACAATGGTCAGGGCGGAGAACTCCATGCGGAGGGCCCTGAGGCGGGCCGAGTGCCTCGAGGCAATCCGCAGGGGCTTGGAGGAGGATACGGTGTCGTCCCTGCGGACCCTCGGGGCCATGGAACAGGACCGCCTCTGGGATATCGAACAGGAGTTTGATGATGCCCTGGCCCGGAACACCACGGAGTGAGCCGCTGGACTTGCCCGCCGCCTTTGTATATAGTTATATAGTTAGTGTTAGGTTTCCTTTAATTTTTTTTTTTATTTGGTTGCTGTAACGCTCACCTGGTTCCCACGGGGGCGCTAGTCTAGTCTGGATTGCTGTGGCCTCTTCTAGCGTGATGCACAGGACCCGGAACACCGATTGGACAGGACCTCCAAATCGTGCTTGCCTGGCCCGTAGGAATATCCTTCTGCAGATGAGAAAGGGGATTAACAGTCTGCAGAATAGTGTGCTAGCTCCCCCCTTTCCCCCTTCGTTCCTCTCTAACTTCCTCCAAACCCCGGTTTAAGCTCACCTCATGGTTTGGAAGGATGAACTCTCCATCCTGCTTCTGGTGCAGGGGCGCACGTTCGTCCAGTTACTTCACTGGTTTTCAGAATGGCGCTGGCAAAATCCACTTGACTTTCCTGAGCGATGCGCCGTAAGTATGAAAGTTCAAAGTTCAAGTGAGGCCCCCTTTATGTTGTCTTTCTAACCTGTGATCTGTCCTTTATTTCAGGTGCAGAATGAAGGCGATGCGTCGAGGGGTTAAACTGCCGAGGTGAGTAGTGATGAGGGCGATCCCTCTAAATGTCCTTATCATTCCCCAGAAATGTCTCTTGTCCTTTCTCCATAGGGGCCGGGGTACGGTACCTGCCAACGGGGCGGCGCCGACCCGAAATGTGGAAGAAAAGCCGGTAAGTATTATGGCTGTTAATCAGGCTTTCCTTCTGTGTTCCTTCTGCTCACCTTTTGTTTCTTCCTCTCTCCCCTAGGTGCAGAGATGTGGCGTCCGATGCTGACAGCCGCGATGGAGCCGGGAGATGTCTCGAGGACAGGTGAGTGAAGCGTGGCGCTGCAGCGAGCAACGCAATGCTTTTAAATGGAAGTCTTTCTTCAGGGATGCTGGCGAGAAGATTCCGGATGCAGGTAAGAAGTTTGAAATAGTCCTTGGTTTTCACCTTTCTCTTCTCTTCCTTCCTTGCAGTTCTTCCAGGTTCGAGGCGGGCGTGGCTGGAGTCCAGGAGCAGGAGCAGACACGGTGAGCGTTAAGCTGCAGGAAGCAGAACAACGCGAAGCATGAGCTGCTGTCTGGGCGTGGCTTAAATAGCCTCCAAAGAAGTCCCAGGTATGTATCCTTCCCCAACTAGTTATGTATCCTTCCCTGGCCACGCCCGAGTGAAAAAATAGTCCCTATGAAAAAATAGTCCCTTTCAGGTCTCAGGGAGGCCTGAAGCGTGCAGCATGGTCTGCATCAGGTAAGTGCACAAAACACCTCCCTTTATGAGCCTGGCGTCTATGGCGCCAGGACTGATGTCCAACATGAGCCTGGCGCCAAAGGCGCCAGGACTGAGTCCAAAGAGCCGCTATAAGGGGCCGCTGGGCTTTTACCCGAGGGCATGATGCCTGCTTCCGGGGGTGCTGGGCCTGGCCTGGTGCTCCGGGGGTAGGCATCATGACAGTTGCGATTGGACAATGCGCCACATTTTTGCATATAGTTCAGTTTTTAGTTAGTTGTCATAGTTAGGTTTCATTTGGTTGGGCTCATGGACCCGGGATTATCTTGTAAATAGTTCTTCAATGGATTCTTTTATTTTTTGGTTTTTTTTCATCGCCATGGAGCAATGGTTTTTGTTTATCATTTACACTTGGATTACTTTTCTGACTGTGACTTTGGACACCATTCATTTTGATTGTGCTGTGTGTTTTTGATTTTTTTCATGGACATTCATCTTCTTTTGGTTGTTTTGCTTTGTGGTTTTTCTCATTTCATTTCCATTCAAGTTGATTTTCAATACATTTTTATTTTCATCCTTCAATATGTCGTATCATCTCATTGCTTTCATGCATGTCATGTTGGGTGTTTTAACATTCACTTGCAGCCATTGTGTGTGACAGACATGTGTTCATTTGCATTATTTACATTGGGTGTGTAACATGTAATTGCCTTTGATATGTGGGTGGATATTGATATTTGGTTGGGCCTTTTGGCAGGGGGGATGGCCATTACGGACATGATTGGGGATTGTTGGGACCCAGGTGCAGGGGGGCATGGATGGGACATGGGCGAGGGCCTGGTGGAGGGTGCCCCTGCACTGCTGGGTGGTGGGGGGGTGGGGAACATGAGTTGGACATGGGTGGGGGCATGCTGGCAGGTGCCCCACAGTGCTGGGGGGTGGGGGTGGTGGGGAACATGAGTTGGACATGGGTGGGGGCCTGCTGGCAGGTGCCCAACAGTGCTGGGGGGTGGGGGGGTGGGGAACATGAGTTGGACATGGGTAGGGGCCTGCTAGCAGGTGCCCCACAGTGCTGGGGGTTGGGGGTGGTGGGGAACATGAGTTGGACATGGGTGGGGGCCTGCTGGCAGGTGCCCCACAGTGCTGGGCGGTGGGGGGGGTGGGAGACATGGGTGGGGGCCTGCTGGCAGGTGCCCCACAGTGCTGGGGGGTGGGGGTGGTGGGGAACATGAGTTGGACATGGGTGGGGGCCTGCTGGCAGGTGCCCCACAGTGCTGGGGGGGTGGGGGTGGTGGGGAACATGAGTTGGACATGGGTGGGGGCCTGCTGGCAGGTGCCCCGCAGTGCTGGGGGGGGGGTGGGAGACATGGGTGGGCGCCTGGTGGCGGGTGCCCCTGGTGGCTGGGGGTGCAGGGGGACATGCGTTGGTGGGCAGTAGTGCAAGTTGACAAGTGGGTTGGCTGGGGGGCATGGCCATGGTGGATGGGGTACCTGCAGGACATGTGCACGGTAGGCCCCTGTGGTGTGAGCCACCTGCAGGGGCCGTGGAGGGTGTAGAGGGAACACCTGGGAGGACCCACACGTGCAATTCACGTGTGGTGCTCCCCGCGCACCACTGTAATACACGTACCCTGATGAAATTGCGTGTGAAACTTCCCGCGCACCCCTGAAATACACGCACGCAGCCCAATCGCGTGTGAAACTTCCCGCGCACCCCTGTAATACACACGCCCAGGGAAATCACGTGTGAAACTTCCCGCGCACCCCTGAAATACACGCACACGCTCCCCCAGGCCCGATCGCGTGTGAAACCACCCGCAAGCCCCTGAAATACACGCGCCCAGGCCAATCGCGTGTGGAACTTCTCGCGCACCCCTGAAATACACGCACACGCCCCCCCAGGCCGATCGCGTGTGAAACCACCCGCGAGCCCCTGAAATACACGCACCCAGGCCAATCGCGTGTGGAACTTCTCGCGCACCCCTGAAATACACGCACGCAGCCCAATCGTGTGTGAAACATCCCGCGCACCCCTGTAATACACGCGCCCAGGGCAATTGCGTGTGAAACTTCCCGCGGACCCCTGAAATACACGCACGCAGCCCAATCGCATGTGAAACTTCCCGCGCACCCCTGTAATACACGTGCCCAGGGCAATCGCGTGTGAAACTTCCCGCGCATCCCTGAAATACACGCACCCAGGCCATTTGCGTGTGGAACTTCCCGCGCACCCCTGAAATACACGCGCCCAGGCCAATCGCGTGTGGGACTTCTCGCACACCCCTGAAATACACGCACAAGCTCCCCCAGGCCCGATCGCGTGTGAAATCACCCGCGAGCCCCTGAAATACACGCGCCCAGCCCAATCGCGTGTGGAACTTCCCGCGCACCCCTGAAATACACGCACGCAGCCCAATCGCGTGTGGAACTTCCCGCGCACCCCTGAAATACACGCGCCCAGGGCAATCGCGTGTGAAACTTCCCACGCACCCCTGAAATACACGCATGCAGCCCAATCGCGTGTGAAACTTCCCGCGCACCCCTGAAATACACGCACGCAGCCCAATCGCGTGTGAAACTACCCGCACACCCCTGTAATAGACGCGCCCAGGGCAATCGCGTGTGGAACTTCCCGCGCACCCGTAAAATACACGCGCCCAGGGCAATCGCGTGTGGAACTTCCCGCGCACCCCTGAAATACATGCGCCAAGGCCAATCGCGTGTGGAACTTCCCGCGCGTGGAACTTCCTGCGCACCCCTGAAATACACGCGCCCAGGGCAATCGCATGTGGAACTTCCCGCGCACCCCTGAAATACACGCCCCCAGGCCATTCGCGTGTAGAACTTCTCGCGCACCCCTGGAATACACGCACCCAGACCATTCGCGTGTAGAACTTCTCGCGCACCCCTGAAATACACGCACACGCTCCCCCAGGCCCGATCGCGTGTGAAATCACCCGCGAGCCCCTGAAATACACGCGCCCAGCCCAATCGCGTGTGGAACTTCCCGCGCACCCCTGAAATACACGCACGCAGCCCAATCGCGTGTGGAACTTCCCACGCACCCCTGAAATGCACGCGCCCAGGGCAATCGCGTGTGAACCTTCCCACGCACCCCTGAAATACACGCACGCAGCCCAATCGCGTGTGAAACTTCCCGCGCACCCCTGAAATACACGCACGCAGCCCAATCGCGTGTGAAACTACCCGCACACCCCTGTAATACACGCGCCCAGGGCAATCGCGTGTGGAACTTCCCGCGCACCCCTAAAATACACACGCCCAGGGCAATCGCGTGTGGAACTTCCCGCGCACCCCTGAAATACACGCGCCAAGGCCAATCGCGTGTGGAACTGCCCGCGCGTGGAACTTCCCGCGCACCCCTGAAATACACGCGCCCAGGGCAATCGCATGTGGAACTTCCCGCGCACCCCTGAAATACACGCACCCAGGCCATTCGCGTGTAGAACTTCTCGCGCACCCCTGGAATACACGCACCCAGACCATTCGCGTGTAGAACTTCTCGCGCACCCCTGAAATACACGCACACACTCCCCCTGGCCCGATCGTGTGTGAATCTTCTCGCGCACGCGTGTTCCCGACACCCGTAATACGCGTTCCCCGCTTTTGCCAGTCCGGTAAACTGGTACAGTGTTGGCGCAGCCCTTTGCGATGGTTTTGCGATCTTGATGGCTTTTCCTTGCGCGCGGGCGTTCTTGGGGGCGTAACTGGCGCTGCTGCAGGGTCGCTGTGCCACTCTGCGCCACGTCTGCTTTTGGAGGCGAGAATCCATGAATACGCTGTGCGCGGGAATTGATTTTATCGCACGCGGCTGGCGCAGACATTCGCACGGGCACGCTGTGCGCCAGCCGCGTGCGACACTTTTGAGAGGAATTACATGAATCGGCCTGTTAATGTGTTACTGAAAAAGTGTTGCTTCCGAAAATGTGCAGTACTTTACACCAGCATAAAGCAATCCAGGCACGTGACTGTGGGTCGCAATGCCCCTATTAGCACACTATTTCGAAAAGCGCTGGCGCACTGTGTCTGAATTAAGTTTGCTCTGATCAGGTTGCGATTGTTGTCAGACAGAGAGCGAATGCAGAAAACTCATTACAGCTCCCAGCGAACTGCTCTCTTGAAATTGCTGCTGCTATAAATATCGCACAGGCGGCTGCAAGTGTCGGATCCCGTTATCCGCGAGCACTCCCTTGCGAACGCACACGGCCCCATCAATGAAGGGCATCAGGGGGAAGTGGAGGGGAAAAGTGCAAGGAAGGAGGAGAAGAGGAAAGTGCAGAGCAAAAGGAGAACAGAATAAATAATGATAAATAAATAATAAAAGCAACAAAAGTGGTAGTGCGCCCAGGTCAAACCGCTGGGCAGAATAATGGCACTTTCTTTCAGTTGCCTGAGAAAGCTTTCATAGCCAGAGAGATCATAGTATTGAACAGCTTTCAATATGCAGAGTTGGTATTATTTCGGGTAATGTTGAAACTAGGGATGGGCAAGCCGGTTTGACCCCTTTGATGGAAAGGTTTGAATCGGCTCGGGCAATGCAAACCTCCACAGTGATGGGTTGAGAATACAATTCCCCTCACTCACAATAGTCCAATTTGGCTCGAATCAGTTTGACCAGTTCTACAAAAATGACTATGCACAGCCTTTGCACTGCAAAAATAACCTTTGCACAGTTCAATGAATCAGGGTTTGTGTGGCAGTGCAAAGTCACTTTTCGGCAGTGCAATGTCACTTTCAACTGTGCCAAATATTCCATGAATCGGGCCCTACATGTCCAATTTGACTCTAATCAGATTGACCCTGTTCTATTCATAGGTCACTATTGCTCGAATTGGTTTAAACCAGTTTTAAAAATCCATGGGCATTTAAAGTCAGAATGGGGTAGATGGCAATGTGCCCTATTATTTTCACCAACATAAAGTGTTCCCTATTCTCAGGTGGGGCAGGGGGGTCTGAATGTGCCCTCGAGAAATGCGCACAGTCAGATGCCGTTTTAGGTCCCTCCTTTGTGTACTTGTGCCAGAAAGGGCATGTTTCTTTACATTTTAAAGTGCACCCCGAATCCACAAATGGAAGGCTTTTAGAAATGTGCCGAAGATTAACGGGATGCAAAATTAATAGTAGGATCTTTTCAAAACTTTTCATGAATGTTCTTTTTTTTGTAAATGGTACATTGTAAAGCGATTTGAACTGTTGCTGTTTCACATGCATTTCTAAATTATTTTTTTTTTAAAATGTGTGCACGTTTGCACAAAGGGGAATTGCTGTGCATTTCAAAGCACATTCACATTTCAAAAATGGAACACTCTTTGAAATGCACAGAAAAAAGCTGCATTCTCTTGTGCCTGTTTAAAATAGCTACAAGGGGGTGCGCAATGCTTCACTCCTGTCCCACATGCATTTCCATCCCTAAGCGATAGAAAAGTTTTATCAGGGCCCAACATTGTGAAATGTGTTCCCACCACACGCATCGATGCAGCACCCACATGAGTGCTGGGTAGGTGGGTGAGCATTCCCAACACTAATGTATGCAAGAGGGGTGTGAAGTGCATTATTCATTTGCACTGCCACCCAGCGCTCCTGAAAATGAGCACGTCACCTTAGTGGATATGATATGATATGGTATTTATAAGGCGCCTATACACAAGTGTTTCAAGGCGCAGCACAAGTGTTTCAAAGCGCAAAAGATGAGATGTTTAGTTCTTATCCAAAATGTACGCAAGTGAAAAAAACTGCACTTTGCACTTATTTCATTTGCATTAATTTTTATATCCCTTTTGTATAATTTCTTTAGCCTCCAATAATAAGGGTGTCTAGCGATCCTGTTCAGTATCTTAGACTTCATTACTACCAAATATATGTATTCAAGTCGCGTCGAGCCATTAATTGCTCAAAACTGTACAGCGTATCGAATTATGGTTTGTTTTTCATAGTCGTGTTGAGCCCCTGTTGTTTAGCCAGTTTTCGCCCTAACCTGTTGAAACATGTCAGGGCATGGACGGTAAAATACTGTGGAACTGCAACCAAAACAGTTCAACTTTGAGACAACCACAGACCATGACCCTGATTCACAGAGCATTTTCTTATGCGATTGTGCCATCATAAAAAAACTTCTGTGAATCAGGCCCCATGTATCAAAAATATGCCCTGTTGCGTCAGCATAAGTCTTTAGTCTGGCAGCATTTGTGGGCATCTCCATTCTTATTAATATTATTATTATTATTGTATTTATTGGTGTGAACCTAGCTTCGAGAAGCAACGGAGCGCTTTACAGAGGTATTCAACAGTACAGATGCATAACGTAGCGCTTTTCAGAGGTAAATACAGAACAGATGTACAGCGGGGGGCAGGATACAGAGGGACACAGAGGAGGGGTACAGCTCAACAGGGTGGCAGGGAGGAGAGGGGCGGAAAGCATCTAGCAAGCCAGGTTCTGCAGGGGGGGGGGCATGATGGACTAGGTGTTGAGGAGGAGAGACTCCTCCTTCAAGAGGTAGGCCTTGAGTTCTTTTCTGAATTGTGGGAGCGTGGGGGCAAGTTGGATGCTGACGGGGAGGAGCGAGCTAATACAGATTTACAGAGGATGTGCTTTGTTTATTTGCTCAAGTTTCAGAAATGTGCTGTTCATATTACTCGGAAAGGTGACCTGCACACTGCACACTGCAGGGTGGTCTGTGCAGCGGATCAAAAGAGGGGCTGGCCAGCCCTCTTACATACATTGTGAAAAGAAATATCTATCCCTCTTTGGAGGATAGGCAGACAAGTGTACACAGCAGCAGTTCAACATACTATTGGCACAATTAAAAATAATAAAGGAAAGGGTCAGGATTGATCCTGTCATGCAATGCACCTCCGATGTTCAGACCTAGGGGAATGCGTTTGTTTTTGATGCATTTCAGTGTGCATCTTATTTTTGAATTTAGGGAGCACTCTGCAACCGGGGGGGAGGGGGGCGGGGGGGAAGGGACACCCCTTATTTTCACACATGTTCAAAAGGATGGAAAGCGGCACCTGAATTTGTTCATCTCCGATGCACACATTCAGACCATCTTGTTGCGCAGGGCCCACCTTCTTTCTGGTGCAACTGTTGAGATATGCTGGCGCATCACATCCCTTGCAACAAATCACATTTTGAGAATTAGGCTTTGCTGGGTGTGTCCTCACCACCACACTAACTATGTTGGGGGTACCGCGATCCGTGTGTCGGTTGCTGCTGAGCAGACAGCTGTTGCAAACAACCCCACCACCCATTCTTGCAAACAGAAATAGTACTTGCATTAAGCCTGACTTGCCTTACTCCTTGTGGTGAAAGTCTGGGGCAGCGGGACATCGGAGGTGCTGGTGGTGGCTACGCAGCCCATCCTGGAAGGTGGGCTGAGTCCTCTAGACAATTGGGAGGCCTCCTGCCGTCCTTCCCTGGCATATGCGCACCGTACTAGGATTACTCCCAAAGTTCAACGGAGTAAGGCAGTGTGCTGAATCACCAAGGCAACCTAGTGCACGGAATTGTAGCATTGCATGTGTGTCTTTTGTTAGGCTATGTTATGTTATTAGATGTTTGTAAAGCACATCGAACACACAAAGGTGTCTCTGCGCGTTTCGCATTGCTGACCCATTTTCATATTTCTTTTCTTATCAGAGAGATTAACTTTGGCTGCCAGCTAAACCTCTTTGGTGCTAGACATAAACAGTATCACTCTGTTGTCGCAGTTATTGGTATACTGGGAAGATTATTTTTGTAAACAGATGCATTTTTAATAAGGATTTAAAAGCTCCAAAAAGGTATGTAAATGTAATCTGACATTTGCTTCAAAACACTATGCCAAAAGTCATTTAAGAGCTTACACACAACATATCTCGTGACGTCCCTCTAGAGAGCTAATGTTTCACATCTAATCGAGCATCTATTTAACTGCCAGACTTAGAGTGTTAGAAGGTTGACTAATCGTCACAGCTGGAAGATGTAATTGTTTTACAGGCTGTGAAGGCTGTCATTTCCGAGAGGGTAAAGTTTATCCATTTGTAGAAATGTAAAGAAAATGACCTTGAAGGGCATCATTAGAAACATGACATTAATGTGAGCATGCCGATCTTTCATAATCAAATTGACTTGCTCATTCAGAAAAGGCTAGGCTGCTAAATCTTGGTATCTAAATTCATTGCAAAAGAAGAACGTTTGTCATTGCAACAAACATTGGAATGAGTTAATAGAATCATTCCATTTTCGATCAGCTGAAGACATTACAACGATGAGATAATGGCCTCGATGAAAATATTGTTTCCTGGAGAGAACAAAGGAAAGTTATAACCCTTAGCTCCTCTAAGATGAATTGAAATGCTTTTGATAATCAAAACATGAGTAATGTTTTGGATGGATATTGAAGACATTTAACTATGATGATGAGCAGATACTAGTTTATTTCGGATCTGCATCTGTCCATGAAACCTAATACATAAAAACAATGTCCAAAAACAGTCATGTGTTTCAATCATCGCACTTATACTATATCTATATGCATAACAAGTGTTAAGCCTGTCAAAGTTGCAGTAGAATAAGATGGCAACTCTCACAGCAAAATTAAAAACAACAGAGCACTCGGTCCGACACTACAGTGCAAAAAAAGGACTTTATTAAAGTTTAAAATCCATTCATAATGAAAATGTCAGCCGGCATGGATTTACAAATTGCATGTGAGGTCCAAGACACTATTTGGTACCCCACACGTTCCACCCCTATGCAGGGACTTCCTCAGGCAAAGTATAACAATAAGTCAATTGTAAAACTTCTTCTTTTTCTACATTTTCTGTGAGGCGCTTACTTCCAAGTCATGTGACTAACCTTAATCCGGTCAAATTACTTATTGAAATAACGGCAGCCATCTTTAACCTGTTTGTAAATTATCATAAGCCTGTACATCTCTAATGAAATAACACCTGATGTTGTCTAACATTGTAGACTACTCACATTGTCGACTCCCATACTCATTATCATATTCGTACATAATAATACTGCACAAGTAGTTTGCTCATCCCAGTGGCCAATTATCAGTAATTATATTCTAAACCACAACAGTGTAATCCTGTTGGACAGTGCGCAAGTCTTTCCCATGCCTCAGTCCTACCGTTAATGCGGCGGCACTATTGTTTACTGTACATCGACACCAAAAATGAATCCAGTGATGTCATCACTTCCTCTCCGGGGGATACTCTTTCCCCATGTATGATATGATATGGCATTTATAACGTGCCTATACACAGGTGTTCCAAGGTGTGAAAAGGGCCAGGGAAGGTCATCCACAATGTGCTCTAGCACCTTGAAGCGTCTTCTTTGTGCTATATAGAATTACCAATACATATCTCAGCCCAAATAACTGGACAAACCAAAAGGAGATGGTAAAATACTGCTTTAATCTCAATTAAGAAAGCAGGGAGATATAACAACTATCAAAGTAGATGTTCTAATGTTCACACATATCTTGCTTGTACAGAGTTTATATGCTTTCACATATGTCAGTTATGACATCATCCTACGTGGCATTTCATAAAACCTACTGATGTGGATTGATTGGATTAGGGGAACATGTCTACTTATAGAATTATATATGGGTTAATATCTCATTGGCTGCCCCTTGTCTGTAGGACATGTCCAGAGCTAATTCTACATATAGCAGAGAATATGGCAGTGGACTAATAACTGCAACATTGTATAAATAACTGCAACATTGTATATAAAAGTGCATGGCAGGCTTTCTGATTGGTTGGCAACCCTATCCAACCTTGGACTTTCAGCTCGTTTAGCAGCACTTGAGTGAAAATAAAACCTAGGTGTTCGAGCTTCGTCAACTTGTACTCTGTTTTCCCAATTAGTCCATCATATGTCATTGGCCCAATTCTGAGCCAAAGTATGCAATTTGTTGTTGACCTTGTAGTCTTTTCACTGTTCTGGGATATTCAATGAGTGCAAGCACACCACTATCTTAACTCGAAGCTCTAAGAATAGTCTTTGTTTTGAGTTCTTCATCACGTGTTAGGAGACCACAATTTTGTCCATTTCAGCCTTTCAATTACTGTTATTTGATTGTATTAAACAGGGTGCCATTACTTTTTCTGGCCTTTAGAGACTTGCCCACGCCACCTCACATAGGTTTTTGCCTTTGTGGTTGACCAACACATGGCATCTGCAAATGTCCTTGTCTCTCCTAATGTTAGCAGAAATATATCTTGCGCACATAGTCTGTGCTTTCGACTCCCTTTGTGCCTTGCCCCCATCTCTTGAAATATCATCTTTGATCCCAGGCCACGTTACTCCCTTATTCTGCACACAAAAACAGCTTCTTCGCCAGTTTTTGAATTTGCAATCCTAGGCTCGTATTTTGAGGCAACAGGGTTGATTCTTAACACAGGCCATTGTCCATTTTTTTTCCAATGGCTGTCCTAAATATTATGTACATATCTCTTTTTAGAAAGCTTCTATATGCTTTGTCTACCTTGCATTACAGTGTGTTTGCGTTTTTGGTCAGCAAATTACTTCATATTCCTGCATTAATGATCACTCCATCTTTGGATGCATGTTTTCTCTTAGTACTTCAGTTACATCATCACTCTTAAGTATGTCCATATCATTTTAGCATAGGTTTATACATGTTCTTCATGACATTGTTCTATTGATGTCAGAAGTTTACTTAAAGTTCATCCATATTTCCCATAGCTGCATTCTGGCACTTTGGCAGTCGACATCCTTCCTGGTAACATCCCTCTATTGTCACAATGTGAGGGTATCTTCTAAAAGCCTGTCTTAGTGCATATTGTCTTTCATATAATCGATGCGGTATGGACATGTCGCATAAAGTCATGGATGGGTTCCTAGTTGTAACTCTTCTTCTACTATTCCAATAGGATGGTGGTGAGGTTGAAGGGACTAGAAAAGAGGCATCCTCCTGCTCCTCTATAGCTACCTGTCCCCAACCCTTGGGGTGGCTGTCCGAGGTAGGACCACATGCGCAGAGGACCAACGTGGCAGGCAAGGAGACTAACCGGTATAAACATGGTGTCCCCCTTTCCACTCAGGGTATGGCATTCATCTATGTTCACCAACCTTTATAGTTTATTGCAGTACAGATCCAGTCCAATCCCTCTATTCTGAGAACCAGGCTCTTTTTGACAACTTCTGCCAAAACACTCAGATGAGGGAGAGTACTAAAGTAATGCAGAAAGCAAAAGCCTTAGAGACGCACATCAGTGTTTGGTAGCATCCAATAGGTACCCAGAGGGAAAGAGTTTGCAGCACGCAGACATGCAAAAAGTGAGGCTGTCATAAGGAGGTCCAGGCATGACAAAAAACAGGCAGGACAGGCGGGGTGCCTGTAGAATGAGGAGGTGCCCCACTCAAGAGACTTGAGAGACTGAGAGTTGCACAAAGGCCAAAGCCACCCGAGAACACCGGTGAGCCCATAAAAGGGGTAGCTGGGCACCTGGGTGCTTCGAGGTGTATACTGCACACCAAGGGAAGGCAGAGACACTCATAGGGTGAACCTTGGTGAGGAAGATGAGACACTGAGTATCTTTAGATAGGAGACAGGAGAGGGCGCTGTTGTGCACAAACAAGATGGTTGCCTAATTGTGTAGCTCTACGGCTCGAGACCACAATGTAGCAGCTAAATCGTCCTTGCAATGCACTAATCACAGTTACGATGGCAGATAATTGAACCAGAGGATCCTGTCATCACCATTGCCGACTCTTGGAACTGCTGGAATACCCTGACCGGCCCTGTGCACGCTCTGTGGAGATGCCTTGTTGCCTGCAACACATGGCTGTACAACGACTGACCGCCCTGCTGTTGGTGGTGCATAGCTCGGCTGAGAGAGTGACACCGGTGTCTAGATGACCGCCCTTTCTGAGGGGGCTGCCCGCTGCCTGCATCTCACACTGCTTGCCTCCCAGACCTGCACAGCAACTGGGGCGCTCTCTACATCGGAGCATCCGTACGTCTGGGTGGCTCGCCCTTGTGGTTGTTGGAGTCAGCAGAGTGCGCCGCATCTGCACTACATGGTCCTGCCTGGGCTCACACTGCCAGTGTGTGGCTTGTGCAGCTGATTGATCGGATAGCGGCTCCGTTCCGCCAACACTGCGGTTCCATCTGAGGGGGCCTTGTAGAGCATGAGGAGGGAGGCGGATGCTGGAGGGGACCGCAAGAGGCATCCCTCCTTTACTGGCGCACACTGGTGCCGCGGATGTGGCGGCGGCCTGATTTCTGCAACCTGACTGCCCTGTGACCCTGATCCATCTGCAGGTGCCGCCTATGAGACACCAGCGGACGACTGAATTATAAGCCCAACCGTAAACACAAACAATCTCTGCTTCTACACGATCCGGCTTGCAGCACCACGATAACTCCAAGAGCAGAGCCACTCACTGTACTCTCCTCTGAGAAATCGAGTGGCCTTGCTGCAAGGGGTTGTTTCCCACTCCTACCCTTTATTTTACTGGCCAGGACTGCTTCACTCATACAAGGTTCCGGTTTTGAGCCTGCGGGCCCAATCAGGCCTACATGCTCTCTTCCCGGTAGACTGTTCACTGGGTATGCTGGTGAATGGGCAGCTCAGCCCAGTTCTTGTTCTGGCTGTCTTCATGCAGCACTGCATAAACTCTAGCCACATATGCAGACCGCCGGGGACTGTGGCAGACTGATTTTGACTGAGGTGTTGCTGTTCAACCCAACTTCCGACACCACCTGCATCTACCTGCATCTGCTGGATGGTGTGTGCTTGCTGCCACAGTGACACTGGACTGGTGTGCCCTTTTTCACCCACGCTGCTACCCTGAGAAACAAGGCTGTGAGACATCTGATCGGGTGGCAAGTGGGTACCTAGGCCCTGTGAGACAGCCCACTGGCTCAGAGGATTCCCGGCTCCAGGACACATACAATAGCCTCGTTATTGCTGCCTATGCATGATGGACTATATGCGTGAGGGGTTCACGACCCTCAAGACCAAACTCGATGACATGAGTGGCACGATTAGTGCCATAAAGGCCCAAACGGAGAAGACCGACATCCGTGTTACGATATCAATGTTCTCAGGACAGAATACTAAACATATTATTGGGGTTCCTGAGGATAACATCACTGGTTCCATGGAGGATTTTGTTGAGCGCACCCTCCTTTTCCTGCTTGAGGGCCCCAAGCTCTCACCTCAATTTGCTATGGAAAGTGCTCATCGTTCACTGACCACAAGCCTAAAACTGGGACCCCTCATCCACCAATTATCAACAAAGTTCTGAACTATCATGACAGGGATGCTCTGCTGCTTGCAGCCAGGGCCAAGGGAGAGCTCCTGCTGAGATTTAATAGGATTTACCTTTATCCTGATTTCTCCATCACAGTACAGCAGAAACGCAAATCCTGTATGGCAGTGAAAAAGAGGCTCTGTGACCTCAGGGTCAAATACGCTATGCTATTCCCCTCCAAGCTGAGAATTGAGCACTCTGACAAGGATTACGTCTTTACGATCCCTGAGAAAGCAATGAAATTCCTGCACCAACATTTCCATGGGTGACTCAGGTTACTCTTCATTACGCTAGTGGCTGATTCTGCAGGCTGCAGTAGGGACAGCAGCTCAGGACTTGCTTTAATTGGGCCAGTACTGGTTTCCCAGCGCCAACTAACCTCCTTGCTTCCCCATGCGTGGGCCCTAATTGTATACTGTTGTGCATTCTCTACTCGCTATACTCCACTGTGCTGTGTTGTGCACTTAAATGTAGATACAAGATTCATGTTATCAATGAGTTGAGCAATGGAATGCTCTACTGACAGAGTTGCTAGTCCAACAAATCTTCCTTGTATCATGGGAGCTTGAATATAACTTTTGATCAACTTTAGGTTTGAAAAGTTTATTTTGCCACTTGCTGCTGAAACAGGCAAGGTCAAGAGAATCTGGAGAGTATCAAACGTGTTGGAGATACTGTGCCAAATGATTATCGTATACATATTTCAGGACATCTTCTGGTGATGAACAATTTGGAACTCTTCTTGCAATTATTTGCAATTCATTGCACAAATCTGACGGGTCAGTTTCTTTCAAGTCCCCATTTAGTAAAGTGTTCTGTAGCCTCAAGCAGTGGTAAAAGATTTGATGTGCCGCCTTAGTATTCAAACTCTGTATGTTATAGAGGAAGCCAAGCACAGAACTAATTTTATGCAATTGAGTAAAACATATTGAAGGGCTGTGTCAATGAAGGCAAAGACAAGGTTTACTTTGAATTGTTCCTTGGGGCTTTCAATAGGCTCATCATATGCTTCATATGTGAACTGCTTCTTCTTCCTTCGGACATGGACAGAATGATCAAACAAAGCATGCACGAATTTCCAACTCTTCTGCAAGTGCTGCTCACTTCAAAATTTGAAGAGGGCCTCATCAATGTACCCCTTGAGCCTTGATTGGAGGGGTTGAGCAGGCCAATACTATTTGGTAGGGTGCATGAATTGAAGGGGGAAGTAAGGGATCCTAAAAACAGAATTTTGCAATAGCAGCTGAGCAGGTTAAGTAACTGTCGTTGAGATATGTTTCCACCTTCCTATAAATTATATGGCTTTTTTTCCTATTCCTGCTGATAAATCTGGTGTAGATGTGGTGTTTCAACCTGGGGATGGGTACAGCTCCCACGTTCTCCTCGCTGTGTGAACCTCTGCCTCCATAGCAAAAATCAAAAGCTGGCACCTTTGGAAATACGCACAATATGTGTACATATTTTAAAGTGAAATATACAAGTTTGGCTCAATTGACCTTCCCCTTAGAAGAAAGTGCACAAGACAAAAGAGCATAGACATTTTAAAAAACCTCAACACCGGAAAAATGACCTCAGTACATTGGCAAAGTATTAAAGGTGCCCATCTTTGAATCCCAACAATCTATAGTGAAATATTCCAGAGAAAACTAAATCCCAATACAAACTTGAGTTGATGACACTTTTATGTGGTCTTGTGGGTAAGTGTCTGCACTTGGAACATTAAAGCACAGGTGAAATCCTTATAGCCAAACACATGAGCAAGTTTGCCAGCCTCAAAAACACCCAAGGGGGTAGCGTCCGGCCGCTGCAAAAAGTGTTTTCACCCACATGTATCCTCTGCTTGTGCCCTGAAAAGCAACACATGGCCAAAATGAGGTAAAACAACCTCACCGGGATTACAACCTTTTACCACATCCTGGGCATATGTAATGACTCGCTTTCCTTCTCATCGTTTCCCCTTACCACATGTTTGCCTTTGAAGAGTACATGTTTTATAAAGATGATTTAAGAAGTACACATACCATAGTAAGGTAATCACAAAAATATATCTATCCTTATAGAAACATTTCAGGCAAAAAATGTAAAATTTTGGCAATATTCTCCCATCAAGCCGCCTTCCAGAAGAAAGTGGTGCTTTACAAACCTGAATAATACAACCTTCCATAACAGAATTGTCATATACTTGGTACTGCAGTGCCGTGCTGATCGAGGACTTTGTGTTGGATGATAATTAGTGGTAAACACTGCTTTGGGGACGTGATATTGTACCTTCCCATACAATCCTCCTCATTCTACCAAAACACACAAAGCATCCCATAAAACGTAAAAATTGTGTGTTGTTCAGATTCCCTGGGCATCGTAGAAAACACACGATATCGAATACCCATAACCTGTCCCACCTCCTGGAAATCTCACAACATTCCCAATCCCAGCACAAGAATCTTTTGCAATCCTGAAGGCATTCCACAGTACTCTGTGAACAGCATACATTTCAGACTATCACATACCCTCAAATTCCCCGGTCGTGATACACAAGGCTTCAGCTAGTGTGCAGCAGGGCGGGCCACCGCGGATGGTCTAGTCACCAGAATCCACTCATCCAGAAGCAGTAGAAGAAAGAACATTTGCACGAGTGAGCTTCAGTCATGAGGGCAGTGGGTGCATGCAGTGCTAATGCTCAGGTGCCACCTGAGGTGCAGCATGCAGCACAGCGCATCACACCCATGACCACATCGAGTCCGGAGTTCGGCCCAAAACTCACAGTGCCTACTCTGATAGTGCAGTTGAGAGGGCCATCCGCCTCATCAGAGAGAGAATACATTATATTAAATATTATACAAAAGAATCATGCATTTGCCATTCTACCATTTTTACATTATAGGCAAGTGCCTAACCTTGCCTAGTGTTAGCAGTGGCCCTGGGTGGGAGGAAGGGCGGGTATGTTATTTGTAAAACGCTTGGCAAGTATGGCAGGGCTATCGGTGGAAGACTGCTCCCATAATGTCATCTGATGAGGTGTTTCCTTCTGGCCTGCACTGGGCCTATAATTCGATATTTACTATGGCCAGGTGGTGGCTGACACACTGAGGTGCATGGGTTGGAACATGAGGGGGCTGGGTAATTATGCAAAGATGCGCAAGGTACAGCTTTACGCTGAACAACACAAGGCCCACATTACTTTCCTTCAAGAAATGCACACACAGATGCCAGGCAGCGTAAGATTTGCTAGAAGCTGGGGCACTCAGCGTTATTACACACAATACTCTACCCAGAGCCGGGGTGTCATGATTCTTATCGAAACATCTTTGCATTATGTAGCTACGGCTACTCATTGCAAGAGAAAAGTTACAGCATGGATACTGTAGGCAACACAAAACAGACAAACCGTTAACCCTTTACTGATGGAATCCTTAGCACTTGAGTTCTGTATGAGGAGGACAATAGCATGAAATTAAGCTCTCAGAACTGCCAAGACATGCCAAAGTAGTTTTGCGGCAAAAACATGCATTTGCATTTCTGCAAATGTTTTATCTTGCAAACTGAGTATTAAACCCACACCAGTTCTACTTTACTCTATTAAGCACATTTCTGTGGGATTGGACCAATCTTCTTCCCTTTAATCTTCAAAGCTTTTACAATGTTTATTAGAAATCTATTTTATTAGAAATGAATCAAAGATCCATTACGAATTCACATTAAGGTTCCAGACATATTACAACTAGTTTAAGTGCTATGGTACTATAAATGTGTCGTAATTTACACAGGGAATCATAGACATCCTGCTCTTGAGAGGTTCGACTTTAATGTAGTCACATTTTTTAGTCAAATATCTGCATTTGCCTCACAGAAGATGAAAAGGCAGTGTAGTCATATGGCAAGGTCATGTTTCAATAGAACGCACATGCAGGGAACCGATGAAGATAAGAAATAGGTAACCAGGTAGTCAAAACAGAGGACTAGGAACAGGGTGGGTATCTGTAGGGTATTTACATACATGCAATGCAAGGGATCATGGGAGATGAAGGTTTCTGTAGGATTTGCAAGCATGACAGAGCCAGGATCGCTCTGGATATTTACAGAGTATTGGTGTCATCATAGATACAGCATCAATGACCATCGGGAGTCAAAAGCCATCCCTGGCATTTCTATGCATTTCCTTTCTGTCTTCGGTGACTGCTGGCCTTCTGTATAAAGTCAACACCTTGATCAGACCTTCCTAAAAATGTTTGACCTTCGGCTTTCTTTTGTGTCATACATACAGATTGTTAGGATTATTATTTTGGTGGATATAATTGATTGAAAGAGCCAACTATTTGTTTCTTTTGAAAGCAAAGTGGGAGACTTCATTGGCTTGATGAAAACAATTAAAATGTTCAATAATATTGACTGCTATATTTTGGCTTTTAGTTGTCCATTTACTCCATTCCAGGACTGTGACACTGTCCTACATTTCCAAAACATCTCCAAAACATATGTCAGTCGCTTTCATTGCATCCATAAATAGTTTGGGTTTTTCCTTTGGGTCGTGACTTTTCACTCAAATATAGTTACCTCGCTTTTGTGTTAGTGATTCGCTCAAATTACATGTTTCCAAGTGCAATTGGATACTTCTAAGAATGTGTCTTTGTAAACAGTGTTGTATGTTGATGGGCAACAGATTAGGCGACAAGTAAAGCATTGCATGGTGGGGAATGAACCGTGAGAGATGTATAGTCCTGTATCATTGTTGACAATGATACTTTAGTGGGAATGTGTTTCTTGTGTATAAGTGAAATTCCTCAGTCTCTTTACCCTTTCAAGTTGAATAGGATGATGTAGAAATTGTTTTGGTGGCTTGTCTGTCAGCCAGGTTACCATAAAGAAGAGCGGATCAGTGTTGCCTTCTAGGCATTCTGGAGTTTGTTTGCCGAGGCAGCTTGTCCTTTACAACACTCGGTGTTACTGTCAAGCCTGGTTAGTGGCTTTCTGTTTGTGCCATGCCTTCTCTTTTACAGTCTTTTGGTGTTTTGTTTCAGGGTCGGAGGTATGGGTATTTAAAAGCGTTTCTTTTTTCCTGGCCTCTAGCTGCAGGATCCTTCTGGGTCTCCATGTTCTGAGTTGTGTTTACATCTTTATTGAGCTGGCCTGTAGATTTGTTCTCCAGTCCATTGTCTCTGCGGCCATCTTGGGTTTTCAGTCATGCATTAAATCAGTTGCTCTAGTGTTTTGTTAAAAAGTGGCCTCTGCACAGGTGATCCTCTGATTGAGAATCTTTGTATTTCCTGTGCATTGAAAGGTGCCGGGTTGGAGATGTCTTTTTCAAGCCTTCTGTTTCTACCTGTGGGATATTCGTCCCCTTGAGTGATTCTGTGTCATTGATGGATGCAGGGCAGCCATGCTCTTTATGTGGTGTCTTTAGTAATACATCTGACCCCTTGGCCTTCTTTGGATGCGGTTGGTGTGTGTCCTGTGGGTCTACGCAGTCGGGTAATCTGAAAAGTGTATATTCTGTGATTTGGATGGCAAAGGTATGTCCTACTCGTCCAATCCGTAGATGGGTGGTCATGGGTGTCAAATAGATGCTGGCGTCTGAAGCCAGGATTGTGCTTTTGACTCTGTTCGTTTTCTATTAACAAACCCCCAGTTGGTCTGGTCTGGTTTCCATCTAAATGATGCATCCCTTGCATCAAGTGTTATTGGTTTAGTTTAGGTGTCTTGATCTTTCGGGGAGCGTTGGGGTGCAATTACTGTGCAATGGTAAGCACAGGACCAACATGTTAAACACAAGGCCAACGATACCTGTAGAAATTTGCTTCAGGACTGCTTGGTTGCTTTCCAATGACAAACAAAGTGGTTGTACTGTCAACATAGACATGTGTAACAAAAGCAACAGCATGTCGTATTGTAGCAGAACCCTACGCTTGGATATTGATAATGTGCTGTTGGGAGCCATAGCGTTCAGAATTTGGAACATTCAGCTGTGTGTTAAAGCTAAGCAGAAATGGAGAATATTAGCAGTGTAAGGATTAGATATGACTGCACGCCAGACGGCAGAATTCACACATCAGGCTCTGGTGGGCAGTAATGCAAATGAAAGCCTATCAATCGTTTTGTTAATTACGGCTGCAATATTCCCTGCTTGGTGCTGACACAAATATTCTGACTTCTGTCATCCCACAAGCCCACTCTCAAATCCTGCCAAGTCTCTAAATGTTTTCTTTTGGGAAGCAATATGCATGATAACTAAGTTGTGCTGTGCCTCAAGTTAACGACTGTGAAAAAGAGTATTTTCTCTCCTGCTTTGGTTTCTAAGTATCTAGCCCTAACCGTACTTTATTTGGTTGGTCATTTGAAGAAGTTAACTAGAAATGTTCTTTGTAGTGAACTTCAAACTGCTCTAGAAACTCCCTTGTAAAAAAAGAGTGGTGGTATTTTGCTGTCGCCCGTCTCTGTCAATCAGTAGAGAATATGCCCAAAGTGAAAAACAATTTCGGGCTGCTTCATGAAATTTAGCACAGAAATCGTGCAAGGGCTGCACGCCGATAAGGACACTGTGTGAGCCTGCATGCAGAATTAGAAAAATGTACGCAATGCGTATTCATGGAATTGATTGTGCAAAAAAAATGAATTCGCAAGTCACGGCTGGAACGCCCCCGATATGCCCACACGCAAAGCAGGAAACTTCCAGATCAGCTACCTTTGCGCGCACCCATGGCTGTGAATACACGCACCCTTCAAACAGTGTGTGGGGTCCCCCATAAGCAGGCATGTGACTCAGGGTGCCTGCGCGGGGTCCCCCATAACTGTACCCAATACCCCGACAACACACGTATGAAAAATTGTAAATTGGAAATAACTCAGGAAATGTGCGTTCAAACCCATGTAAAACGTTCCTGCAACCAGCTACACAACTTATATGCACCCCAACATTACATCAGTACCCCGATTTAGGACACGCACCACAAAATCCAACATACAATCCCACCTGCGTGCTGAAAATCCTTTCGTGCAAGTGTACTTATGCTAGCCTTCGAGTGGTGGATTCTATAAAGGACTTGCGTGGGCATTTCCCAGCACAGACTTTGCACGATCGATTCCATGAATACAACACTTGCAGTGCAATATAGGGTGTGTAAGGGTTGCCTGCAGGCAGTTCCTCGGAATGCCCACTTCTTCACAAGTTAGTCCCCATTTCTGGTGTTCCACCCCCTTCACCTCCCTCTGCGTAGACCACGGCCACCCTCTGCTTGGTGTCTTGCGCAAGGCCCTCGACGGATCACACAGGCTTGCCAGGCCAGTGCGAAATCCATGCTGGTCCAGGAAAAGTGCAGCACATTCCATTCCATAAATCGACAATCGAGTTGTATGCGCAGGTTGGCCACAGATTGGGCGCAAGTAGCCTATTTTCTGTACTTTGATTCCATGAATCAGCCCCAATATGTGCAGCGGAAACCATGAAGCTCACCAGGTCAATTAAGGAATAGACATCTGCACTCTATGTACTAATAGTGCAAAGAAGAACGTAGGAAAGGGCAGAAAGAAATGGGCACAATCTCTCATCAAAACATGCACAGTGCAGATATATGCTTCCCTTACTTAAATCAAGAATGGATTGACAAAGCTGTCCATGATGACCGCACGTGAAGCAAAATGCCAACTCCTGCAAAAGCCATTCGGATGCTCTGAGGCCACTTTCAAGTAAATCGGGCAGGGGCAGCTTGTACATAATGGGCAAGGGGTACGCCCACAAACTAGTACCCTCGCCCATTATGGAGGAGCCACAAGTTAACTTGGTTTCCCTTTGACAGTTGGTTTCCTACAGCACGCATGTTCAATGGACCATGCAAGGTTGGGGGTGTTTTGAATTCCCAGCCTTTAATGCATGGCCCATTGGAGATTCAGGGTGGGGTACTGTATGTCAGAATGTGTGAATGGTGCTCCTGCACCTCACTGCACTTCCAGGCAGTATGGGAAATGCTGGTTCCTGTATGCATGTGCAGGAAACAGGAAGTGCTTTCTGCTGCCTAGTTCCTGTTCTTGTCCCCTGAAGCCAGAGGACCTTTGTCACCAGAGGTGGCATTACAGCAGGAGCAGCATCCGGAACATAGCTGACAGTAGGTTTGCAAATGTGTATGCATTTTATTCTGTATGTTTGCATGAGTGAATGATCGAGTGTATGATGTATGGGTAGTTGGGTGCGTGTGATTGAGTGACTATATGAAGTGTTGGTGTGGGTGTGAATGAGCGAGTAAATGAGCAAGTGAATGTGCGTGTGTTGGAATGGGTTTGTGCTGGACAGGGAGGCTGGGGTGAGTGGGAGATATTTTGTGCTGGGCATCTATGATAAAACATTTATAATGCGTGTTATTATGTGTCTAGAGTTCCATGATTGTGTAGCCAGACTAGCCATTGAATACTAGCGTGGTATGCACTTCTAATACACATCTGTCAGATGTTCATCATTTTCAAGTTTTTAAATATTGAAAGATGCAGTTGTTTATTGAAGAATTCATGAAAACCCCTGTACCAGTGTAGGTCTCGGGCAGAGTCAGTCACACGCCAGTCATCCGTTGGTCTGCTTTTCATCATAGGATGGTAAAGTGAGTTCAAATTTGGTGTGTAATAATGCAATATAGGGAATTACTGATAGACAATTGTCTTGGAAACCTTAGCCTGAATCTAAGTGCTGTAGAGTAATAGGTGTTATTAATACACAATGCAAAGGTAATGGGTAATTTTGTAATAGAGAAAGCTCTGGCAGGCAATTACCTTGTTCAGGCTACAAAAGGCTACCTGAGCTCATAAGAGTACTGCATTAATCATGGCCCAACCCAGGGGCGTACATGGCTGGTAATGGCCCACCAGCCCGAGCCTAGGCCGGCCCGAGTGAAGCGGGGCCTTCAGAGAGGGCTGCAGGCTGTTACTGGTCTGTATGCCCCCAGCTGGGGCAGGATTGCTATTCGCACCCAGGGTGCAAATAACTTCGTTTTTACTTGGGATATGGACTCCAGGCTATTGTTTGAAACCCATCTCCTGATTAAAAGACAAGAAAATGTATCTGCCACCATTGGAAAAGGGACACAGTCCCTTTTCCATGTCCATGATGGCTGCGGATCGGGAAGAGCGGCGGGACTGGAGCACAAATCTCCGGTCCAGCAGGTAAGTGGCGGGGAGGGATTGGCTGAGCGCCAGCTGATTGGCGTTAATACAGAGTCTACAACTTGCTCTTTTCAGGTACCCGAGGCCCTTCCCCGGCACCATTTTGAGAGGCTCCCTGTTGCATCCCCATGATCAAAATGGCACCACCCAGTAATGGGCCTCAGGTGGATGGAAAGAGTGTGTGGTACACTCTGTATTCTCGCCCGCTCTTCAAGCCACCAATTTGACTGAGCGCCCTTCTTAGGGTGCACAGAGTAAATAAATGATTCCTTCTTTTTATTGATGGTACTTATAAGGTTTGTAAGATAATTTACAATAAGGGAATCTCGTCTTAGCCATTTACCTACACAAGTAGATCAAAGAAAGTCGCATTCAGTCCTAACTGCATCAGCCCTTCATCCCTCTGACATTACTAGGAGGAGTACTAGATATAAGTTCAACATTGCAATCTTATAGGTTATGTGCAGTCCTTCAGCTGGGAAACCCCAGTGAAATCCATAGCACCACAGTCAGTGATTTGGAAGGGTTATTCTTTTTCCAAGGGAAATGAAAGTGTACATTTTTCTCTCTACATAAAACAAACACCATCAATAGAAATCTATTAGCCCTGTAGGTAAACATTTTGTTTCCATAAAACATCTTCTGGAAGGACATGTGACCATTTAGCCTATTTTTTAATGAACGAATTAATCTTTTATAACACACTTAATACGGGACATCAGACTCTAAGCACTGGACCGGGATTCCACCCTGTGTTGTTGTGCAGTGTCTTGCTTTCAAGACAAACACAGTGCGGAATCTGTAATGCGTTTAACCTGAACTTACCACCTGAACCTCTTAAAGGTTCAGAGATGTGTCGCATTTGGGATAACCTGAGAATTCTGGTGATTCTTAACTCATTCTCCCAGCCTTCATCTGAATTTAGATTCAGATCCAACCTCGCCCACTGGAATCTACCAGTGGTCTGGTTCTGAGCAGGGGGAGGTATCATCATTGTGTGAAGCCTTACTCTTTATCACACGCTGCAGCTGCTTAGAAGTGTCTATTTATTTATTTATTTGTTCATTTATATAGCACACCTAACACTCAGGTATCTGGGAGCGTTGCGTAAGGTTACAGATTGCATTAAATAACAGACCAATAGTAAGCAAATCAAGGACGTAATTGGCAATACATGATGGGAGACATTGAAGTAGAAAAATACAATTAGATAGGAGATATGTAGCAATTAATGGGATAAGCAGGAGGTTTATGGTGCCTCCTGAGTGAGGAGCCAAGTTTTTACACTATTTCTGAAGCAAAAGTAAGAGGGTTCAGTTCTCAGGGTTACAGGCAAGGAGTTCCATAATTTTGCCGCTAATACTGAGAAGCGGCTGCCCCCTGTTTTCTGTAGCTTAAATGTAGGTATCTTGAGGCAGTGAAGATGAAGGGATCTAGTAGGTCAGTCGAAAGGTTTCTGGTGAAATTACAAGCTAAATATTACAGGGCTGAGTTAAGAGGCATGCATGAGTAAGTGCTAAGGTTTTGAAAGAAATTCTGTCCTTGATTGAGAGCCAGCAGATATTTCTATCTTTGGCCACATGGAGTACTTTACTGCTGGTATTTGGTTATGTTTCTCCATTCCCTGAACTCAGAGACTGCCGGGGGTTTAACATGTTTACACAGTAGTTTGCTTCCATGGTCCGGATCACTGGGTTGTCCTCAGTCCTGGAATAACTGCCAAGATGTCCAGCTGGGGATTGAGGTACACATTACAGAAACTTTGCACCAGTCCAAATGCAACTTGGATGGTACAATCACTAGGGCAAAGTTTACCCTGGAGCTAAAATGCATTAAAAGAATGGAGTTTGGTGCCCTGGAGCAAAGTGCTAATACCTGGCAAACCTGCACTTGCACCTGTGCAAAGTTTCTGTAACCTCACACCTGCTGTGTTATAGATTGCACTGTGTTTAAAATGCTGCATCCAGCTGTGGAGCCTGACAGGTAGTCTTAAATATACTTATGGTATTTTCTTTTGCTGGTAGTGCCCGCAGACAATTTATTAACTCCTTGTGGGCATATTTGACCCTTCGATTTGCTACTTCCTCTTCATCTTCTGGTCAGACTTAAACCAACAATACGGGGGGGCTAGGATTGTACCTCCCTTTCTGCCTGACTGCTGTCACAGAAGCCATTCATTTCCACTAATTGAACTTGCAAATCATAGCTCGATTAGCATGCTTATATTTTGATTATCCCTCGCCCAAAAAGGGTCGCTGACCTCTGTATACGGGAACTATTCTCGTATCCACGTATTGTCATTTACAAAAAGGTCAAAGCGGGTATATGGAAACTGCCTTTGACATTTTATATGCCGTAGGCTAGTCGCTGTGCCATTGCTCACCTGCTCCTCCAAGATAGGTTCATGCATTTACAGCGAATTACACAGCCAGCCGGATCTCTCCATAGACATGTGCCCTTTTATTTAACCTTTATGGTTTAAGCATTTACAGGTGGGTTGTGTACAACGCGCGGATATTTAGCGTTCTCGGACGGGTTCCTTCGGCCCGGGATAAATTGAACTTAGAAATCACGAGACCTATGAAGCATGAAACAAGTTTTGACTCAGGTCTCATAAGACTTGCATCTTGACCCACAAGACTTGAGAATAAAAAAGCAATCCTATAAATTGAATTGCTGTAAAGCTAGTGTCTTCCTCGGGTTCTTTCTGATCAGACATGGATCTCCAGAGTACCCACAATGCTACAAATTATCAAGATCTGTGCTGGTGCTTCTCTTTTCATCATATGTTTACTTTCCAAAATTGTTGCACATGTGAATAGGTAAATAATTATAAAAACGCAAAATGCACTGAAAAGAAGTGAACATGTGTATTTAAAAGTCTGACCTATGATTCCTTACCTCCTCAGTACAGAGAGACTCCCCAGCTCCCGTCAGACTTCCTGATGATGGCGCCCCAAATACTTTTTCTTACTTGCCCTGCAATGGCACTGAGGACATGGTATTTCTAATGATCTTTTATGTTAAATTACTGTTATTAATAGTTTGAAGACCATTACAATAAGTTGATGAACACACACATTTAAGACGGAAAATGTATGATATTCTAAAATTATGAAATACTGTTAATTGCTGAGTTTAAATTTCACCTTATGTAAATTGATACTATATACTATAAGAAATAGGACGCAAAGGGAAGACAAACTGGACATATAGGTGAAACAATAGGAGAGGGGAAAAGGGTTATAAAGTTATGTAGCTTGGAGTGTATTCCTAAACATACCGCAGACCCTGTTCAGAATTTGGTATAGATGTACTTTTATAGTGATATTTAAAATTGTGTCTATGGCATGGGGAATGCATATGCCCATATATACACTGTTCAACCGATGTGGGAGAGTTGGCAAGCCACCAAGGGTGCAAATAATACACTGCTGCAGAGTATGCTGGCGCAGAATTTGCTGAACATGGAAGGGACATCAAAAACGTCATCTTGTTGTTGCAAATCGCACTAGCTAGGTAATTTGCCCCCAAAACGTCCGATGGAAAAACAGAGGAAATCACTGCCTTCTTGAACACAGGGCACATTGCAGCAGGGGCATGTTCCAAGACACCAGTAAGGTGGCCAGTACACGTGTGTGAATGCCCCTGGCAGAACTAGACACAGGAACACAGTCAATGCTTTTGCGACCAAGAAGCAGCCCCCTCCAAAATAACTGTTTTCTGGTATGATTTACAGTGCTCATATAGGGGTGTTGATGTATTTGACAGCCATACGGTCTATGAACTTAATCACTGCCTCTCTAATGGCAGATACGTCGAAGCTCTGGTTGATTAACTGATGTTCTTGAATGCTCAGCAGGGGAATGTCAAGGTGGCTAGAACTTCTTGTGGATGTGACCTCCACACTATATCTGCATGAATGATGATTACCTATTCTCAATGACTTAGTTGTTGTGAGAACCAGAGGGTTACCAGGTTTTGTCTGATGGGGCATATCTCCATAGAGGCATTCGTTTTAGCTGAGTCAGTCAGGGTGTGGTTGAGAGCACTGAATACTTTGCTGATATTTTCTGAGGTGTCAAAGGTGGCAGTGAGGGAGTAAAGAGTATCTTCTGATTCATCTACAATGACGTTCTTGAATGAAGGAAACGGTATTGTTTAGTTAAATTGGCTGTGGTGCTGGGTGTGATGTGCCAAAATGCGTTAGGCTTGGTGAAATAGTTTTTCCAACCTAGTACCTGGGTATGTCAACAGTAGATGATTGTGAATGTGGGGATTACTATATTCGGAGAGTAGCCATTGTTGCTGGTGTGGTTGGTAACGCAGTGTTTGCTGGTCATTATGTCTAGTAGTGCAAATCATGTTTCTTTGGTTTGTTTAGTTGTTGGCTTCAGTACTCGGAATGCTTGAATTCTGAGAAAGACCTGCATTAATGGTTGATAGTCACTATTGTGATGAGCTTTTTGATTTCGTAAAGTAAAGCCATGCTGTCCTGTGGTGGTCAGTAATTCATGTTGAAGATGAAATCAATGCATGTGTGTGGGTGCATATGCTCATGTGTGCATGCATTTGTGTGTGTGTGTGTGTGAGATGCAGTGTCCGGTAAAAAGCTCCATGGATTTCAGCATCGTGGGTTCCTGTCTTATGTATGGCCTGCAGATTGCATGGATAATTGTGAGGCTTCCTGTTTGTACATTTCCTTTCACAGTTTTGTATGGAATACTCTGTGGGACTAAGGGAAGAAGGGATGTACATGCATATGAGGCTGAACTTGGTGTCCGTGATAAGTGTACATCGACTTTGCATGTGATGATCTGGCATGCAATGTCCACAGTAAGGAGAACTGTGAGGTTTGTTTTGATAAGCCTGATATCTGTGGCTCCTGTTTGTGTGATGAAGGATGCGTAGGTGCGGCTGGAAAGTGGAAGAGGATGTGTAGGCAAGAAGTACATACAATGTTCATGTGTACTGGGTATATGTGTGTGGCAGATGGTGTTGGGGATCGTAGGAAATGTCAAAGGGATGATGCACATGGCGTTGAGTTTATAGTGCTTCGCAGGGGCACATGCCCATGATACTTCAATGCAAACAAGGCAAAGCAGGTGATGACTATGGAATTGGGCTGCTGAAAGTACAGTTGTAGATGGCGGACAGAACTTCTTAGAAGTGAAAGTACTGTAGACGGATTATCGCCATGTGAACAGGAGAGTTTCCCTTTCTCTCTCTCTTTATTTATTTATTTATTTATTTATTTAACTGGGGGCGGGTGGTTGATCTGACACTTCATTGTTAGGAACAGAGGTGGCAGCAGAGCCTGGTTATGTGATGTATTTCCAAGTTTAGGTCCCCTCCAAACCCTAAGGTATTTTCTTCCAGTTGATGACACTGCCTTGGCACTGCTTCATGTGGCATGAGGCTCAGGGATAACACATTGAAGATAATGAAGGGTTCTTAGTAAAGGAACAGCTGGGTGAAGGAATTCACCTCTTAGCATAGGAACCATTACATGTTTGTGTTTTTATGTCAATGCTATAGCAATGCATATAGATTATAATTTGGAATGGACATTGTTATTATTTTTGTCCTGCCTGCTTCATCTCTAAAGCCGTTTTCTTTGTGGGATTCTTCATGGTACTGTCTAAGGTGTTATTATATATCCTGCCCTTTCATATTATGCATTTGCCTGTAGTGGTGAAAGAAGTATCTACAGTGCATTCATTTAAACAGCTTCTATTCCATTGTACTGCCTCACAAGAGGAAATGTGTTTGCCTGCGTGAATAAGTTCAAAATGGAGGCTCCTGTGGTGCTGGAATCTCTTTGTGTGAAACCCTCATTTCCCACACAACTGTTTAGTCAAATGAAGGTTGTTAAAGTGGTTACGTATCGGAACATTGCTTTATAAACGAGTGAACATTTCTTTTCAAATCCACCTGGCACCGTGCCGCTGTATTTTGAAGAGGTGAATGCAAAGATGGAAGAGGGAAGCAGAAACAAAAGCCAGGTCTGCGTTCTGGGTGTGAAAAAAAGCCACTTGTCGCTACTGTATGTAAAAGGTGAGCATGTGAAGGAGTTCAGGGCACAAGCTGCATGGCTTTGTATAGACCCACATTAAATGTAAGGGGTAAAATAAAATATGTACAAAGAAATATCAGAATTCAATTCCAGACAGAAGCATATGTAAGACAAAGAGACCCGTGGAAAGACAAAGCAATCCCTTAACTGTATTTCCATTTTGATTTTCGAACTGAGAGTGGATTCACCATCGATTGGTCCTCATTTTGAGCATTGTGGTAATGGCAAAAATGAGGCATTTATAAAAAATAAAAAAACACTTGCTTTTTCAAACATTGCCTCATGACTTAGAATGGTAGAGGGAATTGTCTGTTTGGGGTACCTTAAAAATAACAAAGTATTGAGTAAATACGGATTTTGTAACCCAACCCTTGTTTTAAAAAGGAAGTATTTAAAACAAAACATGTTCTGCTGTTTACCTGATGTGGCCCACCATTATAAGGACACAGATTGAATTGGATGATGTTTAGTTCTAGTGACACAATGTCGAACTTTAGAGGTAAATGTCGCAACTTATCTTTAAATTCTCTTTTTTCCTCTTGGGATTGAAGCTTTGCAGCCTGTGTGATGAAATGACCTCTGCCCTGCAGAATTCCAAGAATGTTTAGAGGCTAAAGTGCCTTATTAGCCCTCACACTTCTACAAACCAAGAGCCAACACAATCATAAAGGTGAACAGGCACAGTTAAGAGATATACCTCCTTCATTTTTTTGTGAGAACATATGCAGAGGGAAGGCTCTACTCCCAAGAAGGGTATGAATGTGGTTCAGTAGCAACCCACAAAGTGAAGTATAACAGTCCAACATAAAGGAATGTCCAATCAACGGTCTATAAAATATATAAACATTAATTAGTAACACCATGTACAATAAAAACGAACAGAAAAACACTACACAAAACCCACCGTTGAGGAAACAAAACTGAATAAACGAAGATATCAAGATGCACCCTCTGAGTAATGAATCTGTGGTCTAAGGCAAATAATAACCTTCGATCTTCTTTAAAAGGATATTTTCTTGGATGCAAAAGGGGACAAATAGTGACCTAACCAGTCTCTAATTCCAAAAAATGGACCAAGTTGGATAGTTAACAGTTCCTCTTTGTGGTTGTTCTTGGTTGTCTGGCAGCGCTGGATCAGACTTGGTCCAGTGCTTTCGATTGGGAGATCGTGAGAGTGCAAAAGGCAGCACCCAAGGGTCCTGGTGGTTTGAACGTGTTGAACTTTTCTTGAAACACAGCTCCAAGCAGTTCAACATTAGGATCACAACTGTCCTGGCCCTCAGGGTGTTGTGAGTCCCAATCCAGGGGCTCAAGGACAGGCTGAGTTGCCTTTCCATGCTCCAAAATACTCGGTTACCCGGCACACAACTGCAGGGGTTCTGTCTACATGGTGAGGTCCTGGGGTACCTCTGTGGCTGGCAAAGAGTCAGGTCTTGCACAAGAAGCAAGTCAATACTCAGGTTGCTGTCAGTCCAACTTCAGGGACTAAGGGACAAGATGGGCCAGTGTTCCTGGGCTCCCAAGCAAGGGGCATGCTGGCATACAACTGCAGAGGTCCTTCAGCAGCTGAGGTCCTGGGTACCGCTGAGGGTGGCAGTGAGACAGGTCTTATTCCAGCAGCAGGTTCACCCCCAATGGTCCCTGGGGATGATTAGGGGACAGAGCTTGCCTCTGCCTTGGAACATCTGTCTTCACCTCACAACTGGAGGACTTTGGAAAGGACTGCTCTCCCAACAGGGTCCAATGAAATCTTCTTCAAGGTTTGAAGTACGAAAGATGATTGAAAGAAGTGGTTTGAGAACCTGTCTTTTAGAGGTAAAAGACCACACGTGATTGGACTAACGCTAGCCTGCTTTAGGGATCCAATCCCTATTCTTGAAAGAAGTGGCTTTTGACCGTCTGACATCACATACAAAGCGCTGTGTGCTAGAGGAAGTGGAAAGGACAGACAGGGGCACAGAGAAATGTAAAGAGCTCACCCTCTCTACACAAAGACCGGCCCCTTCACTTCTCAATGGAATGCAAGGTCTCTAAACATGCAGCACCCCAGTTTAATGCCAAGCCATTTGTGAATGGGTGTGCCCTTTGATTCCTGTTCCCAGTCCAGCATCCTGTGGAATATCTGTCCCTGGAAAAGGGTGTTCCCTGCCCTTACAAGTGAACAAAAAGAGACATGATCATGTAGGTCCCTGTCCTGTCACTTGGAAGGAACAGCATGTCTGGCCAGAATACACATCACGATCTGGATTATTTATAGAATTTACCCTGCCACCGGCAGGTGCTACTCGTAATCATCATATTTCTGAACAGGCATGATCTTAAATGAAGCCCCCGTGCTGCAGACACTTGTCTGTCACTGCAGCTGTCAAGTAGTCAGATGTGACCTCGGAGCCTGCTGTGTGCCATTGAAGAGACACTTCAAATCAGGGTACCAAAGCAGCAGGGCACAGGTACACTATTCTTATAGCATGGAGAAAGAGACAGAATTACCTACATCATTTTATTAGTTAATTAAAATCAAAGAAACAGCGCTTCCACAGCCTTGGAAGAGATGGCTGTTCACCACAGCCTACCTTTTTAATTGCAAGACACTACGTGCCTCATTATGAGTTTGGAGGTAGCCATGGCGCTATTAGCACCATGGCTGCCTCCAGACTCGTGTCTGGGTCCGGGTTCTCGGAATGGGGACTTACCGGATCATTCCAACCTTGGAGGACCTGGTAAGGCCCCATTCTGAAATCCATTCCCCATTCCCATTCGAGCCCCCATAGGGATCACTGGGAATGGGGAAGGAGCTAATAACGTGCTGCAAATAGCGGGCCCGTTATTAGCTCCCCGGTCCCTTAGCGGATTCCGCTAAGGGCAGCTGGTTAAACCAACCGGCCTTAGCGGGACCCGCTAAGGGACCTCAGAATGCGGCAGTAGGGGGTTAACAGCACAAGCATCCTTACCGATGCCGTTAACCCCCTAATGCCGTACTCGTAATGACCCCCTATGTCTTTCCTCAAAGTCTTACTGAATGTACACTAATGTAGGTTTGGCCCTGTCTCCCCAGTATGCCTATAAAAAATGATGGTGAAATTGTTTTTGTGGTACCAGCAATGGGCAAAATAAGAATTATATGTGACAGAGCCTGCTCACTGTCAGAAAAGGACTTGTATCCCAGCAAATGGTGCATCGCACTGGTAAACATTACAACTGTTGATGACAAGTACTGAATGTAAGTCAGGATCCAGATATGTTCTGAAGTAGATAACAGGCAACATAGCCAACATGTTAAAAAACAAATACATAGAGTTTTTAAAAGATTATCCATGTTGCCATTTAGCATTGAAGATACTTGCTTGGCAAACCAACCAACCCCAATTGTGTTGCTTATCATGTTCGTGTTATTGTGACCCAATTACATGATGCCCTCAGAAATGATGAGAGAGGGTACATCAGGTTACCCTCCCACTCACCCCAATGTAATGATAGCTCTCAATATACAAACAAATCTATACAAACATGATTTCAAAATTATCAAATTACATTTTGGAAAATATTGGTAAATGGCAAAAATAACATTAACCATCAAATGAGCATAATGTCAGCAGTCCATACCCTTAAGGTTTCCATGAAGGCTTGGGCCACTGTGGTAAAAAGAACGTTGAGAAAATGTTTCAAAGTCTCATTATGGAGCAGGCCCTCTTTATTGTGGTAGTCAGATAAGACTCCACATTGTTGGAATTCCCTTTCAGGTACCTCATGCCCTACTCCTCCTGGAAGCCAGAATAAAGCTCCAACTAGTCTAAGCCACTAGGAATGCCCACACAGGTGATGTCTTTGGCAAGGAGCCTGAGGGGCCATCTCACTGCCCGTGGATTCCTCAGTACCCTGAAACTCCCACAGCCGAAAAAGTTGTGTCACAGAAAAAATGTTTCACTGAAAGACAGTCAGTTCTTACTGCCAGATCTGATTTCACAGTTCCAACGAAAAAGATTCGTTTTTTTTTCTCCAACTTTGATAACCGTCCAATGATGAAGCAAAGAAACAATCCTCCTCCCGTTTAGAAGGTTCCAGGCTGAATTCCTTCAAATGCAGGCACACAGTCCTTCAGGATCAGCTGATCAGGAACTTCTTCCTCATATCCCAGGATCCAGGAATGTTACATGTGAGTGATCCACTATCAGGCTTTCTAAAAGCCCATTCCAGAATCCAGGAATGTTACACACGAGTGATCCACTAGCAGGCTTTCTTACAGCCCATTCCAGAATCCAGGAAAGCTACACTAGAGTGATCCACTAGCAGGCTTTCAGGACAGCAACCAATATATTGGGTCCCATAGCTAGTATCCACCTACCTTTTCCAAACTTTGACATTGCTTCATTTGCTTGCAGGCCATATTTATGCCCCTCACATATTCCAAGATGCAGTTTCAGTCACTTGATGGAACTCCCATTAAGGGTACTAATTCACCCACTATATTCTAAGGGACTGTCATATCTCTGGCGTGGTTGGGATTGGCCTCCCTAACAACAAAAGGCTTCATACATCAAACTGAAGTTCACTTGTAATGGCCCCCATTGCCTTTCACAGGCTATCTACTGGGAAAAATCTACCTATGCTGGGCACATCAAAGGAATGACTGGCCCATCAGGGCAGTTGCTTTGACCTAATTGGCATAAGGAAGTGGTTGGCTAAGTCTGTCAAGCAGCAGGGAAAGCTCCATAAAGAAACTTTGCTTTAGAATCAGATTACAATTAAGTGTACTCTAACATGTATTTGTATCATTCCAAAGTCCCTTACTATACCACACATTTAATGTGTAACTCACTATCACTATGAGATTTTATTGAAATGATCTCTTCAATGTGTTTGATATTGTCCTGCAGGTTTCTTACATTTCCAAAGGTCTCTTTACATGTAGCAGGATAAAAGGGCAGGCTTTTGAACACATGTGATTGCTTTTTCATACGTATGTTACCACTGTAGGCCAACCACTGCAGGCTTGTGAGCCCATTGCATTTGTGAAACTTAAACTGAAGTGTGTGTTTTTTTTTAGGACAGCCTACCTTGGACATTCACTAGATAGGATGGGCTGTGGCCTGTGATCACAGTCTTCCCACAATAACGGGATAATATCCCTGAGCTGAAGTTTCCCACTCTACAGAAACACACGAGTTCAGTGCTGCCGTTATAAGCATTATTTCCTTGCTGGAGTCCTAAATAGATTTTAGACACTTCCTATAACGTCCCTATATCCTGTGAAACACAGACAGCACAGTTTAATTTCTCACAATCCTATAATGTATTGGGTGAGTAGGAATACTTTTGTGCAGTAGCACCTGGAGCGTACCAAGTGCTGGAAGGGAACACCACAGCAACTGATTTCAGACTCAAATAACTGGACAGATTCAAAGAAGTAGGGAAACCTGGCAAGCATAACAATTCACAGCTCACTCACTCCCAGAGCATTTCCATTACACAAACGGCTTTATACCTCAATGTACGTCAGCTGTGATGTCATACTACATAGAAAACAGTAAAAGCTTATTGGGCGGAGGGATTGGTTAAGGAAAAATACATATCAATAGTTCATCATTGGCTGCCCCTTATCTGGTAGGCATGCTCTTCAAATTTGGATCCTTTTCATCTTCTGTGTCTTTATGAAAGCATTTTCATACGGAAACGTTCTCTTTGACATCCATTGTAAGGTAGCCCATTTTCCTTCAAATTGTCCTCTTGTCATGCATGCTGCTAGGTGGCTGAGACACTTTGCTTCATGTATAGGTATTTATCTTGCAATTAATGTTCTGGCTGTGCTCATGGCATAAGGGATGAAGAGAACACAAATAGCAGCTCTCATCTGACATTTTCCTCCCCACCTCAATCATGAGTTGATACCACATGTTATTTTTTTTTAAATGGGCAGAATTATGAAGGAATGTATTTATATTCTGATGATGTTCTTCAACATCCTGCTTTACTTGGTTAATTTGCTTTGAAATCTCAGGGGAAATACCACTTGTGCTTTTGTTAAGGATAGAAAGAGATGTCTCATTGTTGGACACTTCATTTAAATTATAAAACATAATTTAATGAAATGCTATAAGCATAAGGAAGTAAAGAGAACACATGGTGCAACATGTTGCTACAAGATGTATTGCAAAATAATGTCTAGAACTGTATCTTGTGCACTAAGCAGCCTTCTTGTTAGCAATGTATATCTTACATAATGGAAGATTTCCATTTTCTTTGATTCAATCGTTCAGCTTTTGTCATTTCTATGAACCACACTTGTTCATGATATGAATTGTAATATGATTGCAATGATGATACTGAAAATAACAGCACTGTGTTTAGGATTTCCCATTAATATGACAATATCCCTGTGTTTTCTCACTAGATTTGGATAAGATTGTAGTTTATATACAAAAATATACAAAACAACATAGATAAATGTATGCAAAGTCACAGGCAGCAAGCATAACGTCTTATGTGCATTCTTGGTTCAAAGCATTGTCTCTTTGGCCTAACAGGAATTGTTTTGTTAAACACTGCAAAGCTTTGCTAATTTCCCTTCAAACTTGGGAATAATTGATAGTTCAAATTGTTTTTACTTCATCTGTTCTTTGTTGGCTCTTGGTAGCTGATCTCATCTGCATTCCCGGAACTTCGCCTCTTGCTTCACTGTTAGCGGGTGCAGGAGGAGTAAGGGTCTCCCCTTTGTAAAGCTTTACGTCGTCCAGGTGCAGCCAAGCTCTTCTTCCTTCAAGCTTCACAGCAGTAGGAGTGACCTCCTCTACTAAGTATTGTCCTTTAAAATGGGGCTTTGTCTAAGTTTGAACAAAACTCCAAACAAGCACATGGTCACCAGGGTTCAAACGAGGAGGCTTCAGCAAGTCTATTGAATCAACTGTTTGGCTGTCTTCTTCAATCTTCTTCGACCCTTCCCTCTCATTTTTGATCTGTTGGGAAATAAAATAAACACTAGCAATCTTATTTGTCAAATAATCAGGAATCTCATCCCCTAATGTTTTTGATTCATTATAGGGATCTGTTTTTATTTGAGTGGGTTGTGCAAGGGGTACTCTCATGTGGCGTCCAGTTACCAACTCATGAGCAGTTAGATGGTGATCTAAGCCAGGCTGGCTCCTCAAAGCAAACAAAGCAAGGGGTAGGCAATGTAACCATCCCTTCTTCAAAGACATTTTAATAGTAGCTACCGTTTCTTTAAGGAGCCAGTTTAAATGCTCAGAAATACCATTTGCCCAAGGGTGATGAGCATATAAAAATGTGTGCTTTATGCCTAAAAGAAGAGCCATCTGTTTGAGTAATTCATTTATAAAATGCCGCCCATCATCAGACTGCAGGACTTCGCACACAGCCCATGTAGGAAATACCTCATGTAAGAGAAACTTGGCAGCACATGTGGCATTGTGGTGCATGCATGAACCTGCCTCAATTCAACTGGATAAAGAACTTACTGCCACTAATATGTATCTATAAACATTGCATGTATGCAACATGTCCATATAATCTATATGCATATGCCGAAAAGGACCATTGGGTCTGGTTATTGATCCTCTCACTGTTCGCAAGGGATGCCCTGCTGTGAACTTCTGGCAGACGATGCAGTTCACAATAAACTCTGCAATGTGTTCTAACAAATTTGGTGAAAACCAGTCTTCTGTGATTCTATGTGGTTATATTTGCTGGATAGTGAAACTGATCCAATGCAACACTCAATAATGCTAGAGGTATGACTGTCTTTCCACTGTTATCTTGTCTCCATATAGCCTCTGTGGGGGATAGAAAACACCCCTGTTGTGTTCTTCCTGTGGAGCTTGACCTTGGAGACCTTACTCCTGTTTCATATTCCATTGTTTTACTGCCTTTTGTGTTGGAGTACACTGTTGTTGCATCTGTACTTGTGTTTTTATCGGCATTTGCTGTGGTTGCCCTTGTGGCAACTTTGGTTGCAGCAGAATCTGCTGTGTTTGCTGTATTTGTGGTACATGTGTCTGATACTGCATGTGAACTTGGTCATCATACTCTGATGGTGCTGTACCATACTGTGGAGAATAGCCCTTCCCCCATCTTGGAGTTTGCCAGTTCTTCTGCATGCCCCCTCTACTTCTACACATGCAGGCCATATGTCCTGTCCTCCAACAATTAAAGCACTGCTGTGGCGGTTCTCCATTTATCCTCTTCCCCCTTGAGGGTTTTGAAATCCACCTCCTCATTCACTAGGTCCATTCCTTTTAAATTGTGGGCAAATATTTTACCCACCTTTATCTATCCGGTACCCTACACTGCTTGGCTGTGTAGACTGTAGCAAATTTTGACAACATTTTCTGAACTAACTTTGCTTCCTCATGCTTTCAATTCTCAGCTTTTTTCTTATTCTTCTCTTGTAACAATCGACAATGGTATATGATAGTCATCAGTATTTCAGGCCATGGCTTCTCTTCCTTCCCTCCCTGTTTTTTCATCTGCCATTGCACTGGCTCAGGCAGTCCCTGACATACAATATGATAAACAAAGTTACAAATATTTCCCATGGTTCCCTCATCTCAAGACACCAACTTTCTTGAATTGAATTGAATTAAAGCAACAGGATCTTCATCCTCTCCCATTTTCCTTGTCATAATTGCACCCATGTTTGATGTGTCAGGATATTGTACGCTAAGTGCCCTAAATAGCGCTCCATCATGTTTTGTATTTTGTGCTCCCACACTTGCATATCCTGAACATCTTCAGATATCGTCAGCTCTCTCCCCTAGAATGGCTGCTAGTAGACCTTTTACATTACCCACTGCTAACTTCTTTCCTGCGGTCATTCTTTATAGCTCAGAAATCAATGTTCCTGCACCTGCAGTCAAACTAGTAAATTTACATTTCAAATGTTCTTTATCCATTTGTGGCCATTGTATATATTGTGGTCATCCTCCCCTTTCTCTTATATCGGGAATTCTGTAAATCCTGGTCTACAGACGTATCCACCTAAACTTCTTGTCTTTCAGGTGGGGCTAGTTTTGCCTGTTTGTCTTCACCCTGGCAGTGTTAATCTACTTACATGAGGCAGGGAAATATCCCCCGTGCTATGCAACACTGCTTGTGGTGGTTTTGAAATATGGAATAGGTTCTGTGTTTTTTCTTTTGGGTCCTCTAAATCTGACCACTTTTCCCCTCTTTCTATGTTCAGATAAATTGAAAGAGCAACATGCATCCTCTCTCCACACTCTCTCATTTTCTTCCATTTCTTCATGTGACATTATTATACCCCAACTGGTATTTCTGTTATCCCTTTCCTCATCATCAAGGTCTAGTCTACTTAAGGACAGCACTCTATGCTTGTCCATGATTATGTCATCTGATCTGCCTCCTCTTTCTTTCATTGGAGATCCTTCGATACTCTCTTTGGTCTTGTTACCTTCTTTCTCCCTCATTTGTCTATATAGATCCAGAATCCTTTTCCCTATGCCTTCTTCCTCATGCTCATCAGCCCATGTCTGTATTATCAGTATCCCCTGCAGCACGCTGAGGGGCTGTTGTGACCCTCTCTCATCTTCCCATCATTCTCTTGCTTGAATTTGTATTACAAATCTATTAACAATGTTATCTATTTTGTCATCCCTTTGACCCATTTGTCCCCTACTCCTCATTTCTTCTTCCCTTCTTCTCACCTCCCTTTTCTCTTCCTCTCGCCTTCTTTGAAAACTACATTCTTTCAATCAGTGTGCTTCTGTTTCTTCATGGTTCTTCTCCTTGTTTCTCTCTTTCTCTTTTTTCTGTTCTTGATACCTTCTTTTGTTCTTCCTTTCACTTACTCTCATTTTCCTTATCCTCTTTGTATGTCATTCCTTGTTCCTTTTTCTTCTTTTCTCATTCCTCACTTTCTTCTCTTTCTTTGACGTCCTCAATACACTTCCCATCTAATCTGAGTAGTTGTTGTCCTCCCATCCACTCATTCTATACTATTGTCAGTCCACTAGTTCTGTCTTTCTCTCCATTGTGTCTCTTAGCTTCTTCTTCAATCTCTGTCTGTCTCTTCTTTCACCCAGCTCTTAATGTTCATTGAGTGTAGACATATATTGCATTCTTTACTCTTGGTTTCTTCTATATTATCTTCACAATTGTAAGTGGGGGCGCGTATGTCAGATTAACATACCCTGTCACTGCTTTAAACGCCTTTTTTAAAAAAAAATATTTGTATTTGGTTTAAATTAAACCTTTATAAATACCTTTTTTACAGAAAATAAAAAGAAAATAATACATTATTACAAATAGTATAAAACACAAAAAAATTTAAAACAACACAGTTCATCAAATAAATGTAAATACAAAGTACACATACCTGTAGACTTAATCTTAGTCAGAATGTTCCATTGTTAAAATAGTCTGAATTGAGTCAAGCAATTAATAATACTAACAGAAAAGAAAAAAGAAAAAACACTTGATTAAAAGTTAAGAAACCTATGAATGTATATACTGTCTTAATCCCATTTCGAGTTTTAGCAAAACATACACAGTATATTAATTAAGTTTGTTGATAGTTTGTACCAGACTAGATTACAGAATATTTAGACTTTTTAAGAACCCTGCTAAGGCCAGACCCTCATGTACATTTTGAATGTTCAGGTATTGTTTCCAGATACTGTCAGTCCTGCATTCTGGTTCGTATTTTAAGAGAGGTAGCAAATGTTTGTTCCTGCGTGCTGTTAATGCTGTGCAGTCTAATACCAGGTGCTTTGGTGTTTTAGGTGCAAGACTACAGAATCTACACCCCATCTCATTGTCTGTAATATGCCATCTCCTAAACAATATTTCCTTGGTCAAGAGCAGATTCCATCGTAGCCTAAGTAGCATCCCTTTTAGGTAACGATTAGGGAATTGTGTTAATATTATTGAGAGAGTTCCTCTGCTTGTGTGCTCATGGACAAGATGGCTCATTGGTGTATTAGAATGAAAGTCACCTGTTGTCATTATCCATTCATAATCCAGTAGAGATCGTTTTACTTTCAGGGCATTACTGATAAGGGGCCCTCGGTAAGAATTAATTCCCTATAGAATTGCTTCAAATCTGCTCTGGAGAGTCCCCGGATAGTCAGGTTTACGTTTAGGGTTTTGTAAAACAGCAAAAGAACCTCCAAGAGTCTGATATAGGTATTCAAGTCCGGGAGCCATACGTTTGGAAAACAATGCTAGTAGACACCACTCTACCCATGCTTTTAGTGAAGTGGCTGTCACAAACCACATCCCTGAATCCCTTAGGTGTAACAGCACCCTGACAGCAGTGCCGCTACAGCCCTCCAGAATGGCTCCAAGGACCTTAAAACTCCATCATCTGAAGACATGGAGTCAGTCCTGGCACCTTTGGTGCCAGGCTCATTACTAGGAATAAGGCAAGTACCCATTTTGGACTTTAATCCAACATGGAGATCTGTTACACAGCTCAGTTCCTAGAACCAAGCTGTGCAGGCTAGTGTTTTGGGTTTGGCCGGGTCTTCAGGTGTGGCTGGCTATATAAGCAACACCCAAACTGGAATTCCCAATTCGCGTTATTCTGCACTCCTGCAGCGTAACACTCATGTCCAGCTCCAGCTCATCTGCTTCTCTCAGCAGCCTGATCCTGAAGCCATCCATCGCCAACCTGGAAGAATAAGAACAGCATTAGCAAGCAAATACACTTACCTGTGAGTAGTAGGCCCTGGATCCATCCTGCTCTCGTTTGCCTCTTCCCATCTCCGGATAACACCGCAACCTGCAATGGCGAAGAAGAAACAAGGACAACATTGTAAAACACTTACCTGGGTAAGCAGCGCTTCGATCGATCACCACTCCGCAACATCACCACACCGCAACCTGCATAAAGAAGGGAAGAGAATACAGGTTAGCAACTAACTCCAAATAAACAGCGCCGCGCTCCGCACTAAACAACTTACCATAGTCTACTCCATCCGGCGCTGCAGCTCCGAAATCACACCCATCCCTGTGGAAACAGAAAGAGACATTATTAAATAGTGTAGTGGAGAAAAGTAACACCGAGAAGACACAGAAAGTGAAGGGAAGACAGAGACAGAACCGAGACTGAAAGACTCACCTGAACACAATAAGCAGAGTCGGAGTCACAGCCGGTCTGGACCCGACGCAAGGGCACATGGACCAGTGAAGCAACTAGGTCCTCAGAACGCCCGCATCTATCACGCGCCCCTGCGCAGGGACGCAGGATGGGAGAGCTCAACGCACAAAAAACTAAGGTGAGACATAACCCCAAGGGAAGGGATTTGGATCAGTGGGAGGTGGGAGTCCACCCATAATGGGCCTAGTATCCTAACCCTCTGTTCTCCTGTCATAGGCGCTACCCAATGGCTGGCACACAACCAAGCAGAGAGGGGTCCGGGATAGCGCACAGCCTTCCATCCAGTATCGTGTGGCATCCCCCTGGATACCAGTTGAGCGTAACAGTGGCCCCAAGTTTGTACCTTATAACCACCAATGGTACTGTATTCGGAATGCTGAAGATATTTCCCCACAATTTGCCCTCAAACCGATCTAGTGAGTTGGCCATTATTTCTTTTTGCAGTTCCAAGCCATAGATTATTTTAGGGAATATTTTCCCTTTGAAAAATATAATGGCAGTCTTGATCGAAAATCTACCACACTTGTGATCTATTTTCTTTATCTGACACTGTAGCTGCGCTGCTTTATGGAGCAGAATATCTAGCCCCATTGTATGCCCTTTAAGAGCCCCAAAGTAAAACCCCAGGTACACATCCCACAGGATATTTTTCATCGGGGTCCCTTCGATGTTCCAACTGGGATGGCTGCTTTTTGTGCCTTTTCTACTAAACCCAAGTATTTTAGTTTTCTTGGAGTTAATTGTACGGCCATTATCCCTGACGTACACTGCAAATGCTTGTAGCCGTCTATGCAGGCCAACCTTTTTTTGATCAAATATCAAAAAATGCTCTGCATAGGCCAGCCATGCTATTTTCGACAACCCTTCCTTTGGGGAGATTAAACCTCCATCGGTCAAGCAATTCTCCACATCAGACATGTATTGGTTAAACCACCATGGAGCTAAAACACAGCCTTGCCTGACCCCCTTCCATGAGCAGATTTTCTTGCTGAGATCACCTTTTTGATTCAGCATTACCTGTATACCACAGTTGTTATATACCCCACTTAGAAGCCTGAGCAGTCCTTCTGGCATGCTCCACCCAGCCAATTTGACCCATAACCTGATTCGATCAACATTATCGAAAGCAGCTGATAGGTCAATTGATGCCATAATGCTACATCCTTTTGGCATTTTTCAAGAAGCTTCTTGGATGCACTTAACTGAATGGCCATTGATGTTGGTAAAATGGCCTTTGTGATACACCGTTTGCAGCTGGTTCAGAGGCTGGTGTGTCAATGCCCATTGTTCTAGATGGCTCAACAAGAACGCTGAAAAGATCTTACAATCTGCATCTATCAGAGAGATTGGCCTGTCATTTTTGGGATTTGACCTGCTGCCACACTTAAATGTGGACCACATGTGCTATACTCCAAGAAGGAGGTGTTGTTCCCTTATTGATGATATCAAGAAAGTCTAAAAAGAGTACCTGAGCCCAGTTGAGTTGATTGACTTTTAGAGTGTTATTAGTCAGGCCATTAGGATCTGCTGCTCGAGATTATTTAATTTTCTTCTCTAATTTAGGTGTCCACTTATCCATGTCTTTAGCTGGATATGGATCAGAGTCGATTGTGGTGTTACTTTTCAGGATCCCAAATCTGTTCTCAAAGAAAGTAATCCACTCTGATTCTGGAATGGGGTTTAGTTCAATTAGCGCATATTTAGGGTCCTCGCCGTTAATGAGTGACTAAAAGGCACTACTTGAGAGTTGATCAAGATCCCCAGCATAGTCTCTGCATCATGCTGTAATAGCAGGCTTTTGATGGACTTGCATAGTTATAATACTTCTGCTTAATGTGTTTGATAAGATTTACAGAAACCAATACATCTGTATTCAGGGCTTTAATTTGACTTATCTTCATCCTCATTTTAGTTTTTTCCATAGCCACATCTCTATTAAAACAGTGCTGAGGTCTGGTTGGTTTATGGCGCTTAGTATCTAGATGAGATTCCACCCCTAAGATCAGCACATCAATGAACCTCTGAATTCCTGTAACATTTAAGTTGTAATTTTCCAATCCAGGATGGTTGTATTCATAATTACACATAGGTTATGATTCCGGATATAGATGTTGGGATCAAACCAACAAACTACATTGCAGCTGATAGAAACTTCGATATTAGGTTCTATTCTGTGTTCTCTATTGATTATTACAATATCAAATACTGCTGTCAGTATGCAGTGATCACTTTAAATATTTTTAAACAGCGAGTGCAGAACACAATGCTTAAGCAAGCAGTCGTCTACATAAATGTAATCAAGTAGCGAAGAGCTGCTCCCTATATGCCAAGTATGCCAATTTTCATTGTCAAAATCACTCAATGAGTTACCCACTAAAGGTTGTAAACGAAGGGTCCCCAGACCCAGATACCATGATCTTCCAGCTGCACATTTTGTGTGTCAGAGTCTTATTCTCTCCCAGAGAATCACACACACCCCAAGGAGTATCGTGAAACAGACAGTTGGCATTGAAATTACCCAGTACAATGGTCCTAGCATTTGGACATCTAGTGATCCACTCATCAATACATTCACACACTGATTTCACAAGGCAATTAATCTCTGAGATTCCCTTATGCCAATAGATGTTAATAAGCAATATATCCAGTTTGTTTTGAATAGTGATGAGCTCCACTCTCATTGCACCAAAAGGTAATTTATTAGAGGGCGTCCCAGTCAGACCTAGCACACTATCTACTGCTATCAGTAGGCCCCTGATGTTCCTCCCGCTTTAATAGGTTTTGCTGATTGATTGATTGATTGATTGTCACCTGCTCTTAGGGAAGGCCTTGCCTGTATGCCGTTTCAAACTGTCCATACTGGCGCACTGTGGTGCGAACTGCCTACCAGGGTCTGAGGGCCCACTGGGCTGGCCCTGTGTTGCAGATGTTCTGTTCGTACTGCCTCACTTGTAATTCGCAAGGCGCAATACTAGACTAACCATATGAATTATTTTCTGATAAAAGGTTATCATTCCAAAATGGACAGTCTGGTACACTCTTATTGTACTCTTTCAAAATACATCTCTGAGAGTGGGAAAGGGGACAAATAACACCAATGAGGATTCTCATATGCTTTGCATTAAATCACAGAGCATTTCAGGACGATACCAGTGATCAGAGATCACTACATTTGATAAACAACTCTGTTATAAAAGGATTGTATGTGTGAATATCTAAATTCAAAACAAATGCATGGCTTGGTGATCACATCACGGTTCACAATACTCACCTTAACAGTAAAATGTTAGGAACCATGAACCATACATGCTCATTTGGGCAGCTTACATTTTTGGAAGCAAATACAAAATGGCTGCAACATCAGCCACTCAAATGGGGTATAAGGGCTCTTTTGCTTCTTGTTTCTGAAAACATTTAGAGGACAAAGGGCTGGGTCTCAGTGCGGGCATGCCCAACCCCAATACAGAAATATCTTCAGTGAATTATATCTAAAGACAGGGCATGACACCGCACAAGAGAGACCCAATGAACAATGCACAGAAAGGCTACACAGAAAGGATTGTACCACTTTCAAACTTTAGCCTGACCAGTAATAAGCTGATGAAGCGTTTTAAAGAAAACCGTCTTCCAATGCATGGATTGAGGGTCCACAGATCCTCAGCCACTACCTCCTCAATATTAGGCAGTCCTCAGGGGTTATTTGCGCAAAATAGAGCAGGCCCATGCTTTATCTAACAGAGCTGGCATAAGTATCTCTTATTAGTGCTGGCTTGCAGCTAGTGAAAATCATGGTGTGGCAGTGTAGAAAGGGAGTTTGGCTGGTGGATTTACAATGGGAGGTAACTTCTTTGATTGCTTTATGTCTTTAAGTTTGGGCGCAGTATGGCATGCTTGTTAGAGTCACATATACAAAACATTCCAGTGTGCTTGTGTATGGACATCACGCATTCCGCAGCCATCTCTATAAAAAGAAATAACACGAACACAGAGGGGCGGGGCAGAGGGACCCCGAACAATGAAGTTTTTGCTCAGGGGGACCTTTGCATAAAAAGTTTGATGACCACTGCCTTAGAACCACTTTAAGTAGTTTAGCATTCTTGGTGCATTAGCATTCATGCATGCTGATATGAATGGCATGCATAACCTGTGCACACCTCAGATATGTAACAAATGTGTTATTTTCCATTGATGCTGGGCCCTTAAATGACACAAGAGGAAGAGGAAGGTACACTGCCGGGCACTTCCAAATAGGATGGGGCTGATGGAGGCTCCCTTGGTATCAGTGGCCATTCGGGTGAACTGGGTAGGTTTGTGGACATCATGGTAGATGCAGCAAAAACACCATGCATGGGGCCAGAGGACAATGAGACTGAGAATTCCAGATGTGCACAAGTAAGAAGAGTGCCCTGTACCAATAGGCCATGTCCAAACCACAACACCACCTGGGAGGAGAAAATGCTGCAACATCAGCAGACTATTCTGACCCAACTATACGGTCAGCACTGTGTAAGGGTCTGCAGGGACTGACAACCATAGTGGTCACTGTGAAGGAGGCCCTAGTGGGAGAGAGGCAAGAGCTGAGGCAAAACCATATTGGCATGCCTCACAGGATATTTATGCTGCAAATGTGTCCGCACTCAGATAACATTGCTATGGCCGACAGATGGGAGTCTACCCTAAAGGGTCATGTAGTGACCAAGAACACCATTCCAGCAGGAGCTCAAGCCCCACTGTGGTGTCCTCTGTGTCATAGGGATAACACCTTCCTGCAGTGTGTAACAAAGTGGTATTGTCATCAACACACCTGAGCCAGCAAGTAAGTTATATGGGTTTGTTACTTATATAGTACAGCAGAAACACTGGCACATCCTTGCCAGTCAGCTCTCCTTCTCCAACTGCTCTCCATGGAACACATATTCAGATCACAACACTCCAAGCACACTGACATCACTGCATTCCACACTCACATCACCACACCAGGGGTGGTAATGGAATGGACATATTCAGATCACAACACTCCAAGCACAGTGACATCACTGCATTCCACACTCACATCATCACACCAGGGGAGGTAATGGAATGGAGGGGAGACATACATTATAACACAGTGACTTCAAGACTGTCTGGCCCTGCGGTTTCTGTGAAAAATTGCTTATGTTTTTGTTTGTTAGACTTACACTTTGAGGGAATGGGGATTTTATTTTTTTCTATAAATATGTGTTTGTCCAAGGTGAAGACAATTACATGTGTCTTTGTTATGCAGTTGTGTAATGCATTCCCTTTCTGATTCCCGTTCTTTGTGGTATTGTCATCATGGATGCTGGGGTGGGGGTGATGCCAGAGGTGAGTTGCAGATGTACTTCACGTGTGGGGTGGTTCACACGCCCAGCATTTCATGGACACACATTCCAAGAATATTCAATGAGGTGTTGCTGATGATCTACAATGATGGGGGGAGATGCATGTTGGCGTGTGATATCTATTGTCCACTACATGTATGGTGATGTCAGGCAATGTTGGGTTACATGACTGCTCTTCATGCCTACGCTGGCAACCTTGATATAGGCATGTTACACCACAGGTGCATTTGAAGCAGACATTACTTTAGGTGGTGGCATGCCATACACTCACGTTGTACGGGTCATAGTCTGCATCTCACACTGTCTGGGGACTATTATTTGTGCTTGAGGTGGAGAAAGATGACTTAAGTTCTGATCAGAACATCTGGCAGTGTGTATTGCCTCGCCTGTCTTATGTTTACCCTTGCACCTCTCCTCCTACACAGACGTTTCTGCTGATGCATGATGTTTACTGAATCAGCCATTGTGTATTATAGTGCCAGCATGAATGTGCTACCCTACATATGTGTGGTGTACTTTGCTGGTAATGGTTACTTCACTTACTTGAGTGGCCTATACATGTGCCCACTTTTTCAGGACTGTTTGTGTTTGGAGCAAATGAAAGTGTGCATGTGCGGTGCAAAACAGGATGCCAAGGTTTGTGAATTCGTTTGTTGGCACATGTTGCTCCAATTTAGTGGTCACTCCTCTCTTGGATGCCTAATTTTGTTTAAATGTTTTCCACCCACTTTGCATATCTTTAGAGGACATTTGGTGCACGTTTTCTGGAGTAGCACATCTCAGTGATGTGCACTTCTGTGAACCAGCCCATTTATTTCTGGTGCAAATGTGGCACATTTGTGGCACATCTCATATTTGCCCACCTTTTTCTTATTTTTGAGAATCTGGCGCCATGTATCGGAGTGGGATTTGTGTCACATTTATTGTGAGCAGTAATGCTGTGCAGTGAATCTGATGATGTTTGACAGTAAGGTGGCTGATTTATTTCCTGCTTTTCATTGGAGGTGCACCCTCCCCTTTTTCCACTAAAACTATGGTGCAGTAATGTGATATTAAGTAACAGAATTGCCATATTACTGTAATAAAGTTCTGTATCTGTTGTACCCCTTAAGAATAGTTCATTTTGTTCTGCTCAGCCATGCCACATATCAACTCTTAGCGTATAAGGATGTTTTCACTGTTGTGATCACACAGTAGAGATAGATGCCATGTTCTCTGCTTTACTAGGTCTCAGTGGTGTGGGAGGGAGGGATGACTACATTATAGGGATTTAAGGGAGGGTGGCAGGATACCAGCTATTATTGGTTTCTCAGGTTGTCTATGCATTCTTTATGTTTCCCTGAACACCTCACGTGCTGCTGGTCCATGGGGACAGCTCAGTAATTAGGAATGGGGTACTAAGGGTGGAACACACAACAGAACATTGTAGATGTTGAACTATCAGCAGTAAAGAGATACGTAATCTCGGGCCTCTGGGTGACATGATAGGCAAGCCAAGCTTAACTCTTGCTGCTGCTCAGATGTTACTTGAAACCCTTGCTAGAATATGTTCCCTTTGTTGATCGTTATGCATATTCTAGTCTGTGCATGGATGATAACACATTTGCCAAACTGATATTAGTTACAGATGCAGTGTGGGGATCCTTTGTGAATTCTGTGTTAAAAGTAGTTTGATGTGGAGACAGACAGAATGATTTTCTAATTGTATTTATTTATTTATTTAATGTGTTGGTAGCGCCCAGGCACTAGATGCATGATACAGTACAGGAAGTAGATGTTACAGCAGGGTTACATATGCTAGAGAATGCTGTGGGCAATGTCGATGAGGCAGTTGTAGGTATTCACACAGTACAGTATTTTGCAATTAAGTGTATTTGTTAAACAGACTGTTTTCACTTTTTTCCGAAGATAGGGCACGAAGATTCTTCTTGAATACAAGGGAGCGAGGCGCTCCACAGGTTGGAGGCGATCACGGTGAAACTGGAGCCTCCCTCCAGCTCCCTTTCTGTTGAATTGCAGGAGAGGTGAAGAGGGCAGATGACGAGGAGGAGCATAAACTGTGAGTGGTGTGTTTTTTAGTGCTTGTGTTTAGGATGCTTGTGTTTTGGAATGTACAATATAAAGCACAATTATAAGTAGTTGCCTTTGTAATAGTAATTGTTTATTTGTAAAGCGCTTATACACAGGTGAAGTGCTTCAAAGCACTTCAAGGCGGGAAGGGAACAAGGGAATACAGTCGTCATTCTTAGGCCTTGAAGATTCCGAATGATCTTAACAGTGATAACTAGCATACTAGGCCAGAGGCATTTCAACTAATGCAAGTGCATGACAGGAAGGAATGAGGAAGGGAGGGAGGGGGAGAAGAGCATACAATCAAAAACTACCATACTATGACTAACGGCGTGTCAGATAGTGCAAGTGCATGACAAAGAGTGGGGAGAGAAGGGGGGGGAGGGGCATTTAGAACAATAAGCTTCCGTACTAGGCCTGGCGACATTTCAGATTGATTTGTGGTTGGTCATCACTAATACGTCTAAGCTTGAGTATTTTAGGTACAACCAAGGAAGGGAGGAGAGACAGAGGGTGGACATGAAAGACAACATGCTAGGCCTAATACGTTTAAGGTCCTGTAGGTATGCAAATAGGAAGTGCGAGGGGGGGCAACACGTGCACCCAGTCCAGCAAGAGCCTGGATTAAGTGTAGATTGTTTGCCCCTCCCATGGAGCATATTCCGAGTGCAGTAGTGCGTACCGAGCAGAGTTCAGAGGCCCAGAGGCAAGTGCAGGACTGGAGGGGGAGCCTGGGAGCTGTGATGCTCTGGAGATGCACCAGGCGACCAGTCAGTGAACTGAGCGAGTTGTAAGAGAAAGAAGGAGGAACGTAGGGGAGAAGAGAAAGGAGGTTAGCAGGGGAGAGTAAGGGGAAAAGAAGTGGAAGGACTTGAGGATGTTCCTTTGAGGAGCAAGTTTGATTGCTTGCAGTGTACTACATGAGAATGCAAAACTTCAGTCCATGCATCTCAGTCCACTGGACAATATTAACATCGGTGTGTGTGGTGAAGCACATTCGTGCAATGGCACTGTAGGTTTTCGACACAGTCACAGACAATAAAAAATAATGTATGGAGATTTGTAAGTAAAAGGAACACATTAACTCTTGCGTGCTGCAACATACACAGTGCCTCTGTACTTGTTTGGTGGTTTTTAGATGGTAAATCCATGGGTATTGATGCATTGGAGTGGGATGAAGTGTTGGTAGGAAGAAGGTAGCTTATGATTCTGCATGAATTGTACTAGACCATATGGGTCATCTGATGGACGGTGGGCGTATTCTAAAAGTTGGTAGATTTAGTGCTGAGTAATTAGTGAGGGATGCATCTGTTTGTGGGTAAGTGGAAACAGTGTTTGTTGATTTCTTAGGAGTGTTTGCAGCATGTTTGCTTCATTTCAGCAACTCAGCACCTTTGTCATTAGTTCTTGGAGGTGTGGCCTTATGGGCAGTCAGCAATAACAGTCAGGATATTCTGTACTTTTTCTTATACATCCAGTTGATTTCATTTGAAGAGCCACATTTTGAGGTCTTTCCTGAATGTCTGGTGGTTTGCTTCCATGCAGAGATGTTGGTGTAGGAAATTCCATAGTTATACACCTAACAATGAGAAAGACAATCCTATATTTCTTTTCATCTTGAAGTCAGGAACAAGGACTAGAGCAGTGCTACTTAATCTGAGAGTCCTGCTAAAATAGGACTTTTTAAAGGTGCATAGGTAAAACACGCAAATGCTTGTCACTAGTGTAATTCAGGACTTCAGGCAAGGTGGTGTTAATACAAGGCCCAGATAAACATATTAGGTGGAAATAGTTTCTTCGGCACAATAAACTATTTAGGGAATTCAGTTCAGTGAACCTCTCAAACGTCTAACAATATTAGGTATTTAATTCCAGTCTAGATCAAGACAGTTGTAAGCTACGGAATAGTTTTACTGCAGATCTCTCCTCTGAAACATGTATCCCGTCGACCTCCAGGGAAACATTCCTTAAGATTCCAGACTGTGATGGAGGTTCCAAAGTTTGAGAACATTTTAAAGTGGCCCAACTGCATTTTATAAAGTTTGTCTAGACGTAGTCAAGATGGAAACCAACAGTTTTGAATTCAGACGTCAGAGAAGGGAGGACTAAGGCAAGAGGGACAGAAGATAGACCCCAGAAGTCAATACAGTAGATGACATCCAGCACTTTAGCATTGTCTTCATTCAAACTGAGTCAATTGTACTTTAACATGAAGTAAACAGCTTCAGGGTCGGACTGGGGCGTAAAATTGTCTCGGGCACCAACAAAAAAAGTGGCCCACAGTTGCAAATGGGAATTCATTCTTTTTGTGACACTGTTTGAATAGTACCCAAGGGTGGAGTTTTTGATCAAATATGATGCAAAATGTGTGTTTTAAAGAATATCTATTCAACAGCAATGGTAAAAACTATTAGCTGCATAGTGAAGTAACTCATCAGACTGGCCCACATTGGCCAAAAAACTTCCCCACATTGGCCAAAAAAAACGGGCACACTCAAGCATTTTGCGTTTTTAGTTCGGCCTTGGGCTTATTGCCCTATAGGCCAGTCCGAGCCTGCATATATTTGCAACAGGAGTGAGGAGTACAGAAATAATTGTAATCCACTTCTAGAAGAATGTGGGTGCCATCTTGGAAGGGGTAACATTTGAGCTGTGATTAGAGAGGAGAGGGGCACAGGCAGATATTTAGATAAATCAGAGGAATGTGGGTGCCATCTTGGAAGGGGTAACATTTGAGCTGTGATTAGAGAGGAGAGGGGCACAGGCAGATATTTAGATAAATCAGAAGGATGGAGGAGCACAGAGGGGCTAAACCTGCCAGGGGCATGGGGTTGGACCGGAAAGGTGGTATTTAAACTTGATGCAATCTACCGGTTAAGAGGGAATACATCCAGCGGAGGATGGCAATATAAACTGCTACAGATACAAATCATGCACAGAGGGTTGGCTGGCCAACAGTGCCAAAAGATACCGAGTGATTCAGTAGGATCAGGGCACTGGCTTCGTTGTTGTCAGGAAGTAGTTTTAGATAATTGAGAGCAGGCAGGAAAATGAACTCAGTGCATATGAAATAGTAGCAATCAGTCTGTTTGTCCTTGTGCAAATCTATGGTTTCGAGCAAATGCTTGTAACTGAGGAGTAATTACAAACTGTGCAAGTTTTTTTTACAAAAGGTATGGTTGTATCCTTTGATATGTGCCACTGTTAGGATGAGAATGTTGTTTTTATCACACAGGATTTTGGTCATTCTTCCTTGAGAAGAATACATTTTTAACAAGACAAAGGTATAACATTTTACAAGGTACGTATGTAAGTTAATGTAATGTTTGTAATGGTAGAACTATTTGGCTGTACTTCTGGTGCTGCTAAGAATACCAAACTCTCAACGAAGAGCATCATAATCCTCACACCTTCTATTCATTTATTTTGATCAGAATTTGTATTGCCACAGACTCTTTCACCAGACAACAAACACTGAATAGCTGAAACATACCACACAATGCGATGAACAAGCACAGCCACCTCCTGAAAGCCTCCATTGATATATCCCATTAGGAAGAGGAGTCTTCCGGAAAGTGCATTGGGCCTCATTATAAGTTTGCTGGTCTGGTAACAACAGTACCGGTAAGCTTGCCGGTACCGTTGCTACCAGACCGGCACACTACGAATTCTGGTCGCGTGTGCCTTCCCTCCGGCCAGGTCTGACTGGGCGGGCGTACCAGCCCCCACGAGCAGAGAATATTGCATGCACCAGCACTATTCACGAATGGGGATCAATGGGAATGGGGAGTATTTCATTCCTGCACCTGTAAATGGGCAATAACCGGGTCCGGTGGGTCCGTAAGGACCCGGTAATTGCCCATTCGCGAGTGACGGAAAAATTTGCAAGTTCGGCGGCAGACTGCCGATTTTACCGGCAAGGCTACCGCCGAACTTGGAATGAGGCCCATTTATTGTGTTGTTGCATGGGATCTTTACAAAAACATATCAATAAGGTTCTAATAAAGTAATCGTACCTGGTGGCAAAGCTCCACATATCTGATGGCACCCACTCCTTATGCAGCAAGTCGACCAACAGGCCCGAAACGCAACTCGTCCACAAAGAGAGGATCCACAAACAATCCTTCTTGTGTCTTGCCCCTGCCCTCTGGGACTCGATCCCGTAATTGACTTTGCATGCCTCGAATATCCAGTTTCACATATCTCTCAAAACGTGGCCTTTTCAACAACATCCGGCAAGGGACTAATCCCAATAATGGCACAGACCACAACTCACAGTACTGCGCTACTGTTAAAAGATGCCAGCCCAAACCCTGACTACCCACATCACATACAGCACCCAGCTGCTATCAAGCTGGGTCTGCACTTTAAACAATACAATGAAATGACATTTAAAAAATAATAGTGTTTTGTACCAGCAAGCTTTTCTCAATGTTGTGACCTACCACGTGGGTGGGTCTGTTTTCCTATTATTTGTAACGTAATTCAAGTCTTTGATTAATAATTTAGTGTCATTTATTTTGCTTATTACTAAAATATACAATTTTGTTTTCATGTATCAAGCTTGTATTTTTCAGCCTGTGCTCTGAAGGTTTCATTACTTTTCTTTATTCAAAAAAGTTGTGATTACTGGAAAAATCGGAAGTTGATTTCCTAGTCCCGGAGAAAAGGCTAGGAAGCGGGGCAGACAGTTGATTTGTTTTAACACGCCCAATAACATTTGAGAACAGATGGAACGGAAGAAAGAAATATATTATTTTACTGATTCAAATGTTTTCCTTTTTCAATTTGCTCACTGTGAATGCAAAATCTAAATTTAAATATAGAATGAAAGAAAGCACGAGATAACAAGCCAATATACCGTCAAGGCTTCTAAGGGCACATCTCGTGAAGACATATTTATGTACTTGCCACAATCCTACCCCGTCACGTTTCAATAATGTGATTTATTTCACCACTTGTTATTTTTGGGAATTCAAATTGCAATGAGAATCTATTCTCAAGTAGGGCTTGTCCCTCTCATAACATGTCACTATTTTTTCATTCAATATTTTTTTTTTCTCCAGAAGGGTTCCTATGGAGCTTAGTTTCACACCTCAATATCTTTGATTTCCATGTACTCATCGTGTGTACCAAGTAGCTGTTTTTTATATGCTAAGTGTTGCGGTTGCTGCGTTCTAACAATGTAAGTAATTGGTGAAATTGGTGCTTAAACAAAAAAAAAAAAGGTAAGCACAATATTTCATAAAGAAGCAAGACAAATAGCGAGTGCCACATTGTGTAATGTCCCACTGTGGCTTTGCAGCTGAATTCTACACTCCAGATGCGTCGCTGGCAGAGTGAGATGTTCCAATGACGCCTCCATGCTGCAGTGAACTGTCACCCCAAGCTTCTCTCTGGGGAGCTGAGATGTGAAGCTTGCATTGTGATGAGAACATGGCATGTTATTTCTTGCATCATATTTCCAGTAGCCGCCCCTTGCTTGTTGATAAACAAAACACAGACAGACCGGACTCAATGAAGTCTGTCATGTTACACACAAAAGAACGCATTATATGTAGGTTGGTTACTTGATCAGCCTGCCCGGTTTACAGAATATTACTCTTAAATATTGGTAAATGTAGTAAACGAATTCTTTATTATATACAGTATCATGGGGGACACACACATTCAAGGCAGAGTTGGTATACTGACTAAATGGTGCAGTATTAATAGCTGATTGGATAGAGTTTTATGATGGAATAATTGGCACCAAAGGGTGTTTAATGTAGACTAGATCCACTTGGATGGATACCCGCACTCCTCGGTTTATTAATTCATGACATGGCTGTTCTTCACATGCCCACTGGGCTCCTCCCCCTAATATACTTCCTTGCCCTGAAAAGGTTTCTGATAAATTGGCCTGTTGGGGCCTGATGGAATTATCTGTGTGGAAAATCAGGGATTATGCCACTCGAAGGCAGGCATACAGACACTTGTTCTTAGGATTCACCACGCAGAAGTAAGATCGGGTGTCGGATTTAGGGGTGCATGCATGCAGCCGGGGTTCTGTTCTAACTTAGGGGTGCATGTAAGCACTGTAGCAGGGTGCAGGAACGGTTTACTAGGGTTCGCACACAGATATTCAGAGTTTTACCCGAGTTACGATAAATCATACGCATGTTTTCAGTGTGCCAGTAACAGTTACCGGGGACCTCGGGTAGGGTCCCCGATATGCAGGCCTGCATGCACTGTTTTCAGGGTGCGTGTATTTGCGCCCAGGGAGCACGCAAAGGTAGCTGTTTTGGGCTGTTTTTGCTTTGCTTGGTGGCGTGTCGGGCCGATCCGGCCGCGACATGCGTATACAGTTACTTTGAGCAAACAATTCCATGAATACACTGAGCGCGCAGAAAACATTCTACTTGCAGGCTCACTCAGAATCATTCTCAGTTGCAGCAGGATTTGCGGGATCTCTGTGTAATATTCCATGAATAAGCCCTTGGAGTCTAGTTATGCAGTCCCTTGGGGGTGCAAACATTCAAAGGCCGAGATAATTTCGTCTAATGTCTGTATTTGTTGGCGGTTTCATATTTCTGAACAGACGCTCCCTATGGGCATTTCCTGTAACCCTTAAACTCTCCATCGATGCTGGCCAAAACCAAACACTGAGCACAGGCGAATAGAGTCACACTATGCCTTGTCGACAAAGATAAGGGTAAAACCGTTTGTATACAATGGTAAACAATATGTTTTTTTATTAGGCCTCAGCTGGAATTCTGATCACATTTAAAATTTGAAATATGTGAAACATTTAACATTACTAGGGTGTTCACATGCCTGTCAAAAACTAGGTGTCGATATCACTGCCTCTCACCAAGGTGGCATTGATTGCCCAACCCAGATTTTGAGACCGTTGACAGTAGATTTTATTTTAAACTGCAGCCTGACCCTTTTATTTCTGAGATGCTTTGTTCTGGCATTTCTCACTTATCGATTGTAAAGTGAAAATGTTATTCTGGCCGAATTGGCTCCATATTTGCAGCATATTTGGAATGGGTGGATGGGTCCCTTTCGAGGGATTGAGAGAGGGAAAGGCATGAATGACTCTACATATTCTGAATGTCAACAGTTCCGATCTGCTGGAAAATCAGCTTTGATAGATATTTACACCAAGGGACTTTGGGCCTCATCACAACTTGGGCGGTAATGGTAACGCTATTGGCGGGTGGTATTAGCCCTACCGCCGAACTCCCCGGCGCTAATAGCGCCGGATCACGAGTTTGGCGGTAATGTAAGTCCCCATTCCCTACTGAGCCCATTCGGGAATGCCCCATTCCCCATTGGGCTCAATGGGGAATTTTTGCGCTAATACCGCCAGCGGATTTCCCGCCGGCGGTAATAGCGCGAATTTTCGGCGGATTTCCCCCCAGCTCAGAGCTGGGGCAAAATCTGCCGAAGCCCTGATTCGGCGGACCCTTAAATCCGGCGGTAATAGCGCTACCGCCAGATTTAAGGGTTACCGCCGAAGTCGTGATGAGGCAGTGCTAGCTTAGTATATCTATTTGTTTTCAGTGCAAAATCAGCTCCTCTTGTGTTCACCAAATGTTTTAAGAATGACGCAGCAAATGGCAATGGAGAAATAGAAAAAGGACATTCTCTCTTTTCCATTTTCAGCACTAGGAGCTTGGCTGGGTAGTCAGAGTGTGGCAGCGAGGAAAGAAAGTAAATGAAGTGGGCAGTGGTGGAGTCTTTGGGTGGGGGAAGTAGGGCCTCCAGTGGGTCCCAGTGATACTGGGATAAGGGAGTTGGATGTGGCTGTGTGCATTGCTGAAGCAGAGGAAAATGGTGTCCCAGGGAGATACAAATGAGGCCCCCCAGTATGGAGGAAATTCATTGCTGCAGTCTACATGGTTGAACACGCTACTGATTGCTAGCGCCCCTGAATAAGGTACATTGAACACCTAAAGAAATGTTTAAGAAAGGTAAGTGCGAGCTAACTACTTTCTGGGGTGCTCCCAGCATGTAGGCAGTTTGCACTGTCGTGATATGTGTTATTTCGGAGATCATGTGGTGTTTTGGCTGACCCAGTTCTCAAATGGAGGAATGGGGAATAGGCAATGATAGTGTCATTACATTTCTCCAACCACTTGTAGAAGCCTGCGAACACAGTGGCAAAATTGTCAGAAGCAATGTTCTGAAGACTTGGTGGACAGCATGCACAAAACATCCAGGGTGGAGAGGGTCATTTTCAGACAATGAGGGTAAGTAAAAATGTTCTGGAATAAAGCATTATAGCTGCATTGTGGGGCGGCTTTGGCATAACCAGCTCATCATCCAAAGACTTTGCGGGCGCCAGCAAAGTGGCGGGCATCAGAAAGGGCCCAGGGCCGTTAATGGCAAAACCTCCCCTACAGCACATGACTTAATGCTAATAGTGTCCGGCACACTCCTAGTTACTGATAGTGTGCTTTTTTAAATAAATAATTAGACCACCTGTAGCTGGTGTGCCCATTTCCCTTTAGAAAACCAAATTGAAAATTGCCACAGGGGGAAATAGAAAAGGGATATGGAGCTGGAACAGGAAGGGGCAGGGAAGTGAAGAACTGGGATGGCGAGGAGGTGGGATGTGAGGAAGACACTGGGGGCACGAAGAAAAAGGTGAGGGTGAGCCACGAGATAAGGAGAAGAAAGCCTCCTGTCAGTGCCACTAGTGGCAATACAAATTCAGATTCACTTCTATTGTATTGCTTGGCTTCTTATTCTGGATCTAATTCCTAGCTCCATCAGTCTAAACATTTCTTCAATGTAGACTCTCCTATTAGGTACACTATGAAAGCCCCATTGAGGCGATGAAACATAATCTTAGTCTTAATTCCGTGATATGATATGGGTGGGCCAATAAAAGGTATCAAAACCTAGAAAAGCAAATTATTGGGATGAATCCCTTTTGCTGCAGCTGAGAATAGTCCCTCTGCTGCCGATTCGTATACGCTTTCTCTAGATTAAGATTATGTTTGATCGCCTCAATGGGGCTTTCATAGTGTACCTAATAGGTATTATCAAGAAACGGGCACAGGTGCATTCATGCAAGTGTTGAAATGTATGCCGTAAGGGTTTTATCCCTATCAGTTATTGCTTTGAGGACGACCGATTGGTCGAAACACGTGTTGGCTGTGATCACAATAAAATCTCCATTCATACATCTGGATGGCTGTTTTTTTAACACTGAGGGATATTGCGGCAATACAACTAATTCTTAAGACTTGAAGATCAGAACATAGTGTTCCTTGCACAGTATTACTGCACAACCTATACTTTTGTGTCAATAACGGTTGGAGCAATTTAGGGGAACCTCCTGTGTAGTTTTTGCAGCATGGGACCACGCACATTACAAGAGAGTTGAGCGCACCCCATTTGGTCACTCCCCTTTTCATTGTATTCAGATAGTCATTTATTAAGTTATCTCTATTAATAATATTGTCCTTTTAATGACAAAATACGCCAAGTTGGATGTTTGCACATGTAGTTGCTTCCCACAATTCCTGTTTCAGGCAACTTCATATATGGCCCCAGCAGCCTCACAGCCTCCTCTTTGCACGCAGACTGAACCTTGCTATGTGCGGCCTCGGGCATGCACAATAATGCGGATTGCATACATTACGCCGGATTCATGAAAATGTGAAAAAGGCTGCGTGCGACCAGTCACAGAAAAACGTAATCCCATGACTAAATGGGGGAGTTGGAGGGGGCGGGGCGGTCGTACTTGTAACAGTGATCTCTAGGCAACTTAAAATAGGAACTCACTTACTGGCAAAAATGGTGCATCATTATTCTCATAAGAACACACTCGCTCTGATAACAAACTGCCCTTTTTCCTACTTGCCATAAGGTCAAATCTGCATGAACAAGGTTTTTTTTTTAAACGTTTTTCACTGAATGTGGTTCACTTTTCACAAAGTTTACCACAACTTTCAAGGAAAAATGTTAATGTTTATGATTTTTTTGACGTGTACCTTCCAGGGACTTACAACTCATTTTATTGATTTATTATTGTTTTACTCTCGGATCAAGTCTATATGTGTGGGTTCCAGGTGAAATAGATACAAAGTGAATATGCCACTTAAGAAACACCATGTGTGTGTAAACTGTGGGTGGCAACCGGTACAATTTGCACATACTGCACTTTGCACCTACAGATGGAGGTCTTTGTGAACTGGGACTTATGTTTTGTGAGGTGCTGCTCTTTTTGCTTTTCAGGCTTAAGGGTTCAGGGGCTTATGTACGCCACCTGGCAATCAGGGAGTGGCGCTGCTCCAGATAGCCATGCAACATCCCTTTTAGCCCGGTCACTGCATTTTCAGCTAAACCATATTTCCTGCAGAAAAGACTAACGCATCTGAATGATGTACTTTGTTATTATTTACTTGCAGGAAGGCTACTCCATTCTTCCTCTTCCCTGGCATAGTGGAACATAAGCTCCCAGCTTCAGTTTTCATACTTCAGTAATTATTAAACCTCCTCTCATCAATGATCACACCATTATTTTTAGCAAGTAAATATTAGTCACATTTCCTGCGGTTTCAAGTACCCTCCTGTGTAAATTAAATCAACTAAACTAGCAACATTTTGAGAAACGTGGAAAGCTTAGGAGTGCCGTTTCAAACGCCTATTTAGCAATATCGTGGAATATTTAATTATCTGCATCTTCTTATTTTTCCAAAAAAGGCATTGGTCCATGTGCAAATGTTTACCTTTTTCACAGATGATTAAAAGTACGTTATTTTCCTTATCGTCTTCTTTATTTTTTTTATCAAACCATGGCGAAAGAGTAAAATACGGATATGCCTGGTATGTCTTGTTTTTATAGTGAATACTTAAACAATGGTACATATAGTAAGTTTGGGAAAGGGGATCATATTTGAATAGTGGAGAATAGGTTTGGGGGTTAGGGAGGGGCTGTGGAGGATTTGAATTAGTAACAATTCCAAAATGAAACATTGGGGAATTAAACAAAGACGCATGAAACTAAAGGGATGTGCTAATGAACTATGATGAGTTCCTCGTTACTGCATGTGAGTTTGGCTTCAGGTCACTGATGTTTCTTGCCAACCTCTTCAAGTCACTTTTGTCTTGCCTTTTAATTTTACCACGCCATTGATCTCCGTCTCCAAAGTCTTAACACTACCTGAGCATCGCTTGTGATCGTAAGCCCTCCGAACCCATCTTGAATCTATTAAAAAAAGACCTCTCCAAATGGGGCTCAACTTTTAACATCAAAGATGTGTACAATTTCTTGCAGACTTTTAAGAGATTCCCCTCACTTCAAAAAGCTGCAAATGGTGACAGTTTCTCTCAAATCTTTTGGGACTTTTTTTTAACCAAGCAGAAAAATGACTCCTGGCCGCAATTTATTTGAAAATATATTGTTGAGGCGCATGGAGTGAAAACCAATAAATTCCCTCATTATAATGCTAGCCCTTTGTGGTCCTTGGCCTTCAGCTAAACAAGCCTCGGTCCAGTGAAGCTCTTCCAAGTCTCATATTAAATTAGAGCCAAGTTCAAGTGGCAATAAAATCCTAATGAAAACCACCTGAAACCATTTGCTGAGCACAAAGAAGAGTTCATCATCCAACAGGTACAAAGACGAATTGATACACCTCTGGTTTCTTGCTGTATTGGCAAATTGGGCCGGTATACATTAAGCAGTACAATGTTTATTGGAAATCGACCACCTTGTTTGACTAGTCACACTAGTATCAAAGACATCTTCCCGAATGCTACAATGTCAAAGAACCGAATTATAAATGGTTTCTTGCAATTATTCTTTCTTTATTTAATTGCTTTTTTATAATGCTTTAATACCTACCTGAGTTGGGTTTCTAAGCGTGGATCCGGGATTCAAACCTGTACTGCCCTGTGTGGTCTTGCTTCCAAGAGCAGCGCCTTGCCCCTGTGCTATCCTACGTTCACTCTGTTGAGATTAACACAATTCACTGTCATATGATACTGTCATATGATACTTCTATAATTCTCCCCAAAATAATAAACCAAATAATGGAGTTTATTTGGCAAGTGGTAGTAGACATGGTGGTAAACACATGCAATTCTGAACAAATAGGAGATGTGTGATCGTTACACTTGGACCCAGTAAGGGAAACAAGTCAAGGGAGGGCTATGATGGCACACTTCCACTTACTTACTACCTTACAATTTGTGTTATTACCTGGCATTGATGTGATATTTCAACAGTATGTGCATGGCTAAGGAGATTACTTCCCACTGAAGAAATGCAGTTTGAAGTAATGTAGGGATCATACATGCTGAAAAGAATTCAAATATGATGCCTGTTTCCCCAAAGTTATTGGCCCTCATTACAAGTCAGGCGGTGGACCATGGTGCTGTTAGCACCATGGTCCATGCCGTATTCCGCCATGGTGGATGGCGGAATTACCACCCCATTCCAAGGTGAGTGGGGCAGTAATTCTCCATTCACCATTTGCCCTTCCCCATTCCCATTTTTGCCCCATAGGGCATAATGGGGATGGGGAAGGCGCTAATTACGGCACCGTAAATTACGGTGCCGTAATTAGCACCAAAGTCGCTTAGCGCCTTGTACTTTAACGCCTGCAAAAAGCAGGCGTTAAAGTGTGAATCAGGCGTTAAGGGTTAACGGCGCCGACGGCGCCGTTAAACCCTTAACGCCTGACTTGTAATGAGAGCCATTGATTGCTGTCAATTTCTATGCACCGCTGCCCTATGGCAGGGCATGATGGTGGAAGCCTAGGGAAGTGCAACATTGAGAATCAGCCATAGGGAGTAGATCACTGAGATATAACTTGCAGAACCACAAGCTCAGTGGCTCAAACCTGTTTAAGATCCAGTCCTCCCATTAAGTTTTGGTGATCCCAGGTTCCCCAACCCGTTTGAGTACCAAAGAGACCACAAGACTACTAGAGTTTGTCTTGCGACTCTTCCTTCATGCGTGGGATACTATTGCAGTAGCGTCCAGCCGTTCTCTTTCTAGATGTACATTTTCCCTCTCTGACAGGCATGAAAGTGTTGCAGAGGTGACTCGTTGCTCAGCTGGCAACAGGCTGAAAGCACTGATGCTGGATCTTGCGTGCATTGCTAAAGACTCTGCACCTTGTTGGTCCGGCTTTTCACAGCCACCGCATGCCAGCATGCAGAGAAGGGATGTCTGTCAGAGAAGCCCATATGGCCCGGTCCCGGTAGTAATGAGGGCCAGGCTGCTCCGGGGCTGGTAATGAGCAATAGAGCCCAAGAAGCAAGATATGCAGATAATCACTGGATTCAGTGGTAAGCCAAGCGTCTTTTACAGGCGGCACAAATACAAGGCTTCTTACACTGTGGCCGGCTCTAGGTGCCCGGGTTGCAGTGCATAGTTTTCAGAGACGCAGAATGTAAAATGAAAGCGATTGGAGTTAGTTCACTATGCTGACTCATTTGCAGTACCCCTTGAGTCCCGCTGCCTGTGTGAGAAGTATTCATGGCATTTCTCAAAACAAATTATAATCATCCATATATAAACTCTATACGGACATTCCCACTTTTCGAGTTTGCACTGCAGCACGAGCTTAGTTCTGAAATCAACAATTTAAACCTGTCTAAGACTTATATTATCTTTAATACGTGTACGTGGTCATTTGCATTATTTTAATCATCTCTAAGCGATGTTCCACAGCACACATTGCACTCACAAAGACCACCAAACTGCAGGAGTATCCTGAGTCAGCCAGTTACACTAATGAGATGATCTAACCTTATTTATTTTACACATGGGGTACAGAGGATGGTAGAGGGCCGTCATGAATTAGTGTTTAAAAAGAAGGGCATAGTAACCCATTTTTTGCAACGAGCAGTTGGTGATTAATACAACAGCTGAGAGAGACACCAATCATTGCAGTTTGGTTGGCCAAAGGGCCTATGTAGATCTTTTTCTATCTGTAAACATAAATATGGGCATGTGGTGAAGTCCCAGGAAAATGAGATTTTCCCATCAATCTATAGGCGCCTGATGAAATATGCTGTTACCAGCAGCACAGGGGATACTCCATTTTCTGGAAGGGTATATATATATATATATTTCCAACTCTATAGGGTGGTGATGGGATGTGGCATTTATCTATAAGAGACCCATGAACATTCCAAGCACCTTGTAGGAAGAGAGTGATTTAAGAGGCATTCATGGCTGGCTTCCAGTTTACCACCAAAGGTAGAGGGGCAGCTTGGTGGATGCACCTGGTTGGCAGAGCATGATAACACTAAGCGGATTACATAACTGCACTGGGAGACTCAAAATAGCTCTGATGTCCTCCAAAATAGACTTGTGGAAAATGCATCAAGACATGGCAGTGGGACAGGATAAGTAAAGGTTAAATCCAAATGGACCGTCTCTTTCATGGCTTGAATTCCAAATCAACAATGATGGATTTAAAAGCATCTGAAACAACGTTACTGTGTACCATGGAATATATCTTTCCTCCCTAAATGGCTATGCTATTCTGATTGACTTGAATGGATCGGCCAGGTGGAGATCATTGCCCTACAAGTAAACTGATCCTGTATGGCCATGGGACGAGCAAGTGATGCAATCTTTGAAAAGACATCCAGAACAAATGTGAAACTATATCTCTATAGCAGTCTAACCATCTAAGATTTATCCACACCAAAATGGGTCTTCAGGAAGATATATATTTTCCCAGATCTGTGTGACCTGGTACTTATTCACATTTATAATGAGCCTAACAGATATGGTAAGAGCAACTCAGTATGACACCTTGATGTTTTAAAAACACATTTTGAAAATGTTGAGGAAATGCTATGTGACAATGTTGGTCTCTCCGGCATGTATAAATACATTGGGAGATTTTAATGTCCTTCAAGTACACATGGAAGAATATTTCTTAGATGAAGAGTGTTATGAATACAACCAATGAAGATTGAATCAGAGACAAAGGCATGTCAACATCTGCTGGAAATGTGTAAAACGGGCTTTCATACAATGAGTGGTCTAACTACCTTCTATACCTCAGCTGGTCAGACTTTTTTTCAGCAGTCACTGGATCACTGATTGACTATTGTATCATTAACATGGGCTCTTTGCAAAAAGTGGTTAATTCCAGATTTTACGATACACTGAGAGTGATGATAATCTTTTAATGTCCTTATTGGATTTTCGGGCAACTGTTTTCGATGTATGTGATGTCAGTGATGTATATTATAAATGTCTGACGAGATGGGTGTAAGACAAGGGGCTACTTTCTCTCTCTATCAATTAGACTTTCAAGCAAAGTGTAGCACAGTAGATCTGTGCCTTACCTTTTACATTCTTTTGGCAACCATCAGCTAAGAAACAAGTTATTGGGCCTCATTACGACCCTGGCGCTGACGGAATGAAGGGGGTCGGTACGGGACCGGCCCCCTTCATTCCGTCAGGGCCGATTACGAGGTTCCCTTTGCGGGACCCGGATCAGATGTCTGGTAAAACCAGACGTCTTTTCTGGGTCCCGTGAGGGGCAGAGGGAGGTAACAACGGGACACTTGTAATGTGCCCGTTGTTACCTCCATCCCCATTCCCATTGAGCCCTATGGGGGCTCAAATGGGAATGGGGAATGGTTCCTGCAAGGAGGAATTACCGGGTCCTCCTATGTCGGAATGACCCGGTTATTCCTCATTGCAGGAACCCAGTAATGGAGCCCGGTTTGGAGGAAGCCATGGAGCTAACAGCTCCATGGCTACCTCCAAACTCGTAATGAGGCCCATTGTATTTGACCTTGTTAGATGTGTTTACATCACATTGCAATAAGGATCATTGTCAAATGGCATGATGAGCGGTCAAAAAATCAAATTGCATCTCTCATTTAAGTATGCTTCCCCATATTGAAACCATTGTCTGTGATAAAAACTCGCCCTGTTAGCACATCTCTTCCTATGAAGAGATAGCTGTCTGCGTGAGGATGGTTTGCTAGAGCAAGGCTCTGCCACTTAGTTCTCTCTAGATGTTGTGTTTTACAAATTCCATTATCTCACATCATTGATTTTGGTGGCTAGGGCTGATGAGTGTTGTAGTCCATAACATTTGCCAAGCCGAAAAAAGGAAAGACCCCTGTGCTACAGGGATTGTACCAACGACAATGGAAGTACGCTATGGCGTGGCCCAGTTTGGTTTGATGCACAATGTAGGGAGCTATATTGGAGCTAATACATGGGCTTAAAAAGAGATGATAGTGCATTCATTATAAGGCATCATATGAGATTATTTAAGTCTTAACAAACTAAATAAAGCAAGAGTTTCAACCCAGGCAATGGAATACCCTCTATATATCGCCCCAGTGAGGGTTAAGAGATGACTTTGGAAGTTAATAGCTAAAGGTACTGGCAGTTCCCATTCTCTAAGTGTGGGAAATAATTCAATACAATGGCATAATGTATTTGCACCGCTTAACTGGCCGTTGAAGTGTTTAGGGGTATTTATATAATGGTTCTGTCAGTTCAGTAACCTAGCTATTTCAATAGAGAGTCGTCCTGAGACTTATATTATCATTACCCTTGATCAAATTCCCCCAGATGTAATTACTGCAAGCACTTGTTATAGCGAGGACTCCTTATAAAACGTGTATCCTTCCATTACGTCTGTCCTAGTGATTACAGTGTCCTGAAGAAGGCCACAATTATACCTGTTTTTTAAAAAAGGTCCTCAATCACTCCCTAATTGCAATTGCTGAGTTCCTTCTTAAGACTCCCATGTGAAATTATTTGGGAGAGTATTTTATAAATGTCTGGTGAGATGGGTGTATGAGAAGGAGGTACCTTTGTCTTGTCAATAAGACTCTCAAGCAAAGTTTATCAGAGTGGAACAATACCTAACCCTTTATCTTCTGATCGCAAAATCCCATCTACTAAGAAACAAGAAATGATCGGTGACCCTGTTAGATTCAGTTTGGTAAATTGCAGTCAGCTACAGATTTGTAAATTTTGTAAATTTTGAGACCCATGGCCAGTGTACCAGGCCATCATGGGTGACCACAGGATGAAGCAAGGCTGTGTCAATGTTTGCAACCTGTTCATTTTATAACTGTATGGTGTAGAGTTGTGTTTGAAAAAATATACACTTCAAGCACCTACAATGACAAATTGTCACACCTCTTGTATTATCCGTTATCCTGCATTAATCTTAAAGAATCACAATGGGCATTCCCTACATTTCTGTCAGCATTTGAACACTTTGTGTGATAACACTGATCTGGCATTAATGGTGCCAAAGCCATAGGCATGATTATTAGACAGCTCAAACATCCCGTGTTGAATGTTGTGGTCCAAGTCATGACAATAGAAGTGTTTCCTGTATTTGACTATTTATGGTGTTACATCAATGTGGGCAGCACACCTCAAAAAGGCCAAACTATGCATAGAGCAAATGACTGGGCGTATCCTTAATTCCATATGCAAATGGGGAAGGGTGCAGGTTATGGCTCCCATAAAAATGTACAACATCAAAGCAGATGTTAAAGCCCTTCATGGTTCAGAAATGTGAGGCTTGCACATGAGTAGTGATCTTAAGCACATTAAGAATGATTAAACAAATACATCTCTGTTGGGTGGCAGACAAGCCATATCAGCCTTGTTCATGATGAATGAAATATAGATTACATTCAAGCTAATTTTTTAAGGGTCTTTAATTTGTGAATTAAGTTTTGGAAGACTGATAATCATTATTTGTTTGGTAATTTGTTTGTAGAATGATGGTCCCTTGACAATTCCCAGTTGCTTAAAATATGGTATAGTGAAGCATAGCAGAACACAGTGTAGCATAACACACCTAAGAGAGCATAGAATTTCAAAGCAAGGCAGAGCATAACAAAGGCAGCACAGCATTGTCACAGACCAATACATTCCATAGTTTAGCATAGACCTTGATGTCCTTGGTCTTACCGAGACATGGTTCACGGCCATCTCTGTCACGAGCTTTGACACTCTCCTCCCTGATGGCTACAAGATCCTCTCAGCACCCAGATCCTCCCGGTCTGGTGCGGGGTAGCCCTGATCTTTCCTGAGTGGATTGCTGCCTCTATCATTCCCACTCAGACCTACTCTTCTTTTGAATGCCTTGTCTGTAGGCTTTCTCTCTCGCCTACCCATTCTCTTACTGTGGTTACCATCTATCGGCCTCCTGGTCAAATCACCTCCTTTCTCTCTAAGTGGGCAGACCTCTCCTCCTCCTTCCTGGCCGCTACCACTCAACTCCTCCTCCTCAGTGACCTCAATATACATTTAGACTCTCCTTTCTCCTCCTCTGTACTCTTCCGTGACCTCTGCGACTCCCTCTCCCTGTCCATCCTCCATTCTGGCCCGACTCACTCTGCAGGGCACACACTCGATGTTTTGATCTCCTCTGACCTCCCCCTCTCCATCCCTCTGACCACTCCTCTCTCCTGGAGCAATCACTCCCGCCTCTCCTCTCATCTCTCCATCTCTTCCCCCCATGCCAAGCCTACCCCAACACTGCCACCTCCCTTCTCGGACATTCGGCCCATGACGCATGTATCAGTTGAGGCTTTTGCCACCAATTTCTCTCCCCCCATCCACCTTTGGCTGTCCACATCCTGACACAGCCCTGTCTCTACTCTACTCTTCAATTTCTAATACGCTTGAAGCTCTTGCCCCTGTCATGAGGATCCGTTTGAAGTCCAAAGCCAAGTGCAATTCCTGGTATGACTCTGACCTAGCTACACTTAAATGTAAGTGTAGGGTGGCTGAGAGGAAATGGAGGACGTCCTGTTAATCCTCTGACAAACTGGCCTGTTGCTGCTACAAAGGCAATACTCTCTGTCCTCACCAAGAAGAGAGTCCACATTCAAGCTGGTGTCTCTGCGGCATCTAACAACTCGGCCGAACTCTTTAAAATCTGCAAGGAGCTGGCCAACCCTGCTGCAGTCTCTAGCCCTCCTGTTGCCTCCCAGGCTCTTTGCAATGCGCTTGCCTCTCATTTCATTTAAAAAACCCAGCACATCCTGTCCACCCTCTCCACACACGCCCCTCCTCTCCCCTCTCCATCTGTGCTTGCTGACCCTCCTTTAGCCACCCCCCTCCATTCTTCTCATCCTTCCCTCTTTTCTCCGCTGACAAGGTCGCTAGACAAGTCCTATCTATGAAAGCCTCGTCAAAACAGGTTCATCCCTGTTCCTCTAAAACCATCAAGGACAACATTGACACCCTTGCTCCAGCCCTTGCTGATTTTTGCAACCACTCCTTTGCCTCATGATCCTTCCCCTCCCCTCTGAAGTACTCATTTGTGCATCCTCTTCTCAAGAAACACACAGCTGATCCTTCTTGTCCAGCTAACTATCGCCCAATATCCATTACTCCCTTTATGGGCAAACTCCTGGAAAAGTTGGCCATCTTTAAGCTTAACCTTCATTCCAATTCTGTTGGCTGTCTCCATGACAACCAGTCTGGCTTCAGAGCTGCCAGAAGCATGGAAACTGCTCCCTCGAACATCTGTGAAGATCTGCTCTCCAACCTTGACTCTAACATTCCCTCTGTCCTCATCCTCCTCGATCTCTCTTCTGCCTTCGACACGGTCATCCATACCACCCTGCTCAACCGTCTCCATGAAAATCACTGATGAGGCTCTGGGCTGGTTGACCTCTTTCCTCTTAGATCAACCCTCCCAGGTCCAACTTGGGTCCTTCCTTTTATCCATCTTCCTCTCTACCTGTGGTGTTCCCCAGGGGTCTAACCTCTATCCCTGGCTTTTCAACCAATACCTGGCAACTCTCACCCACTGCATTGCCACTTTCTGCTCAAATTTCCAATGCTACACTGATGACACTCAACTCATTTTCAGGCTGCCCTCTGCCACCTCCACTCCCTCTCTCATCTCTGATTGCCTAACTGCCATTCAAGATTGGTGTGCCGCCAATGATCTTTGAATGCCAGCAAGACGGGGATACTCCTCATCGGCACACCTTCACCATCCTTTCCCCTCACTCTCTGGCCGGTCTCCCTTGGCCCTCCTCCTACCCCCACCTGCAAGGCTAAGAACCTCAGTGTCATCTTTGACACCACCCTTTCCTTCCCCGCCCACATCTCTGAGGTCTCGAAAAAGTCAAATTTCCTACTGCACCTCCTCAGAGGTACTCTGCCTTTCCTCTCCTTCCTCCAGACACTCATGGTATCCCAAGTTCTGGTTCTCTCTAGGTTGGGCTATTGTAACAGCCTCTTTCTAAATCTACCTGCCTCTACTCTCCGCCCTCTGCAACTAATCCAGAACAGGACTGCGAGACTTGTCCTTGGCCTCAAGCCCTCGGATCGTATCTCTCCAGCTCTGAAATCTCTCCATTGGCTCCCAGTGGATGCAAGGATTAAATTCAAAACCCTCTGCATTGTCCATAAGGATTTCTGGGGCCTGGGTCCAAAATACCTTCAGCTATCCCTCCGCAAATACCTCCCCTCTCAAGCTCTCAGCTCCTCTACCTCTAACTCCCTAAGGGTCAGTCGTTTTTCAAAGAAACGAGCTGGGGGTAGATCTCTGTCTTTGGCTGGGGCCTCCCTCTGGAACAGTCTCCCTGCCACTCTAAAACTTGAGGAGAACTATTTCCTGTTCCGGAAGCATCTCAAGACCTTCCTCTTTTCTTCTGCCTTCGCTCCCCCTCTCCCCTGCTGATCTGTCCTCTCTTGGCACCGTGCACCTGGCCACCCTCTGTCCTCCGGGCCCAGGTATCTGCTCACCCTGCCACCCTCCCGCACTGCCTCCGGGCCACCCCTTGCACTGGGGTCTGTATCTGTACCCATACAGCCCCCCCCCTTTTTTTCTTGCTGCACTTATCATAACTACCCTGACTGCTGCCTTAAACCTAGCACATTGCTGGCTGCACTACCACTGTTTTTTGCCTTTATTATTTATTTATTGGTATTTATCTGTTTCTTCTCTGTTTCGCACTTTCCACTTCTCCCCCCGTCCATGCACTTTTCCTCTCCCTCTCTTCCAAGCACTTGCGTGTTCTCAATGTCACTGGGCCTAGTAATATCGCTATTTTGTTCTCCCCTGTTCCCCTCCCTTGCCTTGTCGCGCACTTGTGTACGAGCGCAACAGAAATAAAATATCAATACAATACAATACAATAGCACACATATATTATTGCAATGCAGCGAAATAGCACATCCGAGGTAGCCGTGTTCCAAATAAGACATAGTGAATGTCTCACACGCCCACACAAACGCACACACACCAGATGTACAAACACAGACAATAGACTTGAACAGCTTTAATGAAAGTTAACATGTTGTGCTTCATCATTTCAGCTATAATTACATCTCTGTTAAAATACATTTTAAATATGCAAAATTCATGCATAGTGCAGTCAGCTCTATCAGATATTAGAAAACTGATCAGGGGACACCCAGCTAATATTCTGTTTCTAATGGACTGATGCACATACACCAATGCTGGAGAACGGCTGAATTTCCTGTGAGTCACACAAATGATAGAAGGTGCAAAGTTGAAACAACAACAAAATGCGGTCTTGTCAAGTGTCAGGCAAAAGAAATAGGTGTCGGACAAACAAATTAGAGGTGTCAAAATCTATTGAAAGCAGTACTCAATAAAAAAAATGCGTCGAGCTAAATATTCCGTGCCAGCAGCAGCAGTGTCATCACAATCTAAAACATGTTTGTCTTGATGGTCAAGAAGGTTACTCAAGGGGAGCAGCAGAATTCGGGACAAATTCAACGGTATATATCCTTTTAGCTGTCAGCACATAGAGCATGTGTGTGCAAAGGTTCATGGGCTGCATCACATGACCTGCACAGGTGGCATTGCTCTTTACCCCATATATGGTCTATGTATTTGCAAGATTCTGGATCATACAAGGTTTTTTGTATTAACTCTGCACTATATGTACCCTTATTGTGCTCAGGATTACACAAATGTTAGTGTAGGGTGGTGCTGAACATTTGCTTGTCATGGTCCAGGGTAATTTCTTAATTACATTTTTGTATACAGTGCCTACACCACTAACGTATGCATAAATGGTGACAGACTGTCCTTTCTCTACATCTTTGTTAATCTTTTCTTCTTTGAAGTATTGTTGACTTAATTATTTCCATCTACAATTCTCACAAATTCTCCCCTCTCCTCCATCTCCTTTGTTACCCTCTCTTCATCACTCCTTCTTTAGTTGTTACTTTGTTTCCGCATGATTTAAGGAAGGGAGTAGAAAGATAGATTGAAAGTAGGGTAACTTAGTACCTAGGTTCTGTGTGATTGCGTAAGCCTGCACTGTCAACTGTTCTACCACCCTTGATCCAGCGGTCTGGCAAGTAGAGGCTAGTATGCTTTGATAGGAAATAACCTCCACAAAAATCCAACAATGAAAAATAAGAACCGTTAGACATGTTATCTGTTTACATGCAAAATGTTTATTTGCTCCAAGTAACCATTAACTCATAGCAATCACCACCACCAACAATAATTAATTTGATCCTGGTTGGAAATCAAAACTGTTGTCAGTAATGCAATTGTAGCGGATGTCGCGTCTTTCAGCATCATTCACAAAAGCAGCAGGTCTATAGGTCAGCAATTCTGGATGCACTCTCAATTCTGTTACCCAAATGCCTCAAAAACAAATAGTCTATTTTGTCCCTTCTATTTCTATTTCACTCACCCTTCCACCCTCGTCACTCTCTCTGTCTTCTACACCCTGCAACCTGAGTGCTGTCTTTGACTGATCTCTTTCCTTCATACCACAATAGTCTAACATTCATTTAAAAAAAAAACTGTTTGGAGGTCGAAAAAGGCAAAATAAAAAAGGCTGTTACGGTTGGAATGTTTTGCAAAAGCTTGCAAAATTTCTAATGTCTAAGGAATTCGAAGTTCAAAAACATTTATGCACAAGTATATTTATATACACATCATTTGGGGTTCGACAAGAGTTGTGTTCCTCCCTGATATTCCCATGTTGTGGAAATGTGTTTGCAGTTGAAATAGGGGGGCATAGTTTTGGCAAAAGAGGATCATATGTTGACGATTAATGTATACAATCCCCAGATGGTCACTGCACTGCTGACACTTTGGTGATGTGAATACCATTATAACAGCTTGGGCAGTGACTGAGAATGAGATGTTACTGTTGGGAGGGGATTTGAATGCACAGTGTGGATAATCTACCTCCAAGGGGAACTACAAAGTAATTGCTGCAAGGGGTGTCAAATAGACGAGATTCCCAGAGGAATGGGAACTGTCAATTATTGTCATACGCCGGCTCCATCATCGCCTGTAGGACAGGTGGAGACATGTCCACCATTGAGGAGTGCCATTACGTTCCTCTCCTGAACGTCAGCTACGGTCTAGTTGTTTTCAAGATGGCTGCCGCCAGCTTCAAGACCGGCTTTCAATCGCCGCGGTTCGCTTTGCAACTGCCATAGGATTTCTCCTTCGTTGCCACGCTCCTGTCTTTTTCCCTTGGCTTTGCTGGGCCCGCTTTCCTTGGTCTTCTGACCCGCTGTTTCCCCTTGTTCTGTTTCCTTCTGTTGCCTCTTTCCTTTGCCCTGTCTCTTTCCTTCTCTGGCTCTGCCTGCGCTGCCCCTTCCCGGCTCGGCTTCATGGCTCTCCTCCCCTCTTCCTCTCTTTCCCCTCTGCGGTCCCTTACCTTCAGGGTCTTCCCGTTCAAACTATTTGTCTTCAGTGGTCTTCTCTCCAGACGGACTTGAGCATTTGCTTCCGGATCTCTTTCCTTGGATCCATACACACAGCGCCTGACTTACGGTGCGCGCTAAGCAGCTGGAAGCCTTATTCCATTGTCATTGCATCTAGTGTTTCACATGCCGTCTGCATAGCGGATTGCCATCTTAGCCTCTGTTCTGCGGCAGGCCGTATCTTCATAAAAAGAAATCTCTCCTCAAGATTAAAGGAAGCAAGAAGAGCTCCTTACAGGAAGACCTTAGAACAGGTGAGGAGTGGGGGCTAAGTTCTGAGAGCAATAGTGACAGTGACAAAAGTGACAATTATAAATGGAAGGACTCTTAGTGATATTCCTGGGAAGCCTACCTGGAAATCAGGTGATAAACGTTCCACTTTAGATATCTATGTGGTAATCCAACATTAATGGAGTTAGTAAAGGACCTAAAAGTGTGAAACACCTCTTCTAGCGACCATTCTCTAATATAATTACAACTATTCATCCCCATGTGGTCATCTGGTGTAAATGGCACCAGTGCGCAGAGTACCAACCATGGGGGGAATCGCCCCACATGGTCTGCTGGCAGCATGCGCAAGGTCAGTAGGGAATTGCATCATAAGGTGGAAGATGTCCTTGATGTCCCCAGCCTCCTAACAGCCGACGTACTTGAAGCCTGGTTAGCCCAAATTGCATACAGATTTGGATCTGCCAAGGGCAGTCCTCGGATTTCCACGGACAGGAAGTTTTTTTCACCCTTATAATCTAGCCATTAAAAAGGAAAAGTGGAAACTGCATAGATAACTAAGGCAAGTTGCCAAAAATAACAACCCTGTACATTTTAGGCAGTCCGAGGCCAGAAGGCTAAACAATTTGTATTGAAACTGGGTGAAAATGAGGCACTAAGCAGGGCGTTCAGCAGAAGGATTATAAGATGGGACCGAGGGGAGAACGATGAACATTTGATGAAGTTACATAATTATCCTCCGGTGGCACAATTGGTACACAGGTATTTGAAACCTCAATTATATATATTGAAATGCCCTAATTCATTGGTGTGTCAATTCTGACTGCAATTACGCACTAACTAACTTCCTGTATGGGCAACCTGTGGGACAAAATGGAAGTTACCCCCCAGAAGTACGGTTCTGTAAAATGACACATAACTATGACTCAAAATAAATCACCACAATTTTGAGTCTACTGTCTTAACACTGATTCGAATGCACCACACAAAGCACTTTATAGGGTATGGCAGAATGTATTGAAACACCAGGAAAATAACTGTCAATAACTCTTTGGTTTTGTATTCAGGGCAGTATAGATTTGACTATATTTTAACGGATAGCTGTTTAATCAATAATATGTATTGTTTTAAAAAATGTAATGTAATTTATTTAAATGTATACAGTTTTTAAATTGTGACATGTTATATGATAGTTTAATGAAATGTGTTTGTCTATTTAATGCATTGTAAAAGTTTCTTTGGAACTATATACAGTGCAACTATATATATATATACATATATATATATATAACACGGCCTACGGCAGTGGCAGTGTAGTTATGGTTAAGTTGCTCACGTCATAGGAAGAGCACTTTTTGGGTGGCTTACAACTTCGCTCCCCCTGGATGTATCCTCACCAAACTTTGCAAAAAAAAAAGTATATGCCCGGTCAGGATTTTCTTGCAGGTTTGGTGAGGTTTTGTCAAGAGGGGGGAGCAAAGTTATAGCGGGTCACAATTTCTTTTTTTTTTCCCATAGACTGAATGGAAAAAAACGTTGCTGATGCCTACAGCCCAAACCGCTGGACGGATTTGCACCAAATTTGTGGCAGAAGCGGCAAGTTGGTCCTGAAAGCTTTTGTAAATTTGGTAGAAATCCATCCAGTAGTTTTTTTTTAAAACGACCAAAAGGTACGTTCCTAAAAATGTGAGATATCTGGGTTCGGTCCATGGACTAATTTCCCTGTTCGGTCTGCGGACAGGCATCCGATTGGCTTAGAGTTGTCAGACGCGTCCACTGATTGGATGGTGAAAAGCGTGAATTGCGGCAGATTTTCGGAAACACCTGCCATGTTGGATTTGCGGACTTTGGCCGATGTCCGTGGACATCACGTTAAAAACATATAAAAAACACAACATTGGCGAGACCACCATGGGGCGCAGACTTAATGGAAGCACAACCCATTGTATTATCCAGTTAAGCATTCAGCAGCACCAGAAACCAATCAAGTAGCAGCAGCACCAGAAACCAATCAAGTAGCAGCTGAGTAATTCTTATCAAAAACCGCAGGGGCTGCAGCGTTGAAATCCACACCTCGGTGTCGCTCCCCCAGGCCTGGCAGCTGGAGAAAGAAAAATGGCGGCTGCTATTGCCGTATCAGACCAGTGAGAGGTGAACGGGCTCACCCCTGAAGGAACCGGGAATCCGCAGACCTGAAGTCGAGAGGGGCCCAACGGCGTGCGGCTCTCCAGGGTTGTGCGGAATGAGGACGAGAGGAGCCTGGACCCAGCCACAGCCCTCCACCCCTCCCCCATTCACTGGCGACAACACCAGGTGCAGGACGAGTTTGCTAGGCCGGATAGCCTAGGGAAGGTATGCGGACAGAGGCAACAAAGTGTGTCCCACCTCCCCTCTTTAGCGGCCGGTGAGAACCAAGCAGATCTCTCCAGCCGTAGCAACACGCTAGCAGAGGGGTGTCCCCTCCCCTCCCAGCCATTCGGGAGGCAGGTTGCATCTTCTCCCATACACACTAGCGACAGCCCACGCATCCACAGCAGCGTTGCCCCCCACCCTCCGTGAGGTCCGGGGCCGAAACGGTGAATGCACCAGCACATTGGGAAGTAACTAGAGAGCCCCCCGTCCATCTAAGCCCTGCGATAACTCAAGCGCAAAGCAGAGATCTTACAGGAGCCGGATTTAACGAGCAAAAGTAGGACTGCATACACACACAGTCACCTGCAGCAATCGTTAAAGTAAGTCTCCTGGACTCAAATCTAATGACATGGACATATGATCTCCTCGTAAAAACTGTGGTTAACTCGCCCTGAGAACCTACACAAAGAGCCCGAAGTCTGGGCCAGCTACAGGGGCTAAAAACCAAGAATCATATATGTGCCCTTTGGAACCCCTGACTATGTTACCGGCCTCCAACTGCCAATGTCAGCCCGCCCAACACCAGTTAACCCAAGAACATTAAGAAGGGGAATTGCCGCCAGCCCCCCGTGCCACAATTTGTGCAGCCGCTGAGGCACTGGTGCTGACCTCACTACTCAACACGGGACAGCCCCTAAACTAGCACAGAGGCCGGAGCACAGCCATCACATTCGGCTCAGTGGAGCCCTCTCGAGAGGTAGAGTCCAGGAGTAACTGGGGGCAAGTCCAGAGGGGGAAAAAAGGCGGTAATTGCACCAAATGTAAACCCCACCAAAGAGCAAACCACCAAAGAAGCAATATCTGAAAGTGCATGGACCCTCTCTGCCGATTCGAGACAACTGCATAGGTTACACCCCCCTTTTTGGCGAGGATCAGGTGGCCTTACACCTAGGAAAACCTCCGGCCAGACAGTTTTGGCCCCCCACGCTGCAGCAGCGGTAAACCGACTCGACCAAAGACAAAGCTGAATCCGTGTACCCTAGCAACATTGCTGAAGTTTTACTGATCAGGCATGACCATGGAACCAGAGGAAGTCCAGAGATCCTTGGACATTCGAGGCAATGATCACAACAGCGCTACTAAATCAGACATACGGCTCCTACTGGGTGAAATTAAATCGATCAAATCTAGTCTCACAGAAACTGTCTCGGACTTAAAAAACGAAGATGGCTAAAGTGGAAGACCATTTGGAGGCAGTCGAAAGCAACCAGCAGTCAGGAGACATTGCCAATATGCAGTATGAAGCCCAGCTCTTGGATCTAGAACAGAAAGAATGGGATATGGAGTCAAAGATCGATGATCTGGAGAATTGGGAGCGACAATCTAACATTCGTATTGTGGGCCTGGAAGAGGTACAGGGAGAGACTCTGACGGGTCTGAAAAGTAAGGTCAAATCCCTAATTATGTCCCTGTACAGTGAAACAAATCCCCCCAAGCTTGAATTTGACAGGATGCACAGGGCAGGCGGTCCACCAAGAGGACCCACTCAGTCCTCATAAAGTGTCACTACTATGTGCAGAGACAGGACATTTTGCTGAAAGCAAGAGAAAAAGACGCAATAGAATTCCAGGGTTCAAAAGTGAAACTGTACCAATACCTCTCAGCGATGACATTAGAAAAAAGAAGAGGATGCTATCCCCTCACGGTTTGGCTTCAGGAAAGGGGAGTGAGGTACCGACGGGGCAACCCTTTGTCCCCTTTGTCTGAGCTCAGCAGAGAGGAAGTCAGGATAATCTCAGTGGAAGCGGCAGAGCGAGCCCTCCAACACCTCCAAGGTCCCATCACAGGTTCGGACACTGACACCCAAAGATGGCCCACGGGACCTCGACGAGAAGCAGCGCCCAAACCTCCCTAAAGATTAAGAATTGTTGTCTCAATCTATGCAGCTTTTTGCAAGACCGTTCTTTCTCTAGGCTACCACTTTAAGTTTCTGGTGCAGTCCACCAACCGATGACTATCAATACGAATCTGGGGTTGAGTGAGTTTTCATGTGGTTATTGCATACTGTTCCCCACGTATGTTGTTTGTCTTTACACACATGTTATTATTCCTAGTTAATGCCTGGAGAGTGGTCCCACCAGTGTGGCCCTTCTTGATTTAGGGCGTCTCATGTTTTCTCAGATGAGAATGCGCCCAGTAGCATCTTATAAGGGTGCGAAGGGGTGGGGAGAGGGAAGATACACTCACCTGGATAAAACGACAGGTCCGATCCACAATACTATTTCATACACACACGTTGTATTGTTGCAGCAAGTCTTCCACTTCCCTGCGAAGGGAAGGGGTCGGCCTCCACGCAAATCACAGGGCAACGGGGCTTCAATCGCAATCCTCACTTTTTGATATGTCTTGGTCTGACGTGAAAGGCCTTAATTCGCCGCAAAAAAGGTCACTGCTAGCACAGCAGTTTAAACAATCCAAACTGGATGTACTGTTTATACAAGAAACAAAGTACATCAGCGAGGGAGAATGAAAGATTGTTGGAAGGAACATTGGAGACATGGCGTGGGCCTCCAGCCCCCTGAAGAAGAGCGGAGTGGGCATCCTGTTGAGAAAATCCCTGGGGCTACAGATAGAACTCATACACAGAGATACCGTAGGAAGATATGTAGCCCTCAAGGGAAAGTTAAGAACACACACTATTACACTCTGCTCTGCCTACGCACCCAACCAGGGACAGTCCAACTTATTTGAACCTTTGTTTGATTTTTTTGAAAACTGGAGGGAAGGTACACTGGTCTGTGGGGGGGTGTAATGTAGTGTCGGAGCAGGAGCGAGACTGGCACCTGGTAAGGCAAAACACCCACCTGCCTAGCAGCCTCCAAGGGAATATATTCCTGAGCCAGTGGAAGGAACATCATCTAATTGACACATGGCGCACAACTCACCCGGAAGAAAAGTCCTTTACCTTTTTCTCCCCTCCGCAGCAAACTTTCTCGAGAATAGATTATCTCTTGCTAGGGGCAGAAAGCAAAAGCGACATCCTAAGATCATCCTTAGAAATGGTGGTCTGGACTGACCACAATTTAAGCACGCTGGACCTCGATTTGGGGCCCCTCCCAATGCCAGATCGAAGATGGGTCTGCAATGACTTTCTGTGCAGGGACCCAGTGTTCAAAGAAACTCTCTCTGATGCCATCACAAGCTTCTTTGAGATGAACTACATCGATGGAATGTCTCTGAACATGGTTTGGGAAGCAGGGAAGGCCACAATAAGAGGGATCCTAATACCAGAAGGGGCAGCCAATAAAAGACTCAGGCAGCTCAGGGAAGGAGATCTGAAAGCAGACATTTCCCATCTGGAATGAACCCTTAGGAACCACTCCCCCCCCCCACAATTAGGACATAGTGACCCAAATTAAGGGGCTGAGGGAAGAACTAAAGGATATATGGAATAGTAAAGCGCTAACGTAACTTAAATACCTCAAGTAAAAATGTTTCGAGAAAGGGGACAAAGCCTATACGATGCTAGCCAACAGGCTTCAAAAGCAGAGAGCGGACAGAGCAGTACAAAATTAACGATGAGTCGGCGCTCCCCTAACGACCCGCTGGAAATTGTCAACCATTTTCAAGGTTCTATTCAAAGCTTTATATAGCAGAAGGCGATAGTGCCCCCTCAGCAATCGAGGGATACCTAGCTGCCCTCACCCGCCTGCCGATCACAGAGGAACACCTGGACATGCTAAACGCCCCGATTACCACCATAGAAGTGCAAGGAGCCATCTCTGCCCTTAAGGCGGGCTCGGTACCAAGGCAAGAAGGCTACATGCCATCCTTCTACAAAATGAACTCCACTACTCTCACCCCTTTTCTCACCAAACTATTCACCTTGATACTTGCATCAGGGCATGCCCCCAAATCATTCACTGAATCTAAAATCATTGTTATCCCTAAAGAAGGCAAAGATTACCTAGAATGCGCATTTTATCGCCTAATCTCCCTCATCGATGTAGATGCGAAAATATATTCCAGCATCCTGGCCGCCCGCCTGGCACTAGTCCTTCCCCAACAAGTCCATTCTGATCAGGTAGGGTATGTGAGAGGTAGGCAGGGAGCGGACAACATCAGGAAGACCTTAGACCTCATGGCTACTGTTCGAGAATCCGGTGACAGCCCTCACCTACTATCAGTTGATGCGGAAAAGGCATTTGTCCGCGTAGAGTGGCCTTTCTTATGAGCAGTCCTGAAATGGGCAGCGCTGGGAGCCGTGTGGACACAAGGAGCTAGAGCACTGTAACAGACAGCCTAAGCCAAGGTCTCCAATAATTGCACCTCCTCCAATCCCTTCACTCTCACACGTGTCACTAGGCAGGGCTGCCTGCTCTTCCCCTTAATCTATGCCCTCGCTGTAGAACCTTTTGCCTAAGCCATTCGATCTAATCCCATGATTCATGGTATCCTCAGGGGAGACAAGGAATACAAATTGGCCATGTTTGCCAATGATATCTTACTTTATCTCACCCAACTATTAGAATCCTTCCCTGCCCTCTTCTGAGAATTGTCGCAATATGGTGCCCTATCAGGCTTCCGAGCTAACCTTCAAAAAAACATAGCAGTCCCCCTAAAAATGAATGTCGAACTATTGGAACTCTTGAAGATGAACTAGTGCTTTCAGGTAAAAACCCACTCTGTCAGATACATGGGTGCAAACATTACGGTCTCTCAGATCTCTTTGAGGCAAATTACGTCCCCCTATGAAGACCATCCAAAAAGATGTCAACAGATGGTCCAGATTACCTTTGTCTTGGGCAGCACGCCTCACCTCCATAAAAATGAATGTCCTGCCAAGATTTTTGTTTTTGTTCCAATCCCTTCTGATAATCATCCCAGAACCATTTTTTACAGAGGTAAAACACACACTATTGAGGTTCCTATAGGCCGATAAAAAGCCCAGGATTCAGTACTCTCCACTATTTCATCCCAAAGAGTTGGTGGGTATGGAATACTCAGACCTAAAGGAATATTACAGAGCTTCTCAACTCCGGGTACTGCCGGACCACCTGTGGGAAAATTCTGAAAAACAGTGGGTTGCAATAGAAAATTATATTTTCGCAATAGTTACATTGGGAGAATGGCTGTGGGTCCCCCTACCAGCCATGATGCAAAGAATCAAAGAGCACCCCATCCTAAAAGTGTTGTGGTCCCTCCAGCTCGCGCCATGCAGGGGGTCACGACTTGGCCCTCTCTCCTCAGCTGCATTTGTTCCCCCCCATCCAGGATCTGTTGAGTGAGGTTCCGCGTTTTCAACCTTGGTATGAGGCTGGGCTTGCGCAAGCCGGGCAGATGTGGAAAAAGGGTTAATTCATCAACTTAGAGGAATTATAGGAAGCCCTGCAGGGTGTCAAGGTGACACCCCATGCCTTCCCTCCAGCTAAGAAGTGCCCTGAGCGACAGTCTTTGGGGCAACTCTCTGAAGCTCCCCCTGACTCAATTTGAGCAAATACTTAGCGCCCCCAAACAACAAAGGATCTTGTTGCACGAATGTACAAATCTTTGCTCACTAGAGGCCACCTTAAATTAGGTGGGAAGCGGAGCTGGGACTAACAATGGAAGGCTATATAGAGGGCGGTGTGGACATCATCCATCTCTGTACAATATAAAATGCACAATGCACTCCTACTGGTAAAGAATAACAGGCAGAATGGCTGACAAATCCCTGTGTGTTTACTACTGAAATAACATAGGTAATCCTTAGAAGGTTAGATTGTGAAAAGAAGTTGCTGTAGCAAGTTTTTGGCATTTTGGTTATTAATAATGGGTCTCGTCACAAGTAGTTGGTGTTGGTGAGTCGGGCACTCCTTATTTGTACAGTCAATTGTAACTAATGTTAATTCAATAGTATAAGTTTGGGGTGCAAACCCACTATAGAAGGTGCTTCTGTGATACTGCACCTGAAAGAACCAGAAAGAAAAAGACCTTGGCCGTGTGGCCAGCAGTGCGGGCTGCACACCCTTATTCCACTACTCAGTGACGTAGTTCAAAAATAATCGTAGAAAAAATTCTCGAATTGATTCCTTTTTTCCAAGAGAAATTTTTAATAAATCAAACTTCATTCGCTTGCTTTAAATCAAAGATACATTATAATGGCAGAATTCATCACATCTGCGGCCTATGCATTTCGGGTCGAAAAACCCTTCTTCAGGGCCTGTGATTACACCTTTTCTTATAATACTCGGTCTCAACTGTCTTCACATAATTCCATATTGCGAACAAATCAACATTGCATTAAACAATCAAACACAAATATCATAATTCACCAACATCAATAAAACATTTGCATATCAACATATCAGATGCATATGTCAAAGAAGAAAAAACACAGTAGCAATAATACATTACCCCATTTCCATTCGGATGATGCAAATCCCATGAACCATGTCAAGGTCGGAAAATGTTGAAAATAAAAAATAAAAAAATAATAACAGAAAACGAAAATAATGTAAAATCATAATAGAGAAAAAAAGAAAGTAATCATCAGTGCGGTGTCCACAGTATACCTCAATGTATCCATAACAATATTTAACTCTCAATACGTCTGCCAAAACGGTATCACTAACCTTCAAAACGTCAGAACTCAAAGAAAAACCAGCACGTCCACCCGTGCGGAAAGAATATCTGATCAGCAGTCGTCTCTGTAACGAGAACGGCCGCGTGTTAGATGATACATTCCGGCTACCCATTCAAAACAATACAATATCTTCAAGTGCACCAGTTACTTACATATTTCGTTAACCAACTATATTCTTCAGGACCTGGTTGGTCCGACTGTATGCCTGCCACTTTCCCATGCGGTCATGTCCGCAGGAGACTAACGCATGCAACTCGGTCTCTGTAATGAGATCGAGCGCGTATAAGTACACTTAAGTTATTCTGCGTGCTATCCTATTTGTGTTCCTATTCCATTTCACTTACTTGTAACTATAATAGCAGCAATCTGCCGGAGCTGAGCGCGTTGACACGCTTCCTCGGCAATGTCTGTAGAAAAGTGTTGTGGCAGCAACCTGTTGCTAAGGCTACCATTGCTTTGTATAGAGCGGCCATTTTAGAATCAAACAAATGACTAGCTTTCCTCTCGCTTGTTAGGCAACCATATTGGAACAATGTGGTAATAGATGAACCCTAATGTTGTAATAAAACGGAATTCATTCCAATCCGTTAAAAAGACATAACATAATGCTTATGGACAAAATTGGCACTTGCTGCAAATTGTGGTAAAATAAAAATTGTCAAAAAGTAACAAAAATTAATAAAGATAAAACCACAATAATACAAATAATAATAATGAAAAATAAATAATAAAAATGAATAATGAACATAAATATCAAAACCAAACAGAATAAACGAAAATAAAGCTCAAAGATCCATCAAAATGCAAGAAGCATTTCCCTTCCTGTATTCATACTAATGTGCCCAAATATTCACATTTCAGTGTTACACAACCATAAAACACAATAGAATTGTTCATAAAAACAGCTAAGATCTAGCTCCTAGTTCATTCCATCTGGAGCGATCAACCCCATCCTTTCTATCCATTGCGCCTCTTTCTGGGCTCTCAATTTCTTCATGTTTCTGTTTTGGCCTTTGGTTGGTATAACTTCCAGAACTGCAAACTTGAGTTGAGCGACAGTGTGTCCACTGTCATGTCTCGTCACAAGTAGGCCACTTTGTACTCTCATCTGAAGCACAATGTAGTAGTATACAAACAGTAAAGTTGCCTTACCAAATGATTGGTAGAGTTCACTGTACGTTGACACACCATAACAAAGAGCTTCCCCATCACACTTGTGCACACATGCACACTGCACACATAGATTGGACAACAGAGCAAAGTATACTTTTTTTCTTAACAGACACCAAAGAATGCCTACCAAAAAGCAACTCCGTAGAAAGGAACGCAGAATTAGAGCAAAGAAAAATAAAGGTGCCCAATGTAAGCATCCACCAGTTGTAGAGTGTGTAGAGAATCTTGGTACAAACCAGCTAACGCAGTTGGGTAACATAATAAAGGAAGTCTCAACTACCGAAAATGTACCTCCTCCATCAAAAAGTGTCACAAAGCACAAAAATGTTGTCAAAAAAACAGCTAGTGAATCAATAAAGGGAGAAACACAATTCAACCCTAACATTCACTATCTCTACCTATAGGGGTATAAACATTTATTTAATAAAAGAGATAGGACAAAGCAATAATAAACTCAATGGTTAATACTAAGACCCTACACGTATTGCTAACTCGAAGACGTGTACTCATATCTTGAAAAAATAGATAAAGTACGAAAAATACAAAAATACAAAAATATGTACATTTATTATACAAGAGAATAAAGTTCATAATTGAAAAAATAAGATGAACAAAATAAGAAAAGACCCACAATATAGCACAGCAACTGATTGTAAGGAATACAATAAAATGATTCAATACACATAAAAACCATTATACATAAAACATGTACACCACATTACAAAAACACAATCAAAGCAGCAAATCACAATTTCCTAAAACAAATGTGTTTCAAACAATGCATATATTCCCATGCATATATTCCCAAAAAACGGCTGCCAGTACAGCTAACAGTGTTCCTAATAATCCTGATAGTGTAAGAAGAACCCATAGTAAAAAAAGTATTTTAGCAAAAATGTGTCGTCACAGAGTCCTTCAGAATCTACTAAGAATAGGACCAAAATCACCCTCACCCCTTAAAACGTACCGTAGAAAGTTAATTCTACAAGCACTAGTGGACAGTGCAATCCTTCCCAAAAGGAAGTTGTTCATATTAGTGTTAAATATGATGAAAGCACTAACAAAACTAAGTACCAAATTACAAAAGAAACTCAGCAATAAACAGAATGTGAACAAAAATAATTTCTTGCATGTGCATGTGCAGTGGTGAATGGAGTCACACAACAACCACAGAGCCATATTTTAATGAAGAAGCATACAAACAAAATCAAACAAACACAATTGTCATCCATAGCAGTGGACGAGGGTATGAGAAAATCAATACTACCATCATGGAACAAGAAACACTGCTTACAAAACTATCTCCAGAAAACTCAAAATTACCTCTCGATTCAGCAGAACCACACTGTCCAGTATACAAATGGCCGTGCACATCAATGTGTGCCATTCCAAACAAAGCTTTCAAATCTTTATGTCAGTTCCTCAATCAATATGTAAAAGGTAAAGACAAAAGTAAAATGAAAGTGCTGCAAAATATGGATATTTGTGCAGTGCGGAAAGACACAGGACTAAAAGGACATTCATTAGCCTGCATTTCTGAACCTATTTGCAAAAGTACTTTCCATGATATCAAAAGAATATCAGTACATCATTCCAATGTAAGAAATTTAGTGTATAAAATATACCATGCAGAAAGTCCAGCTTCAGAATTAGGCAATTTAAATACCACTCTTCTACATGGTACACCCAAATACTTACAAGAAGAAATGGACCATATTCAGAAAAAGTATTTTGGAAGTGAGAGCCACGTAGAAAATGCAACAGTTTTAGAACATAGTAGCGACAATTCTGCACATAGCAACCTTCTACAACACACATACAGAAAAGAAATAGTAAAATTTAAAAGGTCATCGGCTGAAGTACCAAACCATGTGTGTGTGTGTTGCCACAGAACGGTTTACAAAACAAACACAAAACATGTGGACATAGCATACAAAATAGAAAACAATGAAGACTCTAAATGGTTTGAATTAGCTTTGTACCTTTTAGCTGAAAACAAATATGAAATAACTGAACGCCTAATATGTTGCAGTTACTGTACACACTCCTTGTTTCCACTACCAAAAATCCTGCAACAGCTCAATTTGTATGAGAGCATAATAATTCAAACAGTTCACCCATTTCAAGAAATTATACTCCTCCATCCAAAAACAGCAACATTACTTTCCTCTGAATTGGTGAAAGGCATTCGTGGCAAAGTATTTTACTTGCCATTAGATCTAACATAAAATGTACACACTCTAGGAGTGGAGCATTCAATAGAGCATTCTTTAATAGTCTTAGTAAATGGAGTACCAACAAAGGACAAAACAATATGGCAATAATTAGTGGACTTACACAAAGTTAGACAAGCATTGCAATATCTAACAGACAATAATGAATACTACAAGGAAATAAATATTGATGAAAGCTTAAGGCAAACAACTGAAATAATGCAAGAGCCATCAGAAACTGGACAATTTGAACTTCTGGATCCAGCTACAGTATCCACTCTTTTGGACTATTACACAATTCATCCATTGCATTCCAATGAAAGCATAGATGATGCACTAGAAACTTACCAAATGTGACAAACCAAAGGGTCACCAATGAGTATTTGGGAAAAAAGTATAGAAGCACATGCTTTTCCACTGCTATTTCCTACTGGCAAAAGTGGGAGATACGATGATAGACCCACTCAGATTGGGGAATCAGAATACCGCTCATTACGAATGTATTCGCAAGATCCCAGATTTAGACAAAATGTGGAATACATATTCCACCTACTCTATGAAAGTGAATTAGCAACACTATGTTATGGAGTTGCACATATTCATAAATCTGGAACGCACTTTCAAAATATGTCAGCTACGCAGTTAATACAAAAAGTACAAAAAAATGAGGTTTTACAATCAAGTATTACACATTTGTTTGCAAACATGCGTGGTACAAAGGAATAGTGGTTCAGACAGCACAGAGACGTGCGTTGCATGATCAGAAACCTTGGACCACCAACTTGGTTTGTTACACTAAGTTGTGCAGGATATACATGGGAAGATTTACATGAGTTCCTTCGCATAGCAAACAGCAACAAAAACAACATAAATATATTAACACCTGGAGAACTTTGCTCTCTAGATCCAGTTAATGTCTCAAGATATTTCCATCATCATTTCATTGCAATACTACACTTTATTTGCAATAAAACTGTTCCTCTCCTTGGAGAAGTGCAACACTTCTTTTGGAGAAAAGAATATCAAGCGAGAGGAGCACCACATATTCACATGCTGTTATGGATCAAAGGTGCACCGAAATTTGGGCACGACAGTGATAACACTGTTTTGCAGTTTATCCAAAAATATGTCACATGTGAAATCCCTTCACAACAGACACATAGTGGACTGCATGGGCAGATTTTACAATTTCAAAACACAAATGTGGCAAATACTGTCGCCGTAAATACAAAAACAAAGATAAATACTACACCAAATGCTGCTTTAGTTTCCCTAGACCAGTAACAGAAACAGGTGAAGTAAACAACTTCATGTCTTCAGTTCAACATAGTGTTAAAGGTAAATCACCTAAAAACACATATTACATAAAAAGAAGGGAAGAATCAAAATATATCAATGATTACAGTGCAATCATTGCCCTATTATGTAAAGCAAACATAGATCTGCAGTACATTGCAGACAATCCAACTCCTGTTGCACAATATGTTACAGCCTACTTAACAAAAAGCAGAAAAAACAGAGCTGCAAGACCTCTGGGATGACCTAGCATCAGACAAAACATTATCACAGAAATTGCACATCCTAGGCATAAAAATGCTCTCTCATAGAAAATGTGGGGCATATGAAGCAGCAGATCGATTAACCGGCACTGCGTTTTATGGAAAATCAGACAACATAGTATGGCTCAGTCTTGGTCCTGCAAAATCTAGAAAAAAAAGAGTGTTCAAATCATATGAGGACATAGAAATAATTGCCAGAAATGATCCCAACAGCCAAGACATTCTAAAATACAATGTACTGGACACAAACTATCCGAACAGGAGTATCACTCTGGAAAGCATGTGTCTATACCACATAGCTCAAAACTTTGCATACAAAAATAATGTAAAACCCAATGAAAGCAAACAAAGATATAGAGTGACCAATTGTGAAGGGAGCTTAGTGAAACTTAACAAACAAAGCTTAATTAATCATGTGAAATTGTCATTAAAGACTCCACAACAGAAAGAACTATATTACATGTCTCTGTTACAACTTTTCAAACCATGGAGAAAAGAGGAAGACATACTAGATAATTATGAGTGCTATGAAGATGCTTTCAAAGCAAATGAAAGCACTATCACCGATGTGAACTTTACGCAGTACAAAACAATGTTACACAAAGAGTAGCAACAGGAAGAAGAAATTCAGACCCAACTAGATAAAGACTCTTCCGACAGTAGTCAACCTTCTGTAACAGGAAGCCAAGAACCATTTGGACAACCACTAATAGCAAATGAGGCTGAAGTAGCTATGGCAGAAGTAGAAAACACCATGTATCAGTATCAAGAAGATATAGAAGATTTAAATGTGCAACCAGCAAAACTTAACAATGATCAATGCACCATTTTTGAAGATGTAACAAAACAAATTGTACATGGTGTACAACTCGAAAATAAAGAATGTACCTGCCAAAATTAAAAACCTATACTGCTGTATGTCAGTGGTGTAGCTGGATCAGGGAAAACATTCTTAATCAAAATTATCAGCAAGTTCCTTCAACAATTGACAAACAATAAACTGTCAGCTGTTGTAACAGCCCCCACAGGTTTAGCTGCCTACAACATAGGCGGTGTGACTTTACACCGATTACTACTGCTTCCAGTAGAGCATCAAAACAAATTAGACTACTACAAACTTTCTGCAGAAGCTGCAATGGAATTACGTAGAGTATTGAAACAAATGAAAATGCTACTAATAGATGAAGTGAGCATGGTCTCCAACCTAATGTTGGCTTTGATTCATCTCAGATTGCAAGAAGTACATAAAAGTAATAACGAAGAATTCTTTGCTGGGAAACACATTATCATTTTCGGAGATCTTCTACAATTGACACCAGTGAAAGGTGAACTGATTTTTAAAACCTTAGGCCACAAACTCTGCCGGAAAACTGTTGGTAGCATAGGTAATGTTATCCTTTGGCAACATTGCCAATACAGAGAATTAACTGAGAACATGCTGCAATCTGCAGATCTCACTTATGCCAACATCTTAAAAAGTATTAGAGTTGGTGTATTATCGCTAGAAGCACAAGCTGTATTGAAAAAACGGCATATACATGCACTTTATGGCGATAATGCATGTGCAACTGATGTTATGGAACAAATAGCACACACAAATGTCAATTGTATGGCCTTAATGCCAACTCTTGCAAGCTGTTTCAAATTCAATGAAACAATGTTAAAGAAAGAAATGCAAGCAATAATAGAAATTAGCGCCACAGACAAACTAGACGTACATGGTATGACAGTACCCATGTGTGAGCAAGCCACAACAAGACTAAATAGTTTAGAAAATGCAATCTCCAACACAGCTGGGTTGGAAAAAATATTGAAAATATCATTAAATTGTAGAGTAATGCTGAAACGTGAGCTTGACGTAGAGCAAGGGCTAGTTAATGGAGCACTGGGCACAGTTGTTGGCTTTCAATCATACCCACGTGATGGCAACATACAGTTTGTAAATATTCGCTTTGATAAAGTTTCAGAAGTGACAAGGATAGGGCGCTCAATTGCTCGATTCCTTCTCTTCAAAGACATGTATGTACGTAGAGAGCAATTTTCTCTAACTCTTGCATATGCAGTTACCATTCATAAATCCCAAGGTCTTATCCTAGAGAAAGTATTGATAGATATAGGAAAGACAGTGTTTAAGGAAGGCATGAGCTACATAGCATTATCACACTTATGTACACTTGACGGTCTATTGCTAATACACTTTGATTCAAGTAAAGTCAAAGCTGATATTCCTTGCATTCTAGAATACAATAGATTGCGTTCACTGTACACCCCTCATCTGAAACAATACCCTGTTCCAGATAAAGTGAAACATGGTAAAAGAAAAGTTAATGAAACAGAAATGCAACAGACTGCAACAGCAAATTCCGCAAAGAAAAGAAAAGAAGCTAAAGTTTGATCAATTTCCGCAAACATAGAAGAACCTATTAGGGAATGTAAATCAGGCACGTCGGTAAAGAAGCAACAGAAGAAACGAAAAATGCACTCAGATACAAAACTTGCTGGCCCATTCAAATTTACAAATGAAAGTGGGGTAAGTTGCTATGCAAATGTAGCAATGAATATTCTATTTCAATTGCCACCAATTGTTAATGATATTTACCTGCACAGCACAGACCACGTGTGTTTGCAAATGTTAGTGCTGCATAGAAATGCAACAAGCAATACTGACAACACATACAGTGTTCATGGAGTAAGGCAACAATTGGACGACTGTGCTGGAATGGTGAGATTCACTATGAACTCACAAGAAGATCCACAGGAATGTCTAATGTTAATAGTATGTATTGGAAAACAAAAGCATACCTGTAAATGATATCTTCCAAATTTCGTAAATGTGGAAACATACATGCACTCTCTGTAACAAAGTGATGCATGAAGAAATCCCAAATGAGCGATTTGTGTATGTTTCCATACCAAATAGTGAGAGCATTCCATTTCAGCAACTTGTACAAAATGCAAACCATGGCAGATTGTGAAGTATTTGCAATTCAGACAATCGCTCTACCTTACTGATACAATCACATAGTGCCTCCATAATACTTGTGCTTCTACGTTATAATGCAGATGGCACCAAAAACAACTGCAAACTGACTGGATTCACACATGGTCAAGTGTCACTCGGAAAGAAAACCTTTACAACAGTAGGAATAATCCACCATGCAGGAGCTACAACCAATGCAGGTCACTACACTGCATACATTAAAAATAATTCTGGATGATTTGAATGTAATGATAGCACCATTACTCTGAAGCAAAGGTTGTCAGCTAACCTAATAAATGCGTATTTAATGTGCTTGAGGCCAAAATTTATGAAATAATGTGTACTTCAAAATTGTCAACAAAGTTTGTGAAAGACTACAAACAGTTACAATACGCCCACAGGTATCTAACTACCGAACAGGATGGAAGAAAGACACAAATGAATGAGTATCACAAATCTGTAGGAACAAATGCACAGTTAGAATACGCCTACTGGTATCTAACTGTTGTTATGGGCAGGAAGGCAACAAATATAACATTGATCAGAAAGATGAAGAAAACACAGAAAGCAAAAAATGAAGTAGTTAGTACCATAGGAAATGAAGGTTTTTTTTTTTAAATCCGGCAAGGATTTTTTTCCCCAGACCCAAGGATTAGAAAAGCAAACAAGAAACTGAGCACAATGCACAGTACACTGGTTTGTAAACTAAATATGAGGGTAAAAAAAAAAAGTTAACCGTCTATTATGCAATGTAGTACATTTAAAAAAAATGCAAAGACTAACACACCTTTTTCTTTCATCACAGAAATGGAAAAAGTGATACTTCCGCCAAGTACGATAGCCAATAAAAAAAAAAAAGTATGTGGAATCTGAACAAAGTAAGGAGTAAGTATATTGGCAGGCATTTTCTACACATGGGAATCTGCACGTCTAATCTATGGTACTAATATGCTGCAGTGCCTGTAGGCTGCCCTTCCATCTTTGGTGAGTAACCTACCACCTACGCCTTACAACCAAGGTACAAGGAGAATAGTTCCTATCCACAACCATTGCTGCATATGGAAACCATGGTCCTTGTCAATTAGCTGCTTATAAATTTACTTTTCGGACGATCGTCTACAGCCATGAAGGTAAGACACTAGGGCATCAACACAACTAGCACATTTCACCACACCCATATTGACTTGTAACTCCACTGCTTATGACTTCATTCTTGCGTGCATGGGCTTTAGCCATGCACCCAAGAGTGCAGGGTCTCCCCACAACTGCCTTGGTGATGTGTGGTAGTGGGGGTTATTCTATAGGTGTGTTATCCTTCAGCACCTCTGCCCAGAGGCTTCCCTCCTAGCTGTATGTCTGTAGATTGTACATGGGATGGGTGTGCAGTGTCTTCCAAGTCTACTACTTACCACTTTGTTCTTGGTTGCATGGCCTTTGGCCATGCACCCAAGACTGCACGCACTCCCCACAACTTTCCAATCAAAATGCAACACTACAGGTGTATGCATGGATGGCACATGCGGCAGTGTTTGTGGCCAGGGCCTACAGTCTTGGAAGTAAGGCCTTCGGCCGACGGCCATGCATCCAAGACTGTAGGCCCTGGCCACAACCACCGTAGCATATGCCACCCATGGCAGCGTACTAATGATTATAATAACAAATTGCTTATTTAAAGGAGGGAGCGCACAGGGCTTGGTGCCTGAAATCTATGACATTGTTGGGAATTATAGACCCGCAAGAGGAATTGGACATATAAGAAGAATCAAGAGTGGTCTGGCTTCAAGGATTATCGTTTAGGGGTATGGGTCTCAGCCCTTGTTCGGATGCCTGGAACCTATCGGTGACATCTTGGGGGGGGGTATTTCCTGGATCAAGTAAGGGGGAGGATGGAGGTGGGGTAGGGGGAGTTCTGTCCTGTTGACAGTTTCGTTGTTGGTGCATGAAATGCCAATAAAAATCAAGTTTAAGAATTATAGCTATTGGAAAAAATAATGCATTCATGGCATGTTGTCAATTTCAATGTTCCCTAACATGACATGTGTCCTTACAAATGTAAGAACTCCCCCGTGCACTGCACAGGCTGAAATACTGGCCTTATTGGACCCCTCATTTTCTGTGCGTACAACGAGGCCAAAGAACGTATGCCATTAAGTAGGTATAAGTGTACTGTGCGTACAAGATGTCCATACAAATTACATCATGACGACCGACCCCCAGAACAAATGCATTGCTCACCCATATCTTAAGACTCTAGCCCCTGGCCACAAGCAAATCACTGCATGTTGTCAATTTCAATGTTGCCTACCAATACACGTGTGCTTTCAACAGTTACAAATGTCCTGTCCAGTACATGGACTGAAGTGTTAAAAATGTCCTGCCCACTACATGGACCGAAGTGCTATTGTTATTACACCTCACATTTACAGTGCGTACAAGGTGTCCATAGATATTACAACATGACGACCGAAGAACAAATGCATTGATCACCCATGTCTTACTCTCTTAACCTTTCCCAATGCTCTGTGATACAGCAAAATAGTTTCATCAATAAAGCATCTGTACGCTGCTTGTTGGCACCGCTTTCCGTGGATACAAGATTTGGGGTGCATCCAAACCATCTGACGCAGAACATGTCTCGCAGCAGCCAATGGGCAGAGAAGTCGCGTGTCCACGGTCATGACGCCAGCCCCTTAGCCAATCGGTATCTTGTTCGTCGAACAGGGAAGTGTGACTGCGGAGCGAACATAGATATCACTAATTATTTCAGACCTACATTTTGATAATTATAAAGAAACATACTGCACGGATGGTTACCAAATTTACAAAAGCACGCTTTCTGGACCAAGCCCCTGTACCTGCCAGAGATTTCATCAAAATCCGTCCAGCGGTTTCACCTGTAGCCGTGCGCAAAGTTTTCCCCCATTGAGTCTATGGGAAAAAAAAGACGTTTTGGGACCCCCCTATAACTTTGCCCCCCCTTGCCCAAACATCTCCAAACTTTGCAAAAAATTTCAGAGTGGCCCATATATATTTGCAAAGTTTGGTGAGGAATTGTCCAGGGGGAGCAAAGATATAAGCCACCCAAAAAAGTGCTCTTCCTATGGAAACAGCAACTTAACCATAACTACTTGGCCACTACTGTGGCCATGTAATATTATAAGGAACTCATGGTGGCAACAGTAAAGACAGACACAAGTGATCACATAAGATGAGAGGCACAGCTCCACCTCACTGATAAGGCCCAACAAGGCTGAAACACGTGTATGGGTTGCTGTTGGTACTCTTGTTCAAAGGAGATTTGCCTGGCATTTCGGCACTGGACTGCCATTGTGGGCGGGATAAAGACTGATCTGCAAATGGATATTCCTCCTTTGTGAAAAGTACAGAAAAGAGCTAAAAGTGATACCTGCGGACTCTCAAATTGGGAAAAATGCACAAAGCAGGTTACCATGCCATGTTCTTTCTAGGGAGGGGCGCCTGCTCCCTTTTTTGTTTTTATTAAACTGGATAAATGGGTGAGATTAAAGCCTAATCTAAACCTAATCTAAGATGGGAGCAAGCTACGGCCATCAAATAATAATAAGGCCGTCCTAGTGGCGTGTTGTCAAATAAAAAGGGCCTATGCTAAAAACAGAACTATTGCCAATCCTTACCGCTAAGTTACAAAATAGTGTGGTATAATGTTCATCAGAAAAGAAAGAAGTGTTCACAAAATGATACGTCAGGATGGTATAACTGGGGTCTCCCTTCCCCACGTGTTTAGCACAGGACAAGGCGGGACTGTCGAGCACAGCACACTCCTGGGCTTCTCCAGCACAACCTTACAGTTCGAATCCAAATTAACAGGGCCTACTGCGGCTGAGCCTCTTTTACACCAAGTCTCTTGCCTCAGAGGACCTGATGTACTATAAACAACAAACAAAAGGTTCCTTTCAGTAATCTTGCCATCAGGTGATGTCTTTTCACCCATGGATCCCCCTCAGCCACACTCCAATATTTTTTGTAACCATGGCTTCCCTCAGTCAGGTTCACATTTGGCAGTTTCACACAGTTCACTTATTCATAATACCTTGCTGGATTCACTTCTCTTAGCTTTTTCTAGCCCTCATTCATGTATTTTCTCAAGCCCTCATTCAGGCTGTCCACATTTATCGTTCACACAGTATGTTCCCTCAGCCGGGTGCACCCGCCTGTTTCACAATGTCACAACTTTGGTAATGGGTTAAGGACTTTGGGTTGTACTATGGATTTAGGCTCAACCCTTGCATGGCCACCTTAAATCTGTATGCTGAGTGGTGTGTCTGCACTGAGCATGTCTGTTCACCAGCTCTGTAGCCCGGCTTTGCTACAGACAACAGTACAACAGATCTCTTCAGTGACTCTTGTTATTTACACGTGTCCAACTGCTGACACCCAGGCGCTGGTGATTAATGACATTAAAGTGAGCAGCCTGCCATACCAAACCCATTCTGACCCTCACCTGTTGATTGAAAAGGAGGCTTATGGGCTGTCTCTGAGATCCCCAGTCTTTTGCATTGAGAAGCTCTACTTTGACAGTATAACATGCCAGGTGGGAACAGTCTTGTGGATGAAGGGAAAGACATGTGGTGTTTGCGGCCATCACAACGACGAGACAGAACAGGAATACCAAATGCCCGATGGATTAGTGGCTAAAGATGAGGAGAGATTAATCCACTCCTGGATTCCTGCAAATGACTCCTGCTCAAGAGTTTGTAAACTGCAGCGCACATTTGCGAAGCTTGAAAAGTTAATTCTTATTGAAGGAGAAGCTTCCAAGTGCTTCTCAATTAACCCCATTTTACGTTGTGTGAAGGGATGTTTGACAACCAGGACTACTCCAGTTACTGTTGGCTTTCACTGTCTAAACACTGATTCTTCACTGGATCTTGCTGATGACCAGGCAAAACTTGACAAGGCCAAAGATATTGTTGAGACATTTGATGCCCACACAGCATGCTCCTGTGGAGCTCAGCAGTGCGCGGCTTGAAACAACCACACATAGTTATTCAGCAATCTGTCATATTATAATCTGCTCTTAAACTTACTTGATTTTACTAACAGAATTTAAGGATGAAAATATTCCTGTAAATATCTAATTTGTCAATAAAAACTTTATTCATTCAAAAAGTAAAAAAAAAAACTCTGTATGCCAGCCTTTCCTACGGCCTCTTGTTACTATAATATTCACACATGAAAAGGGGACCAGCCAGAGTCTTTTGAATGGATGCCCATGTGGCGCCAGACCACTCTGCAACTGGTCTTTCCTGCTTTTTAAAAGTTCAGTAGTACACAAGTTCTTTGTTCATAATAAGTTGCCAATTGCAACCTTCACTCAACACAGTCCAGTTTTACTATCAGTTCTCCCTCCCACTCACTAACTGTGCTGACCTCCTCATCATTTCTTGTTTCTGGAGTCAAGGACGGTACTATGGTAGCAAGCGCGCCTCCCCACCTTGGTTATCAGTGCAGGAGGGTCCTGTGCACTGTTGACGTCTATTACAACACACGTCAGCTGTAGTTCCCGGCCTAATGATTCCTTTCAAGGAGATTTTTAAGGCTTGGGTCAAAACGGCCTCGGGCACTTCCCTCCTTGTTGTCCTTTTTGGTCTCACTGCCTTCCTTCTCTGTTTTAGCTGTCGTCCTGGAATAGCTGCCTCCTTGTGCGTTTGTCCTTGCTCAAAATGTGCTCTCGTGCTTCGCCTTTAATCCCTGTGGGGAAGGGAAAGGGCAGTCACGTGTGTGTAGTTATTGTCAATTGCATGAATCCGCCTGACCCTTGTGTTTGGACAAGTCAGGTTAATGGCTCTGGTGTTAGTCCATTGTCTTTCACGGTGTAAAAAAGTGTTTGTGTTAGAAAAGCGGCGAAGGGTAGAGCTTCTAAGTATCCTATGAGGTTGGAGGGGGAAAAGGTATTATAATGAAGGGGGTACCACTTCTCACCCGTTGGTGTCCCTCTTCCACTCCCAAAGGCCCCCCATCCAGGTGATCCGCCCCCACTGGTCCACCCCCAGGAGCTGGATCCAAAAGCGATGGCCGTGTCCTGGCCACCTGGATGACAGATCTCTGGGGACTACCAGGTGAGACACCTTCAGGTTTCTCAATATATATATATATACCAGACGAAGCCCGAGTAGGGAGAAACGCGTCGTTCCTTTCTTGCATGCAAGACCGTTGCTGCCTCCTTTGTCCATGCATTTCAATTAATAAAGGACACTTTGACCGCACGGTACACACGCCTGTGTGTGGATTTGTTGGAGATATCCAGTCTTTCTTTACTATTACAGCCGGAGTGCCGATGTAACCCGGATTGGTTTCCAATCCACCTTTTTTTTTGTTGTTGTTTTTGTTCTCTCCTGAACAACTTGTCCACCACGCTCTACAAATAAAGGACGTTTGATGGAGATCCCTTTTTTTGACGTATTCTGGATGATTTCTATGACTGAGGAAGAGTGCCGTCCAGGAAGCGATATTCCGCTTTCCTTTTTTCCCTTCTTTTTTTGTTTTTATATATATATATATATATATATATATATATATATATATATATATATATATATATATATATATATATATATATATATATATATACTGAAAAAAACTTTGTTAAGGGGATGTTATGGCTACAAATAAATCCAAACAACCATTTACATTCACCACTTATGATAAGCTATACAACCATAACTCACGCCACCACTGTGCACTGCTAAGACTAACAGCCAGGACATCAAAGATGACATCACAGATGCCCAGTATTCACAGACATACCCAGTATGTGCTGGACAATTTTCTCTTAACTTCAGGTTTAACCTCTCTCAGAATTCTGAAAGACTTTCACACATAATTCTATTTGCCAAAAATACTGCATTAACCATGCTCTACATCTAGGGGTTAATACAGTTGCCATTTCCTATGTATCCAAGGTTGATATATGTATCGCAAGAGAAAATTAGATAGTTGTGTTTTCAATAAGTACATTTTGTGATACATGGACTACTTCATGATATTTCTCGCCTACACCCTTTATATGTTACAATACATGTTTTAAACAGACTAATGGCATATTACAAACACACCAATACAATTTACAAATGTGTAAATCTAATATCATGCACCTGTTGTGGACATCCATCAGGGCAAGTAGAATTTGTTGTGCTAAAATGGATAGAGAAGTTCACCCTCACACTTTACCAGCAAACTATAAGCTTTTTTTCTATGTCTGATCTGACAGACAAGATTGTTGCCTCTTATATACTGGAAGAATTGCAGCAATGGGCAGAAAGGGAACAAGATTTAGATACTTTCCAGACAGGATTTAGATCGGGCTCAGTCACTTCCCATAATATAAGATTAATAGATTGACTTAAAGTAAAAGCTACATGTGCGGGCAATCCATTCCTATCCTATATGTTCTATAGTGGACCTGTGTGTGGCCTTCGACAGTGTTAACTGCAGACAATTGTGGGACACATTAGAGAGAATGGGGTGTCCTTTGGAATTGGTGCACATGGTTAAACTTCTGCATAATAACACTGTGGCTCAGGTAAGGCTGAGAAGTGAAGGATTGACCCCTGCCCTGGTGACCACTAATGGAGGAGTAAAGCAGGGCTGTGAGCTTGCGCCACTAATACTTAATTTCTACCTGGTTGATCTGCCTGCGAGTCTGCATGCTATTGCTAATGGCCCACCTAAAATTGGGAGCAAGCATATAGTATGTATATCCTACTCAGACAAACTAGTATTATTCGATCATATTAATATGGGAATGATGAGGACATCGAATGGATTATGGTCGTATGCGGATGACAATGAACTTCTGATTAACATGGAAAATACTAAGGTTATGCAGTTTTCTAGTAGGCCGGTAAATAGGCATATAGTGGTCTCGCCTAATGGTAGTATTGAGTATATGGATGTCTATTATTATTTGGGTATCGACATCAGCATGATGGTGACTATGCTGCAGCGGCTCAAGCTAAGAGCATGAAAGCAGCCCAGATCAGTGTATCATTTAATAATTGTGTAAACCAAACTGCAGGCTACAGCCTTGAAGGTATTATTATACTTTATAGGCAGAGCTGTTGTCCTGCCCTAGTATACGGCATTGAGGCTTCAACACTTAAGGACATTCATTGGTTAAACATTTTGGAAGGTACATTTTGGCAAGAAATCTCAAATCTACCCCCTTCTATCCCTATGGAATACCTTAGATTGGTACTTGGTTTTGTATCTTTTTGATGCCTGGCATTAAAAAGACAGGGGGGCCTGACTTCAAAACTACACACTTTCCTAAATAGCCTCTGGTAACAGTGATTGGAGCAAATCTTGCAGCCAAATCGATTAATATGTGTCATATGTTTAAGGACTTGAATACGGAATTATTTAAACAGAGGTTGGTCACCGGTGGGGGAAATCAAGATAAATTACTGCCGGCTTAAGCAAGTCTTTGTTAAAAAGTTAGATACTTGGGGATGAAACTTACATTATGCTCACTTAAGTAAATGGAAGTAGTATCATGAAGTTTCCATAGTGACCTATACAGTTAAGGTAACACAATCCTATTTCCTACAATTCCCTAATCTTGCTGTTCGACATGTAATTCTAATGTTGCATATGAATCAACTTCCTGTATTAACTTTGTGCGGTTCAAAGTTGAAAATACCTCGGGATGGAAGATTTTGCTGTATATGTAATTTGAATCATGTGTTAGAAACAGCTAAGGATGTAATGACAGAGTGTATATCTTTGGGGAGTATATATATATATATATATATATGCAATTTAGACACATGTAACCAAGATCATGATCACTGTATAGAATATACAATGGACACGACTGAAAGCGGTATCTACTGGTAATGGACAACATCTATGGTTTGTATTCTTTTAGTGTTTTAAAATATTCAGTGCACCTGGGAGAAGGTTGTTACCACTGTTCATAACTGAATACCATGGCTAGTACCCATTCATGTGTTAAAATATATTATAAAATATATATAGTGTTGTGATGTAATTGGTGATGTCCATAGTGATTTGATCTGTGATGTCATCATTGTGATCATAGGCTGTGCAACAGGAGGCGCAAAATGAAGGTAGCTTTAACTGAATATCAGGGGTTTTGTTGCATTAAGTTCTCACCTTAACGACTCTGCAACTAAGGTTTTTCATATATATATATATATATATATATATATATATATATATATATATATATATATATATATATATATATATGGTAAAACGAGGAGAGGGGCGCACTCCAGTTCCCTGCATAACCTTCTTAGCCATTAGTGTTCTCCTCCGACCGGTTTCTGTGCTCTTACACGTCATCAGGGAGGCAGCCTTAACTTGCAGCTCACAGCAAGTGCAGGTGATGATAATCAATGATGATTTCTGCACAGAAACCGGTCGGAGGAGAACACTCCTCGTTTTACCATATATATATATATATATATATATGCATATATATATATCCCCGTTCTCCGCACTGTGTACACGGTGCAGTCCTGAGCCGCACTCCTGGAGTTGTATGCCAAAATTCAAGTAAGTGTTCGTGTTCTCACAAAACTGGCTGCAACATCTTGCTATTAAAAAATATCTTCTTTATTAGTTACAAAATTTAAAATTTCATGTGGAAACCTCCAGCCCTCGCCCAGCAGCACAAAGGAAAAACCCCGGCGATGACGCGTTTCACTACGGCTTGTAGCTTGATCACATATATATATACATATACATATGTAAAATATATTTAAAGTTGTCATCAACACAGTCCACATAATTTGATATAAGTATTGGTGTACTTCTATCTATCTATCTATCTATCTATCTATCTATCTATCTATCTATCTATCTATCTATCTATCTATCTATCTATCTATCTCTGAACCTAAGCAGTTACTCCTTAAAGTACTGAGGTACCAGCATGCCTGGCTGGGAGTCCGCACATTCTCAGGAATTGCTTCTACATTATGGAATTTGTTTCCATTATCATTGAGAGTCATTGAGGAGTATCTTCCTTTTCACAGGGCACTTAAAACCTGTTTGTTTTTACTAGTCAGTATGCAAATTTGTGAAGGGCTTTTTCTATCTCTTTACTGTCAATGCCAGCGCCTAGATACTTTTGGGCCTTAGTGTGAGCTTTACATATTTCAAATAAATAAATAAATAAGTGTTGCCTATTTACAACACTACATGAGTACATAATCAATAGCAGTGAAAAGCAGGCCCAGTGTCAAGCCTGCAAACAAACTCATGACAATTTCTTCTTCCACTGACAAACACAAATCCCACAAACATATCAAGCAGCCATTTAACATAACAAAGTCCTGCACCCATTCTTACCAAAGGTAAATACAAGACAGACACACACTAAATGACCACTCTAACCACGTCTACCTTGCATTCATGATGTTAAAACCCATTAACCTCTGCACAGAACTAGCAAGCAACTTACCATTCATCAAGTATTCTACAGACAGTGGAACCTCAAAAGGTTTACAGACAATGATCACTGCATTATCAGTCAGGAAATGTAGACTCATAACCTCCGAATGTCCAGAGACAGCCAATACTGCTTCAGTGCCAGAGAAACGTGGATCTACACCCCCAAAATGTTCACATTCACCAGTCAGTGCATCTTACAATTGAGAGAAACTGGCCCCGTTTCTCATGATATTTAAAAACAGTAATCACTGAATCATGATTTCTAAGTAAAATTGACCCCAAAGCCTCAAAACCTTGAAAGACATCAATCAATGAATCTTCACTAGCAGGTATAATTCGATCAAAGCCTCAAAATGGTTGCAGACAACAGTCACTGTATCATCAGAATCAGAGAAAGGTTGGCTCTGGCCCTGCAAATGTTCACACACAAAAATCAATAAGTCATCACTGGCAGGAAAAACTGAACCAAAGAATGTCACACATTTTGCCATCATCAGTGTCAGGTTAAACTGTGCCCACGGCGTAAAAATGTTCACAGACAGTAATCACTGCATTGCCAGTGCAAGGGCAGAATGAAACTGTTCACTGAAATAACAATCAGTTAATGGTAAACATGCAAGACAGATTAAAACATGTATTAGTCACAATCCCCATCCCTATTAAGAAAACCGCACATACAAAATGCACATAAATATATGTTGATCCATTGTAAAAGCCTATTTGAAATGTATGAAAGATGCATTTAATGTGACCATTGGAAATGCATTATCAAATGTAATTTCAGAACCATATGTTTTACTAAAAACTGGATACAGGTCCGGATTCAGTGGGAAATCCAAATAATATCCATATTAAATATATATATATTTAAATGTAAAATGTGTGCATAAAATTCAAATGTGAAAAACTCCATCATACATGAAGCGACAGAAACAGAAACTATATCCCCGGATTGTGAATAATCGTAGGACTCAAAATATGTATTTCCCATTAATAGCAAACTCTCGTGTATAGAATTATTGGAGAAAAAAATCCAGTTCTGTCATCTTTTAGGGACTACCTAAGAGGGAATTTAGGAGCAGGTGTATGGACTGAAACATAGAGCTCATCTGGCAGAGCTGCCAGGCAGTCTGTGACCCTACCCCTTCTGAACCATTGACAAACAAAAACAAAGTGCCTATCAAAGAATTTGGAAAATGTTAACAAGAATTAATTAAATCCCAGATAGCAATAACAAGTATTTTGGCAAACCCTGTTTAACAGCTGTATCACTGAATAGGGCAACATAATGCAAGACACATGTCCTTTATGATTTTGAATTCAAATTAAAACCCTGTGTAGAATCATCATAATAGGACATTTCTCCTACAAGTTAGGATCTATGGTAGCCTGGGAATCGCACATTAAAAAGAATTCAAAAGATAAGTCCTTTGAGTGGTGCCTGCCATATTCCATAAAGGTATTGAAACATATCCCTTAATGAACACATTGATCAGGTGTGTTTTGCGGGTGAATCTGGTTCCTTGGGAATAGTGTGGGAGTTAGTACTTGCAGGTCCAGCATTCCAAAAGAAACAGAATTCCAAGGAACCCCAAGCCTTTACAATGATTTACAAAATATCAAACATTACAACATTGTTTAATGGCATTGATCTACAAGCTGGCAACCAATATTTTGTCACAGAAATTGTCCAACATTTATTTTTGAATCAGTCCAAGAATTGATAAAATGTAAAGTAAAGCAACATATTTATCTGATGTCAATTCCTCTTAATGTTTTCAGAGAAAAACTAAATACATTGTTAACAATTTTATTCTGATAACTTCTTAAGCTTTTGATAGCAAGGGGAAGGTGGGTTGGAGAGATCTATAATTCTACAATGTAGATTGGTGGTCTCATACCAATTAAAGCAATGCCAATATTTGTGTCTAACTTGTGAAATATGTGTGCTTCTTGTCTAGAAGTCATTCATATTTGCTTTTCCATGTATGGATGTTTGTGTTACCTGGCAAATATCTGATTCTGCACTTTCTTTTGGTTTGAGAAACATCACATCTGAAGCAGGAAGACTGGCCTAAACATCTCATCCATGAAAGCAGATGTTGCAGAGAACCACCAGAGCACAACCAGCCGAGCTAGCTGTGGAATGTCTGCTAGCCAGACCTCGCAGATGGGCATCAACAGCCCCCTCTTCAAGAAGTACACATTGGCGCTGAAGCTGCTGGCTGAAGTCCCAAGGTCGATAAGAGCCTGGTTTGCAAAGACAATCTGAGATGTACTTGATTCCCTCTCTTCGGCGAAATTACCTGTTGTTATGAATACGTACGGCTAATGGGTGGAGATTAATATGTAGCTTTGCATTGTACATAAGTATGAGCCAGGCCTAGGAGGGGTTAGAGTCGATGCAGCCCTCCAGAGCTTGGTGTGGGTGTTAAGATTGCAGCTTTTATACCCAAACCTCTGGCTTGCGTATTATTTGTGTCCAAGTGCCGAGTGCCTGGAATGCCTGAGATGGTGTGAGGGAGCTAGATGAGCACTAGTATTGGGGTGGGGAGCAGGACGGACAAATGTAACAGATGGTGCCGAAACCCGGATCGAACCAGGGACCTTTAGATAAGTCAGGGGCAAGGGCTGTTCTGGAAAGGCTGAAGAGCATGTTGCACTATTGGATTGTGATCCACCAGTCGGCACAAAAGAAGATGGAGGTGGGTGCTGCCCAGGAACATTAGTTACAAAGGGTGCCGCAGGGAAGGGACAAGGGAGATAGTGCTGAATCACAAGCAAAGCATAAATATATCACAAAGGGGATGAAGGCACAGAGTGATCAGAGACGCTCAGATTTTGAATTAATACAGGACGGACGAAAGTAACAGATGGTGCCAAAATGCGGTAGCTCCTCTTCTCATCAAGTGCAGGGCGTGGGGATAGAGATTACAGCAAAACAACGGGTAAGTGAAAAGAATGTTTTCGCTTTACCTGTTGCATGTTTCAATAGTGGAATGTGTGGAATTTGGAGTCTTCAGGGACTCTAGAAAGAATACAAAGATAGGGCAGAGCATTCTTAGGCACCTGTAATACAGTCAGAGCACCGTGGAGAGCGGGTGTAGGGTCAATGCTGTAGAGGTCACAGAGTGGGAGTGGGAGGTCTGCCTGAAGGTTGAGCTAAAGTGGAATAAAAGAGATTAAAGAATACAGATTACAGAATACAGTTTTAGTGGCAACATGGCAGATGCCGGTCCACTGACAAGGCAAGAGGCATGTGGAGATCTGTCATATAAATCGGGGGCAAGGGCTGTTCTGGAAAGGCTGAAGAGCATATTGCACAATTGGGATGTGATCCACCAGTCGGCACAAAAGAAGATGGAGGTGGGTGCTGCCCAGGAACATCAGTTACAAAGGGTATCGCAGGGAAGGGACAAGGGAGATAGTGCTGAATCACAAGCAAAGCACAAATATATCACAAAGGGGATGAAGGTACAGAGAGATCAGAGACGCTCAGATTTTGAATTAATGCTTTCACAAATGTTCATGAGGCGCACAATATGGCGGCTGTTGCCAGACGAGATAAGGAGGGTGGTGGAAAGAATGTGGAGGAAAGGTTAGGATCCGCCCATGGGTGGGCAGACATTCTGAATGCAGCTGATGACGCATGGCTGAGAATGAAAAAAGCAGTGTCAGTGAAGGAGGGGGAGGAGAGAGGATACACAGAGGGGTAGAAATGTGAGGTGCCAGCACCAGTGCCTGTGGGTGTTGGGGTGGATGGCGCACGATGCTATGGGGGAAGACATCGGAGGAGGCAACTGTGTGCAACAAAGGGGAGGGAGGACATTTTGCAAAAAAACAGATGCAATGACTGATTTGGCAAACAGGGTCCTGACAGAATGGGGGGGGCATGTCCGGACAAAATGGCAATAAATAAAATGGAGTTTAGAAGGACGGGTGACTGTGGAGTGTGCACCTTAGACGAGGAAGTGAACAAGATGCTAGTGAAAGGTGTAGTGTCAAGCGAATACATGTCAGAGAATGTCAAATCACAACAGGACGCTTTCAGGGCATGTGCACCAGAGAAGGACATTGACAGGCCCACATATGAAGTTGGTGGTCAGTGTCAGCGTGACTTAATAGTGTTTGGGGGGAAAGAGCAAAGCATGGTGAAGCAAAGTCAGTGGTACTGGCTCTGGGAAGTAAGATGATCACTGCATCTGAGCGAGAGTGGCCCATGGCACCTGACAATGACCCACAGCCACAGCTAAGGGCATCCATAGAAGATAAGGCGTGTCATGCGATGGAGGGGCCACAGTCTGAAGTGATGGAGATTATCCTACAGAAGAGCAAGAAGAAGGATCAAAGGAAATCTGGCCATTTGGAAAGAGGAGGATGAACTAATGATGCAGGATACCAATGCAGAGAACGGGCAAGACAATGCATTTCAGTGCCCGACAGAGATAGCCTGGTGGCCCATGGCAAAGGGAGGTTGGCAGGAGCACATGGACATTTTTGTGTCTCATCGGAAGAAAAAACAGAAAGAGGTGCCAAAGAAGGAGCAGTTCAAACACATGGATGTGAAAGACACACAGAGGGAAGAATGGATGTCATTTGTTCTGCATGGACTGCTGAGAGAGTTTTCAGTGACCAGATATTCACCATGAAAGATGCTACTTGGGAAACATATGACAAGCACTGACAATGTGCTGCTGACACTGACTGCGGGTGCACCTAGGGACTGGGAGGTACTGGGGGGTTACTATATACTGGAAAGTAGGGGAGACTTTGACTTGGACAGTGCAAACATACATGACAGACACATGAATGGGGTGTTGCTGAACGTGAGAGTGACAGGGATGCTCAGAGCTCGAACATGTAATTATGCCTGTTTTTGGTGTTTTAGATGCACCCTAGATTTTGGCTGATGCTAATAGATGGGGTTCTTTATGCAATAAAGTACAGTGAATGGCTTTAAATGAGTAAAGACATAAATAAGCTGTCTTAGTTTGGTAATGTTTTTTATTTTTCTTGCTCCCTTGTTGAGTAAGAATAGTTTTTATTGCAAAGTGCTTATGTAGAAGTAGTTCAAGGGTTTTGGTTAGCGATTCATAGATAAAATAAGACAAGATTAAAAATAAGTGGGCACATGTTACCTGGCACATTTCGGATTCTGCACTTTTTTTTGGTTTGAGATACATCACATCTGAAGCAGGAAGACTGGCCTAATGAGTTGGCAGAAGGACTGGCCTAAACATCTCATCCATGAAAGCAGATGTTGCAGAGAACCATCAGAGCATAACCAGTCAAGCTACCGGTGGAATGTTTGCCAGCGAGATCTCGCAGATGGGCATCAACAGCCCCCTCTTCGAGAAGTACACGTTGGTACAAGTGCTGAGTGCCTGGAATGCCTGAGACGGTGTGAGGGAGCTAGATGAGCACTAGTATTGGCGGGAGCAGGACGGACAAATGTAACAGTTTGTGCATGTGTGAATACACATATTAGTGAGATAGCATCAGGGAGACTGTGTTTTACTCTCTGTAGAGAAGCTGCCTGTATTCAGTTGAAGTATTGCAGGTGATTTCCCCAGCCTTGTAAGTTAAGGGATCACCTTTACTTCCTTGATTTAATATTGTAAATTAAAAAAAATATATACATTGATTAAACCTGCTTCTTGTCCCAGATTGAGGGCTGGGATAGTTGCAGTGGGGATATTGGATAGGCATATTTCAACATAATAAAAAAACAATCAAGGCCAACATAAATATATTCCATAGAAAGAGCTAAGTATACTTATGTGGATAATGATGGCTGCCTGATTCCACACAATGCTAGTGCCCCACTTCTTTCAGTTTGCTATGTCATCGATCATGCAGTCATGCAATTACATGTTTTACTGCTTTTGCATCCTTTCTACAGCACCATATACAACACATAGACCTCATACTGCTACTAGCCTTATCCTCACTGTCTGCATTAAGGTTGTATCTTAAAGTATCTTGGAGTGATCTGCTTGGTTTGCACGGGCACGTTTCTTGACGGTGGAGGTCTGGTGTGGAAGGGTTTATGCTCTCTTGCCATGCGGTCAGGTGTGTATTGTTCAGTATGGCTCCTGCAAGTGATCCTTGCCATTGGCTCTGTAACTGGATGTAGTTGCCCAATTGTTGAACTGACCATGAAGCCACATGTTCTGCTAAACAATGCGTAGGGTGCACAACAGTGAATATCCTGATCCCCGATCAGGGGTGTTCCTAGTTCTGGAAAAGATCTGGGGCTACGCAAATGTCAGGGCTAGCTAGCGTTTTGTTTGTAGCACCTGATCTTCTATCCGTGGCTACAAATCAAAAGACCCGGGGCTATAGCCCCCTAAACCCAGCCCCTAGCAACGCCTCTGCCCCTGATGACCCTCTTTTCAATACGTACACGTAATGATTCCCTGTGTTGCTCAAATGTCTTTTACAGGTTGGCTACAAATATCAGCAAAGTGCTTTTGTTGGTTTTTTAATCTGAACCTGCAACATCAGCATTAGGCATGGAGCGAAAAAAACAAAGTACCAAGAATGAGGCTTCACATCGTTTGTTAGCCCTGCTCTTCTGGTTTTCACATTTTTACTTGTATTTGTGTTCCTACTTTTAGGGCCAGTCTCCTTTTTTTGCAAGTGAGACGAGTTGCAAAAAAGCCCAAATGTCTCTCTATTCCAGTTTGCCGCCAAATGAGCCTGAATTGGAAAAGCTGACGGCACAGAAACAATGATAGGAGGATACGCCTCTTATAAATTGAGTAATATTAATAGAGTTTAGCCTTAGCCAACCTTTCACAGCAGAATGATCACTTGTGTCAAGCTGGCATATTATTCTTTCTTAAAGCACAAACTGTTATGCGTTCACACAGATATCTGACTAAATTGACCAAATGAGTCCCTCAGCAGCTGCCTCTAGACCGAAGCAAAGCCAGAGCGATGCAAGCGAGCATTTGCCTAAAATTGTCTGATCATTTTGCTGTGCGATATTTGGTGCGCTCGGTGTTTCAGCTGCATAATCCGAGTAAGGAATTGTTTTGTCTTTTTTCTTGAAATGAATTGATTAACTCAAGAAGCCTATGTTATCCGCTTCATGTTGCAGTGTCTGTGAGCAAACATCTCAGTTTAAGAGGAGTTAGGAACGAGATCTGCGTGGTATTTTTAAGCCGATGTTTCCATCAGTAAGCTTAGCCGAAGGAGTGAAGCTGTTTTAATATAGGAAAGGTTGTCCTTGTTTCATTTATCACTTAAACGCCCACAGGGAGGGCCGTCTCAGCTGGTAACAGATCAACAACCTAAGGTAAGCACAGGAATACAGCTTGGGCTCTTAACATAAGCAGCCTGGAAAGGGTGCAATGGTTGGCCACCACAGCCCTACCTGCATATCCTTATCATGAATATGATTTGTGCATTCCTGAGGGAGAATGTGGGTATTAATGAATGTTTATAAGAAGAAAAACAACCTTCATAGTTGCCTCGCTGCACTCAGCCCACAATAGTCAATTTTCTGTTGTCCTTACACCACCTTTGTCAGGATAGCGGCAGTAGAGTTACCTTTTTGTAAAAGAAAAAAGGCCCTCTATTTCTGAATACCCACAATGCCTTGCATTGTTGCTCGGAACTGAAGGTGAACTGCTAGTGATCTCTAATAAGCGGTGCTGTGACGTGTGTGTTGTTATTGAAATGGCCTACTCTATTCACGTATTATATGGTAGAAAGGTTGTTTTCATGCATTTTTCAAACCCACCGAACATAGTTGTGTTTATTTAAATTAGCATTTGTTGTAGCAGAAAGCCAAGGAAACTGGCCATCAAATTGCTTGTTACAATGGATAAAGCCTGGTTTTTAATCATTCTGATTGGCTGCTGTACCCACCACGGGTTACACTGTGTAGAAATGCATTGATATTTGGTTGTGATACTATTATACAATAATACCATATATCATAGATGCTGTTGTTTCACATGAATATATTATTACTTTAAGCTGGTGTAAAGAAACATCTAAGCCTTGTAGTTAAGTGCATGTCATAGTGTTAACCAACATATCTTTGAGCAGTTACTGTATTGCTCAGTATTTGTTTTATTTTTTACTGGATATGTGTAAGGCACCTATTGTAAGTGATATCAATCCGGCACACACCCAAGTCTTGCCCAACATGCGCTGAGCAAATGAAACCCTTATTTATTTTTATCTATAAATTCAATATTCTGAATGATATACCGCTCATATCACACCCTTCTCCTGAGACCCCCCTCCGGTCACACTGAACCAGGGATCAGGCTAGTTTGCAAAAGTAAATATTTATTTAATTATTTAGAATTTAAATCACCATATATTTTAAAAGGTAACAACAATCACCAATGGGGTGACAGAACACTGAAAAATATATTTAATGCACTGGGAATCAAGTAATGAACACAAAAAGAATGCAGCACAGAAAAGAATACTTTTGGGTTGGTTTGGAACAGATAGCACTATGGTTAGGGGTTCCCCCTGCAACAACCCAACCCACCAATAGGCAATTTAAATAGATGTGTGTGTGCAAAGTTTAACAATTCTAGCATAAAAACAGTTCACATAACACCACATATATTGCCATTTCTGTTCCGAATATGTTACACGATTCCACTACATCTTTAAATGTAAAGCCAAAATGTAGACTAACAAATCTGTTCTTTTTATATTTTTTACCATTTATGATAGCAAGTTATAAGTCTCTGAAGAAACGTTCATTATATATTCTTAGCAGCAAATGGTCATCCTTTTGTCTGTCTCTGGAGCTCATGGAGTAGCCCCTCCTTTGGGGAATTCCTTCAAGGAGCAGTTTACGACCTTTTCACAGATCCATTTCCTGGCCTGGAGGATCTACCATTGTTTCTTCTCTGGCTACAGACAAAAGTCTTGCCTAACTCATAATGATAATATGTCAGTGAGCTTCTGCTAAGAGGAGTTCCCTCCCCTTGGGGGAATCCTGTTTTTCCACTTCTTGCAGGCCCAGCAGGCTGCTTTATTCTTAATTTCTTGACTTAAAATCCAGCAGAAACCAAACTAGTAGCATCAAATGAAATAGATACATTACATTCTTAGCTTTAAACCTGTGGAATCAAAAACAACTGAGATCTGTATTCCTTTTATCACCAATCCTTTTATGTTTGCTAATCCGACAGACTTTCAGTTTAGATAACATTGAAGTTTCATCAGGAGAGCCCTCTGACAGGGCTGTCATTCACAGTTAGCCCAGTGTGCGGCACACAGATTTTGACAGGGGCTGTCATTCTTTTCACAGGCAATCCAGTTTTCTGAGAAAATGTTTTGCTCTTCACATTTCAGGACTTAGTACATTCATAGTGCTTTGTTTTGATTTGATTTGATTTTATTTTATTTATAAAGCGCAAAAAACCAGGCCCAGGGGCAACCGGGCGCATACTCTTAAACATGTTACAAAAAGCAGTAGTTACAGAAGTTACACAAATATACAGCATATATACATGTACATACTCTTAAACATGTTACAAAGAGCAGTAGTTACAGTGAGTTACAAAAATATACAGCATATATACATGTACCGAAGGGTACCAGTAACAGCGTATAATACAGGGACAGAGCAGAGAGAAAATGTATATTCAGTTCTGTACCCCACATGGAGTCTGGACTGTGTCAAGGTCTCATGCGTCTTGGGAGAGCAGCCATGTTTTAGCATTGTTCTTGAAGGAGTGGAATGATGGTTCAATTCTGATAGGTGTGGGCAAGGTGTTCCAGAGTTTGGAGGCCAGGACGGGGAAGCTCACCCCACCAGCTTTTTGGAGTTTGCATCTAGGCACGATGAGGCTGTGAGTTTGGGCTGCTCTGGTAGGTTAGTGCCAAGCAAGATTTTGAGTGTTGAAACAGTATTATGCACAGGCCTTTTTGGAGTTTTTGCAGCAAAATAAATGTCATTTACAGGCACATTTTTGAGTTTCATTTGCAATGCGCTGCTTCTCCCTCTGTACTCTATGTTTGCTTGTCATGGAGCCCACTGGCACTTTTTCTGCAGCGTGTGCTCTATTCCACCACACATGCACTTTGGGTGGCAGGTTGTGCAGCCATCTTTTTGTGTGTTGAAAAACGTGGTTTTGGAGGTTTTGGCGTGCACAAGCGTTTGCCGCTGTTGTTGCTGTTTCTTGCACCATAAATAGGAGAGTGATGCCGCATAGTATAGCAAAGTGGGTCAATACATCCCACACTATACAACACATTGTTTTTCAAGTACAACATGCATTGGCATAAATTATTGTTGCCCAACTCTAAGCCATGCTTGAAGGACTAGAGGTTTTCTCATTAATAATGACTAGTGCGAATGCAATAGAGAAACACATCTAACAAAACATTCTTTTTTTATTTGCATTTTGACTTATTACAAACCTTTTAGCATTTTATTACTACAATCCATTACATATATATTAATCGTCATTCATCAAAATCCTAAAGAAGAGAAAAAAGAACAAATGGCCTCATGTAATAAAAACATCATCTAACAATATGAACTTTCCCACATTTAAAAATTCCCTTAAAATGTTCTATCAGATACCATTTCTAAAAATGTTACTGCTGCTAAAACCAGTGATGTCATTTTCCCACTTAATAAAAGGAACCAGAAATCTGTGTGAGTTAAAGTGCTTAGATGGTTCAAAACATTCTTAGAGTGCTTAGTTCTCAAAGTCATTAACAACATGCAAAATAGCAATATATGGTGCACATTTCCAAGTAGCTACATTGCACGTCGCTAGGTCTTGTACGAATTCTAACAGACACTGCTTCTATAGTTGGCATTAGGTACAAGAGGATCCCCATAAACTGAGATCTTTAAAAACTATTGGGGAATATTTTGGAATAGTACCAAATGCCCTGGCCTTGTGTCTTAAATGATAGAAGTATTTAAATGTGTCTTCCTCTTCTGATATCAATATCCCATCTGGTCTCTAGAGATATCTTACTGATATACAGAGACTTTGAATAACAGCCCTTTAATGAAGGTAAAACATAGTATCCATAGGAAAAATAAAGATTCTTTGGTTAATCACCTTTGAGGCATGTGACGGATCAGCACAGCGTTTGACATTCCTATGTTAGGGCCAGGCACCCACAGAACTGGAAAGGATCTTGCAAATCTGTACCGCAGTTCAAAAGAAATGAGGGGTAAAAAAGTGTGTATTTTTAACTTTTACATTCATTTTCCCATGGGGAACATGTCCAATTTCTGCTCACACGCACAGCCTAAACTGCTGGATTGATTTGTGGCAAATACGAAATAAGTCGGGCCCAACGCATTTGAATGAAACCCTTTGTTGGTGTTGGTGAAAATCCATTGAGTGTTTTTTTTTTGTTTTTTTTATTTGACACAGACCGGGTTGCCCCTGTAGCCAAAACGTTAGCAATATATCCCATGATACATTGCTGGTGGAAAGGTTTTTCAGTTCTACCCTGCCATTATGGGATTCGAGAATAAGTTCTGAATCTACATTGGAAAGTGCCCTAAAGTGATATAAGGGGTGTAAATTGATAAGTGTTGAGGCCAGGTAGCATGTCGCCAGGGTAAGAAAGGATGATTGGTGAAGGTTTGGGGTCTGGGGGTAGTATTGTCTTTGATGTGTGCGTGTATACCCTTTATCAAGAATCGACACAAATAGCACACAAAAACGTAAATACTCGAAAGCCATGATGCATTGAGATGTGACAATCACTGTGTTTGGTAGTTAGGGGAAGATGAGTATTTTAAGTTAATTTAGGAAGTATTTTTATTCTTAAAAATATATATAAAAGAATGCTTCCTAAATTAACTTAAAATGTGTTGGGGGTTGTATTAAGTTAAAAGTATGTTCTGCGTTTGTTTACTGAACTAAAGACCTATAGTATTTAACTTTGTTTTGTGTATATAAAGTGTGTCAGTGAAACTTGTTGATAGCCAAGACATGGTTACATTGCAGTTTGTTTTGATTGAATGAGGTTTTCATGTGATCTGAAGGAATGCTTCTCGATTCAGTGTTCAGTTCTCAAAGTATGGCTTTGTACAGAAGTTTTTAAAAGTTGATTTTAGAATTGTTTAATGTTTGATTTGTTTGAAGGGAGGATGTGAGGAATATAAGGGAGGTAGATTAGTATTGTCAGTTTTAGGAAAGAGGCAGTTTACAAAGAGATAAATCTGCATTATTTTGCATGGTTTCTCGATTTGTAAGGCATGACTAACAACAAGTATACAATTTAAAAGTGAATTATCAAATGTAAAAATGAGATTGAGATCTGTTTTATGAATGTTTATTTTCCCGCAAATAAAAGATATATGAGTATTGGTTCAGGAACTTTGATTCTTGATTCAGATTGTATAATTGTATGTTAGTAGTCAATGGTGTTGTGTTAACTTTCTTATGTTTCTATTCATATGAAAAGGAGGATTAGGCAGTGGTTGTAGTTTTCTATGTGGGTGCTAAAGGTCTTAAAAAAAATCAAAAAAAATAATGTATAGATATATAGATATATAGATATATAGATATATATGTACCAGTGGTGGCACTCATGATGACATAAGTGATCTCATAAATGATATCACCAGTGATGTAATTTGTGATGTCATTATTGTGCTCAGGGTCTGCGCAATGGGGACCTCATAGTTAAGGTGGTGTTGCTTAGAACCTGCCAAATTTCATCAATGTTGTGACATGTCACAGGAAATTGGCACCTAATGTCACGTGAACTAATGTTTTTCCACCAAATATATATATATTATAGTGCGGCAGTGGAAGCACTATAGTTAAGGTGAGTGGAGAGGTCGATCAAAATAATTATATCAGCCTTTTAGAGGAGAAAGGCTGATCGATGATAATATCTTTTGACAGTACGAGATGCCCTGTGAGTGCACTGCTTTCCCTGCGCTTCTCTAAATTCTTTACGACACCGTTATGATCCCTCTCAATGGTATATATTTTAACAACCTCTGCAGCCTGAAAAGTAGATCCACGCAGGCTTGACATGTGGCCCATTTTGCACCAAACCTGCCGATGAACTGGCCTGCTGTTAAATCTCATTTACAAATGTAATGGTATCCGCTACATAGTGTAATTTTCTTTCTAACTTTGAGAACATTCAGACATGTAATTGATCCATTTTATATAGCTGGTTCGACAGCTATAGCCAGTAAGATAGCTCAATGGTATGAGCGCTTGCTGCTATGTGTGTGTGGTCTGAAGGTTGCAGGTTCGAGGCATGGCAAGGCCAACTCAGCCTTCCATCCTTCTGAGGTTGATAAATAAGTACCAACACAGGTTTCGTGATATTGTATGTATGTTTTCTCTATATAAGCACATAAGCATAAATTCTATATAATAACATATCAATATCATTTAGCCTTGGACGTCTGCTTGCATTCACAGTAATTTGGTAACATGGGTCTATGTAGGAGTGTTTAGCGTGTTTTGGGAGCACAGAGTACAGCGCCACTGCATGGGTTTGGTGCATTGATATAATGTGGTACAGCAAGACATGTGTTATTGAGCATTTTTATGCGGCGCCACTGCATGGGTTTGGTTCATTGCTATGATGCAGTTGTTTCAAGCTATGTGTTGCCAGTGTAACATGGACATATAAGTAAGGGCAGGTTATTCAGTCAAAAACGATTTTTACATATAAAATGCAAATACATTTTTCACAGTTAAAAGCACACATCTGTACCTTCAAAATGCACACCATTTCTCACCTGAAATGCCTATGTTGCAAGAGACACATTTGGTAATTAACAAACTAATCTCACTAACAAGACTAATAATTATAACTCATTAATAACAGAATGTGTCTTCACTGCAAAAAGAGACAGACTCTGAAAATCAGTTTTAAACACACATTCAAGTTTTTTTTTTTTTCTTGGCCTTCCTGTGCTCTGTCCACAGTAACTGCAGGAAGCAAAGACTTTGAATAAGCAGGAAATCAGCTTGATACAGTTGCAACTGTACAAGAAAAACCATTGTTAAAAGTAGGAGGATAGAACATGATTGATTCTGATTGGAGCACGTCACATCAAGCATCATGTTAGAGGCTGTGACTAGTGCTTTGCTGCAGAATCTGGGGGAAGAAAGGGAGAGACATCTGGACACAGCTCGAAGAAGGACCCGGTTGACAGCTGGGGATGCCTGATTCCTAAAGCAGATTCAACTTGGTTGCAGAGACTGGCTTTTCCAGTCAACAAGTCCCAGTTCGAGTGACAGCAGATGCTTGTCCTTGCTGGGTGAGCCCCTCCAGAAGGCGAACAGCCAAAGAAGTTACATGCTGAATAAGCCTGGTAATTATCTCGCTGAGGTGTGGGGGCTGAGTGTGTACGAGAATATTCAGTCAGTGTAGGAAAGGAGATTCCTGTGCTTTACTCCCGTGTTAAATGTTGCAAATTGAGTTCTTATCTCCGCCACTCTCTTTTCAGTGTATCACAGATAATGCTGTTACTGTGCTATTTCATTTATTTCTGTAAAGAGTGAGATCGTGTTTAAATGCAACTTTTTTAATACACAAAAATATCTGAAAGCAGACGGGTGGTGTGTTTTGTATTTACCAATACAGTGCTGATGATGTGGGGAGATGTTTAGACAGTGCAATTGTCATTTTCAAGGTAGCTAAACATAAGATTTGGCTGCAGCTGTGTGCACAATGTAATTCAGTATGAGCAATTATAACTAACTGTGTGTGTTGTAGTCTGCCGGAGGTCTATGAGTCGGCAGAAAGGGAGGCCCGGGACATAGTTCACTACCATATATAAGATAGTGAAAAATACCACATGATAGCTCGCTGCCATAGATAAGACAGAGAGAAATTGCCCATGGTGGCACACTAAAAATGAAAATGCGGTGTTCCTGAAATGCAAGCCTGAGGTCTCTCTAGTGATTACACGAAAAATCTAAACAAAAATAAGGGGTTCTGGATATTGGGGCCACAAATAAAACAAAGGAATTACGCTCACCAAAATACCACCAATCACGCATACCAACCACGCATATCAACCACGCATGTCTGTGTGCTGAAATAATGCATGTCCACTTTATTATTGCTGTACATGGCCCAATCTGAATACAAGGAGTGATTGTTGCTAAATTATTTTTCGGTAAGAAAATACCGTCAGGCCCCAAATCTCCACAAAAATACCCAACATATTTATGGTGCGTTGACCGGGAAAGTGATCATAGAGTACCTACTGGGCGTGGCAAGCATGTCTCACACTGCCATTTGCACATTAAAGGGAACCCATTTTATAATAGCAGTGTGCCACTAAAAACGAATTTCAGAATGTCACAAAGGGAAACCACATTTTCAGACCTAGTGCAATATTTAGAGGCAAAGTTGTTTGCTCATGGGACGTGGTCGTCAAACAGTACCTTAGAATGGTGTGACCGCATTCAGTGTGAGGTGCAGAAAGAAAAACTAGACAATATTTTTGCAGAAGGCAGCATAATTCAGGTCTGCCTTACAAGATTATTGAATGCAGCCGATAAAAGTGCAGAGAAAGACTTTTTAATACGGCTATGCGGCAAAATATGGTTTATTTTGAATAGGTCCCTGCGAATGCAGGAAAATGATACCCAGCTAATTAACAGGTTAAAGACTGAATTAGATGGGGCAAGTAAAAATCAGGAAATGTTAAGAGCAGAATTGGATGTATGCCAAAAAGTCATGCAATTAAAATACAGAGACTTTGATGCTCAGTTATCCAAAAGCAAGAAACAATTTGAGGATAGTGAGCAAGAATTGGTACACTTAAAAGCCTTAGTGGACCACATTAGGCAGGATAAAGATGAGGTTGTTTCAGAAATGCAGATTTAACAAAAAGAACATTGTGAAAAAGAATGTGATCTCCAGAGTGCAGAACAAGAAATGATTAAAATGACTCAAGAAAGAGACAAGAGAAATAAAGAGTTCAATGAATGCCAAATGCAAATGTGCGACATGCAGGAGGTGATTAATAAGATGAGTGATGAAAACAACTATTTGCAAAATGAAGCAAACAGACTCCTTAAAAAGTGTAAGGACTTAGAACAGCAAATGTGCATTCCCAGGTCCCAGGAGAGGCGGCAGGGGACCACATTCAATGGAATCGAGGTGAATTCTAGTTCTGCCCAAAGAGCTAGTGCTCCAGTGACTGGGCCGGTGACTGAACTTGGTTGCAGCGCCCTTGGGGGATTTGATACTCCCATTGGGGGCAGCCACCAATCTCATACACCTGAAAACAGGATTGAATCACAGAGTATTGCAATTCCATGCATTACAACAAGTAGCCCCATAAAAATAATGAAATCCATTAAAGCCCTGATCAAACCATTTAAAAAGGGAGGTGAATGCTGTATTGAGGATCACTTAGAAGCAGTGCATGGCATTTTTAAAGCACTCCAGATACCTAAGGAACAGTACAGACAATATTTTCATTTAACTTTAGATGCCCCGACAGCCAGCATCATAAGGGGATTAAATGAACAGCAGAATATGACATGGGTGGAGTTTGAAAAAGAAATTAGGCATCATTTTTCTCCTTTTCAGTCATTGCAGGAGGCAAAGAAAGTCGCTTACACAATCACTGCTGGACCTAATACATCCCCTCGCCAATTTTTACAAGACTTAAAAAGAGCATTTTCTCGCTTTGATGTATCGTTTGACCCAAATTCCAATGAGTTTAAAACTGCATACTTCTATGGGCTACAGAAAGACATCATATCCCAATTGGTCCGTGAATTTGACCGTGACAAGTCCCTTGAATGGATTGTACATCAAAGCACAAAACTATATGAGGTACTCTATTGTCAGGGTAGAGAAAGTGATACAATGAAAGATACTAGACCTAAATCTAAAGAACCCTCAGCCATAGTAATGGAAATCAGGTCAGCCAAAATGTCCCTTGAGTCTGCTCAGAGCCAAGGTAAAAATAATGTGACACCTGAACAAAGGGGTAATCAACAAAGATCGCCCTTTCCTGTACCAATGTTCCAATCACATGATCCTAGTAATATGGAGAGCTACATCAGCCCTAGGTATTTAGGGGACAGACCCCGGGTAGGATATCGGCCTGATATGGCAGGTTTGAATAATAACCAGAGACAAAATCAAGATCAAAGAAATGGTGGTCCCTACCAGTCATTGGGGACACAGAGCAGATTTGATCCCAACACCATGATATATGGTAATCAGGATAGATCCCGATATATGGATCGATTTACTGATAATGGAAATCAACATAGGGGCCAGTACCCACAATCTGAGAGACAGGACATGAGGCAAAACATGAATTGGCAGGAATTTGAACAATCACCACACAAAGCTTTTGATGAAAAAACATGCAAGGATTTGCCAACTGTATATGTGGATGGTTGTGCTTTTCACATTGAAAATGACAGTAATAAACAATTAGTGTCAGGAATAGGAAATGTCTGGTTGAAATGTGAAGGAGTCCCCAGTATAGGGATGAGGATTGGACCTAGGAGCTGTCAAGTGGTGGAATTGGCAGCCATTTATAAAGCAATTACTACTGCAGTTGATAGAAAGTTCAGTGAAATTGTCCTGGTGACTGATTCTGACTATGCACGGAATAGTTCTGTGGAATATTTATCTGGCTGGAAAGCAAGAGGAATGATTACATACAACAAAAAGCCATTTAAACATGGAAAAATGATACAAGCCATAGACAAATTGGTGTCAGAGAATGATCTAACAATATACTGGAGAAAAATTTGTGGGCATTTAAAAACACCAGGAGAGGATAAGGAGAGAAATGATAAGGCAGACCACCTGGCTAAAATTGGGGCTGTGATGGGAGAATTGCTACCTATTGATGATTTACTGGGTGAAATACAGATTGATGCAGTAACACGTTCTAAAGCACCAAAGGAGTAGATCAGCCAGCGGTACAATGGAGTCATAATACGCCAGACCAAGATTTGATTGAGGCACAAAAGAATGATTGAATTTTGGGAATCTATTACAATCATTTAATAGATCCTGAACAAAACCCTTTAACAGACAATGATTGCATGGGAAAAGAAGAGTTGAGGGTGCTAGTAAAGAATAAAAAACGAATTATATTACAGGATGGACTCATGATTAGAGAGTCCATAACAGGACAAATACAGTGGGTGGTACCCCTTTCATTCAGAGGGCTCATGCTACACCATGCACATGATGCCATAACTGCAGGCCACAGAGGTTCACAAAAAACATTGGAGATACTAAACGATTATGCTTACTGGCCACATATGTCCCAAGATGTGGAATTATATACTAGAGGATGTCTAGCATGCGCCCAATTTAAACCTGCTTCACCAATGCATAGAGCACCATTGATGAAAAGAGGCCTAACTCTCCCATGGTCAGATTTGCAAATAGACTATATAGGCCCTTTAAAAAGGTCGAGCAGGGGAAACCGTTATATTTTAAGTGTGGTATGTTTGATGTCGAAGTGGATTGAATGCATTCCTGCACCAGATTGTAGTGCGCAAACAGCCACCACGTTGCTGGTGAACCATGTGTTCTCAAGGTTTGGGTTGCCACAAAGAATTGAGTCAGACAGAGCAAGACATTTCACAAGTAACCTAATGAGTAAGGTATGGCAAATACTGGGTGTGAAAAGGAAACTACATATCGCATATCGGGCAGCCTCTTCAGGTGGAGTTGAACGGAGCAATAGGTCTGTTGTGGATATTTTAGAGAAATTCGGGGCAGAAGCAGGTTCCAGCTGGGATTTACGTTTACCGTTGGTTTTGATGGCAATCAGATCAACTCCTGCCAAAGCAACAGGTGTTAGCCCCCATGAGGTCTTGACAGGTAGGAAAATGGTGTTACCACAACACCTGCTATACAAAACACATGAGCAGACACTTGTGAGTGCATCCACAGTTCATGAGTACATTGATGAACTGAGGAGGCATTTGCAACATGCATTTGCTTTTGTGCAGAGAGATCTGGAAAGGGCTGCTGACAGTGCTAAAACATACTATTATAAAAGAACATCAGTGAGAGAATACAGTGTTGGGGATCAGGTGTACAAGTTTCATTTTGGAAAAAGTAAACAGAAAAATTCTAAATTTCTAGCAGCCTGGCAGGGGCCATTTCAAATTATAGATAAGATCTCTCCTGTAGTGTATAAAATGTTGAAGAATGAAGGTGAAACAGCGATAGAGCAGTTTGTCCATGTAAATCAGATCATGCCATGCCATCCCAGACACGAGATCAGGCGGCTTGAGCATGTAGAAACAGAAAGCCCTGGGGCTGCTGCCCACTGATGCACACAATACAACAGAAAGTCCCTTGAACACAAAAAGATAAGATAAATGGGTACAGTCAGGAGGCAGTGACAGAGAAGTTAAAAAGTTGATTGTTATAATGGCACCTAAACACTGTAATATATGTAAATAAATAAATAATATAAAAAGTAAAAATATATATATATATATATAATGGAAGCTCATGGTCGGTGTGCAGAATGAAAATGCATTGAATTTAAAATGTTGTTTCATGTATGCTTATTCTCTTTTTAACCTGTTTTTAATTTCAGAAAAAAAAATGTTTTATTTTTGGCAAAAGGGTGGTTAGTATTGTGCTATATACTTAATCTGTTTCTTTTCTATTTTGGTTTAGAACATTAACTATTTATACCGGAGGTCACGGGAGACGATGGAATATGGAGTCCACTGGATGAAGACCAAAAGATGCCTGCATCCGGGTGGAGGTGAAGACAAAATAGCCTGAATGCCAAAGAAAAGATGACTTCTATAGAGAAGGATCCAAGAGTACCAAGATGAAAGAGTACCCGAATGAACCAAAAGAGGCAGACAAGAGTCCTGACATATGGAGTTCCACGTATTTATTATTTTAATTAATTGTTTTAATCTGTTATGTTAATTATTTGTTTTAGTTAGTTGTTTTATTTTATTATTTTCAATTGACTTTAAGTATATAATTGAAATACTGGACTGGACACTTCCATTGGGAAGGCAAATGGAGAACATTTTATAAGAATTGATAAATTCAGTTGAATTTTAATATTGTATTGATTGAACAGCGACTTTCAATTTTCATCTTCACGACAAGGATGTTAATTGTATTGGATTGTTACATTTTTGAAAGAAGGAAAGGAACAAGTTGGATTTTTTCCAATTGTGGCTCGGATTAGCTAAATTAAAAAAAAAGGAGGGTATATGTAGGAGTGTTTAGCGTGTTTTGGGAGCAAAGAGTACAGCACCACTGCACAGGATCAATGTATAGCAAGTTTATTTTTTTTGAAGTGCAGCGCCACTGCAAGGGATTGGTGCATTGATATAATTTGGTACAGCAAGACATGCGTTATTGAGCATTTTTATGCGGCGCCACTGCATGGGTTTGGTGCATTGCTATGATTCAGTTGTTTCAAGCTATGTGTTGCCAGTGCAACATGGACATATAAGTAAGGGCAGGTTATTCAGTCAAAAACAATTTTTACATATAAAATGCAAATACATTTTTCACAGTTAAAAGCACACATCTGTACCTTCAAAATGCACACCATTTATCACCTGAAATGCCTATGTTGCAAGAGACACATTTGGTAATTAACAAACTAATCTCACTAACAAGACTAATAATTATAATTCATTAATAAAAGAATGTGTCTTCACTGCAAAAAGAGACAGACTCTGAAAATCAGTTTTAAACACACATTCAAGTTTTTTTTTCTTTGCCTTCCTGTGCTCTGTCCACAGTAACTGCAGGAAGCAAAGACTTCGAATAAGCAGGACATCATCTTGTTACAGTTGCAACTGTACAAGAAAAAACATTGTTAAAAGTAGGAGGATAGAACATGATTGATTCTGATTGGAGCACGTCACATCAAGCATCATGTTAGAGGCTGTGACTAGTGCTTTGCTGCAGAATCTGGGGGAAGAAAGGGAGAGACATCTGGACACAGGCTCGAAGAAGGACTGGGTTGACAGCTGGGGATGCCTGATTCCTAAAGCAGATTCAACTTGGTTGCAGAGACTGGCTTTTCCAGTCAACAAGTCCCAGTTCGAGTGACAGCAGATGCTTGTCCTTGCTGGGTGAACCCCTCCAGAAGGCGAACAGCCAAAGAAGTTACATGCTGAATAAGCCTGGTAATTATCGCGCTGAGGTGTGGGGGCTGAGTGTGTACGAGAATATTCAGTCAGTGTAGGAAAGGAGATTCCTGTGCTTTACTCCCGTGTTTAATGTTGCAAAATTCTTGTCTCCGCCACTCTCTTTTCAGTGTATCACAGATAATGCTGTTACTGTGCTATTTAATTTATTTCTGTAAAGAGTGAGATCGTGTTTAAATGCAACTTTTATAATACACAAAAATCTCTGAAAGCAGATGGGTGGTGTGTTTTATATTTACCAATACAGTGCTGATGATGTGGGGAGATGTTTAGACAGTGCAATTGTCATTTTCAAGGTAGCTAAACATAAGATTTGGCTGCAGCTGTGTGCACAATGTAATTCAGTATGAGAAATTATAACTAACTGTGTGTGTTGTAGTCTGCCGGAGGTCTATGAGTCGGCAGAAAGGGAGGCCCGGGACATAGTTCACTACCGTATATAAGATAGTGAAAACTACCACATGATAGCTCGCTGCCGTAGATAAGACAGAGAGAAATTGCCCATGGTGGCACAGTAAAAATGAAAATGTGGTGTTCCTGAAATGCAAGCCTGAGGTCTCTCTAGTGATTACACGAAAAATCTAAACAAAAATAAGGGGTTCTGGATATTGGGGCCACAAATAAAACAAAGGAATTATGCTCACCAAAATACCACCAATCACGCATACCAACCACGCATACCAACCACGCATGTCTGTGTGCTGAAATAATGCATGTCCACTCTATTATTGTTGTACATGGCCCAATCTGAATACAAGGAGTGATTGTTGCTAAATTGAGCGTTATGTTTGATTTTGCCTGACCGGTGTGGGTGCTCGCACGAATATGTGTGGTGGAGTACTTCCTTCAGTTGCTTGCAGCTTCTACTAGCATAGTCAAAGGCTCAGACACACAGCCAATAACTTACATGATGACTGGAAGGAGTGGGATGAAGCACACCCCAATGCATTGCACACCTATGAACTGTGCTAAGCTCGCCATTGAGAAGACATGTGGTCACGTCTAATAAATATATTCCCAAGCCCCCTCTCATTATGTGGCTAGATGCGCCTTTTCCTGTCATAGCTTTATATGAGCTGTTGTGCACTAAAATGGTGGTCTCTTTTCTAAAGTATGCGCCCCCTTGTCATGACTGATTGTAGTGTATTGCCTATGGCTATCATTACATTGTCCTAGAGACAGCTCCATTAATTCAACAAACTGTGAGTTCCAGTTCTGATAGCGGTGACAATAGCGGTGAATGAACTAACAATTATTTCTCTTTTGCATTCGATTTCACCATCCACACTATTGTGAGCAAATCCACGTTATTCCAGCTAACAGTAATGTATGTTTTTGGTGGCATTCTATCAAAAATCAGGTCACACATATTAATTCCTATTGATGGGTTATGCCTTCTTAGTTTTTCTGCATAGGTGGCGATTGGTATACACTGAATGAGGAACGATTCCATTCCATCCACCATCATCTCACTCCTGGCATTGTCATGTGTTGATAGCTGTGTGTGGCAGTTTGTATTGACTACGTTTGCTGTCACTCTGTCTGTGACTTATTAAGATTGTTCACACAATGCTATTATTGTAATCAATACGAACTAAAATGTGTCTATGCCGTAGTTTTAATATAGTATATAAACAATGTGATTTTGCTTGGAAAATTAATTTCTACCAGAGTGTGAATTGGTGTTTATGCTGGAAATTCATTTTCAACACAAAAGCTTACGTAGAATAATTAGTGGCATATCTTATCGTTAAAGGCTAGATAACTTAGCTCTGAATTGTGTTGTACGTGTTAAAAAAATACTTGCAAAAATTGGTAAATTAATATATCTTTTAAATAAAGGAATTTTGAAAAATCATGGAATATTTTTTTGTCTACACAATGAACCCCATTTGTCACAATTGAAACACAGGTTGGGTAATATTGTATGCATATTTGTTCTATATGAAGTGTTTAACCATAAGTGCTCTATAATAACACACCATTATCAGTTGGCCTTGGATGTCTGCTTTAAATTCGCAGTAATCTGGTAATAAGGGCCTATATGCGTTGATATTAATGATAGATATGGTGATCCATTCTTGTATAAATGTATATCACTTTACAGTGATATTGTAAACATATTTTTCGTAGTGTATTTAGAAACAATGCTATTTGATGCCACTTCCTGTTTGGTCAATGGGTGAACGGTCATGTTCCATCGCTTCCGTGATGTCACTTTGGCATGGGGTCAAATGACATTACTTCCTGTGATGTCATCAGAGTTCAAGGGTCGCATGATGTCACTTCCACTACCCGTGGCATTTTGGTGAAATGACAACCCTATACCTCTGGTTCCTCTACATAATTCTGAAAGTGGCCATGCACCTTGATCTTCAAGGTCACATTCTTCAACACAACTTCATGGAGTGGCCACAATCTGTGCTACAGGCACTGCAGGTTGCTCACCATGCCATGATGACCATCTCCAATGTCAACCCTGTACTCCAATTCAGCCAGATCGTTCAGAGGTCTTTTTTGACACAAATGAACACCAAGCCCTACTCACCACCTTTATTTTATTGCAAGGGTCATTGCAAAAAAAAAAAAAAAAAAGAATGCTCAGATTGTTACTTTCCAAACTATCCCGCACAGACAAGCATATCCGCATAAATTCATCCAGACACCTCCTTAATCAATAGGCTGCAGATGCTCCCAAAGTTTAATTCCCTATTCAGTGATTTTGAACTCTACAATAGAATGTTGATAACACAGAGCTCTATCTTAAATTAGAAAACTGGCCTACATCATTAGCAGACAAAGAGGGTGATTGGAAAACACGCTGAATCGAACAACATGAGTCAACATTATGAGGGAGCTGTTGTCTGTTAAGGCTTGCAAAACCTTCTGCCTAACTTCCCATCTCCAGTCCTATTCCCCTGCATTTAAACACAAATGAAATGTACATTTACCAGTTGCCTTCCACTTCCTCTGGTCATCTTGTACCTCCTGTGTTGAACCTGCCCTGAACTAGTCACAGTGGAAATGGAAAAGGGGCTCTTGCTAAACCTCCCGTTCAGATTTCCATAGCAGTCATCTTGCTTGTAGGTTTTCTATTTAGTGACAAATGTTCAGTCCATGCCACACGTTTCTTTTTTAAAATGTAAATGTATCAGCACATTTTATAAGTACCTGTGGTATTAATAGCAATAATACATGGAATTGCAGACCATACCAGATGGTAATGTCCCACATCCTTCCTTAAAGGAACTCAATTCATTCAGGCTTGTCACTCAGTCACAGGCAGTTACCACAGGGCATATCCCTCAACAATAAACATAAGTACCAACATTTTAGCAGTAAATGTTATTAACCATGTCAGAACATGTCTGAACACAAGCTACATTTGGATATCACTGGTTTACTTCAAACTGAGTACCAATAAGACTTAGCTTGTCCTTATTAATGGATGTTAAACTCCATCCCTCGACTGAGCACTGGCTTATCAACATACACAACAATGCCTTCAACCTCACATCGCCTCAACAGATATGTCTTTGGGCTATCAGGAAACTTCATACGAAATCTCACTCCTCCTGAAAGCCAAACATTCCTTCCCCCAGAAACATCTGCTACCTTACCACTGCCTCGCTCACACTGATGGGCAACACTGTGTTCAATATCTCGCCCCTTCTATAACAGTCTTGATGTTTGGACATTGTAAATGCTGCATATGACCACACACTTGAAGACGGACACTCTCAACGTAAAGATCAGTTCATTTTGCCTCATCTATAAAGCTATGCGTGTGAACAAGCCAGACCAACTGGCTATGAAACCGTTCCTCTCCCGGCATTCATGTATCATTCCTTGGCTAGGAGTACGTTAAACAAAAACTAATGATGAGGAGCTTAGCCTCACCACTCCTTGTCATAAATGCTTGCCACTTTGCCTTATCGACTGAATCTGATTTCACACTTCCGGAAAAAAGATGAGGACCTTCCTATTCACCTGTGCATTGCTTATCACTCTTTCATCGGCACCCCCCACGGTCCCCAATACCCTTGTTTGTCACATTTGAGTTCTGGTATACCAACAACCATTTTGTGTTTGTATTCTCTGAGTTATGTACACGTCTATATGGGAATATGTAACCCTGCATGTCTTGTCACATGTTCCCCAAGCTATGCAAAGGGCTCCTTTTACCTTTTGGGACAAGATTCTTGCGGTAAGACCAAATGTGAACAAAAATGCGCTACTGGAGACATGCACAATCCAATGTTAACTTTGCACCCATAAAGGAAGTCCACAAAACCCCACACTCTTTAAAAATAAGCAACGGGCAAATATGTGTTTGAGGAAGTTGTTATATAAAGTTGCCAGCTTTTGAGAACTATGCTCCCTAACTCCTTACAAACTTACCTGAATGTAAGGAAGGGACGTAATACTCCCAGACAATAGCCTTAGACAACAGCCTCCTTTTGTCCCTCAGCACTAACACATGAATTTGTTCACTTAAATATCCACTGGTGAAAACAATTAAGTACACTATAAGTATTCCTCAGCAATTGTTACACATTCACCACTTCTTTATACTCTGCGTGATCTGTATCGCTACACACACAATCACACATTTATTAGAAATATAGTGGGTGTCGATTTTAAACACACTTTCTATTTTTCATGGGAGCCACTAAGAAGGTCATCATTCAGTCAGTGAAAGTTACCCTACCCAACCTCTGTCTTCACATCTTTTGGTTGCTTAACTGCAGCCATTCAGTTTGCATTGCACTCTTTCTATAACGCGTATCCACCACCTTTTAGCCAGCACCAAATTCAAAGAGCAATAAGCTTCTATATGACCCAGCCTCTCCAATCATGTTATCACAGTCTAGCTTGTGCTTCAACAGTCTGATTTTGCAAATGGACTATCTGGTACAACACTTGATCGGCACAGCATAACATAACATCAACACACTTGTCGCCCCGCCCACCTTATACTCACAAGGCTCGAGTGGTTTTCACAGCATGCAGCCTCTCTACAGCAAAATCCAAAAATGTGGATACCAACCATGTCTCCTGACAGCAATCCTCAAGAATGGAAACACCTAAGTGGTGTGGGACCAGTGTGGTAGTCCCGGCAGCAAGTGGTTCAGACTCTCTGTGGCCTCTTACTGATGCACCTGTAGGTCTGCCTATCCAACATGGATCCCGGAAGTGATTAAAGTGTTTGGCATTTTTGGGCAGTCACAGCAGTCGAGGCAGGAGATGTGGGAGCTCAGGAGCCTGGATGTGAACCCATCTGTTCAAAGGTCAGTATAGTTCAGGGTGTGTTGTCGAGCCAGCCTGAAGCTGATATTGGTCAATTTTTCTTAATACTTTTAAAACATGTGGGGAGGCCTCTGCCCTGAAAAAAGTGTATATGATGTCCTATAACCTACTCAGCAATAAAGGGTAGTACAGAGTCTCTACTGCAATGAATGAGATGCAGCAATATTATAAAGTCTGTCAACCTCAAAGACCGTCCCTTCAGAATAAGGAGCTGGAGGGAGGGAGGCAGCGGGAAGGTTTGTACACCAGAGCGAGAGAAGACAATGTCTCTGAGGAAGGGCTATTCGTCTTGAGTTCACAATCGCCTGCACCAGCTTCTCCAGTAAGAAGGACTTATTCACAGACTTCTTCATGCATGTATAGGTGGAAAAATGAAAAGGACTTTGAAAAATCACTACGGCTATTCCAGGGAGAACAGATGAGAAACAAGTAAATAAAAGATTGTGAAGGGGAGTCTGAAGGAAATCACGTTTACAGAAATAAGAAACTCCATGTCCGATTTGCTTGTTGGAACCTAAAATCATCTGCATGTCACTCAGAATCGGAGAATGCTGTTAACAATGTGTTTAGCACCAGCAGCAATCAAATGGGTGGGCATGCAATAGAAAGGCCTTCAGAAATCAACCTGTATAAGGAACCTAATTTGACTGGTCTTGACACAGTAATGGATAGCAGTATAATGAGACCTTTAACATATTATTTCAGACTATGTGTAGAATATCACCCGCAAACCTGGGGGCTTTACACCTAGTGTTGAATGCCTCAGAATCCCTATATGAAAACACATTTGAGTATATAACATGTCATATTATTGTACTAAATGACTTAAAATGATAATGTACCTACCTGTACACTTGGTTCTTAAGGACAATGGCAGTGTGTGGGGGAATAAGGGAAACAGCTACATTTGCGCACACAGTAGGGATGAAAATTGGATTGAGAAAGGATCAAAACTGGGGCTTGAAGCTTCTACTGAAACCAGTGCACTAGGAGCACAACCAAGCGATCCCTCTGCTGATCCTGTGAGTGAGGCTCTGAGTAAGCAAATCATACTGAATGCAAGTCCTTTCTGGAAGGGATAGTTGAAGCCTACGTGAAGGGAGAAAAAGGGAAAGAACAAACAATAGTTGGGTATAAGAACAAAAGAAGAAAATAATGAAAAACAATAGTAAGAAAGTAAAATCAGATGATCAATTAAAGAACATTCAAGAACATGAAGAAGGATGTTATAACTAGTGATGACCCTAACTTCACATTACTGGAAGTTGAAGATGACAAATTTGAGTTGAGGTACACCATGCATCACTGTAGTATGAAGGTCCAGATAAATCATAGAGAACATATTACTCAAAATATAAGAGGGTTTATGGGGTAAAAAGCCCCCAGTAAAGAAACATCCCCTATGCAGGAGTGGTTGGTAAGCAGGGAAGAGGAGGATTTTGAAGAAGAGGAGGAGCTTTGGATCGGAAGTACTGACATTAACTTTAACAAAGACCTAATGGATACACTCTGACTTAATTTAGCTCCTATTCCTCTATCACCATTCACTCCATTCTACGTCATACAAACAATTATAGTTGTAGCAACACACCTCTAATATACAAAATAATCAACAATAAAGAGATAATTAGAATCATATATTTGGTGTCATACCATGATAAAATCATATCTCATCTGTTTCTTGATTATGCACACATGAGCCTGACAGGGCCATGCTCAGAACCCTCGGACCTTTAAAATTCCCTAGAAACCGAAAGGTTCATCATGCTGCACTCTCCCAGAGGTCATTCTAGCCCACCGTTGAACAGCGCATAATAAAGTTTATGTGCTGTAAGATGTAAGACACCAAGCTGATTACATTATACAGCCATGTGAAAAACCAACCTGGGAATGAGACTATTCAAGTGCTTTAAAGAATGCTTGCCCACAAGTCATGCTGCGATCTCCGAGTCTAGACCTATGCATTTTTTGTGAATGTTGATCTGCCAGTGAGTAATGTATAAAGTAGCAATATGTTATTGGCACACTTTACTAAACCCATCCCCCAGCTTCTGATTTGCATAACATGTATAAACAGGTGATATTTATTTTTTATCATGGCATCACACAAAAATTATTGTTCTAAATATGTTTCTGTTGTTAGCAAATACATTTATTGATATTTGTAAATTAGAGGTGGTTTGATCAGACTAAACTTGTTTGTATGACGAAGAATGGAATGAACAAATAGAGAGGAATAGGAAGCTAAATGAAGTCAGAGTGTCTCCATTAGGTGCTTTGTTACAGTTAATTTAATCCCACTAGAAAGGTAGCACTAGGCCGGGCCCAACCTTTGGGTATAAGTACTGACATACAAGAGAATGATAATGGTATGGTAAACCATGTCACAACTCTTTGGGTATTATATTGTGGTGAACCTCTTTTGGTACGTTGGATGAAGGATTGCTTTCCCAGTGAGAATAATCTCAAACTCAATAGAGAGAGAATTCTTTAAGTGCTACCAATCATTCCAGCTTTATGGGTAATTCCCACTGGCAACATTGATTAGGTGGAATGTCCAGCTCAAGACAAAACTTCCAGTGTAAAAATACATTTTAAAACAATAGGCATAGTTACGTTTATTTTTCTGGAAATTGATGAAGTACGCACATTTTATTTTGATATCTACCTATCAATTAGCAACATGGTCCCTACATTACTAACAGAGGTGCCACACATACGAAATGGTAATGGGAAAGTAGGGGAAAAGCTTAGGACTTTCTCAACCTGTTCATATGTGGGAATTGCCAATAAATTAATCAAAATGTAATTTAAAATGATTTCCTACAGAGGAGATCCTTATGGTCGTAGGTGTCAATGCATTACTGAGGACTGGATAATTGATTGTGACTCCCTAATGTTTTACAGAGTGAAGTGTACCCTCCTCTCCTGATTACACAATACATAAGGTTTTTGTATATATGTATATGATGGATACATCTACTTTATGCGACTGGGCATTTTTCATCAGCCTGATGGAAGCCTTTTAATGGTACCCAAAAATTAACACTTGTTAGCAGTATTCAGGAGCATGACTAGCAGCAAATCTGTATTGGACATAACATATACTATCTGGTGAAAAACCATTCAATGAAGACATATACCTACTTATAACTCTATTAAGATTTCTGAACGTTTCCACTGCAAGAGCAAATCCGCACTCTAAAGGGCACACAGAATCCAACTGTTCATAAGTCACATCGGACGCAGCATAGTAGTGGTTCAATGAATATCTTGATCCGTCATTGCAGGATTGGCACGTTTCACCCATTCGGGCTTCCTCAGAGAGTTGCAATACTCCATCGACTTCACAATTTTTGTTTCCATAAAGTGAATTCAACACCTTGTTTCCTGTTCCATTAACACATGCAGGACTCATATAGGCTGATGTTTTAGGTCTGCCATCTTTAAATATATTGCAGTTACCTATGGGGCACTGTGTTCTATTACATTATACTGGTAAAACGTATGCAAAGTATGTAGTGCGTTAGGGTATCCATTTCAATTACCAAAGCAAGATATGATAATACAAACTCAATAGACTGTATGTAATTCCATTTAGGGAGAATTTTTTGATTGGATTTTATGAGAATTAATCCAAATGTTGTAATTGTGGATGGCACATGGTCAATTGAGAATGATCATTTTCATTGGAGACCTAAACGAAAAATGTTATGATAGGCAAGGAGATATGCTTGAAGAAAATCTCTTGTAAGATCAGAACATAACTGAAACAATGCATTTACAAAAAAAGGTAATGACTTTTGTCAGACATGGCAGAGCTTTCTGAATGATTGGGATCTTTTATGCTGAATCGTCAGGTTGGAGGTGAGACCCCCGGACAATACACTGTAAAAAAGGAGAAAAAACGATTTACAGTGGATCATTACTTTGTTACTATGGATTTATTCAAAGAAATGGTAACATTGGAAATCTTAAGAAATGATTATAGTGGTCATATGTAAATTGGTCTTCATCCATCATAGTACAATATCATGATCAATTAATCGGAGCAATTAAAGCCATGCAAGGTGGGAAATGATGTATTTGTTCAGAGCATAATCTACAGAGCCAACTAGCTTTGTTTAAAGGCTTTCCGTCTTCTTTGTGGATATTAACTTATTTAACTGGATACCTTCGGAAATTATGCAAAAACTTGAACTTCTAATGTCCTACATTTAAAGGTACTCCTTTAATGGCAAAATTTAGTTATACATTGTCCCAATGATTATAACATTGTGAAAATGGAAAAGGAATTTTGTTCTCAGTTTCAAAATGTAAGCCAAAATGGGGACAAATGTGACAAATAGTAAAAACTGAAAAAGCATTTCAGAAATTGGCTTAAATGTTATCAGGGCCAAATGGTCCTACATGCTTAATATAATGTGTAAGAGGGAAACTAAATCCCCTGTGACCAATCATGTGATCATTTTAATAATAGCACTTTTATTCAAATTGACCCTGCTGGGGCACCAGGCTGGATTAAGCACAATAATAAACACTTTAGTACTAGCGCTCTGGGGTATCTTCCTCAAACAGAATACATCAAGATGTATGGAAGGTCTCCTTTATTCATGATGACATCTTAAGGATGATTATAACGTTGACAAATTCTAAAACAACGGTTCTAGACAGGCTGGCCAACATGGTACTAAGGAGAAATTGCAAGTAATGGGTCCGTATTCATAAGATCCTTTTTGAAGAAGTTAGATGCTTAAGCAGACTCTCTGAAACCTAAGTAGAACCGATGATTGTACACATATTTTTAAATTGCAAGAGATGAGATCCTAGTTGTTACAGATTAATTGTATTGTTAGAAGTTTCCAGTATGATCTTTTCTGGTCTCATAGTGGAAGAGGTAAATAGGTGGATTGAGGAAAATGATAGGTTCTCAGGATTTCAAACTAGTTTTAGATGAGGATTGTGTACTAATGTCAATGTTTTAAAGATGAAAGCATTATAAACGACATATGGATGTAACAGTAATCTACCTCTGCATGTTGCGTTCATAGATTTTTCAGCAACATACTCCATGGTGGACAGGCACTGGCTATGGCAAAAATTGGAAACAGGTCTCTGGATAATTGTTTGCTGCAGCTAATCATCTTTTTACAAACTAACACCAGTTTGCATACAAGATTAAATTCAAGGGGAATTTTTTTAATGAAATAAGGCCAAACCGAGGCCTAACTCAGGGCTGTGTTCTCGGCCCATTCTCTGTTTAAGTTCTATTTAGCAGATGATTCCTCAAAGAGGGTTTCTCTGTGTGCGCTTGTTGGCATATGAACTGCCATATGCCGATTATTTGGTTCTATTTGATGCTACTGGGGTAGAATTCCAACAAGGCTGAATGCAATTCAATTTGCAAAGGTGAATACGATCATTATTAATCTCTTCAAATATAAGTTATGATAAGGGGAAATAAAGAAATATAAACCATAATCCACACCATTGGTGCCCGGACAGGACTGAATTGATATATTTGATATATTTGGGAGTGTGGATTGGGACTGAAACATCAAACAGCTGGTGTAAAACAAAAACTATGCCTAAAGTCTGAGGGGGTTAAATAGAAAATATGAGGGCTTCACATTGGAGATTTGCTATTGGAGACTTACAAAATAAAGGTGATACTCTTTTATATGGGATGGAGACCAACTGTGCAAAATCATCTAAATGTTTGGGAGACCTACAAGGTTGTTTGCAGAGACCTACTCTTGGGCCACCCAATTCAGTGTATGTTTGGTGGATTGGTGAGGAGCTGGTTTTGTTATCATTAGAAACCCTGCTACAGCTAAGACATTCTACCTTCGTTTGTAGAGATGGACAGCAAAGGCCAATTCTATTTTGTGGTCACTAAGATAAACTCTTTTAAATGCCTCCAATGCCTTTTTGGTAGAATATGTATAAGCTTGTTTGACATTTCTAATAGAGATTGTATATATATATATATGGAAAGCAGCGGCCCTACATTACTCACAAACATAGAAAGCCTCGAGGTGGGATTATATTAAAAGCTTTATTAATATTTATTGAATACAACACATTTAAAGATGTTTAGAAGTCCTCCCTCAAAGAGGTTGCCCTCAGAATTATAGTGAGGCACTTTCTTTGCAGGGATTTTGGATTTATATTCTTGAGATTTCTGGTGAATTTCATTGGAACTTTAGAAGCATTATGATTGTGTCATAATCTTGAGAAATCCCACTTTAGCTGCTGTTGGGTTAATAGGAATCTTGAAAATTTTTGTCATTTATAACTGATATGTTTGACAAAAACATTATTAACAAAGAGATGTTTGAGTTTATACTGTATATTTCATTGAAAAAGACAGTTTGTGGAAACAACTTTGGGGAATCAAAGCTCTTTGATCTTTCTGTGGCTCATTATTGGAAATGAATAACTCAGTTTCTGCTGCAATGAAAGCTGGTGATGGTATTAGTATCAGTTTATGGTATTTATTGATCTATGAAAATAACAGCAAAGTAGGAATCCATTAATTTATTTACAAGAATGTATTGTTCTCTATAATTATAGGTACATATTTTTACAATAACAGTTTATGGCGTATGTACTAAGAACGTATTTATGTGGGGGCATGGCCAGCTGCAGAGCAATGCGGACGAGAGTTCCTGAAGCTCCCGCGGCCGCCGCACACATCCTGCTAAAACAGCCTGCAATCTGTGACGAACCTGCATGAAAATGACTCTGCTGAGAGCTGTGTTATCGGAGCACACATGGCCAGAGTATTAACCTCCTGACTAACTCCGGTCATCGGAAGCGACCCACGACACAACGCGAAGAGGGAGACAAGATGGCCGCGAGGCGCGAAATGAGCCTGCAGTGCCGAGCGTAAGACCGATACGCAGGGAAGGCAGCTGAGGAGGGGAGCTGGTGACGCCTCAATGTGCTGCGGTTCAGAGGACTAACAGATCGCACGCTGACCGCCGTGCTATGATCCTACGCAACAAGGAGTCCTTGCCTGCCCATGCTATGCAGGCCGCTCCCTGAAAACAGTGAACAATGAGTAGACAGGCCGCTTACACGTGGAAAGAAAGTGGAGAGGGAGCTGCGTGCTGCGATCCGAGCCGGAGACCCGAGGGTGACGCAGACACACTGAAGGGAGAACAAGCATGCCATCCAGCTGGGAATGAGTGAATGTCGAGCGGCCTAGGGCACTTTGGAGGGCTGCGAGACCACCAACTGTCCCCCGGGAAGTGATCTCGCACACAGCAAAGACCTCACTGACAAACACCACGTAAACTGGGAGTTGAAGGGGGTAAACAACAAAGAAGGCAGCCCTGCCAGTGTGACGAGGCCACCGAGGGGTGAGCCTAGCCTGCTCGATGCGAGAGTGAAACCACACCTGTCCTGCTTGGCACTCTACCACGGGGAGGAGGAACGGATCCCTGAGGAGCCTGCAAACTGCCCATACATTGTTGGGCTAGCAGGGAACGGAAAGTGCCCGTCCTGCTTTAGACTTCATACGGAGGGACAATCCAACTAGCCGGGAAGCCAACGGGGGCTTGAAAATGCCACACAGATGAGCCAGAAAGAGAGGGAATGCCCTGCAGGTGATCCCCGAGGGTGAACCAGTGAACCTGTGCCAACCACCTCCACAATGGGGATGAGAAGCGACGGAAGACAGTGACTCCCAGCGAGGAGACCCCCACCTCCCGTCCTACTGAATGAGCCATCCGGAGATGCGGGCATGGCTGGAGGTGAGTGCGCGGTAACGAGAAAAATGCACTCCTAGATGGCATCGCCCATATTGTGTGTGTGGGGGCAAGGGCAGACCCGTTGTGAGACAAAAGAACACTGAGAGAAACAGCGGTAGCCCGGGGCACGCTGTTGGTACCCGAAACTAAAGAGCCTGACTTCCCAAGAGGGGCAACCGTATTGTCAGCATGAACTGTTAAGGCTAGTCGGGTGAGAGAGGACACCTCTGGGCCCTTGACATATGCCCACACACGTACACACCGTCTAGGCCTGGGTGCCCTCCCACTCCCAAAACACTGAAACCCGCGGAGGGGAAGAGCCGGGAAACCCCCAACTGTCTGGCAGGAACTGCACCATGGCCACGGTCAAGGCCTCCCCGACGGACGGCAGCAGATAACCCTTACAACAGCACTATTGAAAATGAGCACATGCTGCCCCTGCTAGACTCAAGATTGCAGCAGCCTGGGACCCTAATTGCATCTGGACAGCAGTGAATTGGGAGAGCAGTGCACATGGACTCAGGGGCCCAGGTGAGATACAGGGAGGGCGAAACTCCGTACACCTCGCTCTGAACCAATGCTGCACCAGATAGAGGAAGACAAAGCAGGACGTGGGGCACTGGCGCATAGTGGGGAAAAATCCCCCCGGCTGCATATATTATATCGCATCAGCATTAGAAATAATAAGGCTACCACACCGGCGCTGCAGCAGCCCCCTCTTCCCTGCCAGAGGATGGGCAAAGATAAATCGAAAAAGGTGAAAACACAAAGCAAGATGCAGCAATTTGCTGTGGTGAGCACCCAGGCACCGATGGCCCCTGCGCCATGGGTGGCCACCCCCAGTGATGAAGACACCCTCTCTCTGAGAGATGTGATGTCAGCCATTGCTAATTCCCACTCCTCAATGGAAATGAAAATGGACAGTATAGCGGTGGACGTCTCCTTCCTCTGTCACGATTTACAAAAGCATCAGGGAGGCAGAACATCGCATCTCGGGAAACGAAGATAACATCAGAGGTATCAACCAACAGCTCTCACAAGCACTCAATCGTTTGAAAGCACTGGAAACGGGAGAAGGTAGATCGTGCCGTAACAATGTGCGCATCCTTGGGCTTCCGGTAGGAGAAGAGGGACCCAGCATGGAGCTATTCTTGGAACAATGGCTGGTTGACATCTATGAGCCCCACTCCTTTTCCAAGTTCTTCTCAGTGGAAATAGCCCACAGAATGCCAACGGGCAGGCCCACACAAAGCACACCACCCAGAACAATAATAGCGAAATTACTCACCTACCGAGACAGGGATGCGCTGCTCCAGATGGCGCGTTCCAAAGGGACAATTACCCATAATGGCTCCCGGATCGCGTTCTTTCCGGACTACATGCAGGAGGTGCAGCAGACGAGGCAGTCCTTTGAACTGCTAAAGAGACAACTAAATATGTGAAATACAGACTGTTATTCCCAGCCCAACTTAAAATGTAGCAAAAAGGAATGACAGTCCACTTCACCGATCCAAAAGAGGCCTGGACATGGGCGGAAACACACATTGAGGGGGACTGGACAGCACGACCAACAGACCAAGGTGGGATATCCCGGCCTAGAATGGCCCGCATCCCTATTGGGAGGTGACCAGGAGATCCGGTACCAGAAATCCTTGAGCAGGCAGCAAACCCCGCCGAGTGAACGAGTGAATGAGGACAACCCAGCCGCCGGACACCGCAACTGAAGAGCATTAAGGTGGCAGCATCTGACACCGCAGACAAAGCAGATCCCTCAGCACTGCATGTTGATCAAAGATGAAAGACATTATGACGGCCATCAGAGAGATGCCCCCCCCCCCCTGAGTGGAGTCCTAGGCTACCACGCCAGAAGGAAAACTGGTTTGTTTAGAGGTTGGCCACTTTGGCCGGTATTAACTAGTGTGAATAATTTGTGCGACAGATACTTCTAGTTGGGTAGGGTATATGGAGGGGGATGGGCTGGTTAATGGTTGATAGTTTTATTTTTTCGGAATATGTTGAAAGGTTGAAAAGATGGAAGAACTTATTAGAACACCAAAGCTCTCGAGAAACAGGTGTTAGACACACACTGAACATCTTTCCTTGCCATAAGACAAACAAAAGCAATGCCTACACCCTAGACGGTACCGCAGTCACCCACACCCATGAATGCCCAAATGGCCCTGCAAGACACTAATACCCAAGCCTTGAAGCTCCTTACCTGGAACGTGAATGGCCTAGGAAACGGTCTGAAGAGACGATTACTATGACAGTTCCTGAACAGACACGGTCCAGATATAGCTTTCTTAACTAAAACCCACCTAGCAGGAACAAACAACGCACTTTTCAAATGCTCCAACTATTGTACGGCAATACAGGCAGGCTCAACGATGGGAGCCAGGGAAGGAATAATATTAATACACAAGAGACTTCCCTTCACGAGAGTAATACAAGACACCGGAGGCAGATTCACATATGTCACAGGCACACTTTGGAATAAAACAATCTCCTTGATAGCAGTCTACTCCCCGCCTACACTACTAGCCACACTAATAGACAACATTACAATGACACAGCGGATATCCTAATCCTGGGGAGAGACTTCAATGATGTTATTGATAATGCATGGGATTGCACACATCTAATTAGTAGGGATCCCAATACCCAAACTAAACTAGCCACATTTGCGGAAGCATTTGGCATTAGAGATGTGTGGCATGACCTACACCCTGAGAAAAGGGAATATTCCTATCACTCTGGGGTACATGCGTCACTGTCGCAACCAGATATTTTTTTTGTACCAGCACCGATACTACACATGGCGACATAAGCAGAGTATCTCCCAAGAGGCATTTTGGACCACTCCCCCCTACTCATGACGATCACGACTTGTAAACCAATCCCGCCACCGGTATGGAGACTGAATAGTTATCTTCTGGGTTCCCCGGAACTGATAGAATGTCTACAAAGCTCCAGCAAAACATACTTTGAGTTAAATTGAGGGTCGGTAGGCTGCTCTGTTACTCTATGGGAAGCCTACAAATCTGTGATCCGAGGAGAGATTATCACCTGGACTCCAGCACAAAGGAAAACACACCTGAAATCATTAAAGGAGGCAGAGGCAATTGTTAAGCAGGCAGAGTAGTCACATCTGGCCCAGGATCATCCCGATAAGAACAGAGCCTTGGTCCTGGCCCAAATAAAGCTACAAAACGTGGCATTAGATATCGCTAAACAAGCCCATGGGGCAATGAGAGCCAGAATTTCCAAAACAGGAGACAGACTGGGAAAGATACTAGCATGGCTCGAACGTAGGGATGAGGGACACAATCAAGTGAGGGTAATCACACCCAAAACGTGGAACCGCACCTGATGGGTGTGGATATCGCAGAAGGGTTTGCAAGATACTATGAAGGGCTATACATGGCTCCTGAGGCTCCCTCCGAGACTTCCATACTGGATGGGATCACCATCCCCTCCCTAAATGCTGAACAAGTAGCTAGTCTATAAACAGAAATCACAGAAGAGGAGATAATAGAAGCTATGATGCAGCTTCAATCCGGGAAGACCCCCGGACCGAATGGCTTTCCCATAGAAGCATGGAAAAAGATAGGTGGTAACAAACTGGCCCCCCACCTACTCAATATGTACCGATAGGCCAACAGCTTGGGGAGACTACCAGCGGACCTAAGGAAAGCTACAATAATTGTAATACCTAAAGCAGATAAACCCCCAGACAAATGTAGCTCATACAGACCAATATCCCTCATTAACAGTGAGGCGAAAATCCTGGCCAAACTGCTAGCGACACGCCTACAGCAGGTCATAATATCCTTAATTCATCCAGACCAATGTGGCTTCATGCCCGGTAGGTCCACAAGAATAAACATATGGAGAATACACCTAGCTATTGAACACACCCAGACCATAAACGTCCCCTTTGGAGTACTTCCAATAGACTTCGAGAAGACGTTTGATTCCATCTACTCGGGGGCACTCTGGGAGGTCATGTGCAGGATGGGGTTTGTCAAACAGTTCCTATCCTGGGTTCGACTGCTGTATACCTCACCGATGGCTGAAGTCAGGGTAAATGGCTGGACGTCACGCCTCTGGGAAAAGGGACAAGACAAGGTTGCCCCCTGTCAGCCCTCCTCTTTGCACTGGCTTTGGTACCTGGGGGGGTATTCCGGGCAGGCCAGGATGGGAAGACAGAGTCTCATTGTATGTAGACGACCTATTGATATACCTACGAGACCCCAGGATGACATGCCCAGTGGTGACTCAGCTGCTACAAAAATATGGGGTCTGGAGCGGCCTAAAAGTAAACTGGTCTAAATCCACTCTATACCCAATAAACCAATTAGGCAGGGAAACCCTTGTGCCTTGCCCATATAGGAACGCCTCTGACCATTTCCAATACCTAGGTATCCGGATCACGAGAAATCTTAATGACTACACACTCAATAACTTACAACCCATCACGGAACGATTCACAAGGGATGTGCAGCACTGGATGTCTCTACCCTTGACCCTATTGGGACGGACGGCACTGTTTGAAATGTTTTCACTCCCCCGCTACTTGTACATATTACAGAATTCCTCACTACACATACCTATGAAGACCTTTCAAAAAAATAGACTCTATACTCAGGAAACTCCCATGGGGTGGCAGGCATCCGAGAATAGCTCTTCGAACATTGCAAAGGTCAATATGGGAAGGAGGCAATGGTCTGCAAAGGCTACAGACATACTACTGGGCCAGCCAGATGTCAGTGGTAAACGATACGTTACACACCAAAACTACACTACCACATGTGAGAGCATCACCACCCATAGAGCCATACGCTGCGACACACAGACCAATCCCCCGAGACATGATATCACAGACGTCTCGTATTTGGGTGGAGGCACACGCTTTCATAGGCTGGGAGGACAAAGTCACACCACTGCAACCGTTATGGAACAATAGGAACCTTCCAGAGGTGACCAAATTGCTGAAATGGCCAATATGGGTGAGACATGGCATAGAGAGAGTAAAAGACAAAATAGTGGAAGGAACTATTAGACCCTTTGAGGACCTAACTTTGACATTTGACCTCCCAGAGGCAGAACGGTACCACTACACACAGCTCCGGCATGCACTACAACAACACCTCCCCATCCTCTCTGAAATGCCAGACTGCACGCCCTTGGAACGAAACATAGTCATAAAGCACATTCAGACTAAAGTTACCACAGTCATGTACAGTGCTATCACCTGCTTTGCCACTCCAGAACTGATAAGTCTGAAGACAAAATGGGAAAGAGAAGTGGGGGAGATCTCTTCGGAAGATTGGGTACATGTCCTAATGTACCCCCGTAAATCTGCCATATCGGCTAGACTACGCCTGGTGCAACTGAAGATATTGCATAGAGTCTACTAACCGAGGGTAGCCCTGTGCCGCTGGGGAAAAATAGCAGGACCTAACTGCCTATGCTGTCGAGGAGAAGAGGGAACCTTTTTTCACATACTATGGGAATGCCAGTATATAAGTCATTATTGGCAACAATGTTGTGATATTCTGTCAAAAGTCCTAAACCAGACGATTCCCAGAGACCCCAAATTGCTGCTATTGGGAGTAGACAGCGAGATAGACATGTCAAGGTATGAACAACTCTGCTTCACAACTGCAACAGCGGTAATTAAAAGGAACATAGCACACCTGTGGGGAGCAGCAGAGCCACCGCAAGTAGGTTAGTGGATCACAGATGTACAGGTATGCATTGCCATAGAAAAGAGGGTATACAGGGCTAGAGGATGCCCCGAAAAAGCGGGCCAGATTTGGCAACGGTGGGAAGACATGATGTGAACCTCTGAAACCATAAAATCGCAGGATGTAGGAAGTAGACATTGCAGCAAGAAAACTTGGTATAGGAAAGACTATATGTGACCTATTTGTACTCATCTTCCATCTAATGGTATTTTTGTTGTTATTAAGTGCTGGCCCTGATGGGACCAGATGTTGTATGTTATTTTCTTTTTCTATGTTATAAAAACAATAAAATGTGATATTAAAAAAAATGTATTGATGTGGAATGTTTCTTTGTAAACTATAATACAATAATAACAAAATAGGAATGGGACCACCTAACAAACACAACATCTAGCTTAACTTACACAATCGATGTTTCCATGAAGAGTGCATCCCGCTCACTACAATGTCATATCTTTTTGGGCATGCTACGACTCTGAATCTGAGCTGAACACATTTCTACAGGAATTGTTCGATGTGGTAGTTACTGTTACTTCATGCAGGAACTGCACAGCTCCAACGCACAATAAGTCATTTGCAGGTTTGCTGGTATCTTTCAAAATATGCATGCATTGTATTTAAAATAATTTTAAAATGATTTTACACCCTCATTTTGAGGATGGATATAGATTCTTTACAGTAAAAACACACACTACAACTGTATATTGTATTGATTGCATGAAATGAAGAAATCAAAACATATTGTTTATTACAGTGAAAAAAATCAAAACATGTTTATTACAGTGTACAGGGAGCAACAAGGTGAAAATCAGCAATACCCAATATTTAATGCCCTTTGTCTGTCCCCATGCATTACATTTTGTTCATGCATTGATTGTTTAGGGATGTTATTAAAATGCAATTACTTCAATCTACTACGAGATTTGTCTACAGAGAAATACCCTTGATTTAACATGACGAATCCCATCCCAACGCTGGAGGCTTTTCTTTTTATTTTATCTGAATATTCAATTCCATTTAAAATGATAAATCAAGAAATGAAAGGTGGACCCCTGACTTTCAATGCTGGGGAATAGTCCACATAAATACAGGCAATTTGTATTCAGAAAAGAAACAAAATATGCTAGCTATTATTATCTCACTAATGATATGATGATGATATGATGTGGCATTTATAACGCGCCTGTACACAAGTGTTTCAAGGTGTGACAAAACAAGGAGGGGGAAACAAGGGAGGACAAAATAACGATCTCACTAGGTGTCATTCAAATCACTCAATTGCAGGGAAGGGGAGAAGTGCCAGGGGGGCTTTCATTCACAATGAACACAACCACCCATTCATAGAAAACCTAATCTGAACTATTTTAGACAAAAGTATACAATCCTCTCCAATATATTCATACAAATGTCTTCAGACATCAAGTTCAAAATACGTTTGGGATAAAGTATACAATATACAATTCACGTCGTTTTCTCTGAAATCATTAACACGTGTTGGCATCAGAGAAAAATATTGGGTTCACATAGAATTGTATTGCAATCAATTAATTAATCAGTTTATTTTGGAATGATCAATTCCTGAAACAAGCATTAAAAAAAATGCACAAATAAATTTTAAAATGTATTTCGCAATTATAAATCATAAAAATAATTCTACTTCATTCCACTTAACTATGTACATATGTTATTCGAAGATGTAGCACGCATTTACAATCATGCTCCAAGAAACTAGGCCTGAAAGACAGAATATTATGGAACAGCAAAGGTGTTGCACTCTTTAGACCATGTTGTAAATAGTTAATAGGGGGCCAATTTATGAATGGCAATAGGTAGAATATAGCTGGACGTTGATTGAAACCAGCACAGCACCTCTCATGATAGACACCGACATGTCTGTTCTAATATGAGTATAAGCGGGGCAAGAAAACATAACATTCAATAATTATTCTTGATGGGCATTGGCATAGCAAACATATTTAAACCTCAACGGAATGCCTAGATGACTACTTAGCCAAAAACTATCACAGAAGTAGTCAGTTAAATCTGCCACGCATTGTTAGAAATTGCTCAGCCATTTAATTATGCCATGCTAGATATTAAGAAATGTGTCTTGAAGTTAAATTAACACATCTATGATTGGCTGGTTTCATCAAATCATTGCTCTTCCTTATATGTTTTTAGGTGTCGACAAGGTCATAAGTCTAAAGATCTTGGATTTGTAAAATAAGGCAATGCGTTGATTTTTTCCAAAGTCTGTTTCACCTGGTGGAGCCATGGAATGGACAGCAATGCTGGATATATTATTCAGAATTTGATGATGTGGTGGTACGAAGTAGTACTACATAAACATATTGGGATAAAATACATGCTCGTTCATCATTTCCCCTAGATTTTCAATATAATCCTGTGCCCTCTGACAGCAAAAGTCCAGGATCCCTCTTTAAGAGTTTTTGAGTGTTTTTGTGGGATGGCCACAAAGGGGTGAAGATCCTACTTCTGGTGCTCAATGTATCTTTAGAGAAGGGTGGTTTCTGAATCCTAGACATTCAAAAATATCACTGAGCCTTTTGATTATGCTCCTTGTGCTCATGGGTTTCCCCCATTGGATGGGCCAGAACTTGGCTGAGTGACTATGTAGCCGATTTCTGTACCTTGCACTCTTCTGACAGCCTTTCAAGCCAGGCATTGTGGTGTCATGAGAACATGTCCCCTCCACGCGATCCAGGCAATGTTTAAAGAGTTCAAGGCCTATCCCCTAGATAGGTGAGAAATGTTCCTACTTCACCTTGAGACAAGCCTTTGGGGACATGTGGGCCTTAAAATGGATAACAGTCCATTTTACTGGATGATCTAGGCTTGGACAGGTGTTCTATAGATGACGGCTCTATGGTTCGATGAAGATCTCTTGTCCTTTGATTTCTTAAATTTCAAGTACAAGATTAGTGAATGCATATTGGAAGCTTGTAGCACTCTTCTCTTAATTGAAGAAGACCTGGTGGATGAGGTGCCACTTCTTCTCAGGCAATATGAATTGCATGCTATGTTGGCCTCAACAATATATCCATGATTAAAAACTATGTCTGCTGTTGTTCATGTGATAAACAGAAGGCTATGGAAGCTGAATTACAGATAGCCATAAGTAAGGACATTAATCTTAAGGAATGTGAGAGTATAGCTTAGATAAAAGTTGACATTAACCTTAAGTTAATCTAACAAAGGTGCTTAAGTAATATTGCTCCCCTTCAAGGATGCTCAGTTGTGGTCTGGGGAAGAATGACAACTGCTGGGGATGTTGGAAAATTTGTGGACCTTGACACACATGCTTTGCGAATGAAATAAGATTGCTGGGATCTGGGAAAAACCATGGACCCAAATGGAGCTGATGGTTGTGCATGAACTCCATTCTATGATCCTGCTGGAGCTGTTTGCCTGCATCCTGTCTCTTCCTGTTGGAACTAAGCAGTGGATGTGGTTTAGTAGTCTGATTGCTCAAGGTTTGGAAGTCGGCTAGAAAACTATCCTGTGGAGAAGAAGAAGACTGTCTGGAAGTCGTTCAATTATCTCTATGTTTGACATGCAATATATCAATCAGGTCATCCCGACTCTTCCACTGCATAACTTTTCTTTGACCCCTTGTGCCTCATTACGAGTTTGGCGGTAGCAATGGAGCTATTATCTCCGTGGCTGCTGCCAAACCGGGCTCCTTTACCGGGTTCCCTGAATGGGGAATTACCGGGCCATTCCAAGTTCGGAGCAATCATGCAATCATATTTATAACAGTGCCGTCCGTCTCTATGCCCAATTCAGTCATTGGTATTATGGTTAACATATTTTAATAGTTTAAGGGAGTCTTTTCTGGATATTCTGAAATGCAGTAGCTCAGAAATCAAGTGTCATACCGTCTCACACACACTGCTGAGGATCACTATTACCTACCTTAAGTATACTGTCCATATAGACAAGTGCAGGGAGCTTATCCCCCTTCCTCACTTTGTGAGGAAGGGGAACACATTTTGATGGTTACCCCTGTGGAAATTCAATGACCCATAAACATCCTTGAACCCTCGACCCACTATACAAACTAACTGACCACACACCTCACAGAACACAATTCATTTCCCTACCACAATTGCAGCCCCAAAGGTCTCCAGAAGGAATCTTGTGTGCTGCCGTAACCTCCTGCCCTCCATCCACCAACTACTAATGGAATAGAAAACCTTTTCTTTGTCTGGGCACTTCTGCATCATTTAATGTATTTTCTTTGTGAGACGGAGGCTCTGTGGAAGCCTGTTACACCCAAAGGGCAGCGTGCCGTGTTATAGGGTCCTTTGGGAGATGGCAGCCTGGTCTTCCTCACAGTGGCCTCCTTGTCGGTGAATCCAACTTTTTTTGGGAGGGGCCTTGAAACACCAGGTGTCACTTAAAGCAGTTTAACCAAGACTAAGCTTAACAGCTATTACTCAGGGTAAAGAGTAGTTCATTGCTCCTTTCCCATTAAATCCTTTCCCTCTCTGCCGAGGCTACCAACACATCTCCAAATTATCTTCACACACCATATTACAAAACCATATACAAAATTCATCTTCATTATCCAGACCCAAAAGCTTTTCAGTGAAGTAGAAAAAAGCACACCTAGTTGCCCCGCTAATGGGTTTGATCCCCGGTCCGTGCTTAGAAACTTCTGGGTATTAAGAGCATTATAACTAATAATATAATATCATATACTTACCTTGCTGTTCACGTTCTTCTTTATCTTACACAAAACACATTTTTAGCAACCTGCGAGGATTGCCTTTGAGGGATTCAAACAATTTCACAGTGCATTTGGTATTAACCTTTCTTTTTCTGTTTCTTTATCAAGTGTCGTATGATGGTCGTTGATGTCTTCTTCTTCATCGGTACGTGATTTATGTAGGTTAATTACTTGTACCTCTAAATGCACTTGTGTCCCCGTTGCATTTCTGAGGAATCTTGATTCTTATGTTTCAGGGACTGGAACCTATGACTCTCCAGATGTTTTAGACTATGACTCCCAAGATCCCTTAACATTGACCGCGCTGGCTAGGATTGATTGTATTTGTAGTTGAAAACCTGTTTAGAGCCAAAGGTTGCAGACCCCAGCATTAGACAACTAATGGTCCAGTTATTCAGCAATACACATACTCCTTTATTTGTGCTTTCTAGCTTCCAGGAACATTGCCTTCGAGTTTCTGGATTAAAAGATTCTCTGTTCAACATTTTACTATCAAATTCAATTTTGAACTTTCTCTCCAGGTTCAATATTTAGTGGTTCTCTTTTCAATCTCTTTATGAACTGGCAGTAGAATCGTTCTTCCTGGGTCTCCACGATTCATAGCTTCCCCCTTCACTTTCTTTAATAACTTGTGCTAATATCTTTGCCTCCATGTTCCAGGAAGCTGTTCTTTGCCATTTCGCCTCTTTTTCAAGTAGCATTAGGAACAGTGGCTCCGAGTTCCAGGTTTAAGGGCTCTGCAGTTCAGCCTGTTTCCTTCAGCAGCATTGTGAACTTTTAGCCTGTCGGACATGGTTTGAAGATGGCTTGAAACAGTTTGATGTGAAAAACAGGAATCCTAGCGTTCTGGCTCACAGAATGTTGTGAGTCTCAATCACGTTGCTCATGGACAAGATATGGCCCTTATAACAACTTGGCCGGAAGGGAAAACAAGTGCCAGTAACCACGGTTCTGGCAACTTTTCCAGACCAGCAAACTGCAAGTCTGCGGGTAGCGCCAGTAAACTACCAGCAGGCCGGACCTGCCGGTAGTTCTGGCCCCTAACGACAGATTTATCACTGAAGCACTGCCACCTTTACTAACTTACTGTTCCTCTGTCCCCGTAATATCCAGTATTACACCGGGATATCCTGCGGCGGAAACGATAAAACGAGTCTGTCCGAAGTCTCGTAATGAGGGCCTCTCCACATGAACACAACAGAATTACCTATCATGCCATCAACTCTAACAAAATACAGCCATCAAGGTAGAAATCCTTTGCAGTGCACCTGACTACAGCAGAATTATTCAACAATGTAAAAAAGATAAAGGCAATTAAATGAAGTGAGGGTAAGCAATAACAGAAATGTTTTAGCAGCACTTCTAATGTTTAAGCATTGCACTGTCATGGCTTAGCGCTGAACCTAACTGTGTGATGCTCGAGGGTAAGCAATAACAGAAATGTTTTAGCAGCACTTCTAATGTTTAAGCATTGCACTGTCATGGCTTAGCGCTGAACCTAACTCTGTGATGCTCGAGGGTAAGCAATAACAGAAATGTTTTAGCAGCACTTCTAATGTTTAAGCATTGCACTGTCATGGCTTAGCGCTGAACCTAACTGTGTGATGCTCGAGGGTAAGCAATAACAGAAATGTTTTAGCAGCACTTCTAATGTTTAAGCATTGCACTGTCATGGCTTAGCGCTGAACCTAACTCTGTGATGCTCGAGGGTAAGCAATAACAGAAATGTTTTAGCAGCACTTCTAATGTTTAAGCATTGCACTGTCATGGCTTAGCGCTGAACCTAACTGTGTGATGCTCGAGGGTAAGCAATAACAGAAATGTTTTAGCAGCACTTCTAATGTTTAAGCATTGCACTGTCATGGCTTAGCGCTGAACCTAACTCTGTGATGCTCGAGGGTAAGCAATAACAGAAATGTTTTAGCAGCACTTCTAATGTTTAAGCATTGCACTGTCATGGCTTAGCGCTGAACCTAACTCTGTGATGCTCGAGGGTAAGCAATAACAGAAATGTTTTAGCAGCACTTCTAATGTTTAGGCATTGCACTGTCATGGCTTAGCGCTGAACCTAACTCTGTGATGCTCGAGGGTAAGCAATAACAGAAATGTTTTAGCAGCACTTCTAATGTTTAAGCATTGCACTGTCATGGCTTAGCGCTGAACCTAACTGTGTGATGCTCGAGGGTAAGCAATAACAGAAATGTTTTAGCAGCACTTCTAATGTTTAAGCATTGCACTGTCATGGCTTAGCGCTGAACCTAACTCTGTGATGCTCGAGGGTAAGCAATAACAGAAATGTTTTAGCAGCACTTCTAATGTTTAAGCATTGCACTGTCATGGCTTAGCGCTGAACCTAACTGTGTGATGCTCGAGGGTAAGCAATAACAGAAATGTTTTAGCAGCACTTCTAATGTTTAAGCATTGCACTGTCATGGCTTAGCGCTGAACCTAACTCTGTGATGCTCGAGGGTAAGCAATAACAGAAATGTTTTAGCAGCACTTCTAATGTTTAAGCATTGCACTGTCATGGCTTAGCGCTGAACCTAACTGTGTGATGCTCGAGGGTAAGCAATAACAGAAATGTTTTAGCAGCACTTCTAATGTTTAAGCATTGCACTGTCATGGCTTAGCGCTGAACCTAACTCTGTGATGCTCGAGGGTAAGCAATAACAGAAATGTTTTAGCAGCACTTCTAATGTTTAAGCATTGCACTGTCATGGCTTAGCGCTGAACCTAACTCTGTGATGCTCGAGGGTAAGCAATAACAGAAATGTTTTAGCAGCACTTCTAATGTTTAAGCATTGCACTGTCATGGCTTAGCGCTGAACCTAACTCTGTGATGCTCGAGGGTAAGCAATAACAGAAATGTTTTAGCAGCACTTCTAATGTTTAGGCATTGCACTGTCATGGCTTAGCGCTGAACCTAACTGTGTGATGCTCGTGGGTAAGCAATAACAGAAATGTTTTAGCAGCACTTCTAATGTTTAAGCATTGCACTGTCATGGCTTAGCGCTGAACCTAACTCTGTGATGCTCGATTAGTTCATTTCACATTCACACAAAAAACATAGAATGCGTAGACATGTTATATGTACTTTACTTTAATAAAGGTTTGGTAGTAATGTTTTTGAGCATGTCTCTGGTAAAAGCAACGCACTGGATTTGTCTTTGTGAGTCTGAACAAACTATAGTAAGAAAAAATAATAAATAGAAGAAAAATAAAGGAAAGAAAACAGTCAAGGAAATGTAAAGATGTGCAGCTAATGCATTCAGGTGGCACCTCTGTGGCTTTTGTGTTGTGGGTGTTTATGAGCTTTGCCAAGTGAGGAAATGTGATGTGACTGCTGGAGCTCACACATGAATCTACTCTTCCAGAGCGGTGTGATGATCCTTTATTTGATTCCGGTGACGCGGACATCCCTGAATAGACCTGAGCAAAATCTTTAGCCACTGCCAGGAGTGCATGGCACATTGTTGAATGAATTCCAATTACTGCATGCATGGTGAAAATAGATCCTGCTGATGGGTTCCCGCACCAGTGCCTGTCACGTGATGGGGCATTGGAGCATTCATGAGCTATTCAAAGCAGCACACTTAGTTTGAAGGGCCTAACATGAAAATTATTCATGCAATAAGGAGAATAACATCACACTTTATCCTCATGTTGTGGAAATGTAAACAGTCCCAGGATCCTTGCGGAATATCCGAGAGCTGAACTAAAAGTCTAATTAATACAGACGATGAAAAAATCCAACGTGTACCAAATCCAATGTTGTGTTGCATACGTTAAGTTAATGAATGAATAACTCCTTTAAGAAAAACAAACCTGTTCATTGCACAGGAACTGTATTTACTCATGGCAATGTAATTTAGATATTGAACAGCATTACAAAACGGGTTACGGAACAGGTAGCAATTAAACGTTATGGGTCTATGAAACATGAACACGGGACAGATCTGGATGAAACGTATGACCTTTCATGCTGATTAAATATTGCTCTAGATATTTAGTTCAGGAGGTCAGATGCATTCCTGAAGCACATGTTTAAAGCAAGTTAATGGAATAGGTCAGACGTTTAGAACCTTTCTTGTCAGGGATGCTCTCAAAGAAAGCAAAGAAAATGCACCTCTTTTTTTTTTAATAAAGTAACGAAAATGATCTCTTTTTTGTAGGTGACAAATAAATTGTGATCTTAGAAAAACACTATATGCCACAGTCACAAAAACCAACAAAAGAGGATGCATATTTTTTATTTGCATTACTTTGAGGAATATGCAGACACGCTTATTCACAGAGGTGACTTGCACATGTCCAGGGGTCTGTGCGGCATTGCAAATGATGTGCTGAACAACCCTTTGCATATATTACTATCAGGATCACGTATGCACTCCTTGCACACATAGTCCTCCCTTTCGATATATGCAATGTGTTCATTACATTGCAGTCCTACTTGACCAAATGGTATTCCTTTAATGAATGTTAGAATCTGCATCATGCATGTTTGACATGTGATTGATTCTGCCCCAGCTCTACTAGACTTTCTGAGCTCTCTCCCTATCCTATATAATAAAATGCCAGGTGTATTTGTGTCCAATTTAGTCATGACAAGTAGAGACTGCCCGCGTTGCCTGTTGTCACCACTAGAAGGAGCTGTTGCCTTCGGATATGTAGTGGTCCTATTGAGTGAATGAAAACCTACTGTATCTTCTGTATCCCATCACCTGTTTTCACAGTTAGAGAGAGATGTTGCCTTGGGATATATAGTGGTCTTTCTGTGTTAATGAAAACCTAAACAATATGTCTTTCTATTAACATGAATTACAATCCATTACAATCACATATACCACATAATATATTAACACTCTGAAAATGATTTTCTTCACACACTTTGGCCCGTGTTCACAGGCTTTCACACTAGTTATTAAATAAATAACCACAGTAATCAACATGGAACCAAACTCAGCAGGATGAATCTTCATGCAACACTAGTTAATGCTGGATTCTTCCCAGCTCTATAGGCTTCCCAGAGGTCTATTTCCTAAGAATGCAGTAGATTGTAACATTCAGATCCATAATAATACACAAGGTGTCCACCTCTCAATGATGAACATCAGACCCAAGCATTCTTGACATGTGAATCACTCTGCTAGTCTGACAAGCAATCTTACAATTTCCTTTTCAAATGTACTAATTTGATCAACTTTACAAGGAAGAATGGCTGAGTTATTCTATCTCAAATTCAAACCTGGGACCTGCTGGTTACGCACATATGTGCAGTGGGTGCATTAACATACTCAGATATTTTACAGCAGAGTTTAATGTTCTATCCTATTTAAATTAGATGACCAGGACTCCATTTCCGATTTCTTTTTTTTGTATTCACATTTTTGTTTTTATTTACTATAGCACAATACATTCAAGCTTCACAAACGTGGGCCGGGCTGGCCAAGCACAAGTCCAATATTTACATTAGCTCCAAGAACTTCTCCCATATCCCTTCATACAAGTTCAATTTCGTCCTTTTGCTCAAAAGTATCCTCTCCATTTGAGACATTCTGCATAAATCATCAATCCAAGCAGATCTGCTAGGCACTGTTACATTTTTCCAATCTCTCAGAATAAACCTTTTTGCGGAAAGGGCCGCTCTAAAAAGCCCACACCTCTGTGGGTAGCTCAAATCTGCAAATAGGCATTATTCCTCCAATATTACAGTCTGAAACTCAAAATTCATACGTGTTACTAAAACTTGATTCATTGTTTTTGTGACTTCCAATCAAAACAACCTCACCTTTGAACAATCCCAAATCATATGTTCAAATGATCCTTCCATTTGACCACAGCCCAAACAAACATCGGTATCACCCAAAACTCTCTCAAAACATTTTGCCTGGAGTCCAGTAAACATCATTAAGTATTATGACCTGGTGGTCCCTCTCCCCTAGAATCAGTGATGTCAAGCAACATTTCCACAAATCTTTTCTCATCTTCCGGCCGCCACCTCTGAGCCCAGGCAATCAAACTAGATCCTGAGAAGTTGATCATTTGGGCCCCTGAAACTCATCAGGAATTTGTACATGCTGGAAACACAGTGACCCTTTGCCTTTAGTGTCACTAGAACATCATCATCAGATACTTTCAGCTCCCTCAGTGCCAGACTTAATTTCCAATATTCGCTGTATATGCATCCATGAAGGCCCTTTGTGTTATCCAAATTGTGGAACGGCAACCATCTGTCATTCTCAATCAGGTCTCCGATTGTAACGCTCACCTGATTCCCGCAGAGGCGCCGGTCTTGACTGGGTGAATGCCGTATCTTCAAAGGTGATGTGTAACACACTGTTGGCTCTTTGGGCTGGACCTATGTGCACTGTATGTCTGACTCGAAGAGTAAGATGTCTTAGGTAAGTGAACGGTAAGTTCTGGGCACTTCAAATGTCTTAAAAGTCTTTTGTAATGATATCTCTTGTTTTGCAGGGTTCCGGCGATGGCGGATGGCGGGCTGATGAGAGTTGAGGATCGAACCCGCGTGAGGAATAGAAGCGCCTGGAAGCACGTAAGTAAGCGCTTGTAGCCTGCTTCACGATGCGCACTAACTGTCCCTTTTATCTTGCAGGTACAAGTTCGGAGCTTTAGAGAAGCTGAAGGGTGCTGGAATACCCACTGGATTCGGCGTGGGAAGGAGTAATGGCACGTGAGTAATAAAGTTGCCCAATGTCTTTAAACGCACCTTCTTTTGTCTTTCAGATGCAGGATGCAGCGCCGAAGGCCTCCGGAGCGTGCGAAGATCTGGTAAGCTTTTGTCTTTCAGATGCCGGAATGCAGTGCGAAGACCTCCGGAGCATGCGAAGAGTAGGTAAGCCTTTGTCTTTCAGATGCCGGAATGCAGCGCGAGGTGTTGGTGACAGCCGATGGACCAGGTAAGAGATGCGCTGCCACTGAAGACCGTAGTGCTAACCTGTTCTTTCTTTGTCTTTACAGGTGCTGCTGAAGACTGGATTCCAGGATGGTAAGCCTTTGTTCCCTTAGGCCCAGGATCAGAAGCAGAAGATACGATGAGCGTTCTGCTGCAGAGAATGCAGAATAACACAAAGCAAGATTCATCCATCGGGTGTGGTTTAAATAGCCTCCTGTAGTGCTTAGGTGTCTCCTACAGCCACGCCTAGGTAAGAAAAGAGTTCCTGCTTTCCAGAAGAGTTCCAGTATTCTGAACCTAGGGAGTGGCTCCTGCCCCACCCAACAGGAAAAGTAGTCCCAAACAGAAGAGGATCAGGGGTTCAACTGGCAGGTAAGTAAGCAGCATGGTCTGCTGCAGGTAAGTCCACCCAAGCATTATGAGCCCGGCGCTTCCAGCGCTGGGACTGGGCATCTTTATGAGCCTGGTGCCACTGGCGCCAGGACAGGGTCCAAAAGGTCCCAATTGGGACTGGCTGGCACTCGGAACCGGGGTTATGGGTCTGCTTCCAAGGGAGTCGGGCAAGTCCTGATCTTTTGGAAGCAGGGATCATGACAGCACCCCCCCTCAAGGCCCCTCCCAAACCGGGCTTCTCCGGGGGTTTGGGCTTGTTAGGAAATGTTCGATGAAATCTTTTGATTAGACGAGGCGCGTGGACATATTCTGCAGGTTCCCAGGATCTTTCTTGGGGACCGTAGCCTTTCCAGTCAATCAGGTAAAATAGTTTAGATTTGGAGATCTTGGAATCCAGGATGCTTTTGACTTCAAACTCGAGTTCTCCATCAACTAGAATAGGTTTTGGAGATGTAGTTAGTCGGGTTTGAGGTTGCACAGGTTTTAATAGAGAGACGTGGAAGACCGGATGTATCTTCATGTGAGGGGGCAAGTCCAACTTGACCGCTACTGGATTTACTATTGTAGTGATGGAATAGGGACCAAGGTATCTTGGGTTGAATGTGCGTGGTCCTTTTAGAGGTAGATATTTGGTGGATAACCAGACTTGATCTCCTACTTGATATTGGGGGGCTTCCTTCCGATGTTGGTCTTCTCCTTTCTTGTATTGTTCTTTAGCCCTTTGAAGGTGAGAAACGGCTTCCTTAAAGGCTTGGGTGATTGTAGAATGCAGGTGGTCTACTGCTGGTGTTCCAAGATCTTGGAGTGGATCCAACTCCGAGGTTCGAGGGTGACTACCGTATAAAAGAAAAAACGGGGTCTTCCCAGTTCCCGAGTGGACAGAGTTATTGTAGGCATATTCGGCTATCCAAAGGATATCTTTCCAAGTTTTTTCAGTTTGTTGTAGCATGCAGCGCAAATACTGTTCCAGAGTTTGATTGGTCCTCTCGGTTTGTCCGTCGGTTTGAGGGTGGTGGCTGGTCGAAAGTCTCACATCAATTTGAGCCGACCGTCAGCAACTTTGCCAAAAATGAGAAATAAATTGACTACCTCGATCCGAAATTAGAACTGAAGGAAAACCGTGCAGTCGGACGATGTTTTCGAGAAATTCTCGGGCCAGAGTTGCTGCTGTTGGTAAGCCTTTGAGTGGAATGAAATGCGCCATCTTGGAGAATAGGTCCACGATTACTAGGGTCGTATTGTATCCGGAGCATGGAGGTAGATCGGTGATGAAGTCCATAGAAAGCGTATGCCAAGGGCGAGGCGGGATGTCAATAGGGCGTAAGAGGCCGGCTGGTTTTTCCTTTTGACTCTTGTTTTGGGCGCATACTCCACAGGACATTATAAAGTCTCTGATATCTTTTTTCCAAGACGGCCACCAGAAGTAGCGCTTGATCTTTTCCGAGGTCTTGGTCATACCGGCATGTCCTTCCATTAAAGAATCGTGATAACAAGAGATTACCTTTTTCTGTAAATCTGTGCTGGGCAGGTAGAACCGTTCTTGGAAATATAATAGGTTGTCCTTCACCGTAAAGTCCTTTCCCTGCAGATGCCAATTCTGTATGTCTGCTGGAGTTACCAGTAGCCTGGCTTTATCCTTAACTTCCTCTATGGATTGTGTGGCGATTACACCTAGAATTCTTTGTTCGGGAATGATAGGTACAGGTTTAGGATTGATCAAATGTTCTTCCACTCCCATCCGAGAAAGGGCATCAGCTTTACCGTTTTTTGTACGAGGTCGATAGGTAATTATGAAGTCAAACTCGGCAAAGAATAGTGCCCAACGGAGTTGCCTGGAGGATTGAGCTTTTGCGGTTTTCAAATATTGCAGGTTTCGGTGATCTGTAATCACAGTAACGGTGTGTCGGGCCCCCAGAAGATAATGCCGCCAAGCCTTAAAGGCGGACTTGATAGCTAGAAGTTCCTTATCAGTAATAGTGTAATTGATTTCAG